>NC_060119.1:983966582-984591582 GCF_021461395.2 Schistocerca americana
GCCCGACTCATATGATTATAGGTAGTGGTGACTTTAATTTACCCTCGATATTTTATCGAAAATACATGTTTAATTCTGGAGGCACGCATAAAACATCATCCGAAATTCTGCTAAACACATTCTCTGAAAATTATTTCGAGCAGTTAATTCATGAGCCCACGCGAATAGTAAACGGTTGTGAAAACACACTTGACCTCTTAATAACAAATAATCCTGAATTAATAACGACCATCAAAACCAATACAGGGATTACTGAACACATGGTTGTCGTAGCGAGACTGAATATTTTAACCCCCAAATCCTCCAAAAATAAACGAAAAATATACCTATTCAAAAAATCAGATAAAAATTCACTTGACGCCTTCCTGAGAGACAATCTCCAATCCAAATCTCTGCCTCCAAAATAATAAATTAATAAATTAAAAAAAGACAATGTAGGTGTAGACTAGTCGTGGTTTGACTTCAGATAAATAGTATTGGCAGCAATTGAGAGATTTATACCAACTAAATTAACAAACGACGGAGCTGATTCTTCTTGGCACACAAAACGGGTTAGAACACCGTTGTAGAAACAACGAAACAAACACGCCAAATGTAAACAGACGCCGGCCGTTGTGGCCAAGCGGTTCTAGGCGCTACAGTCTGGAACCGCGCGACCGCTACGGTCGCAGCTTCGAATCCTGCCTCGGGCATGGATGTGTGTGATGTCTTTAGGTTAGTTAGGTTTCAGTAGTTCTAAGTTCTATGGGACTGATGACCTCAGAAGTTAAGTCCCATAGGGCTCAGAGCCATTTGAACCATTTTGTAAACAGACGCAAAATCCCCAAGATTGACGATATTTTACGGCAGCTCGAAATTTAGCGCGGGCTTCAATACGAGATGGTTATAACAGTTTCCACAACGAAACTTTGTCTCGAAACCTGGCAGAAAATCCAAAGAGATTCTGGTCGTATGTGAAGTATGTTAGCGGCAAGAAACAATCAATGCCTTCTCTGCATGATAGCAATGGAGATACTATCGAAGACAATGCTGCCAAAGCTGAATAACTGAACACAGCCTTCCGAAATGCCTTCTCAAAAAAAGGCGAAGTAAATATTCTTGAATTCTAATCAAGAACAGCTGCCAACATGAGTAATGTTGAAGTAAATACCATCGGAGAAGTGAAGCAACTTGAAGCACTTAATAAAAGCAAGTCTTCTCGTCCAGACTGATTACCAGTTAGGTTCCTTTCAAAGTATGCTGATGCATTATTTCAGTACTTAACAATCATATACAACCGTTCGCTCGACGAAAGATCCATACTCAAAGACTGGAAAGATGCACAGGTCACATCAATATTCAAGAAAGGTAGTAGGAGTAATCCACTTAATTACAGGCCCATCTCGTTAAAGTCAATATGCAGCAGGATTTTAGAACATATATTGTGTTCGAACACTATGAATTACCTACATGAAAACGGTCTATTGACACACAGTCAACACGGGTTTATAAAACATCGTTCTTGTGAAACACAACTAGTTCTTTGTTCGCATAAAGTGTCGAATGCTATTGACAAGGTAATTCAGATCGGTTCCGTATTTCTGGATTTCAGGAAGGCTTTTGACACTGTACCACACAAGCGGCTTGTAGTGAAATTGCTTGCTTATAGAATATCGTCTCAGTTATGTGACTGAATTTGTGATTTACTTTCAGAGAGGTCAAAGTTCGTTGTAATTCATTGAAAGTCATCGAGTAAAACAGATGTGATTTCTGGCGCTCCCCAAGGTAGTGTTATTGGCCCTTTGCTGTTCCTTATCTATATAAACGATTTGGGAGACAATCTGAGCAGCCGTCTTGGGTTTTTTGCAGATGACGCTGTCGTTTATCGACTAAGAAAGTCATCAGAAGATCAAAACAAATTGCAAAACGATTCAGAAAAGATATCTGAATGGTGCAAAAATTGGCAGTTGACCCTAAATAACGAAAAGTGTGAGGTCATCCACATGAGTGCTAAAAGGAATCCGTTAAACTTCAGTTACACGACAAATAAGTCTAATCTCAAGGCCGTAAATTCAACTAAATAGCTAGGAATAACAATTGCAAACACTTAAGTTGGAAGGAACACATAGAAAAGTTGTGGGGAATGCTAACCAAAGACTGCCTATTATTGGCAGGACACTTGGAAAACGTAACAGGTCTACTAAGGAGACTGCCTACACTACATTGCTGCGCGGTATGGGATCCTTACCAGATAGAAAAGACGCAATACATCTAAAAAGTTCAAAGCAGGGCATCACGTTTTGTGTTATCGTGATATATGGGATAGAGTGTCACTGAAATGATACAGGATTTGGGATGGTCATCACTAAAAGAAAGGCGTTTTTCGTTGCGACGGAATCTTCTCACGAAATTCCAATCACCCACTTTCTCCTCCGAACGCGAAAATATTTTGTTGATACCGACCTACATAGGGAGAAACGATCACCACGATAAAATAAGGGAAATCAGAGCTCGTACGGAAAGATATAGGTGTTCGCTCTTTTCAAGTCCTATACGAGATTGGAATAATAGAGAATTGAGAAGGTGACTCAATGAACCTTCTGCCAGGCACTTACATGTGATTTTCAGAGTATCCATGTAGATGTAGATGTAGAAGGGAGACGAAAATTAAATAGTCATGGGGGCTGGAATTCGACAGCAGAAAAAGGTAGAGAAGGAAAAGTAGTAGGTGAATATGGACTGGGGTAAGGAATGAAAGAGGAAGCCGCTTGGTAGAATTTTGCACAGAGCATAACTTAATCATAGCTTACACTTGAGTTAAGAATCATGAAATGTGTATACGTGGAAGTGACCTGGAGACATCAGAAGGTTTCATATAGATTGTGTAATGATAAGATAGAGATTTAGAAACTAGGTTTTAAATTGTAAGACATTTCCAGGGGAAAAGCGGACTCTGACCACAATTTATTGGTTGTGGACTGTACATCACAAGTGAATAAACTGCAAAACGGCAGGAATTTATGGAGATGGGGCCTGGATAAAATTAAAGTACCAGAGCTTGTAGACAGTTTCAGGAAGAGCATTAGAGAACGGTTGACAAGAACAGGGGGAAGAAATACAGTAGAAGAAGAATGGTCGTTGGGTCACACAAGGGATATTGAATTTCATTGATGAAAGGAGAAAATATAAAAACACAGTAAATGAAGCAGGCAAAAAGGAATACAATCATCTCAAAAATGTGGTTGACAGGATGTGCAAAATGGCTAAGCAGGAATGGCTAGAGGACAGATGTAAGGATGTAGAAGCAGATATCACTAGCTGTAAGGTAGATACTGCCTACAGGAAAATTGAAGAGACCTTTGGAGAAAAGAGAACCACCTGCATAAATACCGAGAGCTCAGCTGGGAAACCAGTCCTAAGCAAAGACGAGAAATCAGAAAGGTGGAAGGAGTATACAGAGGGTCTATACAAGGGCGTTGTACTAGAGGGCAGTATTATGAAAATGGAAGGGGACGCAGATGACGATGAAATGGGAAATATGATACTGTGTGAAGAATTTGACAGAGTTTTGAAAGACCTAAGTCGAAACATGGCCCTGCGAGTAGACAACATTTCTTTAGAACTACTGATAGCCTTGGCAGAGCCACGACAAAACTCTTCCATCTGGTGAGCAAGATATAGGAGACAGGCGAAAAACCTTCACACTTCAAGAAGAACATAATAATTCCAATCCCAAACAAAGCAGATGTCGTGACAGGTGTGATAATTACCCAACTACACTCCTGGAAATTGAAATAAGAACACCGTGAATTCATTGTCCCAGGAAGGGGAAACTTTATTGACACATTCCTGGGGTCAGATACATCACATGATCACACTGACAGAACCACAGGCACATAGACACAGGCAACAGAGCATGCACAATGTCGGCACTAGTACAGTGTATATCCACCTTTCGCAGCAATGCAGGCTGCTATTCTCCCATGGAGACGATCGTAGAGATGCTGGATGTAGTCCTGTGGAACGGCTTGCTATGCCATTTCCACCTGGCGCCTCAGTTGGACCAGCGTTCGCGCTGGACGTGCAGACCGCGTGAGACGACGCTTCATCCAGTCCCAAACATGCTCAATGGGGGACAGATCCAGAGATCTTGCTGGCCAGGGTAGTTGACTTACACCTTCTAGAGCACGTTGGGTGGCACGGGATACATGCGGACGTGCATTGTCCTGTTGGAACAGCAAGTCCCCTTGCCGGTCTAGGAATGGTAGAACGATGGGTTCGATGACGGTTTGGATGTACCGTGCACTATTCAGTGTCCCCTCGACGATCACCAGTGGTGTACGGCCAGTGTAGGAGATCGCTCCCCACACCATGATGCCGGGTGTTGGCCCTGTGTGCCTCGGTCGTATGCAGTCCTGATTGTGGCGCTCACCTGCACGGCGCCAAACACGCATACGACCATCATTGGCACCAAGGCAGAAGCGACTCTCATCGCTGAAGACGACACGTCTCCATTCGTCCCTCCATTCACGCCTGTCGCGACACCACTGGAGGCGGGCTGCAGATGTTGGGGCGTGAGCGGAAGACGGCCTAACGGTGTGCGGGACCGTAGCCCAGCTTCATGGAGACGGTTGCGAATGGTCCTCGCCGATACCCCAGGAGCAACAGTGTCCCTAATTTGCTGGGATGTGGCGGTGCGGTCCCCTACGGCACTGCGTAGGATCCTACGGTCTTGGCGTGCATCCGTGCGTCGCTGCGATCCGGTCCCAGGTCGACGGGCACGCGCACCTTCCGCCGACCACTGGCGACAACATCGATGTACTGTGGAGACCTCACGCCCCACGTGTTGAGCAATTCGGCGGTACGTCCACCCGGCCTCCCGCATGCCCACTATACGCGCTCGCTCAAAGTCCGTCTACTGCACATACGGTTCACGTCCACGCTGTCGCGGCATGCTACCAGTGTTAAAGACTGCGATGGAGCTCCGTATGCCACGGCAAACTGGCTGACACTGACGGCGGCGGTGCACAAATGCTGCGCAGCTAACGCCATTCTACGGCCGACACCGCGGTTCCTGGTGTGTCCGCTGTGCCGTGCGTGTGATCATTGCTTGTACAGCCCTCTCGCAGTGTCCGGAGCAAGTATAGTGGGTCTGACACACCGGTGTCAATGTGTTCTTTTTTCCATTTCCAGGAGTTTATCAGTTTAATAAGTCCTGGTTGCAAAATACTAACATGAATTCTTTACAAACGAATGGGAACACTGGTAGTAGCCGACCTCGGAGAAGATCAGTTTGGATTCCGTAGAAATGTTGGAACTTGCGTGGCGAAACTGACCTTACGACTTATCTTAGAAGACAGGTTAACGAGAGGTAAACCTACGTTCCTAGCATTTGTAGACTTAGAGAAAGCTTTTGACAATGTTGACTGGAACACTCTCTTTCAAATTCTGAAGGTGGCAGGGGTAAAACATGGGGAGCAAAAGGCTATTTACAATTTGTACCGAAACCAGATGGCAGTTAAAAGTGTCGAGGTGCATGAAAGGGTAGTAGTGGTCGAGAAGCGAGTGAATCAGGGTTTTAGCCTATCCCCGATGTTTATTCAATCCGTATATTGAGCAAGCAGTAAACAAAACAAAAGAAAAATTTAGAGTAGGAACTAAAATCCATGGAGAAGAAATAAAAACTTTGAGGTTTGCCGACGACATTGTAATACTGTCAGAGACTGCAAAGGAATGGACAGTGTCTTGAAAGGAGTATATAAAATGAACAACGACAAAAGCAAAACGAGAATAATGGAATGTAGTCGAATTAAATCATGTGATGCTGGCGGCATTACCATTAGGAAATGAAACACCTACAGTAGTAAAGGAGTTTTGCTATTTGGGGAGCAAAATAACTGATGATGGTCGAAGTAGAGATGATATACAATGTAGACTGGTTGTGGCAAGGAAAACGCTTCTGAAGAAGAGAAATTAGTTAACATCGAGTATAGATTTATGTGTTAGGAAGACTTTTCTGAAAGTATTTGTATGGAAGTGATACATGAACGATAAACAGTGGAGACAAGAAGACAATAGAAGCTTTCGAAATGTGATGATACAGAATAATGCTGAAGATTAGATGGGTAGATCACGTAGCTAATGTGGAAGTACTGAACAGAACTGGGGAGGAGAGGAATTTGTGGCACAACTTGACTACAAGAAATGATCGGTTGGTAGGACACGTTCTGAGGCATTAAAAGATCTCCAATTTAGTACTGGTGGGAAGCTTGGAGAGTAAAAATCGTTGGGAGAGATCAAGAGATGAATACGCTAAGCAGATTCAGAAGGCTGCACGTTGCAGTAGTTATTTGGAGGCTCTAGCCACACGACATTTCATTTCGCCGAGTAAGGTAATTCTCCACAGCATACCTGATTCCTTCACCCTGGCTGTCACTGTCAGAAAAGGGACAAAAGCTGCTGCTGGTCTATATATCATTGTTATTAAAAGTATGATGTTCCCTTCCAGTTGCTGAAAGTAATGGTGCACGCTTCAGTGTTGATTGTTCAGGTATCAATTGTGCACCTGTTTGTGACAGTTCTGGTGTAGACGAAGACATCAGCAGAGGTGTAGCTACCTGCAACACTACAGGTGTGGATGACAATGATCGTTGCAGCGCTACAGATCGTGATGACCCAACTACAGAAGATGGTGACTGCAGTGGTATGGGTGACAATCCAAGTGCAGATGATGTTGGGGGTGATAGGCTGAAATCATTTGGCACATCTGAAAAAAATAGCAGTCCTGACTATAAGTATCAAGTGAAAAACGACGCTTATTATGCAGTGCACTGTCCTACAGACAAGCATCAGCCTGTGTCTGCACTGAATACTCACTATCATGCTGCATTCTTACAAAAACAGCGACCTATAAGTATGGAACAACTAAATATCTCCAGAAATATGTACCACACGAAAATATGTTTCAGATGAAACGTTAATATTTTCACATGGGTCTCGATGCTAAAACTGGCCAACCCCCAACCCACTTCCCTGATGGAGGGGGGGGGGGGTTAACTTTTTAATTTCAAATTTGTATTGTAGATTCTGATTCTATGCCAAAAAATATCTAGGTTTACCCCAAACATATTTTTCCATTCGCAGTAAATGGCACTGTACGCTATAAAATTGAGTTTTCCAGTTATGGCAGTTGAGAACAAATGCATGTGATTCTAAATTACATTTGTGATGCAAATGTAAACTTCCGGACAGTTGAAGTTTTGGTTACAATTTAATTTACTTTTCCAAATTTTTGTGTACAGAAAGTTTTTACAGTTATACATTTAAACTTTTGCAAACACGCTGCTTTTAACATAACTTAGTTTTTTGTTCTACTCCTGTTTCATTTAGATGAGTCCCCACACCACTGCAGGCTTGATTATGGTGAGTACCCACGCATGTCACAATCAGGGTGACTGATTTCGGTGTTTCCTTTCATCCAGCTAATGAGTCAGCCGCTACAATGACTGACGGAAAACAATCCACAATCACAGTAAGGAAAATAGTGACAGGCACACCTGCCATGAACAAACACATACCAAGTGAACTGTTACACACTTCCCCCATTGTTCAGTGCCTCACCACATGGTGTCACGGCGTGCCCTACCAAAGAGCCAGAGCATTTATAAGCATGAACACCGAATCTGTAGAAGAGAAAACTGAAATAATTTTAATTTTTGTTGAGGCTGCAAAAAATTTGGATGCTGCTATTGCTCAGTATGCTGAACATTTTGCTGATAAGCCACGAACTTGTACAACAATTTATCGTGATGCAAAACTGAAGGAAGTGTGATGCCTGAAAAAAGGATTCCTACGGCAACTGTTACAGGGTACAACAGTAACGAAACTGAAGAACTAGTGGCAATGACTCATAGCCCACACGAGAGTACCCAAGAAATAGCTCACCAGTCAGGAATTGCTTGCACAAGTATTAGCGCGATCCTAAAATTACACAAATAACATCCCTTACCCATCATTAACTTCATGGGAAGGAACGGAGGTTTTCAATTGCACGCTCATGCAATTGCAAAGAGGCTCGCAATTCTTTTGTCGAGGAATGTTCTTCGATGAGTCAACTTTTATGAACCATGGTGAAGATAATCAAAAAAATGGTTCAAATGGCTCTGAGCACTATGGAACTTAACATCTGAGGTCATCAGTCCCCTAGAACTTAGAACCACTTAAATCTAACTAACCTAAGGACATCACACACATCCATGCTCGAGGCAGGATTCGAACCTGCGCCCGTAGCGGTCGCGCGGTTCCAGACTGAAGCGCCTAGAACCGCTCGGACACACCGGCCGGCTGAAGATAATCGTCATGACATGCATTATTGGAGTGTGGAAAATTTTCACTGGATACTTGAAGTAGATCATCAGTATTCTTGGTCTGTTGGCTTTTGGTGACATATCATAGCTGACAAACTAATTGGCCCCTTATTTCCGGAAGGCAAATTGAACACTCAAAGTGAAACTTCCCCGTTGAACAATTTATACAAGACTGTGCTTAAACTGACACACAATGTTTTTAGCGCAACGCAATCTGACTTTCAAGAATCCCTACAAAGGAATGGCCCTGACTAACATTAACCTATACGTTTCACAAATCACTTACCTCACAAAAATCTTGGTTACTCGAACTACTGCAGTACAGCGAGCGCCACTACTGCCAGCTAAATAAAAGATTCAAACTACTGAAGGCACTAACTACTGATAGGGATAGTTAGCAAATGAAAGATATTAATAGAGAACAAACAATGTATTTACCTTGATATCATCATATATAAATATAGCAGTTCATGACAAATTTCAAAACTACGCCATCTCTCTCCCCACATCCACCACTGCTGGCGGCTCACCTCCAACTGCACAACGCTACGCGCTGTTCACATCCAGCTGCCGCTGCCCAACACTACAATGGCAGACAACAATGCAAAACTAGCCACAGACTGCACACAGCACAGCTAGTGATTTTCATACAGAGGTGGCGTTACCAATAAAAAAACTTAAACAGCCTACTTACATAGCCCCCATGCTCCCCACAAAAAATTTTACAAATTGGTTTGGGCAGTGGCCAATACAGATTTGAAAAAAATTTTCACAATTACAATAACAAAGAAATCAAATGCACACACTTATTGATACAATGTTGGTCAAAAGCTTTTCTCACAGTCCATAGAGATAGTTCTGATCATTCATCATGGTAAAAATAGTAGTGTTTTTCTCAAAATCTGAGCAGTAGAAGAAAATGCACACGGAAGTAGTGGATTTCCATGCAATCTTGAAGAAGTAGTGTTGTCCTTCCAACGGAAAGACAGTGCTGACTCTTGACATGCAGACAGGTAATGGGCCACAACAGAGCAAACCCACAGCAGAGTCATTCGACAGTTTGAAGAAGATTGGTAGGTAGGTCATCACAGAGCAGACCCACTGTAGTCCTGGTAGAGAGTATGGTATTGGTGGGCCACCAGAGGAGCAGACCCACTGTAAATATAACAGAGTCCAAAAAATTTTCGCCAGCATTGTGATACATTCACGCATTTACACACATTTCATAACTCTTAAAGTACGATTCTTGGTTTCCAACAACCTTTTCCACAAATCAGAGTCCCTAAACACTACTCATTATTCCTTACCTCATTATACATATACATATTCATCGACACTTCTTCAATATTTCATCATGAGAAATAAACATTCCTCAACAACATAATACACATCGTCGTCGTAATAATAACATCATAACACCTCAGTTAAATCTCAAAAACGTCGTACCTTTCTGCAATAATTTCAAACCCTAAAAAATATTCTCTGCTCATTTCAATAATGTCATCTATCTCAAACGTACTTTAAAAATCATGATCTCATACCAAATACATCATTCAAAGCTCTCGTAGTATCACAATGGTTCCGAAAAATATGAGCATTTCTCAAAGTACAGACAAAATACAATTTCGTAAGTGTGAAGTTATCCAACTGTGTAATTACGTAAACATCTGTCACTGATGTAGTAAAAAAAAATGTTTATCTCTCGGTTGAATGATCAGATAGCTGTGTAATTCTGTGTTAGAGAAATATGGTACCGATGTGTAAAGCTGTATAAGCAAATACCATATTAGCTAGGGCTCCTTGTGCTTGCCAAACACATGGTACACAAAGTAAGCGTGTACCCCCCTGAGGATTAATGTAATTATACCCTCAGGTGTTACAGATTACAACAATGAAATGAAATGTATCACTGAAAACCTTTGTATCATTGTACTTCAAATATCTTTAAAAATAAATGTTTTAAGTACAAAATTAATCACTGAAATGCGTGTCCTGCAGCGCTAAATGTGCATCTTGTTGTAAGATAATCTCTGTGGAAGTGTCGTAGTTATTTTCCTCCGAAAGCTAAGTTCTGCAGAAGCCAATGTACTTACCTCATGATAAACAAAAGTGAAATGCTTTGCGTAGAGATATCTTGGTTATTACGCTTATTGATGTGATGATGAAAGTACTGTGCTGTAACGTATTGTTGTGCTATGGAAAAGGCTGTCTCCTTGTAGCTATACCACAAAAGTTACTAATAAAACATGTTTTGCTTTCTAGAAGAATTCAGAAAAACTGTGCAGATATAAAACAGATACACCGCAAAAGCAACAATGTAAATTGTCACTCATTAGTAGCGTCGTGATAAAAATCGTGTAGCTGTCACATAAACTAACCACTGTGTCATCTGGTATCTCGCAGAAAGTACTTTAAATCCAGAATGTATTTTCAAATAAACCAAAATGTTGCATTAAAATCTCATTAGCAGTACTGGTAAATGTTCTAAGTATGTGAGCCTTATAGTCGTTACGTAATCGTGCAACTAACAAGCAAGAATGTACAAATACAACACTGTGTCATCTGTTCACTATAACAATGCATTCGTAATTTCTGTTTAAAAATGTTCCCTAGGTTCTAGACTGGATATTTAACTTCAAACATTGTTGCATGTTAACAGTTTCTTAAGTATGACAAAGTAAAGTGAAAAATTTTATGGCAAAGACAAAGTTAAAAAGCAGATTATCTTTCGATAAACGGTTTTATATGTGAAATGTGGTGTAAACCTTTACTCTTCCTGGTACACAGAGGTTCAACTTTAACGCAATTATCAAGTGGTATACGTCGGTAAAGAATACTGGAATTTGTCTCAAGGTTAGCGTCTATGTTATTTTTCCCTGAGCCAGCGGGCGCACGCGGCTGCCTGCTGTGCGAGTCATTGTCTGTCTCTTTGTTGGCGCGCACCGTTATTGGGATTTGGAGACCTGACTTCTACAAATTCACCGTGACGAGAGGGCCCTGCCCTGTTTAAATCCCGCCAGTTCTGATGAAATTGACGTCTGTCGTTATGATTACATCGTCTGTCGTCATGTCGGTAGTTCCTGTAGTTTCTTTCTTGTCGGTTAAGTGGTGGAGAATTTCTCCCTGAATCGTAACTGCGCGCTGGACCGTTGCGTCTAAAGTTATTCTGTCTCCCTTGATAATAATTATTTTGGTTCCCAAATTGTCTGTTTCTCTGATTGTCTCTGTGATAGTCACTACCACGGAGAGGTGATCTTTCCCTGTAGTTATTACTACTCTGCCAACGGTTGTCATACGGGTGGTGCCTGTTTTGGTCACGATATGTGTTGTGAGAATATTTCATTCTTCATCGTGGAATTGCGACGGATATGACCTGTAATTGTTATGTTCCTGTTTCCGCTTTCCGCGATTGTCAGTGTCAGTTTCTAATTCTTCTAACAGTCCCTGAAAAGCTTCAATGTCGTCTTTGCAACGTCCTGCCAAAATAATATGTCGTAAATATTCAGGTAATTTGATTAAGCAAATGCGGATGAGTTCTGAGGGGCTGTATGGGTTTGACAGGTACTGATTCTTGTGCAACATGTCTTCAAAATATTTCACAAGACTGGAGAATTCAGATTGTTCGAAATGTTTCATCATTATGATGCCATGTTTTACTCGGTCTTGTGTGGCTTGAGACCAATATGCTGAGAGGAAGGCATGGTAAAATTCCCCTTCACTGTGGCAATCGTGAATGACCGATCGCATTCTTACAGCTGGTTCATTCTCTAAGTAGCCACACATAAATTCTAATCTGTGTTCTAACGACCAGTTGGGAGGAAAACAATAAGAGAATTGATGGAGCCATGCTTGTGGATGAATGTCGTTGCCAGAATTCTTAAATGTTTTGAATTTACGTGTAGTAATGAACAGTTTATAGTCAAAGTCATCGTGTCGGTGAGTAGCATATCGGTCATTGTTACGTCGTGTCGGCGGTTCCATCTCAAAATTCGGTCCACCTTGCCAATTCCTTTCATAATTACCGAAATGCCCTGTGTTATTATTTTGTGGCTTTTCCGTATTTCTAAGTTCCTCTTCCCGTGTTGGAGTGCGAGTGTCCTGTGAAATATGTAATTCTTGTATCACCTGTGTCAACTGATCTTGTACTTCCCGGATTTCTCTTTTGTACTGTGTATTGATTTGATTTTGATTTTGTTTGAATTTTCTTATTTGTTCATACTCTTCTGTGTCAGTGAAGGCTACGGGTCTTGTGTCATTCAGATCATCATCTACCTTTGTAGATAAGTTAGTGACCTGATCCGAAAGTTCGGCTACTTTCTCCGATAGTGAACACATTTCCTCAGTGTGCTTTTCTGAACCAAGTTTCAGAGTGTCCATTTGTGTTGAGATCGAATCTACTGTGTCCTTTAAGTTTTCCTGAGTTTTTGCAATTTGCGTAACCGAATCGGTAGATGCAACTGAGTCAATTTTAGCCCACAAGGTCTCATGATTTTCATGAACAATGGTTTGCAGTTCTTTTATGGCTGCTTCGTGATTCTGTAATGCATTCTCATGCCGCGAAAAAATAGGTTGAAAATGCTCACAAATTTGTGTTTATACGTCATTACAGACATTTTGACATTTCGATTCAATGTTATGTAACTCATTAGTTAAATCTTCACGTGTTTGTTCAAGCGTGGTGTGAAGATTTCGTTCCATTGCGTCTAACTGTTGCTGTGTTTGTCTCTGGTGTTGTTCCATTGTGTCTAACTTTTGAAGATTTTGTTCCACTGTGTCCAACTTTTGCTGTGTTTGTCTCTGATTTTGTTCCACTGTGTCTAACTTTTCAAGCTTTTGTCCCATTTGTTGCATTAATTGTAATAACAATGCACTGGTGTCTGAAACATGTTCCTCAGTGCTTTTCGGCAGTGAATTCGCACCGGCAACATTCACATTTTGACAAGCGGAAAATGTGTCTTGACTCATTTGAGAAAACGGTGAGGACACAAAACCTGAATCTACAGTATTTGCAAAATTGTGTCCTGTCATTTAGGATTCCTGAGGCGAGCTGTTGCCGACCGATCGATCGATAATGCTTCCCTGTTCACTAATTGTTTCACTGTCTACACCACTGTTTGCAGCCCGCTTCATTTCCCTATGTACAATTACCAAATTACTACTTTGAACATTAGTTAATTCATTACTCGGTGGCGCTAACACACTGCTTTCATTTTCACTGTCATTTCTCAGTTTACTTTGGAGCCTAATATTACGTTTTTCACACGCCATTATTGTCACAGTATTTCACACGACAACACAGAAAAGCACAATTTTAAGAGCAAAAATAAGAGAACACATTAACATAGCACTGAAAATAATATCTAGTTAATTGCAGCTGCGAAATACTTGGTGCAAATCTACATGCATGCCACAACTGTTTTACTGTACAACAATGAAAGACTGCTACTACAAAGGAGATTCTCTCTACAATTACGCGCTAGCAATAAACAAAAGCTACACTAATTACACAAACTACAAGAAAAAATCAGAAGATTCCAGTGAGGTATCCTCGGCTAAGGGTCGACATATGAAACTTCCCCTTTGAACAATTTATACAAGACTGTGCTTAAACTGACACACAATGTTTTTAGCGCAACGCAATCTGACTTTCAAGAATCCCTACAAAGGAATGGCCCTGACTAACATTAACCTATACGTTTCACAAATCACTTACCTCACAAAAATCTTGGTTACTCGAACTACTGCAGTACAGCGAGCGCCACTACTGCCAGCTAAATAAAAGATTCAAACTACTGAAGGCACTAACTACTGATAGGGATAGTTAGCAAATGAAAGATATTAATAGAGAACAAACAATGTATTTACCTTGATATCATCATATATAAATATAGCAGTTCATGACAAATTTCAAAACTACGCCATCTCTCTCCCCACATCCACCACTGCTGGCGGCTCACCTCCAACTGCACAACGCTACGCGCTGTTCACATCCAGCTGCCGCTGCCCAACACTACAATGGCAGACAACAATGCAAAACTAGCCACAGACTGCACACAGCACAGCCAGTGATTTTCGTACAGAGGTGGCGTTACCAATAAAAAAACTTAAACAGCCTACTTACATAAGGTATCGTAAGTTCTTTCAACATGTGCTACCATTTATATGTAACCCCCCCCCCCCCCCCAATAATGCGACAGCACTTGGGGTTTCAAAATGTTGATTGTCTGGCACACAAGTCTGCAGTGTCCCAAGAAACATTAAATTACGATTTCAATAGTAACTGGACTGGTAGAGGTAGCCTGGTAATGTGCCCTTGCAGATACCTCAACGTTATGTGCCGGATTTTTTCTTGTGGGGTTAACTTAAGGACAAATTACAGCAGAAGTACCCACTGCTCTACAGAAAATGATAGAACATATCAGAAATACTTGCACAAAAATTAGACCACGTATGCTCATAAGCCGCGTACATGAATTCGAAGGATGAATTAACAAATGTATAGAAATGGAAAGTCATTAGTAAGAGAACTTTTTGTGAATTATAATAATGATGAGAGGAATGGGGACTCATTGCAATAAAGCACCACGATGGTAGTAAGAGGCAAGGGTAATTATGGACATCGAGCGCTCCGATTTTGAGGTACAAAGGGCTCACCGAAATCAAGCGCCTCAATGCTGGAAAACTCTGGGACTCAACAAATGCAGGCACTCTCATGGAAAAAGAAACTATTGTGTCAATCTCATTGTTCCTGGATCACGTTAGAAAGTATTTTATTAACGAGACATTTAAATGTCTAACTATAAAAGTTTTACTATACAATAAAATCTGTTAATAATGTTTTTAAAATATCAACTGCTTACAACAAAAAGATTTACATTTTTATCGCAAATGTGGTGTAGAATCAAATGCATCGGTTCTTGATTGCAATACTTAAAAAAATTGAATGTTTTGATTACAGCACCATCTACGAAAAATAGAAAAAGCGTTTTGGGCAAACCTTATGTACTTTTTGTGTAGAATCCGAATCAGCAATAAAGCTGAGAGGTTATCGTCTCAAAACAGGAAGCTGACCCACAAGGTGGTATGTGGGGGAGAGTGGGAGAGGTTATCAGTTGTATCATCAACGGATGTTCCCCTTGGAAACACTGACCTGTTATCTGGAACATTTTTCTCATACAACACGTATTTTGGCCTCATTTAGTTGTTCCAAGCTAAAACAGACGCCATATATATATATATATATATATATATATATATATATATATATATATATATATATATATATAGGGTGAGTAGCCTAACGTTACCGCTGGATATACTTCGTAAACCACATCAAATACTGACGAACCGATTCCACAGACCGAACGTGAGGAGAGGGGCTAGTGTAATTGTTTAATACAAACCATACAAAAATGCACGGAAGTATGTTTTTTAACACAAATCTACGTTTTTTTTAAATGGAACCACGTTAGTTTTGTTAGCACATCTGAACATATAAACAAATACGTAATCAGTTCCGTTTTGTTGCATTGTAAAATGTTAATTACATCCGGAGATATTGTAACCTAAAGTTGACGCTTGAAACCTCCGACATTCAGTTGCGTGTTGTAACAAACACGGGCCACTGTCGGCGAGCAGCATCTGCAGGGACATGTTTACGATGACGACCGTGTTTACGAGTGTGGCTGTAGTGCACTGTTGTGGTTTGGTCTAGCTGTCGCAGTGTCCGCATGTGGCGCTTGCTGCTATAGTTATTCTGCATTCGTCTCCGCACGCAGACCAACTGTAGCACACCGTGTTACCAGACGTCTGTGATAGTGTAGTGTTGTAGGAACTGTGACCACGGTGTATTCGAACTCTGAAAAGGCGGAGATGATACTCATCTATGGCGAGTGTCGACGAAATGCAGCTGAAGCCTGCAGGGTGTATGCAGAACGGTACCCGGACAGAGAGCATCCAACGTGCCGCACATTGCAAAACATCTACCGCCAACTGTATGCAACAGGTATGGTCGTAGCACGCAAACGGGTCCGTAACAGGCCCGTCACAGGAGAAGCGGGTGCAGTTGGTGTGTTAGCTGCTGTTGCCATGAACCCACACATGAATACACGGGACACTGCGAGAGCCGGTGGACTGAGTCAAAGTAGTGTCATGCGCATACTGCATCGTCACCGCTTTCACCCGTTTCATGTGTCGCTACATCAGCAATTACATGGTGATGACTTTAATCATCGAGTGCAATTCTGTCAATGGGCATTAACAGAGAATGGCGTTGCAGTTCTACCTGTTTACCGATGAAGCGGGTTTCACAAACCACGGGGCAGTGAATCTACGGAACATGCATTACTGGTCCGTGGACAATCCTCGCTGGCTCAGACAGGTAGAGCGACAGCGGCCGTGGACTGTAAATGTATGGTGCGGAATCATTGGCGACCACCTCATCGGTCCTCACTTCATTGCAGGGGCCCAAACAGCTGCAACATACATCGCGTTTCTAGAGAATGATCTGGCAACGTTGCTCGAAAATGTCCCACTGGAAACGCGTCGACGTATGTGGTATCAGCATGATGGTGCACCTGCACATTCCGCAATTAACACTAGGCTGACCCTTGACAGGATGTTCGACGGGCGTTTCATAGGACGTGGAGGACGCATAAATTGGCCAGCCCGTTCTCCTGATCTTACACCTTTGGACTTCTGTCTGTGGGGTACGTTAAAGGAGAATGTGTACCGTGATGTGCCTACAACCCCAGAGGATATGAAACAACGTATTGTGGCAGCCTGCGGCGACATTACACCAGATGTACTGCGGCGTGTACGACTTTCATGACGCCAGAGATTGCAATTGTGTGCAGCAAATGATGGCCACCACATTGAACATCTATTGGCCTGACATGTCGGGACACACTCTATTCCACTCCGTAATTGAAAACGGAAACCACGTGTGTACGTATACCTCACCCCTCATGGTAATGTGCATGTGCGTCAGTGAAAAAGACCAATAAAAAGGTGTTAGCGTGTGGACGTAATGTGCTGTTCCAGTGTCTTCTGTACCTAAGGTCCATCACCGTTCCCTTTGGATCCCTACGTAATTCGGTGCTCTCCGAAACACACGATCGAACAGCGGAGGAGTGGTACTCAAGCGTCAACTTTAGGTTACAATATCTCCGGATGTAATTAACATTTTACAATGCAACAAACGGCACTGATTAAGTATTTGTTTATATGTTCAGATGTGCTAACAAAACTAACGGGGTTCCATTTAAAAAAACGTAGGTTTGTGTTAAAAGACATACTTCCGTGCATTTTTTTATGGTTTGTATTAACCAATTACGCTAGCCCCTCTCCTCACGTTCGGTCTGTGGAATCGATTCGTCAGTATTTGATGTGGTTTATGAAATATATCCAGCGGTAATGTTAGGTGACTCACCCTGTATATATATATATATATATATATATATATATATATATAGATATATATATATATATATATATATACAGGCAATCAAGATGAAGCCGAAGACACGAAGCCGACAAGAAGCATGGACAGAGGACCGGAAACAGAAACACAGCGAGCGAATGAGGGAAGTTTGGGCAGCAAGGAAGGCAGCAAAAGGAACTGGCCATGTAGTTTAGTCCAAATGCGCTCTTTAAGGGCAAAACACCAATAATAATAATAATATATATATATATATATATATATATACACTCCTGGAAATGGAAAAAAGAACACATTGACACCGGTGTGTCAGACCCACCATACTTGCTCCGGACACTGCGAGAGGGCTGTACAAGCAATGATCACACGCACGGCACAGCGGACACACCAGGAACCGCGGTGTTGGCCGTCGAATGGCGCTAGCTGCGCAGCATTTGTGCACCGCCGCCGTCAGTGTCAGCCAGTTTGCCGTGGCATACGGAGCTCCATCGCAGTCTTTAACACTGGTAGCATGCCGCGACAGCATGGACGTGAACCGTATGTGTAGTTGACGGACTTTGAGCGAGGGCGTATAGTGGGCATGCGGGAGGCCGGGTGGACGTACCGCCGAATTGCTCAACACGTGGGGCGTGAGGTCTCCACAGTACATCGACGTTGTCGCCAGTGGTCGGCGGAAGGTGCACGTGCCCGTCGACATGGGACCGGACCGCAGCGACGCACGGATGCACGCCAAGACCGTAGGATCCTACGCAGTGCCGTAGGGGACCGCACCGCCACTTCCCAGCAAATTAGGGACACTGTTGCTCCTGGGGTATCGGCGAGGACCATTCGCAACCGTCTCCATGAAGCTGGGCTACGGTCCCGCACACCGTTAGGCCGTCTTCCGCTCACGCCCCAACATCGTGCAGCCCGCCTCCAGTGGTGTCGCGACAGGCGTGAATGGAGGGACGAATGGAGACGTGTCGTCTTCAGCGATGAGAGTCGCTTCTGCCTTGGTGCCAATGATGGTCGTATGCGTGTTTGGCGCCGTGCAGGTGAGCGCCACAATCAGGACTGCATACGACCGAGGCACACAGGGCCAACACCCGGCATCATGGTGTGGGGAGCGATCTCCTACACTGGCCTTACACCACTGGTGATCGTCGAGGGGACACTGAATAGTGCACGGTACATCCAAACCGTCATCGAACCCATCGTTCTACCATTTCTAGACCGGCAAGGGAACTTGCTGTTCCAACAGGACAATGCACGTCCGCATGTATCCCGTGCCACCCAACGTGCTCTAGAAGGTGTACGTCAACTACCCTGGCCAGCAAGATCTCCGGATCTGTCCCCCATTGAGCATGTTTGGGACTGGATGAAGCGTCGTCTCACGCGGTCTGCACGTCCAGCACGAACGCTGGTCCAACTGAGGCGCCAGGTGGAAATGGCATGGCAAGCCGTTCCACAGGACTACATCCAGCATCTCTACGATCGTCTCCATGGGAGAATAGCAGCCTGCATTGCTGCGAAAGGTGGATATACACTGTACTAGTGCCGACATTGTGCATGCTCTGTTGCCTGTGTCTATGTGCCTGTGGTTCTGTCAGTGTGATCATGTGATGTATCTGACCCCAGGAATGTGTCAATAAAGTTTCCCCTTCCTGGGACAATGAATTCACGGTGTTCTTATTTCAATTTCCAGGAGTGTATATATATATATATATATATATGGAGGATAATGTGTCCTAAGAACATGTGTCTGGAAATGGACGGTGTGCCTTGCAATGACAACAAATCATTCTAGAACACATCCCAGAGCTGCATCGCCTTCATGTCAAACAAATGTTCAAAGTGGACTCCATGGGAAACAGTAGCAGTTGTCATGCACGATATGCATAATCGTACTTTGGCTTACACCATGTTAACGGACCACTTTCCAGGAGTTTGTACAAGAGTTCGTCTCAATATTCTGTAGAACTCAGTTCTCCAGATGTGGAGTATACATAGTCCGTCGCCTTGCCTCGCCGATTGGTTTGATGCGGCGCACTACGAATTCCTCTACTGTGTCAACCTCTTCATCTGAGAGTAGCACTTGCACCCTATTTCCTCAATTACTTGCTGGATGTACTCCAATCTCTGTCGACCTCTACAGTTTTGCCCTCTACAGCTCCCTCTGGTACCATGGAAGTCATTTCCTGATGTCTCAACAGCTGCCTATCATCTTCTCCCTTCTCCTTGTCAGTATTTTCAACATATTTCTTTCCTCTTCGTTTCTGCACAGAACCGCCTCACTCCGAACCTTATCACTCCGCCTAATTTTCAACATTCATCTGTAACACCACATCTCAGATGCTTCCATTTTGTTCTGTTCCCGTTTCCCTACCATACAATGCTGTGCTCCAAACGTACATCCTCAGAAATTTCTTCTTCAAATTAAGGCCTATGTTTGATTCTAGTAGACTTCTTTTGGCCAGGAAAGCCCATTTTGCCAGTGCTAGTCTGCGTTTGATGTCCTCCTTCCTCCGTCAATGAGTGGTTATTTTGCTGCCTAGGTAGCAGAATTCCTTAACTTCATCTACTTCGTGACCCTCAATCCTGATGTTAAGTTTGTCGCTGTTCTCATTTCTGCTACTTCTTATTACCTTCGTCTTTCTTCGATTTACTCTCAATCCATATTCTGTACTCATTATACTGTTCATTCCATTCAAGAGATAATGTAATTCTTTTTCACTTTCACTCAGGATAGCCATGTCATCAGCGAAACATATCATTGACAGTCTTTCACCTCAAATTTTAATTCTGCTCCTGAACCATTCATTTATTTCCATCATTGCTTCTTTGATGTACAGATTGAACAGTAGGGGCGAAAGACTACATCGCTGTCTTACACCCTTCTTAATCCCAGAACTATGTTCTTGCTCGTTCACTCTTATTATTCCCTCTTGGCTCTTGTACATATTGTATATTACCCGACTCTCTCTGTAGCTTACCCCTACTTTTCTAGGAATTTCGAACATCTTGCACCATTTTATATTGTCGAGCGCTTTTTCCAGGTCGACAAATCTTATGAACGTGTCTTGATTTGTCTTTAGTCTTGATTCATTATCAACTGCAACGTCAGAATTGCCTCTCTGGTGCCTTTACCTTTCCTAAAGCCAAACTGATCGTCACGTAACACATCCTGAATTTTCTTTTTCATTCTTTTGTATATTATCCTAGTAACTTACTTTTATGCATGGGCTGTTAAGCTGATTGTGCGATAATTCCCGCACTTGTCAGCTCTTGCAGTCTTCTGAAATTTGTAGACGATATTTTTCCGAAAGTCAGATGGTATGTCGCCAGACTCATACATTCTATACACCAACGTGAATAATCGTTTTGTTGCCACTTCCCCAACGATATTAGAAATTCTGATGGAATGTTAGCTAACTCTTCCACCTTATTTGTTTTTAAGTCCTCCAAAGCTCCCCTAAATTCTGATTCTAATACTGGATCCATTATCTCTTCTAAGTCGACTCCTTCTTCTTCGTCTATCACATCTCCTCCCTCATAGAGGCCTTGAATGTCCTCTTTCGACCTACCCGCTCTCTCCTCTGCATTTAACAGTGGAATTCCCGTTGCAATCTTAATGTTATCACCCTTGCTTTTAGTGTCACCGAAGGTTGTTTTGACTTTTCTGTATGATGAGTCAGTCCTTCCGACAATAATTTCTTTTTCGTTTTCTCCAGATTTTACATGCAGCCATTTCGTCTTAGCTTCCTTGCACTTCCTGGTTACTTCATTGATCAGTGACTTTTATTCTTTTGTACTTTCTTCTTTCATCGATCAACTGAAGTACTTTTTCTCTTACCCCACGATTTCTTCGCAACTACCTTCGTTTTTCTTTCCAACTTCTGTGATTGCCCTTTTTAGAGAGGTCCATTCCTCTTCAACTGTACTGCCTACTGTGTTATTCCTTATTGCTGTATCTACATCCTTAGAGAACTTCAAGCATATCTCTTCATTCCTTAGTACTTCTGTATCCCACTTCTTTGCGCATTGACTCTTCCGACTAATCTCTTGAACTTCTCATCACTTCTACATTGTGATACGAGTCTTTATCTGCTCCTGGGTATGTTTTACAATCTAGTATCTGATTTCGGAATCTCTCTCTGACCATCTTATAATATAACTAAAATCTTTCCGTTATCACCCGACGTTTTTCAAGTACACCTCCTCCTCTTGCGATTCTTGAACAAAGTATTCGCTGTTACGAGCTGATATTACAGAACTCGACTAGTCTTTCTCCTCTCTCATTTCTTGTCCCAAGCCTATATTCCCCCTTAACCTTTTCTTCTAGTCCTTCCCTTACAACTGTATTCCAGTCCCCCTGACTATTAGATTTTCCTTTATGCACTGTATTACCATTTCAGTATCTTCATATGCTTTCTCTATATCTTCAGCTTGCGATGTCGGCATGTATACCTGAACTATCGTTGTCGGTGTTGACTTGCTGTCGATTCTTATAAGAACAAGCCTATCACTGAACTGTTCACAGTAACACACTCTCTGCCCTACCTCCCTACTCATAATGAATCCTGCTCCCGTTATACCATTTTCTACTGCTGTTGATATTACCCTATATTCATCTGACCAAAATTCCTTGTCGTCTTTCCATTTCACTTCACTGACGCCTGCTATATCTGAGCTTTGCATTTGCCTATTCAGATTTCCTAGTTTTTCTACGATGTTCAAGCTTCTGATATTCTACGACTCAACTCTTATTCTGCATAACGTAACCCTGTCATGCTTAACTGGTATTTTAATGATAAAAGGAGAGTTAAGTTTTATTTTCTATGTCGTATTCCATTCCTACAGTTCTGTTAAAAGGCTAAACAGTGTTCTTAAACTCTGCAGTTCCTGTTATATCAAATTAACACTTGGTAATCAAACAAATGTTGAGTGTAGAATAAATTTCTTTTATTTCTGCCAATGATCACAAAACTTTTGGTCCTTAAGACTACCAGTTTCGGTCAGCAATTATCATTTTCAGATCTCCAACAAAATGAAATACAACTAGTAAACTGATTTTTCTATTGTTCTAAGGCGCAATTTATTCACTAGTTGTATGTCATTTCCCATGTTTTGTTGCGAATCTGAAGATGGTTATTGCTAACTGAAACCGGTATTCTATAGATCAAAAATTTTGCGATCATTGGCAGAAATAAAGCAAATGCGTTCTACGTTTCCTGGGTCACTGTTTTAATCTGCAACCATGTCGAAAGTTGTGAAAGTTGAGTGTTATTTCTGCATAACTTACAAATTTCTTGTTACGGTATGAAAAAGTACATTTTGTGAGAGAAAATTGCGTGGCAGTTTATAGACTCATTACCTGGAATTATGCTTATTGTACCACTTGTACCAGGGTGTGGGAACAGGAAGGTCATGACTGAATTAGGGTTTATGAATGCATCAAAGAACTCGATAAAATCTTGTCACTTGTTCTGGATCTGGGTCATAGACGTAAAATAGGGATGATGTTTCTGTGAACTTCATGGATGGATGTGGTGGTCGGGGAAGGAGCTATCCATTGATGTGAAATTAAAATGAAGAACGGAACGTCCTGGCAGATTAAAACTGTGTGCCGAACCGAGACTCAAACACAGGACCTTTGCCTTTCGCAGGCAAGTGCTCTGCCAACTGAGGTACCCAGCACGACTCACGACCCGTCCTCACAGCTTTAATCCCGGAAAATTCTGGAAAAATTAAGAATGTTGCACATATAAGGACTTGAGCATGCAGTCTGTGGTCTTTAGAGTTAAGAGGATGAGCCTTACTACTGTTGTGATATGCTACACATTTTTGTGAAATTACAATTAAATCACATGACAATTAAGAACGTTGCACTTGCTGGAACTCGAACCCAGAACCTTCGGACGCCAGAGCTTAGGGTTATGAGTTAGGTGGCGCTGTGGCGCGCTAAGTGTTGTTGTAAAACAGCAAAAGAGATGAAAATTAAAAACATTACACATGCCAGTACTCGAACCTGTAACTTTCAGACTCTAAAGCTTAGGTGTTGATATGAAATAATGTGATGTGATTCGGCCTTGGAGGATCTTCGCTCACTTGAGCTATTAGACTACATAAGACCTGCTATGACACTGGGTAATCAGGCTGTTTATGACCTTGATGACTGCCAGAATGTTTAAACCCCCGCTACTCCTTATAACAGATTATCTACAATATATTGTACTTTAAAACACAAAGAGCGAGAAAATGTATTGACTCCTTTTTAGCCAGCCGAAGTGGCCGTGCGGTTAAAGGCGCTGCAGACTGGAACCGCAAGACCGCTACGGTCGCAGATTCGAATCCTGCCTCGGGCATGGATGTTTGTGATGTCCTTAGGTTAGTTAGGTTTAACTAGTTCTAAATTCTAGGGGACTAATGACCTCAGCAGTTGAATCCCATAGTGCTCAGTGCCATTTGAACCATTTTTGACTCCTTTTTATAATTATATCTAATTGATACTAATTCCTATATTTTTTTTTTACAAAGACCAGCATTTTTAGCAATGCCTTGTCACTCTTTCCTTCAGTGTAAACAATCCACAAACACGGATGCGTCCCTGAAATTCTCTTTCGGATATCGTTGTTGTTCGCCAGAATAGCAATGGAACCCCTACTTATAACAGTTAAGTCTAGTACGTCATCAAAATATAACTGAAACAAAATTTTATTTTCCACAATGCTAAAAGCCAAACAGATATTCCTATGTGAAAAAGTTACATTCAGTATTTTATTTTTTCTCAGTTACCATTTTTCGTTAAAGACGTCGGGACCATATTTTAATTAAGACAATGGCTGACGTATTTCAGGACTCCAGGTGTTGTTCTGTAATAGTGTGGCATCATATGGCTGAACGAAATAATCTGCAAAGGAGCGGCACAGCTGAATAAAAGGTAACGAGAAGAGACCAGTTTCACCAAAAAATTCATCCATATAAAATTGACCTGACGTGAGGGGGACGTTTAGCTACGCAGCAGGGTTGGCTTACCCACCCCTCGTTGTTTGACCCCACAGGCGGAGTGTTTTTGCCTCGAGTGGCGTGTCGGTCACTGTTAACGCAGCTGACAGACATCCCCCCGGCAATCAACTCCAGTCGGCAAATATTGGCACTGCATAAAGCTGGAGTGTTTGGCTTGCTCCCACAGGAACTTCTGCTCTTTGAGGGATACAAACACGACCGTGTTTAGCTTTATTAATTAAAACGGCCCAGTAATCGAAACGCTGACAAATTGCTTCACGTGGCCCATTGAGATGTTGACATACCGATCTGCGTGCATCACTTACATAGTAGGCCATTCGCAGTAAAGATGAATCGGATACAGAGTTGTCAACATTTACAGTTGTTTCACAATTGAAAATCAGAATGGAGTATCGAGCGCAAACACGCCACATCTGATCGGAAGTTATCTTGCTACAAGTATCATGTTGACTGCCACCACGGCTTAGTTTCCTTACCTGGCAACTACATTAAATGAACCAGATTACAGTCATCACATGGTTTTCATTTCAACAGTTACACAAAAAACTACAGTAAGGACCATTATCACTACTTTATTTTTTTTCATGCCATTATATACGAATTTTAGATTAGTTACCTGCCAGCGGTTTCCTTCAACACCGTTAGCTAGTAGTACACAGCGGACTAATCTATTAAAAACTCCAAAAGTTACTTTGAATTAACTTAAGAATATACTAATTAACATTATCTACGTTCGGCAAGAGTCTTTACCGTTCCTTTAGTCGTATGGGATGATTAATGCTCATACTCTTCTGAGATCACATACTAAGCAAATTAATGTCTAGTTGTGAAAATTAACGCACGAAGTTTTAACTTCAGACTACAAGCGCCCTGATTTACCATTATGACTTTCAAGTTGTCCAGCTGCTCCTGCGAAATTGTCCGGCTTCAGTTGGTAAAGATATATACGGTATATTTATTTACAACAAGAAGTAATGAAACGATTATAACTCACTAAAAGTTATCTTTTACCTCTAGAGTATTTAATGATACTTACCAGTCTGGTTAGGCTCCTTCGCATTTATCCTGCGGATGTGCGTCGTTAACATTTGCAGGGCGTGTTAAACAGAGCAGTATGTTTCCTGCAGGGTCTCCCCCGAACTCGAACAGAATGTAGTCCGTGTCCAGATCATCCCAGCATACCACGCGAGCCAGCAGCCGAATTCCATCTGAAAAACGCTGGGTGCAGGATTAAAAAGAACTAGACGACATAGGGGATAAAATACAAGTCCAATTAACTTGTCCTCTCTCCGGGTCTCGGCGCTCTATCTTATAACGAGAACAATTACATGTTTTAATTGCATTTTTGTTGTTTATTTGTCGTTCCTATTTTCCTTCCATTTGTCGATCGAATGTACAGAATGAGGTCCGTGTTCTCTTCTTGGCTACCATTACCCTTATCAAATGACTCTCTCCTGGAAAACGTTGTGGGGAGGGGAAAAAGAATAGTGTAAAGAGGGGGATTGGAAACAGAGCAACGGTAGTAGATATTAGGTAAAGAGGACAGAGACTGTCGACTGCATGTGCAGTACGTTCAGTTTTTTATATTATGTGACACAAACCCTTTTGTGTAGCATAGCCGTTTCCTCACTTCCCTGTCACAAATTATATTTATTTTACAAGTGTTGGGATAGCTGGAAGAAGACGATTTTTATTTAAATATGGTTATAGTATAGAAACAAAACGTGATTTAATTGGTATTAGACTGACGTGATTATGACTTAATATGGAACGCCCTTAGTAACAATTCTGTCAGACTAAACACGTAAACTGTAACTCTAATTGCCTCTTATTTGGTTGCTGGTATAATAACCGATTAACAAAACGAAAACGTAAATTTGTTTACGTTCAGAATATACGAGTACTTTTGTTGTCTAAGAAAATATTACATCGCAGTTGGTGCAATGTTCGTCAGGGCTCCTGGCTCTACACCATGTCTCTTTGTCATTCTGTTCATCTGCAGATAAGGATTCATTTCAGACGATAAGGAAGAGGCCACTAGCGCTTCTCATGCGGATGCACGTAAGCATTCCATAGCGCAGGATGAAAACCATTCCCTTACAGTCTACTAAAAGGAAAGTCATCAACGTTAAGCACAGCGCGGGGAAAGAAATGTGACAAAATTGTTTCTTACTATAAAGATACTGCCCTCCGGAGCCACGTGTCTTGCTTCTCTTCCCTTTCTAATCCACAGATAAGATAGTGGTGCGTCCCCAGAAGATTATCTACATCCTGAATTGGCACCGCTACACAAGCAGTTGGCTTAGAACTCTGTTAAAAGTACAAGTCATCTTTTAAACATAATTTCAGTTTAGTTTTTTTTACTACTACGCAAAACATTTTTTTTCTTATGAATATATGTAATGAAGCAACAACACAATTAAAACTAATTAAGTCTTGCTCCATCACGATTGATGACTTTGTTTTATCAGTCTCGTTCCCAACAAGCGTTCAAAAAAATCACCAAAAAGTTACCAAATATAACGATTAGGAAACAGTATGATTGAGGCATTTTTGTCGACTTATTCAACGTCTTTTATTGTCAACATTATTTTTCATTCTCCATAAAATTATACCATTCTTGATGCCTTCTGAAGTTTACAGAGCAGCAAGAGGTGAAAGATAATTCCAAACAGGGTTAGTTGAAAAAATTGCCAATTATTCACGTCGAATTATATCTACATTAAGTGATCACTGAACTACAACCAAGTGTGAACTATGCCGCTGATCATGCGCCTGGGCCGGCCGGGGTGGCCGAGCGGTTCTAGGCGATATAGTCTGGAACGGCGCGACCGCTACGGTCGCAGGTTCGGATCCTGCCTCGGGCATGGATGTGTGTGATGTCCTTAGGTTAGTTAGGTTTAAGTAATTCTAAGTTCTAGGGTACTGATGACCTCAGAAGTTAAGTCCCATAGTGCTCAGGGCCATTTGAACCACTTTTTGAATCATGCGCCTGGTTGAACAGAACTTTTGGAAGCTACTATCCAGACTCTAGAGCCAAGGGGAACAAGACGTTCCTGTATGGCTGACATTCATTTATAGTCCTCACGAACGCTTATGTAAATTACTAACACTGAGTACATCTATCGATTTCCGTTAGAATTTCGATTTTAAACTCTCGACACCTTTTAATTTATCCAGGCTCAACTCCCTTATTTCCTACCTTGCTGTAAATTCTTCAGTTTTAATCTGCAGTTTGTAACCAACAACTTACGGTCAGAGCCCACGTCTGCCAGCGCGGCATGTTTTGCAGTATAAAATTTGACTGGTGGAACATAAAATCCTTTAATAACAAAGACCAAGAGCTTACAGAAAATTTGAAATATCACGAAATCTCTGTATGTAGTGCCCAACAGACGAGGGGCGAGTTGTAGAAGGAATACGATCAGTATTTATTCATATATAGTGGAGTCGAGGAGGAGACAAAAGCTAAAGGAAGAGTGCCGATACTTATCCACAAGAAGTACAAAGATCATGTTGAAAAGTGACAATACGTCAATGAGAGAATAGCTTTACCAAAACTAAAACTAGTTCACCACAAGTTGAATATTATCTCTCTGTTCTACCCAGAGGACTGTAAATCTAGGACTGAAAGAGAGGCCGTCAGTTAGCAACTATAAGAAGTTATCAGTTTCATTCTTTCAAACGAACTTACCATGATAATGGAGGATTTTAATGCTTGTATTAGAAATAGTCTCAGCTCTGGAGTTTAGTAACGATATAATGAAGACTTTCTAAGTGATATTGGTGAGATTAATACCAAATTATGCTCAAGCAACGAACTGAGAATAAATGATTCCTTCTATGACCACAAGCAACAGCAGATATACAAATCTCAGAAAACAAAAGATCATTTATCTACAAAAGTTCACACGGTTACCAACAGGAACATCCATCCCTAGTCTGTACTGGATGTTAGGATAGTAAACACTGTCAACATAAGCAGCGACCACAGTCCAGATTGCATGTAGTAAGGAACAAGAATGCTACAGAACGTATCTTAAAAGAAAAAAAAAATTAATACAGAGTCCCTATGGAATGAATCAATAGACATTTTACACCATAAACGATTAGCAGAGAGAGTAAAAGAGAACAGCATTAACGCAGGGGTTACTACAGACCAGGGTTAGGAGAAAAGCCAAGAAAGTACTGAAGCAGTGGCTCAAGAAGCGTTAGGTACACTAGCTATAAATCATGAAAGCAAAACAGACAGAACACCATGGTTTTGTAAAGACGATAAGGGATGCGCAAAAAAAAAAAAAAGATGTTTGCTTATTTGAAATGTAAAACACTCGAAACAAGAAACTTTTGAGGTTTACAAAAGGAATTACTATTAATAATTGCAAGAAGGGATATCTTTTCTAAAAACATTGAACATGAACTTTAAGGGCTGCAGAAACAGATTTAAAGAACGATAAAAAACAGGGGAAAGAATTAAATGAAATTTTGGAACGACATAAATGAGGAATCATGGGTTAAATAATTAACAGAGTTATTTAAAGGTAAAAAACTACCAGAAAACGGAAAGATGCTGGAGATCAGCATACCAGTAAATAGTAATGTAACTGTTTCACATACAGAGAGAGACGAAGCTGTAAGTGTGCTATAAAGTATAAAGTCGCTGGGGAAAGATAAGATTTCCAATGAAATATTAAAGTATGGAGTATATCCACTAACTGAGCAATTAACCAAGTTAGTTTACTATGTTATAGCTCGTAATAAAATTTCAAATGAATGGAGAACTACTATCACTAGTCTCACGTACAGGAAAGCAGATAAAGATTCGTCAAATTACAGAGGGATGAATCCACTCATTCCATCTCTTAAACTTTTAACAAAAGTAATAGGAAATGGAATTAAAAAAAACATTATAACACTTGCAGAGGAGCAGTATGGTTTTAGATCCAGTAGATCCAGTCCGGATGGAGTGTTCATTGTTAGACAGGTTGTAGAGAAGTCCACTGAATACAACAGATCGGATTTCTTTGTTTTATTGATTTACGGAAGGCTTTCGATAGGATTCAGTTAACAGATGTGGTAAATCTGCTCTAAAGTCGTGGTATTCGTTCCAACTTAGTAAAAACAGTTATCGAACAAATATAACTAGGCGAGAATTGATTCCAGGTTAACTAGAAGTATACAGTTAAGAGTGGTACTAGACTAGGTGACTCTCTGAGACCCTTACTTTTCAATATAGTCATGAACGAGTGATGACATTGGCTGACAGTATTTAAAGACTGGGGAGCAATGAAATAAAAGACATTCTTTATGCCGACGATGCAGTTCTACCAAGAAGCACTAGGCATAAATGGAACAAACACACAGATAGGTTGCATGAACGGAAGATCGTGAAAATCGTAAGAAATAAATCAGCAGCTGGTAAAAGAAGTAAAGGCGTCAAAGGAAAAGAAGGAGTGACAGCTTCAAGGTAGACTGAGGCGCACTGAAAGGAACAGGCATTGGCCTAGAAAGAAAGGAAGAATAAGAAGAGAAATATGAATCCAAAATCTCTGTCTTAACATTACATAAACTATCTGAAACTTTCCATTGTCTCCAAGGCTCTTCCACGTACATGATCGTCTATCATGATGCTTAATACAAGTATTAGCAATGATGAAATCAGGCGCTGTGCAAGGTTCTTTAACTTTTATTTCTTCCACCCAGTCCATGCTACACCATTACTTTTCCTTCTCTTCCTTTTTCTGCTATCGAATTCTAACCCCCATTAACAATTAAAACTTCGTGCCCCTTAACAATTCGAATAATTTCTTTCATCTGATTATACATTCCTGCAAAGTCTCCGTCATCTATGGGACTCATAGGCACACAAACTTCATACTGTGTTGCTCGTAATCCTGTAGTCACATGACAAGAAATTGTATAGTTCCCCTGCAACTACCTTTAACTAATTTGAACTATATCTAACTTTCGCCTGCCCATTTTTCATTTCAAAATCTGTAACTTAGCAACCTGATTAAGGGATCTAACATTCCATGCTCCGACCCATAGAATGCTAGATTCGTTTTTCCTGATGATTACGTCCTCCTGAATAGTTCCTTTCCGTAGATTAGAATGAGAAACTATGTTTCCACGGGAATATGCTACCCAAGACGATGCTGTCTTTATCAAAGAACACAGTAGAGCGGCATTTCTTCGTGAAATATAGAGACTAGAGTTAGCCTTTTTTCAGCCGTTCGCTATATCCACATAGCAAGGATGTATTGGTTAATTTTACAGCACCAAACCATCTATCGTGTTGCAACAACAGAAAAGACTGCTGCACCTCTTCAGGAATCATATGTTAGTCTGTCCTCTCCGCAGATATCACTGCGACATGGTTGTGCTGACGGTAGCTATCCGTAACGCGTAACGCTGTGGCATGCAAGCCACTTCAGCAAGGCCCGTAGTTCATGATTGGAAGAGTAAATTAAGATCAATCAATTCTGATGTACAATGGCTCCTTTTGTTACCCCCTTCAGTGTGCATCAGTATCCTGTCGCTTCGTTTTGAAGGGCATCTCTTTGAAAGAGGCCCTCAAGTTATTCAGGAGGAACTGTTACTTATAATGTCTGAGACAGTTTACTTCAAAGTTGAAGCTTCCCTCGTGGAGTCGTGCAGTATCAAGCGAACAAAGTCAAATTAACTACGACCAGTGGCCGCGCTGGTAGCTATTGTGACCACTAGCGCTGTTTCCGCGGATGGAATGCCTGAAGGGTAAATAACGTCTTTCAATGTTTTGGGAGCTCACGAAATCGAGGAGTCCTCTTGCAGACCTCGGGTATGTACAGTCGCGTGCCCTCCAGACGAAGGTGGTGTGCTAAAGCGTGTTACTGAAGTCAGTAGTTGCTGATTCTGAGTGATCAACGAAGTTACTTTTCCAGTTCGGAAGATGTACAAGAGTTAGAAGTGCTTCCTGTATGCCAGCATGTATTTCTACTAAGACACTTCCTGGTTTTCTAGGAGAGTGTTACTTGTAAGTGAGCGAGTACGTGCCTGGTAGCCAGAGCCGGTACATCAGATCACGGAGCGGAGCCCGTACCTAGCTGGAACGTCGTGTTTCATAGAATGAAATGTACTTGTAGAGATTTTACTGGAGCTAATAATTTTCATTTGATTCCGTGGAAATATGAATGACTTATTTTTGTGAGAGTTTTCCTACATTGTCATTGAATTGTATTTCCGTTTTGTTATGTGGAGATTATCGACGGTAGTTACTAGAAACCAGTTCGTGGCGTTGAAGAAACTGTATGAAGTGTACATATTCCATTTCAGTGGTCAGATCTATGAATCTTTCTGAAAGCATTTTAATGCTACAGGACACTGATAAGTGATGCAGGAGAAGTGAAAATAATCCTGTAAGGGGGTGACTCTTACTTAGATGGTCCGTAAATGTGTAGCTGTACACAGAATAAATACACACCTGCCACTAAACGTTCACAATTAAATATACTGAGCAATACATAGTTCGTTTGGTCTTGCGTGCAGCACATTGCTAAGTGAGCGTCGATTCACGCAAAGGCCATGTGGGTGACTTGGAGTGACGCCGTGGAAGCTCCGAGGACAGACGAGAAGGAATGTTTCAACACCAGTTAGTAATGTCATCTGCAATAGACTCTGCAACAAGACAGTCAAATGCTGGTAGGTCTCCACTGGTTCTACAACTATGGTGTTTACGTTCTCAAAGGGTACCTTATGGGAATGCTGTACCAACACCGTTTCGCACTGACTTTGTAGTCTATGACAGATGGACAAGCAAGATGCCTGTGAAAAACATGTTGCCAGAGCTGGAATATTGTGGAATAGTATGGTGCAAGTGCCGAATCTGCCTTTGTCAAAGACTGGACTGCCTTGGTCGCCTACGTGACCAAAAGAGGTGCCCTGCCGTAAGAAAACCTGGCCAAGCAAACTATAAATACTTCTCGTTTGGACCCTAGCTATGCCTTATCTGTGACTGCTGCCAGCACTGAGACGTACTTCGTGCCAGTTGACAGCCCCAGTGTGGACCAATCAGCTTCATCACGTCTAGCTGCCTCGCCTACTAGTTACTGGGCTGTGCCATCCAGCTGGGACCACCTACATGGAGACGACGAGGGTCAGCGTTTAAAATCATCATCTCAATGGGCTGAGTGAGAACAAACTGTTGAATTGGAAAGTTGATCTGAAAGTTCAATTCGTGAAAGTGGAATTGACTTGAGTGAATTAAGGGGTGACACTACAGAAGGATATGCTGGTTTGCGCTCAGTTAGGTGTGGGCAGTTGCGACAACTCGACTCGAGATGATGAACCTCACAGCCGTTTTATTAATCTGTTCTGGCTGGACCGATTGAAAGACAAATCGCTACCCTTAAACTCAGATACGGAACTGAAATTACAAACAAACAGTTTGTGTAATGAGAAAAGAAAGGCCATCATAAATAAGTTTTGGTTGTCGGTTCTTATAAAATTATTAAAGAATTAATAATTGAGAGTGTTACCTATCCATGAAATTGAGATTACTGGTCCAGATTAACCCCAATTTTATTTACTCAGTGCAGAGTGCAAGCACACACGTGAAAGGAAGTCACTCATTAATGTGATTAACGAATTACAAAAATAAAAGGAAATACAAAATCGAGATTATTTAAATGCATCACAGATCTGCACAAGTCCACAAGGGTGAGTTAAGGATAAATAATGATGATCTTAACAAGCCTGTCCCTCAAAAGCAAAATCGCTGTTGGACATGAAATGATTGCTCTAGTTATACTAGAAAGAAGGAAAGTCATCTGACTTGTAAATATCTCAGCCCGCTCGGTCATGTAGGAGCCCTCTACTGCCAAACGAAATATGACGTTGCGTTGTTTAATCAGATTTTAAAAAACGGTCGAAAACACTTAATCACTCTCCTCCTGTGATAGCCCACACTGCGAGGCATTTTCACCAGAATCGATGAATCAGAGTGACAAGACGTGTGCCTGCTGTGGCCTGCTGGCACCAACATCCGATCATTAGTGGAGTGATTTCTTGAAATGCAAGTCTGCAGCTCTCTCCCGCATCTCAAAATCAAGTTTCTTCTTCCACATCCCCGGCAAAAGCATCTTCGTCTCCGCCCAGTGATCAAGCGCTTCCACTTTGTTTTAAAAAAAAATTTCCGCAAAAGATCATCACAAATGTTCGCCCACCAGTGGGAAGACACAGCAGTCCAACTTCGTGATTAACCGATGAAATTTTAAGACACGGCATTCCGACATCAAATGTAGCAGACAATTGTTTTATTCCCTCTATGAGGCGCCTTCGCGTGCATGAAATATTGAGAACCGTTATTCCGAACTCCCACCTAGCAGATCTTTTGTTAGCCACCCAGTGAACTGCCTCCCCACACTGCGAGAGAGAAAATCTGTTTCCCACATGGACTGGCACCTGGGTGACGTCTTGCGTCCCCCACAACATGATAAACAGAAACATTAATAGTAGTTGCCGAACAGCTTTCCCACCAGAAAGCGGCGAAATGACTAACTTTGACCCAGTATGGCTTCCACTATTTTTCTCAGAAGTCTAGTCAGCGGAAATCACACCACCAAGTTGTTCTTTGAGCAGAAATACTGCCTCGTAAAATAATTTATTTGACGTTGACCAGACGCACAAAATTGTTCCCCAGACAGAGCTTTTTTGAAAGAGTCTCCGCCCACACAGGGTGGGGACTACAGTTCTAAAGAACCCGGGTCACATTTGCACCCTTCTGGTACTACAGTGGGCAATTCAGCGTGGCTACAAAATTCTACCTGCCAAACAACAAACAGACTACTGCAATCTGCATCAGGTGAACGTCTTTGGAAGTCGCCTCATCACCCATGAAGTTGCATGAACAGATACCAATGAATCGGTAAATCATCATACGGATTTCACAGTGTAATTTTCTGGGGCATAGCACGCCATGCACTCATTCTTCACCAGTGCTTTGTTTTAAATGTGAAAGACCTAGGCATTAAGCCAGAGAATGCAGCGAGTGTGAATTGTCAGCACACAGGTATGTGTTTCTAAAACTGTAGCAGTGTGTTTTGTACTAAGTCCATTTTCTGTTGAACTGTTTCCTATTTTCGCAGAGACAATGAGCAAGCGGAGGAGCAATGTGTTATGATCGCAAAGGTGATTCATGGGTGGCTCGAAAGAAGGCAGATAAAATAGACTTGTATATGATACGAAGATTTCTCGGCGTATACGCTGCTTTCAAGGTCCTCGGGTGTACTGCCAAGCGTCGTAAGTCCAGCGAATAACCATTCCTGTGCCATCAGGTGGTGCTGATGGAATGATGTGTCTGCTCCGTATTGGCGGTATTCATACCTGCCACCTGCCGGTCCCGAGATTGGACCCGTGTCGTGCTCGTTGGGTCGGGGGAGGGGTGGGGGCGGCGTGTGGCTGAGGTGCCTGCCGCATCTCACGTCCCTAAGTCGCGTTCTTCTTTGATGCAGCTTAGTACTGGTTCCTCAATAGTACTGATTGCTCAGTTGAAAGCCCATGTCTCTGTTGATTAAACTATCAGCCACATGGATTTCAATCACCTCTTTGAAAATGTAATCCTAAAATTTATCGGTTTTAGCCAGGACTTTCGTTTGCTAGTAATTCATTTTATGTCCATTTCCATTGCAATTTTCTGGTGTTACAGAGTTGTTGGGCTGCAGTAAGCGGATGTGGCTTTCATGTTCTGTACATGGATCTCCGTTTGCCCAATGTAAGTATTCCTGCATTAACATGGAACTTGGTACCCCGCTTTTTTTTAGACCCACGTCGTCTTTCACTCTCTCTAGTAAAGCTCGTATTTTGGTTGGCGGGTAGAAATGTGTATTATGTGGTTTTGTTTCAGTAGTCTGCCAGTTTTTGACTATACATTGCCAGAAAACGGTGTGAAAGCGGTCTTCATATTGTCTTCTTCCGTGTTTCCGGCCTCCGTGCCGTTATTAGAGCTCCTGTGTCACAGGACAGCCCGAATCTGTAGGTTGCTGTATCGATTCTCGTGAAAGACGGATCCCAGATTCCGCAGCTCTGCCGTCAGACTCTGACATCGTTCGTCAAAAATGGATTATGCCCTATGTAGTAGAGTGTAGTAGAGTGCTGAGCTCCCTGTTGTTCTGCTACGAATGGTACCACCTGGAGGCACAGAGATCTAAATCCATGTGCGCTGGCTCCATATACACTGGGCAAGCACTCCCTCGGGCTTATGCTGAACTAGGACGTCGAGATACGGAAGTTTGACATCTTTTTCTATATACATGGTGACATGGACCTTTTTGTGGACGGAATTCAGACGTTCTAAGAATTTCTGTAGTTTTTTTGGATCATGTGGCCAGATGACGAAAGTCATCGACATACCCAAGGAAAAATATGTTTTAGTTCGGCAGCTTCCAGTGCTCTGTCCTCGAAATGGGCTGGCTATGTGTACGCCATCAGTCTGCTCATAATATTGTCAGTTGAAAATAAAGTGTGTCTGTGTCACAAAGTGTCTACAAAACTCAAAAATCAAGATAAAATCTAATGAATTAGAATCTTTAGAATTAAAAATAGAAAAAATACTTAATGAATTAGGTAACACTAATCCAAAAATATAGAACTTAATTAAACAATTTCAGAAAGAATAAGGTAAGAATTTAATAGCAAGTTATATGATTTTAAAAGTAGAAGATTAATAGATATAAAAGATGCTGCACATGGTTATGATGCAGTTACTAAACAATACTTAGAATATGAATTAGCCAATCTTGTTACCAAACCTGAGTATTCACATTTTTCAACACAGTTCAGCAATTATAGCACTACAAACCATCTTAATGAAAAAGTTATGCAGATTCATTGAGATGACTACACCATTACTTAATGAAAAGGTGAAAAGCATACATACAGATCTTATATTTGTTTTAGATAGGTTCAATAGATAAAAAAAACTGAATTTACTTTTATCAGTAGAGATAAACAAAAAATATACAATTTTTTAATATGAGTCCAGGCTTTAAAGAATTATTTTTGTTGGTAACATATATTAAGATTTGAAATTCGATGATTTTGATACTACAATAAACGTCTCTGATAAGCTATACAAAATATAGTAATCAATGAATAATGGTACAGAAATCAAGTTTTCTAACTACAAGATCAAAAGATACAGTTCCAATTGTACCAGTAGACAAAGCTAACAATAGGTGGTGAAAAAATTTAATATATTTTTAATCTATATAAAAGGATATCATGTCTTGTGCTTGGAGTGCAGAAAATTTACTGAAACACCTAATCCTCACAGGGTAACAACAAAAACTGGGAGACAGAGAACTGCACAGTATGAAAAACTAATAAGAGGCAATTTGTTAAAATATTTTGTAGGTGAAGTGGTGAGTGGTTCAAACATTTGTGAAGAAAAAATAAGTTAATTACATAAATCAATAAGAAAAAAATATTCAAAGAAGAAATTTATGGTAAGCTGATCTAGAAGAAATGAATGTTGGAAACTTGAAAAGTATATCAAAAATAAATAACACTTATAAATATTTCTTCCCTCTAATTGATGTTTTTTCAAATTTAACTTGGGCTATTCCACTTATAGATAAAACAGCTACAAATATGGCTGGTGCTTTTGGAAAAGTTTTAAAGCTAAGATGTCCAAGAAATCCACAGTAAGATAATTGTAAACAATTTTAAAATGAACAATTTTAGGAACTTATGGAAAATGTAATATTAATCATTATTCAAGTTTTCCAGGATTAAAAGCATTCACTGTTGAAAGATTTAAAAGAACATTCAAAAAAGTGGAAAAAACTGATTTACAAGGAAATTATAAATGGGCTGATTTAGTTAATAATGCAATTAATGAATACAATAATTCAAAACATTCAACAATAAAAATGAAGCCACTAGAAATTTATGATAAAAATTATAAACCAGTTGTCATAGTAACTAATGATAAACCCAAATATAAAGTGACTGATAAAGTCAAAACCAATAACTTAAAGGAATTTTTGAAAAGGGATACAACCCAATTGGTAAACAGAAATTTTCGATGTTGAAAGTGTTATCCATTCTAATACAATCAAATATAAATTAAAGGCTTGGATGGAGAAGAAGTGAAAGCACAATTTTATGAGCAACAACTACAGAAAACAAATTGTTTTGATGTGTATCTTGTTGAGAATGAAAAGAGACAAAGTACACCTTAAATTGTCAGTATTTGATAATTTGCATAATGGTTGAGTGAGTAAAGATAAAATTATTCTACAAAATTATTGCTGGCTTTGTTTTTTCTTGATAAAAAATAAATCTTATAAATGGAGAGTGTAAAAATAAGTGATGTAAAAGCAGGAGCAAAAGAATCAGTATCTAAAGGATAATCTAAACTGAGAAAGGAACAACTCATTGATCTTATTTGGAACAATATTAACTACAAAATGGTGATGGTTTTGTAAGACAAAGGAACTGAGAGCTAAAGCAAAAGAACTAGGAATTAAAGGGAATTCTAAACAAGATGCAAAAAAGCTTATCACATTGATTAATTATAAATTTGTGTTTTGAGGAATTATATAAATTGCGTTCAAGAACTCAAACATATAGAAATAAAATTGTTGATAATATTAAAAAGAATAATCTATATAATAATAGAGAAGAGAAATATATATCATGACAATTTGCATTAAATGAAGATTTTATGAGAGTATTTAAAAACATATTAGAGTAGGAGTTATGTTAATAACAATGAAATTTATCTGAAGATTTTATCAGGTGAGAGGAAGATACCTGTAATTGGTACACTTCATCTGAAGACTTTATGAGAGAATTTCAAGACAAATTAGACAGGGAAGCAATATCATATCGAAACTTGAATAAAAATTTCATGACAGAATTTCAAGACAAACTCAATTCGAGTTTACATCAAATAAAGAAAAATTATCCACAGATGTTGAAACAGATTTTCAAGATAAAATTAAATGGGACACTATATCAAATAAACAAAACAGATTTTGTTAGACAATTTGGAGATAGAATAAATAGGAATGAATATCACAACAAGAGTTAATTACCAATTTCATAAAACAATCTCAAGACAAAAAGCTGTAAGAAAATATCAGAATAAAGTAGCCTTGAAAATATATCAAGTTATCAAAAATCATCTGAAAATTTTATGAGAGAATTTCAAGACAACTTTGACTGGGATTATATGTCATGTGGTCAAATTTTATCTGAAGACATTATGCAAGAATTTCAAGACAAACTAAATTGAGAATACTCATCAGTTGATCAAGAATTATCTCAAGACTTCATGAGAGAATTTCGAGATATATTACATTGAGAATACTTATCAATAATCAAGAACTACCTGAAGTTCTCATTATAGAATTTCAAGGTAAATAGGTTAACATTTTAAATCATCAACATTTATCAACATGTTTTATACAAAAAATAATATCTTCTGAAATATAATCAACTTGTGAAGCAGATTGCGCTATATGTCTAATCAATCAGAATCTTAAGCTTGTAAAACCTACTTAATCACAGTTTTCATAAAGAATGTGTTGATAAATTGTTAATAAATCATTCTTCTTGTCCAACAAGTAGAAATGTTATTAAAAGAATACAATTAAATCTGATGAAGACTAATTATATCATTAATCAACTGTTCTTGTGTATAGCTATCCAATACATCGAAATAATTGGGGCAACAAGTAATGCTTAAATTTTCTCCAATTCTTTTGTATAAATTTACTGAATTAGGATCATAAATAAGTCTTAACAATTCTTCACAATCTGAATATATAACTCTAACAATGGTCAATAATTTTAGAAAACTTCGTCTTTTTACTCAAATGACACAATAATTATACTTCCATTCATCATCGAATTATCACAAAAGAACGAAAATAGGCATTAAATTCTGATCAACTGTTTCAGATACAACATGAGGTAATGATCTATTTCTGTGTTTCTTTCTTGTACTATTTCTAAAGCATTATCAACCAACTCAAATGTTCTACATGTTCACCTCTAACTTTAATTCCATCATCTTTACATTTGTTTAAATTTTGCAAGTGAGTTACTATCTCTTTCATTTCTTGTTTTCCATGTTCATGAATTGTTGTTAAAACATCATGTGTAACCCACTTTCTACATTGTTTTGCTTCTTCTTTACCTGATTTTAAAATTAATAAATATAATTGGGGTTCATTGATAAATATAGTGTTTTTTTCATTATTTTTTAGAGGTGTCTCCGAGATGTCCCAAAAAGATTTTAAAGTTTTAGTAGCATCGACACCTATATTTGTTTGTTCAGAAACTTTATATTCCAATACCTTTGCAACATCTATAACTTTAAACCACTGATTATTCTTTTCATCAATAATCATATATACATTCTTGTGCAAGCTTGTTGTTGATGAGGTCCACTACTGCTGTTTTGATAAAACTAGGGCACTGAGACAAATAATGATAGTCTGACTAGATGAAATATTTCCATTTAGTAATAAACTATTTCAGGGAGGAAAAGAGGGCAAAGTGCTGAAAAACGAATTATTTGAGGTTAAAGAAAAAATATTTAAATTTAATGAAACATTTAGAGCATTGTCTGTTGAACATAAAATTATCTTCACATATGCCAATATTAGTAAACAGCAAACAGGTTATATAACACATACTTCTATGCTACAAGTAGCTAAAAAAAGAAGTAATTTTAAAAAATAAGTTGAATATAACAACTGCAAATCCAAAAATGTTTTAATCAGTTTCTAGGAAGTACAACACAACCATATACAAAGGCCATTCAAAAAGTTGTACACAGTCATCTCTATTTTTTTTTTGTAGGAGGAGAACATTATCCTCTTTCATTTACAGGTGAGCCATAATGGAACAGTTGGTGATGGAGTTCCTCTTCAAGACTGATGATGACTCTGCCACATTGATCCACAGAAAGTTGCTCTGTGTTTATGGGGAGGACACAGTGGATCACAGCAGTATCCAGTGGTTCTTGCAGAGGTTTCAAGGAGGTTAATTCTCTCTACTGGCCAATCCATGATGCGGTAGACCATCGATGGCAGTGAGTGATGTGATTAAGGAGACCACTGATCAAATCATCCAAAATGACAGATGTGTGACAACATGACAGCTTGCTGAAATGACTCATTTGTCATTGGATAGTGTGGTATCATTGGTAGAGTCACTAGGGTACAGAAAAATCTGTGCACATTGGGTGCCTAGATTATTGACAAGAGAAATGAAAACGATCAGAAAGAATGTGAGCAAGGGTCTCATGAAGACCTTTACTGAAGAGTGGAAACAGTGTTTTGACAGCGACATTACCCAGTATGAAATATGGATGTTTTTTTCCGAACCTGAGAGCAAAACTGAATCCATGGAGTGGCGTCATCCAGGTTCGCCTCAGAAGAAGAAACAAAGACTCTCATGAACATCAGCCTGAAAGGTGATGGCCTCCTTCTTATGGGATCAGTGTGGTGTCATTATCATTGACCTTTTGGAACGTGGCTCTACAATTAATTGAGACTGATACTGTTTGTCATTGGACAAGTTGTGATGTGCCATCAAGACTCACAGACCACAGCATCAGGGTCAGCTCATCAGACTGCACCATGACACTGTCAATCCCTATACACCCATTATGAGGCAGGAGAAAATTAGGAAAATGGGTTCCTCATCCTCCCTACAATCCAGACTTGGCTCCATTTGTTTTTTACCTCTTTGGTCGTCTGAAGGGCCAACTGCATGGTAAAACATTTGATAGTCAGAAACCCCTTATTCCCTGTGTCAAGCAATGGTGGAAAAGTCAACCACAAGAATTTTACCAAAGTGCATTTATATTATGGAAACAACATTGAGCCAGATGTGCCACAGCTGATGAAGGTTACACTGAGTAGCCTCAATGTATAGCTAAATGTTCCAAGTATGTTCACAAAAAATTACATTCTCCTTCTGCAACAAATAAAAAAATTAGAGACTACTGAGCAAAACTTTTTGAACGGCCTTTGTACTATGAATTGAGGTACTAAATTGATGTTCTTGGACATAGAGCTATTAGGTCTAAAAATTACAGATAGTAGCAGTTTTGGACAAGGTCAACTTAGTATGTTCCCAAAAATATTTGATGTTGAAGAACTGAACAAAGGTTACTTCCCATATTCATTCAATATACAGGAAAATGAAAATTTCATAGGACCAATTCCTGATATCAAATATTATTGTGCTGACACTATATAGCCAGAAGACAGAAAAATACTTTTCAAGTGGCATATTGAAAAAGTCAAAGTGTATTATGTGTTTAATATGAAGAGAGAAATTAATGAATATTCTAACTCTGATATAGATTTATAGGGGAGAGGTCATTTAGAACTAAGAAAATAGTTCCCAGAAACGGGTAATATAGATCCATTCTGTTATTTACCAATTGCTGAAATGTTTATGATGAATTGTTTTTTGCTGTGTTGAATAAATAACAGAAAGAAAATTATAGTAAAGAATCCATAGCTTGGTTAAATAGTTCAAAAAATAATAATATTCAACATGCTCTTAATTATGGCAAAAGAAACATACGTGGAGATAAAGTAGTAGGCTTTGGTAAGGAAGCCAATATTGTGCATCAATACAATGGCTCTTTTTGGCATGGTTGTAAAAATGTTTTAGAAGTAGGATGATTAACAATAAAAATAAAGAATTGGTGGATGATCCATATCAAAAGACTTTATCAAGAAGTACAGAAACAAGAAATAATTTAGTGGAGATGTGGGAATGTGACTGGCCTAACTTAGCTTACAAAAAAATTCCAAAATTCAATGGTTACACAAAGGTGTCAAACCACTGAGTACAACAAATGCTTTTTCTTATAGTAAAACAAATAGGTAGATCATGTAACTAATGAGGAGGTATTGAATAGGATTGGGGAGAAGAGAAGTTTGTGGCACAACTTGACTAGAAGAAGGGATCAGTTGGTAGGACATGTTTTGAGGCATCAAGGGATCACAAATTTAGCATTGGAGGGCAGCATGGAGGGTAAAAATCGTAGAGGGAGACCAAGAGATGAATACACTAAGCAGATTCAGAAGGATGTAGGTTGCAGTAGGTACTGGGAGATGAAGAAGCTTGCACAGGATAGAGTAGTATGGAGAGCTGCATCAAACCAGTCTCAGGACTGAAGACCACAACAACAACAACAACAAAACAAATAGGATAAAACAGATCATATTAAGGCAAAAATAAGATTTGATGACTTGTGTAGTCTTTGTGCAACCATAAAAGTATTATGATTATTCTCCTAAGTGGCACTAAACAAAAATTTATAGGCCAATATATTATTCTAAAAATGGTATAGATTTATAAAACATATTGGCACCTATAGGATTCTATACTAGTGCAAATGAAGACTCATAAAAATGAAAAACTGTTGTTTCCTCTGTGTGTTAAATGTGCAAAAGAAAAAAACAAATAAATGTGGTCAAAATGCTGAAGAAAGAAGTTTTATTGACACTTGGTAACTGATAAAGTAAAGAAAGCTGAGGAAACAGTGTATAAGATTTTAGATGTCTATAAAGAATGGGATTTTAGAAATAAACACAACATATTGTTTAAAAACGGTGTGAAAAATTTTATGCAGATAAAATTAGAAACCAATACACCTAATTTTAATTTTTAAATCAATGACATGTATGTCAGACAAGTGAAAGAAAAATTGGATATTGACTTAGTTCTTGACAGTATAGAAGAAAACCTAGGAAAACTAGCTGTTGTTAAGATATGTCTTAATTAATAATGGGGAAATTTGGACAATGACAAAATACGAGTAAAACTGAGTATTTTACAGACGTACAACAATTTTGTGAGATAATACTGGATGACTGATTAGATAATATTTATATAAATTTTATTAATGAGAATGTTGTACAGATGAAGCATAATTTCAAGGATTATTATGTAGAAAATAATAATGCTACAAATATTTTTATAGCAGCATTCACCACATCAAACACAAGTCTTAAGTTGTATGACTGGTTAAATAAGATAGGGTGGTGATGGTGAAGTCAATATAAAAAAAGACTGTATGTTAGATGAATGGACAGATGAACTAGGAATTATGAAATGGGCTACAAATTTGGCCCCAACTGGACCTTAAAGTTATTATTGTGAGAAAAATGATAAAAGCACAGTGATAAACATCAAGGGCTTCACTTTAAACTATAAAAATAATCAAAATTTGAATGGTGAACCTATGATAAGATTAACAGAGAGTGAAGTGAAAGAAAAAAGTTAGAGTAAAATCAGATAACCAGAGATGCTGGTACTAAAATTCTAATCAACAAACAAGAAAGAAATTTCATTTCAGTATCACAAAAGAGTAATTCTACAAAATTACGATACAGTCCCTTATGGACAGCATTTTTTTTAAAATTTTTACTTTTTTAACATGATGAAATATGTCATCTTCTCTAAATCTTTTTCTACTATGTCCTAACTCTTTAAACATTGATGAATGTAACTGACAATTATTACACATCATTTTACTATCTCTCAGTAGTATAAACTCTTACTGGTTTTTGTTATTGTCCATTTACATAGAATAAGTTTTAATAAGATTAAAATAAATTTTATGTCTCTCCTAATGTAAGAATAGATTCTGTACCAGTTATTTCTTTATAATAATGGTATAAATTTGTTAGTTGGCTTTTATTGTGTTCTCTACCTATTCCCTCTCTAGATTTCTCAAAAATATCAGAAATCTGTAAAATATTTTTAAAGTACACCAAGACCTCCAGTGTTAATTTATAACATGTAAATTTTTTCACCTTAATAAATTTTTAGTCTATATAAGTGGAGACACTACTGAAGAAGCTTAATAAAACCAGCAATTGTAATTTGTTTAAAAAAATTAGTGAAGTACAGGTAAATGTTTTGTATAACATTACTGGATGTAAATATCTGAATACCACATATGAAAATAAAATTTGTATGGAGCTCAATAATGATTTTAAAAGTATTTTTCCTGACAGATATTTGAAATTAATTAAGGACTGGTAGTTGCAGTTTTTTGGGGGGAATGTTAAACTGAGATACAAGGGAACAAAGAAACAAAGATACAAAAATAATGAGTTTCATGAAGTAGAAGTGCACCCAAATTCATCGCCATCCACAGAAGAGGAAATCAAGTTAACTATTCACTCACTTAAAAACAACAAAGAACCATGGGATGATTCTATAATTGCTGACCTTTGGAAGTATGCAGCAGATAAGGAAGTAGATAAACTAACATAAATTATCAGTCAGATTTCGGAAACTGAAAGGCTCCCTCATGGTTGGGATTCTGCTCTACTTCATCCTCTTCATAAGAAAGGCGACAGAACAGTTGTAAATAAGTATCGTGGTACCTCTCTCATATCAACAGCCTATAGGATTCTCCTGAAAGCTCTGCAAACTAGAACAGAAAAACAGCTAGACTCACAACTGGGAGAGTATGAAGGAGGTTTCAGGAATGGGCAATCAGGCGTCAAACAGATGTAAGTAGGCTGTTTATGTTTTCTCTATGTAAGTAGGCTGTTTAGGTTTTTTATTGGTAACGCCACCTCTGTATGAAAATCACTGGCTGTGCTGTGTGCAGTCTGTGGCTGCTTTGCATTGTTGTAATACTCGCCATTGTAGTGTTAGGCAGCTGGCTGTGAACAGCGCGTAGCGTTGCGCAGTTGGAGGTGAGCCGCCAGCAGTGGTGGATGTGGGGAGAGAGATGGCGAAGTTTTGCAATTTGTCATGAACTGATATATATATTATGACTTGTGATGATATTAAGGTAAATACATTGTTTGCTCTCTATTAATATCTTTCATTTGCTAACTATCCCTATCAGTAGTTAGTGCCTTCAGTAGTTTGAATCTTTTATTTAGCTGGCAGTAGTGGCGCTCGCTGTACTGCAGTAGCTTGAGCAGCGAAGATTTTTGTGAGGTAAGTGATTTGTGAAAGGTATAGTTTAATGTTTGTCAGGGCCATTCTTTAGTAGGGAATTTTGAAAGTCAGATTGCGTTGCGCTAAAAATATTGTGTGTCAGGTTAAGCACAGTCCTGAATAATTGTTCAAAGGGGAAGTTTCATATGTCGACCCTTAGCCTAGGATACCTCACTGGAATCTTCTGATTTTTCTTGTAGTTTGTGTATTTAGTGTAGCTTTTGTTTATTGCTAGCGCGTAATTGTAGAGAGAATCTCCTTTGTAGTTGTAGCCTTTCATTGTTGTACAGTAAAACAGTTGTGGCATGCATATAGATTTGCACCAAGTATTTCGCAGCTGTAATTAACTAGATATTATTTTCAGTGTTATGTTAATGTGTTCTCTTATTTTTGCTCTTCAAATTGTGTCTTTCTGTGTTGTCGTGTGAAATACTGTGACAATAATGGCGTGTGAAAAACGTAATACTAGGCTCCAAAGTAAACTGAGAAATGACAGTGAAAATGAAAGCAGTGTGTTAGCGCCACCGAGTAATGAATTAACTGATGTTCAAAGTAGTAATTTGATAATTGTGCATAGGGAAACGGAGCGGGCGGCAAACAATGGCGTGGACAGTGAAACAATTAGTGAAGAGGGAAGCATTATCGATCGATCGGTCGGCAACAGCTCGCCTCAGGAATCCGAAATGATAGGACACAATTTTGCAAACACTGTAGATTCAGGTTTTGCGTCCTCACCGTTTTCTCAAATGAGTCAAGACACGTTTTCCGCTTGTCAAAATGTGAATGTTGCCGGTGCAAATTCACTGCCGAAAAGCACTGAGGAACATGTTTCAGACACCAGTGCATTGTTATTACAGTTAATGCAACAAATGAGACAAAGGCTACAAAAGTTAGACACAACGCTTGAACAAAATCAGAAACAAACACAGCAACAGTTACACACAATGGAACAAAACCAGAGACAAACACAGCAGAATCTTAAAAAGTTAGACACAATGGAACAAAATCTTCAAAAGTTAGACACCACACTTGAACAAACACGTGAAGATTTAACTACTGAGTTGCATAAGATCGAATCGAAATGTCAAAAAGTCTGTAACGACGTAAAAACACAAATTTGTGAGCATTTTCAACCTATTTTTTCGCGGCATGAAAATGCATTACAGAATCACGAAGCAGCCATAAAAGAACTGCAAATTATTGTTCATGAAAATCATGAGACCTTGCAAGCTAAAATTGACTCAGTTGCATCTACCGATTCGGTTACGCAACTTGCAAAAACTCAGGAAAACTTAAAGGACACAGTAGAAAGACACATGGAGGAAATTAGTTCATTATCAGAGAAAGTAGTTGAACTTTCGGATCAGCTAAATAATTTATCTACGAAGGTAGATGATAATCTGAATGACACAAAACCGGTAGTCTTTAATAACACAGAAGAGAGCGAACAAATTAGGAAACTGAAACAAAATCTGAATCAAATTGATACGCAACACCAAAGAGAAATCCGGGAAGTACAAGATCAGCCAACACAGGTAATACAAGAATTACGTATTTCAGAGGACACTCGCGCTCCAACACGGGAAGAGGGACTTAGAAACACGGAAAAGCTGCAAAATAATAACACAGGGCATTTCGGAAGTAATGAAAGAAATTGGGAATGTGCACCGAATTTTGAGATGGAACCGCCGAAGCGACGTAACAATGACCGACATGCGACTCGCCGACATGATGATTTTGACTATAAGCTGTTCATTACTACACGTAAATTCAAAACGTTTAAGAATTCTGCCAACGACATTCATCCACAAGCATGGCTCCATCAATTCTCTCATTGTTTTCCTCCCAACTGGTCGTTGGAACACAGATTAGAATTTATGTGTGGCTACTTAGAGAATGAACCAGCTGTAAGAATGCGATCGGTAATTCACGATTGCCACAGTGAAGGAGAGTTTTACCATGCCTTCCTCTCAGCATATTGGTCTCCAGCCACACAAGACAGAGTAAAACATGGCATCATAATGATGAAATGTTTCGAACAATCTGAATTTTCCAGTCTTATGAAATATTTTGAAGACATGTTGCATAAGAATCAGTATCTTTCAAACCCATACAGCCCCTCAGAACTCATCCGCATTTGCTTAATCAAACTGCCTGAACATTTACGACATATTATTTTGGCAGGACGTTGCAAAGACGACATTGAAGCATTTCAGGGACTCTTACAAGAATTAGAAATTGACACTGACAATCGCGGAACGCGAAACCAGGAACACAGCAATTACAGGTCACATCCGTCGCAATTCCGCGATGAAAGAAGTAATAACTTTACACGACAAGGCTATTCTCACAACACAAATCGTGACCAAAACAGACACCACCCGTATGACAACCGTTGGCAGAGTAGTAATAACTACAGGGAAAGATCACCTCTCCGTGGTAATGACTATCACAGAGACAATAAGATAAACAGACAATACGGGAACCAAAATAAATACTATCAAGGGAGACAGAATAACTTTAGACGCAACGGACCAGCGCGCAGTTACGATTCAGGGAGAAATTCTCCACCATGTGACCGACAAGAAAGAAACTATGGAATCTACCGACATGACGACAGACGATATGATCGTAACGACAGACCTGAATTGCATCAGAACTGGCGGGATTCAAACAGAGCAGGGCCCTCTCGTCACGGTGAATTTGTAGAAGTTAGGTCTCCAAATCCCAATAACGACGCGCGCCAACAAAGAGACAATAGGCAATGACTTATACCGCAGGCAGCCACAAAACGCACGTATGAAACTAACGACGCAGCTGCCGTAGCTAGTAATTACGTAAAAATGGAAGACATTAGGGACATTTTACTCCAAGAACACGACGTAAAACATAACAACATTGCATATCCTGTGATTCACATTACAGTAAATGACGTAAAATTTACGGCAGTACTTGACTCTGGCAGTCCCATTTCAGTAATCAGTGAAACAGCCTTTAGCAAATGCAACAAATCGAACGATTGCCCGACACTTCCGTTACGTAAGATTAAATTACAAGGTGCAATCTTTGGAAAAAGTGTAGATGTACGCCAACAAACCAATTTAGAATTCTTTTGTCAAAGCCACAGCTTCTCTATGAACTTTCTCATTGTTCCATTATTGTCGACGGAAATTATATTGGGAGTAGACTTTTTGAATGAATACAAAGCAATCTTAAACTTTCACGATGCTGAAATAAGTTTAGAGAAAGAAGGTAAGTCAATAGCTTTGAAATTTGAAGATTGGCTCTCAAACCATGACGAGGAAATTAATCGGCTTTACCTTCTGTTAGACAACAGTTCGGACTTTTCTACGGAACTAGACACTAACAATCACTCTGCAAGTACTGACAGGGATGGTATCGACGGCGCATTTGACACTAATAAGTTAATTCAGAATAAAATTCAAACAATTGAGAATTGTAATGACAATGATAGGCAAGACCTTTTTGAGATTTTACAAGCACATTCCACAGTTTTTACTCACAAAACAGGAACAATCAAGGGATTTCAATACCAATTTCGTGTTCGTGAGCATACTAAATTTTGTGTTAGACCATACGTAATTCCGGCGCATTATAGGGACCGTGTTAGAACAGAAATACAATCTATGCTTAATGAGGGCATTATTGAGCCTGCAGTAAGCTCATACAACAATCCATTACATGTTGTTGAGAAGAAAAATGGATCGATCAGGCTTGTCTTAGATTCGAGACAAATCAATACGATCATTATTCCTGAAACAGACAGGCCGCAAACGTTAGAAGAACTTCTTCAAAATTTTAATGGTGTAAAAGTGTTGTCTTCCATTGATCTCAGATCCAGCTTTTATCAGATCGAACTTCATCCAGAATGTAGAAAATACACAGCTTTCCTTTGTTTCGGCGTTTGTTATCAGTTTCGGAAACTTCCCTTTGGTTTGAACATTTCTTCGGCAGCATTCATTCGCGGGCTAAATTCCATATTACCTGAGTTCTTAAAACGTCACATCACCTTATATGTAGACGATATTCTGATAGCAGAAGCCTCATGGGAACAACACAATCGCATCCTCAACAGCGTGTTACATATTTTTGCAGAATCTGGAATTACAGTTAACTTGGAAAAGTCTGAATTCGGTAGGTCAAAGGTGAGGTTTTTGGGACATATTATTTCTTCTGAAGGCATTCAGCCGGATCCTGAAAAGTTAGAAGCAATCAGAGCCATTCCAGTGCCATCCACAAAAAGACAAGTCCGCAGTTTTCTAGGTCTCGTAAATTTTTACCGTCGTTTTCTGAATATGCAAATTCTAGCTACACCAAAACTTTGTTCTCTCACTGGAAAAAATACTATTTGGAACTGGGACGAACAAGCACAGTTGGAATTCAATTCTTTGAAAGAAGCGTTACTTCACGCGCCAATCTTAGCTCATCCAGATCTGTCACAAGATTTCTGCCTTAGCACGGATTCTTCTAAAGTCGGTCTTGGTGCCCATTTATTTCAAGAAGCCATAGAAAATGACACTACCATTCAGAAAACCATTGCTTTTGCTAGCCGAGTGCTAACAAAATCTGAAAAAAATTATTCCGTTACTGAATTAGAAGCTTTAGCTATCGTTTGGGCATTTCACAAATTCCGTTTCTTTCTTTCTGGTAAGCACGTAAAAGTATACAGTGATCATCGTGCATTACAATTTCTTATGTCTTCAAAATTAAATCATGACAGGTTAAAACGTTGGGCATTGTTTCTGCAAGAATTCCGCTTCACAATAGCCTACATTCCCGGCAAGGAGAACATTGTTGCGGACGCACTGTCACGCGCACCGGCTGGGCTTGAGAAAAGTACCACAGAAGGCAACCTCCAGAAAAATTTCAGTATTCTTTACATTCAGAAAGTCGCCTTTGAAAACTTCATCACCACATCTTTAAAGGACATTGCTCATGAACAAGATAAAGATCCGATTTGGAAGGACATCAAGAGCAAATGGCATGAAAAGACACACACACAGATTCGGCATTATTACCTGGTTAGAAACAACATACTCTTCAAACGCTGCACTGTTGATGACAAGCTATGGGTACTTTGCATTCCGGACGATTTTGTTAATAAGCTCATTTGGTACATTCATTTCAGCTACGCACATTTTGGCCCACGAAAATGTTATCATATTCTTCGAACGACTTGTTATTTTAACAATATGGAAAAAAGAATTCGAAGAGTCTTGTCTATTTGTAAACTTTGTCAAAAGGCGAAGCCATCTACTGTCTCACAACGTGCTCCGTTGTTTCCTATTATTCCTGCTAAATTAAAAGAATTTGCTGCTGTTGATCTCTTGGGACCGCTTGTCAGAACATCCAATGGATTTTCGTACGTTCTAGTCGCTGTTGAACTTACTTCAAAATTTGTTTCTTTCACTCCGTTACGTAAAGCCACTGGACGGTCTGTATCCAACGCCTTTGTTAAAAATTTCTTACGTGAAGTTGGACACGTTAGCAAAGTCATTTCAGATAACGGACCGCAATTCAGATCTGCTGTTTGGTCACGTATGCTTCGCAACCATAAAATCAAACCTGTTTTTATTTCATTGTACTCACCACATTGTAACCCCTCCGAACGGATTATGAAAGAAATCAATAAGCTTTGTAGACTTTATTGTCACAGAAAGCATCAGCATTGGGACAGATATTTACACTTATTTCAAAACGTGCTGAATGAAATGCCTCACGACTCCACTGCTTTACCACCTACTCTTGTACTGAAGAATGAAGAACCACCGAACAGAATCAGAGAGCTTGTACCTTTCCCGAATACACGTAAACTTCGACACAAAGACATAATTGATTTGGCTCTTAAAAATATAAAATCTGCAGCAGACAAAAGGAGAAAACTACACGGTAAAGCAAACGCAAAGAAGTTGTATATTGGTCAGAAAGTTCTCATTAAAGCTCATTCATTGTCACATAAGAAGAAACACTTGAGTCACAAATTCTTTCTAGTTTACAATGGACCTTACAGAATCCGACGTATACCACATGATAATTGCGTTGAAGTTGAAACTCTGCGTACTAGGAAGAGTAAAGGTTTACACCACATTTCTCATGTAAAACCATTTATTGACAGATAATCTGCCTTTTAACTTTGTCTTTGCCATAAAACTTTTCGCTTCACATTACTTAAATGCTTTGTCAGACTTAAGAAACTGTTAACATACAACAATGTTTGAAGTACAATATCCAGTCTAGAACCTAGGGAACATTTTAAACAGAAATTACGAATGCATTGTTATAGTGAACAGACGACACAGTATTGTATTTGTACATTCTTGCTTGTTTGTTGCACGATTACGTAACGACTATAAGGCTCACATACTTAGAACATTTACCAGTACTGCTAATGAGATTTTAAGGCAACATTTTGGTTGACCTGAAAATGTATTCCGGATTTAAAGTACTTTCTGTGAGATACCAGATGACACAGTGTTAGTTTATGTGACAGTTACACGATTTTATCACGACGCTACTAATGAGTGACAATTTACAATGTTGCTTTTGCAGTGTTTCTGTTTTATATCCGCACAGTTTTTCTGAATTTCTTCTGGAAAGCAAAACATGTTTTAGTAGTAAGCTACAATGTGAGGCCCTTTTCTTAGCACAACAATACTTTACAGTATAGTATTTTCTTGATCTCAGTAATGTGCATAATAATTATGATATCTATACACAAAGCATTTCACTTTCGTTTCTGATGGGGTAAGTACATTGACTTCTGCAGAACTTAGCTTTCGGTGGACGATAATTACGACACTTCCACAGAATTATCTTACAGCAAGACGCACATTTAGCGCTACAGGACACGCATTTGAGAGATTTTGTACTTAAAACATTTATTTTTAAAGATTTTTTAATTACAAAGAAAGTTTTCCGTGATATATTTCATTTCATTGCTGTAATCTGTAACACCTGAGGGTATAATTACATAAATCCTCAGGGGGGTACACGCTTACTTTGTGTACCATGTGTGTGGCAACCACAAGGAACCCTAGCTAATATGGTATTTGCTTATACAACTTTACACGTCGGTACCATATTTCTCTAACACACAAATTACACAGCTATCTGATCATTTAACTGAGAGATAAACATTTTTTTATTACATCAGTGACAGATGTTTACGCAATACACAGTTGGGTAACTTGATACTTATGAAACTGTATTTTGTCTGTGCATTGTAAACTGTTCATATTTTTTCGGAACCATTGTGATACTATGAGAGCTTTGAATGATGTATTTGGTAAAGGGATTATGATTTTTAAAGTACGTTTGAGGCAGATGACACTTTTGACATGAGCAGAGAATTTTTTTTAATTATTGGAGGAAGTTACGACGATTTTAAGATTTGACTGAAGTGTTATGAGGTTATTTTTACGACGACGATGTGTATTATGCTGCTGAGGTATGTTTATGATTAATAGGCTGAGGCTATACGAGTTATTTGAATATGCTTCATATTTATAATGACGAAATATTGACGAGTGTCGATGGATACGTATATGTGTAATAAGGTAAGGAGTAATGAATAGTGGGTAGGGACTCTTGACTTGTGAAACAGGATGTTGGAAACCAATGTGACCACCTGCACGTAATGCGTCGCGGGCACCCAGCTGTGTCAGACGCCTGGAGAAAAAGCCATTATTGCGAGCCCTTTTCAGCGGCACAGGTAGAAAAAAAAAAGAAAGGGAAGGCCATTGTCCGCGCTACTGACATCTCCTTGTTGAAAGCATACTGTGGAGCTCGTAATTTATGATATTTACTGAAATGCCTAATGAAACGATGAGAAACATTTCACAGCTATTGCCTTGCTAGTTAAGAAAAATGCCATATGGCTTGCTTAATGTATTTATTTACACATTTTGTTTAATATCAAGTTTCTAGCTGCACTGCAGCATTGGTTAAAATAAAATTTAATATATGTACTAATATAAATATTTTATGCCTACAGATCCAGTAAATAATTTTATGATCTATCCAAAACAAATGAGGGAGCACAAAAAAAAAAAAAAAAACATTTCCCTTCACAGGAATTGCATAAATAATTTTTTTACGATTTGGTAACTTATCTACTAGCGTAAGTTTTTGTGATGCATCACTCTAATGTTAAGATGTGACATAGGTATTAGACATGGCCTTTTTAGTGTAATATTTTTTCTGCTTGCGCTATGTCATGTTTAGGTATAAGTTGCTGCTGTTTGCCAGGCATAGTGTTATTGAATTTGACTTTTGCTCATTTATGCTGCTAGCTTTGCCAATTTGCATTTTTTGCATTGCTGTTGGTGTTGATTTGTTATGTGATGCTGCATTGCCTCGTCCCTTAGTTTAGCATCTGAGCTCAGTAGATTTAAGTTAGCTTAAGAGGGGGTAGCCTCTAAGAGAATGAGTTGCGATGAATTGGAAGAAATGCATTGAGAAAACAGGTTTAGGTAGGATTTTCTTGGAAATAAATGATGAGGTAAGATAATGGAAAATAAAAATGAGGTAAGAAATGTGTGAACATATAAACACAGAAAGCATGCTTAGTTAGAATTTTTTTTGGTGGAAACAAAGGATGAAATAAGAGGAAAGATATATGAAGTTTTGGGTTGGACTGCAGTACCAAAGGTTACACTGAAAACGAACCCTGTCCTTTCCTATTGGTGTTATCCCACTATGTGTGCGTGTACCCTTGTGTATTTGTTTTCTTCCTGTCTCTGTGTAGTTTCATAGAATTTTTTCTTCTTTTAATATTAAGCTACATTCACTATGATGAGGAATACTGTTATCCTCGAAAATAATTGGCATTAATAATATGTTATTTACTTTGTAAAGATGTTAGACATTAATTCCGTTCTGTTTAATGCTCATGTGTGAAGTTGATGTTTCGAAAGTTATTCTGATCTTTTATGTATTTACTAATGTCATAATTCCTGGAACACTGATGTATATGTTATATCGATTCTTTTGTAAAGCCTGTAATACAATTGTTATCAATATTGTTATGTTCTTTAATGATGTATTTTGTACCTTTGTTATGGTATTCTTCTGTTATAAAATTGTAATTGTCACCAGTTCATGATATTAGTAACTTGTAAGTTCCATTTCACTGCACACATTTCTGTTGGTCATAGTATATGGACAATATGTGAGAAGTAGGGACTGATAGTGTTTGCACGTGTGTTAATAATTCAGCAAGGGACTGGATAACAGCATTGCTGGTTCTAAGGACAATTCCAAAAACGTTGTGAGTGCACAAGTGGTGGTTTATGGACTTGCTATATTCTCTGCAAGAATCTTCGATGGTGATTGTGCACCTGCACAGTCGCAACGGATGGCTGCTGGCCGTCTATACCAGGACTACAGTGGGTCTGCACCTCTGGTGGCCCACCAATACCATTATCTCTACAAGGACTACAGTGGGTCTGCATCTATGATGACCTACCAACGCCATTATTTCTACAAGGACTGCAGTGGGTCTGCACCTCTGGTGGCCCACCAATACCACAATCTCTACCAGGACTCCAGTGGGTCTGCTCTGTGATGACCTACCTACCAATATTCTTCCAAACTTCGAATGACTCTGCTGTGGGTTTGCTCTGTTGTGGCCCATTACCTGTCTGCATGTCGAGAGTCAGCACTGTCTTTCCGTTGGAAGGTCAACACTACTTCTTCAAGACTGCATGGAAATCCACTACTTCTATGTGCATTTTCTTTTACTGCTTGGACTTTGAGAAAAACTCTGCATTTTTACTGTGATGAACAATGTGGACTGTCTTTATGGACTGTGAGAAATTTTGATCTTTTGACCAACATAATATTAATAAGTGTGTGCATTTTATATCTTTGTTACTGTAATTGTGAAAAATTTTTGTCAAATCTGTATTGGCCAGTGCCCAACACCATTTGTAAAAATTTTTGTGGGGAGCATGGGGGCTATGTAAGTAGGCTGTTTATGTTTTCTCTATGTAAGTAGGCTGTTTAGGTTTTTTATTGGTAACGCCACCTCTGTATGAAAATCACTGGCTGTGCTGTGTGCAGTCTGTGGCTGCTTTGCATTGTTGTAATACTCGCCATTGTAGTGTTAGGCAGCTGGCTGTGAACAGCGCGTAGCGTTGCGCAGTTGGAGGTGAGCCGCCAGCAGTGGTGGATGTGGGGAGAGAGATGGCGAAGTTTTGCAATTTGTCATGAACTGATATATATATTATGACTTGTGATGATATTAAGGTAAATACATTGTTTGCTCTCTATTAATATCTTTCATTTGCTAACTATCCCTATCAGTAGTTAGTGCCTTCAGTAGTTTGAATCTTTTATTTAGCTGGCAGTAGTGGCGCTCGCTGTACTGCAGTAGCTTGAGCAGCGAAGATTTTTGTGAGGTAAGTGATTTGTGAAAGGTATAGTTTAATGTTTGTCAGGGCCATTCTTTAGTAGGGAATTTTGAAAGTCAGATTGCGTTGCGCTAAAAATATTGTGTGTCAGGTTAAGCACAGTCCTGAATAATTGTTCAAAGGGGAAGTTTCACAGATAATGAACCTCAAATCCGAACTTTCGTACCTGAAGCTCAGGAATAATAAATTTGTTGTGACCTTTGTGGATTTCAAAAAGGCATATGACTCGACTGATCGCGAAACCCTAATTAGAATTCTACAAGAACTTGGGCTACACAAGAAGACCAAAGCGATAATACACAAAGGCGAACCTACACAACCTCAAAAGTGTAATTTAGAGGAGAAACATCAGAAGACTGGAGTGAGGCAAGGAGATGGGCTCTCAACTCTGCTCTTCAACTGTGCCCTCGAGAAGGTGATTGGTAAGTGACGCAAAGAACTGGAAAATCAAGGAATTAAAAATGGTGTCAGGCTGTGTTACAATAAACAAAATCTTGAAACAGATTGTCTCGCTTTTGCAGATGATCTTGCAATTTTTTCTGATTCCATGGAAACAGCTCAGAGACAGTTTAATGAGCTTAAAATACAAGCATAGAAGACTGGCCTCCAAATTTCATTTGAGAAAACCGAGTTTATAACGAACATAAATTCACTACCAAGGGAGCGTGTAGTGAGTCAAGGCAAAATTAAGCAAAAATGGTTCAAACGGCTCTGAGCACTATGGGACTTAACTTCTAAGGTCATCAGTCCCCTAGAACTTAGAACTACTTAAACCTAACTAACCTAAGGACATCACACACATCCATGCCCGAGGCAGGATTCGAACCTGCGACCGTAGCGGCCGCGTGGTTCCAGACTGTAGCGCCTTTAACCGCTTGGCCACCACGGCCGGCAAAATTAAGCAGGTTGAAAAGTTTAAATATCTCGCAGACTGGATAAAAGCCACCTTATCAGAGAAAGAAGCCTTCGTATCACTCATAAATAACATGGAAATGGCATTCCATTTAACCAAAAACATTTACAACAAAAGATCAGTATCGTTAAATGCAAAGTTAAGGCATTACTGCAGTGTTATCTGTCTGAATGTCTTGTATGCTTCTGAATACCTAGTAATGAATAAAAAACGCCTAATCGAAAACTGGAGGCCAAAGAGAGAAAGATTCTGAGAAAGATCTTAGATCCCATCACAGAGAATGGGGAATACAGAAGACGTCATAATCATGAATTTTATTCCCACATAGAGAAGATAACCTACGCCATCTGCAAAAGAAGGATTATGTTTTATGAAAGACTCACCAATCGTATGATCACCTACTTTCAGGAGAAGAAAACAAAATGGGCCTTGTTCACAGAGGTTGAGAAAGATCTTAAAGAAGTGGGGATCACCCATGATGACATCTTGGAGTGCGTCCCGCTCAAGGAGAAACGTATGCCATGGCAGAGTTTCCAAGAAAAGCCAGAACTGAAAACAGGAAAGGATTGGACCCATGAGAGGAAGGAGCAGCACCGATAAAGAATGTGAGAGCACTGGGCAAACATCAGAACACGCAAAGCAAGACAGTTGAAATAATGTGGTGCAAAGATGGCCTATACGAAATGATTTAATCAGTGAATGAATGAATTTCATGATATAGAATATTTACTTAAATTTTTGTTACTGGTGTATTGCAGACACCACCGCCGCCTGTTTCATAATTTTTTTGAGTTATTAGTTGTCCATTTTGATGTAAGGGTATTGTTTGCTCTATGATTTAACCCCAAGTGCACTGAACAGACCCAGTGATTTTGACTTATTAGTTATCCATTGCGTTGTTGTTGTTGTGATCTTCAGTGCTGAGACTGGTTTGATGCAGCTCTCCATGCTACTCTATCCTGTGCAAGCTTCTTCATATCCCAGTACCTACTGCAACCTACATCCTTCTGAATCTGCTTGGTGTATTCATCTCTTGGTCTCCGTCTACAATTTTTACCCTCCACACTGCCCTCCAATACTAAATTGGTGATACCTTGATGCCTCAGAACATGACCTACCCATCGATCCCTTCTTCTCCCCAATTCTATTCAATACCTCCTCATTAGTTATGTGATCTACCCGTCTAATCTTCAGCATTCTTCTGAAGCAGCACATTTCGAAAGCTTCTATTCTCTTCTTGTCTAAACTATTTATCGTCCATGTTTCTTTTCCATACAAGGCTACACTCCATTCAAATACTTTCAGAAACGACTTCCTGACACTTAAATCTGTACTCGATGTTAACAAATTTCTCTTCTTCAGAAACGATTTCCTTGCCATTGCCAGTCTACATTTTATATCCTCTCTACTTCGACCATCATCAGTTATTTTGCTCCCCAAATAGCAAAACTCCTTTGCTACTGTAAGTGTCTCATTTCCTAATCTAATTCCCTCAGCATCACCTGACTTAATTCGACTACATTCCATTATCCTCGTTTTGCTTTTGTTGGTGTTCATCTTATATCCTCGTTTCAAGACACTGTCCATTCCGTTCAACTGCTCTTCCAAGTCCTTTGCTGTCTCTGCAGAATTACAATGTCATCGGCGAACCTCAATGTTTTTATTTCTTCTCCATGGATTTTAATATCTACTCCGAATTTTTCTTTTGTTTCCTTCACTGCTTGCTCAATATACAGATTGAATAGCATCAGCGAGAGGCTACAACCCTGTCTCACTCCCTTCCCAACCACTGCTTCCCTTTCATGCACCTCAACTCTTATAACTGCCATTTGGTTTCTATACAAATGGTAAATAGCCTTTCGCTCCCTATATTTTACCCCTGCCACCTTCAGAATTTGAAAGAGACTATTCCAGTCAACACTGTCTAAAGTTTTCTGTAAGTCTACAAATGCCAGAAACATAGATTTGCCTTTCCTTAATCTATCTTCTAAGATAAGTCGTAAGGTCAGTATTGCCTCACGTGTTCCAACATTTCTACGGAATCCAAACTGATCTTCCCCGAGGTCGGCTTCTATTAGTTTCTCCATTCGTCTGTAAAGAATTCGCGTTAGTATTTTGCAGCCGTGACTTATTAAACTGATAGTGCGATAATTTTCACATCTGTCAACACCTGCTTTCTTTGGGATTGGAATTATTATATTCTTCTTGAAGTCTGAGGGTATTTCGCCTGTTTCATACATGTTGTTCACCAGATGGTAGAGTTTTGTCAGGACTGGCTCTCCCAAGGCTGTCAGTAGTTCTAATGGAATGCTATCTACTCCTGAGGCCTTGTTTCGACTCATGTCTTTCAGTGCTCTGTCAAACTCTTCACGCAGTATCGTATCTCCCATTTCATCTTCATCTACATCCTCTTCCATTTCCATAATATTGTCCTCAAGTACATTGCCCTTGTATAGACCCTCTATGTACTCCTTCCACCTTTCTGCTTTCCCTTCTTTGCTTAGAACTGGGTTTCCATCTGAGCTCTTGATATTCATGCAAGTGGTTCTCTTTCCTCCAAAGGTCTCTTTAATTTTCCTGTAGGCAGTATCTATCTTACCCCTAGTGAGATAGGCCTCTACATCCTTACATTTGTCCTCTAGCCATCCCTGCTTAGCCATTTTGCACTTCCTGTCGATCTCATTTTTGAGACGTTTGTATTCCTTTTTGCCTGCTTCATTTACTGCCTTATTTATATTTTCGCCTTTTATCAATTAAATTCAATATTTCTTCTGTTACCCAAGGGTTTGTACTAGCCCTCGTCTTTTTACGTACTTGATCCTCTGCTGCCTTCACTACTTCATCCGTCAAAGCTACCCATTCTTCTTCAACTGTATTTCTTTCCCCCATTCCTGTCAATTGTTCCCTTATGCTCTCTCTGAAACTCTGTACAACCTCTGGTTTAGTTCGTTTATCCAGGTCCCATATCCTTAAATTCCCACCTTTTTGCAGTTTCTTCAGTTTTAATCTACAGTTCATAACCAATAGATTTTGGTCAGAGTCCACATCTGCCCCTGGAAATGTCTTACAATTTAAAACCTGGTCTGAAATCTCTGTCTTACCATTATATAATCTATCTGAAATCCGTCAGTATCTCCAGGCTTCTTCCATGTATACAACCTTCTTTTATGATTCTTGAACCAAGTGTTAGCTATGATAAAGTTGTGCTCTGTGCACAATTCTACCAGGCGGCTTCCTCTTTCATTTTTTATCCATTGTATGTAAGGGTATTGTTTGATCAGAGATGTAACCCCAAGTGCACTGAACAGACCCACTGATTTTGACTTATTGGTTATCCATTGTATGTAAGGGTATTGTTTGCTCAGTGATTTAACCCCAAGTGCAATGAACGGATCTACATGCTACTAATTTCGCTGCACAATGGTAACTGTGTAGCAAGTGGGGCAGTGTCACCACACATAGGCGGGTCTCTTGTTACGGCATCAGCTTTAGTGAAACAAATAAGCACCAGAGACAATATGAATAAATCTAGACTTTGAGGCAGCGATCATTTGTCATTGCCGACACAAGCAGCTTCGCCACAACAGCAGAGCTACACCGGACAGTGAGACGACTGGGCACCGCCAGCAACAGTCATTGGTTCGAGACCGGAATGCAGCTGCTGCCAGCACTGAGTCCTTCATAGGATGTGGTGCCATAGCCATACTGACCTGCTGCCTGTGCCTTTAGTAGCGATGTCCGGCCCAAGGACGCCAGTGTCACTGGTGGCACTGGCTTTTCTGGGTGGGTTAGTTCCTTGTACATTCGGTATGTGGCTAATTGTCTTACAGCTAGGTCACACACTAATAATGGAGGAGTGTAGCAAGAGTTGATTTACTTAAATATTGCGCTGTGGTACGTGAACTGTAATTACACTTCTTTTTATTGTGCCTGGGGGCGCTGGCTGTGCAGAAATGAAATTGACAAAGCATCAGCACTAGTATTAAAAGTGCGATGGGAGAGCTTGATTCGGAATGGTCTAAAGAGAAAGCGGAGCGGAAGGGGGGGGGGGGGGGGCGCGGGTAGAGAGAATTCTCATAGGTGGTGGGGATCTGAGAAGAGGCTTTCATTCCCGTCAGCTATCCAAGAAACTAGTAAACAGTAATAGATGGATGTGAGCTTGCAGAAGGCACAAGCAGAAGTGTAGTTCTCGTTAATTTTTTTTCCAATATGTCCATTGCTAATACAATATGGTCTACGTGTAGGGCAGTAGTTATAGTTTCGTCTCTGGAATCGCACTGTGGAATTCCTGTGCACATTTGAAGAATACTGCTAGGTGTTCCGTCCAGGGTTAACCTCGCCATGGTGATGGGCACACGCTATTCGCCTAGAGGAGTGGACAGAGTAATGTTTTCCGTCATTCTCGCAAGAATCAAATTTGGGAACAAAGTCCTTTTCAGTAATGAATATTTTTGTGTCTTCCACGGTACTGCACAAATTTTTCCACCACCTTGCGTAATATATCGTGACGCCATTAATTTAGCCACACACTTCATTGTCATGGCGTCTTACACCATAAATTACGATAACATTTATCTCCATTTTGCATAATATACTGTGACGTCATCGATTTAGCGACACACGGCACGATCATAGTGTCTTACACCACGAATTCCGTTAACGTTGCAGATGGTCGAAGCAGAGAAGATATAAAATGTAGACTGGCAATTGCAAGGAAAGCGTTTCTGAAGAAGAGGAATTTGTTAACATCGAGTATAGATTTAAGTGTCAGGAAGTCATTTCTGAAAGTATTTGTATGGAGTGGAGTCACGCATGGAAGTGAAACATGGACGATAAATAGTTTGGACAAGAAGAGAATAGAAGCTTTCGAAATGTGGTGCTACAGAAGAATGCTGAAGATTTGATGGGTAGATCGTATAATTAATGAGGAGGTATTGAATAGGATTGGGGAGAAGAGAAGATTGTGGCACAACTTGACTAAAAGAAGGGATCGGTTGGTAGGACATGTTCTGAGGCATCAAGGGATCACCAATTTAGCACTGGAGGGCAGCGTGGAGGGTAAAAATCGTAGAGGGAGAACAAGAAATGAATACACTAAACAGACTAAACAGATTCAGAAGGATGTAGGTTGCAGTAGGTACTGGGAGATGAAGAAGCTTGCACAGGATAGAGTAGCATGAAGAGCTGTATCAAACCAGTCTCAAGACTGAAGACCACAACAACAACAAAAAATACTCAAAAACAGTCACACGTTGGTCCTCTCCTTACAGAGCACACACTGCGAATGGCGTATCTTGTGTATCTGCAGTAGCAATAAATTTAATTTGTTATTATTTATAACAAATCTCCACACCTTGGACGCGTCTCTAAACAGCCCAGGCCTAAAATGAAATTCGCGTGATTCGAATAACAACGTAATTAATTTATTATTATTTATTTATAACAAATGTTCACCATCCTCAAACAAACCTTAACCTCTCCCTATGACGTACAGACATCGAATAAGAGGTCCAGGCAATTGAATTAGTTGTAAAGGATGAGGAGGGTCAGGGGAAACTTGAATCTTATTGTCCAAGTCGGGGGCGGGGGTGTCTGCCGTTTTATTGTGTTCTCTTTGATCGAGAGATGGGAGGGTTTTCTCGTCAATTTTATATCACACAAGTGTTCGATGAGCATGTCACCTGTATCATGATACTGAATATGACTGATGCATGGGTAGAAGGGGGAGCCACTGGATGACCTTCTGATCTTCAATGTAACTCACACAATTGCCCACAGTGAGTGGAAATTCCCGAGGGGGAAGGGAGTGGGGTATGAAATTGAATGTAACTACCAAAGTGTGAAACCTACACCTAAATCCAGAGAATCCATTCACATATCCAGTTTTGTCAACGTTTCGATCCGTCCAGTTGTTCCTTTTGTTTTTTTCTTTAACCAGTTTTTTTTTTTTTTTTTTTTTTTTTTTTTTTTTTTTTTTTTTAGAGATTTGGGTGGTTGGCCCATCTGCTAACCCTCCTCTTTTCTCGCCCGGCGTCTGGGACCGGCAATAGCGGAGTTCACCTACTACAAGGGTGTATTTACTCTGTGCCACAGACTGTTATACGTTTATATCATGAAGTGCTGAAAAAATGGTTCAAATGGCTCTGAGTACTATGGGACTCAACTGCTGTGGTCATTAGTTCCCTAGAACTTAGAACTAGTTAAACCTAACTAACCGTAGGACATCACATACATCCATGCCCGAGGCAGGATTCGAACCTGCGACCGTAGCGGTCTCGCGGTTCCAGACTGCAGCGCCAGAACCGCGCGGCCACTTCGGCCGGCTGAAGTGCTGAAAGCAACGTGAAAAGACAAATTATCTATCGACTTGTACCAACAGGACCTGGCCAGAACTAAGGGTGGGGTGAATTCTTTAAAATGTGATAACGTGGATAAAACGGCTTTGCACCATCAGTGGACAAAGCTCACCCTATAATAATCGAACTATATTATTAGTACCAATTATATTATTATACAAATATTGACTAACCTTCTGTTTTTTCGCCTCCACTGAAAGTTTGATAGTTCCATCTAACTTCTCAAACTCTACAAATTTCTCGACATGTAATGATTCAAGATAACTTTTCAATATGGTTGTCGTGAGCCCTTTTCGTGAATATACTTTGTCACATATTTTGCATTTGGCACTCAAATCATTAACCTCAATGAAACAGTCCCAAATAAGACTTGTTTTTGGTTTCATTACTGCACTTTTAACTAACTTTACACCACAAAACTGTCGACTAAAAAACAAGGTTCAATATAGTAATATTATACAGCAATACAAAGTTGACTGATGAGCGAGAAAAGGCTATAATTTCGTGGCGGCGACAGAGATCACTGCGTAATAATACAATAAACGCAACAATCGCTACGGGCACATTTTGGCTTGCTGCACGCGCACCCAACGAACTCCCGTCTGCGCAGTAGCCGGGCGTTGGGCCAATAAGCGCACGCATCGACAATCTCGCCATTGTTGAAAGTTACGATAAACTTCCGATGTAAAAATGCGACATAGGATGCGGAGGGTGGATGTGAAAAAATGTGCGGAACTCCCGCAGTTGGGGAAACGGAAGCAGAGGTCTGTCGCAATAGCGATGACCATTACCAAGCATGACGTTGGATGTCGCTTGGTGGCGTTGCGGGCATGAGATGCGATAGCAAAAACATGTGAACGAGCAGACACGGATGGGGGATCACCCTAGCGTAGGTATGGGCTGCAAATGGGGAAATCCATTGACATGAGTGACTTCGACAAACGACAGATTATTATTACTGAGAGACAGTGAACGAGTACCTCCAAAACGGCGAAGCTGGTCGAATGTTAACGTAATATGTCTTGAGGATCTACGGAAAGATGTAGGAGGACAGTGAAAGTACCTCTAGGCGCTAAATGGCTTGTCGTCCACGACTCTTCACAGAACGTGAGTTTCGGAGGCTTGTCTGCTCTTTAATGAAGGATAGATAGTGGTCTATGTCATCTCTGCCGAAAGAGCATAATGCTGGTGCATGCGCAAGTGTTTCGGAACACACCGTTCGTCGTACGTCATTAAACATGGAGCTCCACAGCAGACCATCCCCACGTGTTCACATATTGACCCAACGACATCGTCAACTACGACTGTGGTGGGCAAGGGACCATCAGGATTCGACTGTCGATCAATCTTCGGGTGACACACATTTGTGCTACACTAGGTCGATGGTCGTCTCCACAAGCACCGTCATCGAGGTGAACGGTGGCTCTAAACATGCAACGCGCCACGCTCGCAGGTTGGTAGGAGCACTATTAAGATATGGGAGACATTCTCCTGCACTTGCATAGAAGCTGCGGTGGTAATCGAAGACTCGCTATAAGAGTGATTGTACTGCCTTTGTGTATTTCAGCAAATTGAGGTTCCAGTTTGAGACTGTTATTACAGTATATTATTACAATATAATCTACATGGTGGGCAGTTCGACAGTAAATAAAAAGATACCACATGAATGAAAATCGTAAAATGAAAACCTCTGTCGAAAGTCGTAATTTAAAAAGATCATTTTGTTTACATACTTAGAAGAGAATGTTTGCTAAGACACTCACCGTTCGGTTCATAGGGAGTTGATGCACGCAAATGTTGCACAGCTGTTTAGTGGTCTATTTCTAAACGTAATCATACTTTGTGTTGTCAAGGGACTGTTGAGTCCATGTGTCATTACAGTTACTAAATCGTTATTAACATATACTGTAAAGGGCAACAAGATTATTTCCTACGGATCGGGTTACATAAATGTTTATTAATTCAGACAGCAGTTATACGTTCCAGAGTTAGTAAATCAGGTATATCACACTCTTCACAGACCAGGACCACTGAAATGAGAGATTTGTGCTCGACACATTCAATGAAAAAGCCTTTAAGTATCTCGACGAAGAAAACGACATAGAGCTTAATCCGAGGTCAAGTCCGTGAGCAAACATACGGCTCCGTTGAGGGTACAAAAAGCGAATGCACCGCCGCCCGGGAATGAAAGCGCTCGCCACAATTGCGGTTCTGGCGGCCGGGCCGGGCCCGGCTGGGTCGCTGTGTACAGTGGCCGGGTTGCGGCGCGCGAGCATTCAGCCGCCTTTACGAGTGCCTCGCCATTGTGGCCGGCCGCTCGGTAGCACCGCTCTCCTCTGAAAGGACGCGCCTGCACAATGGCTGAGTGATCACCGCCGCCACCGTTTGCGAAACGCGTGGCGACGCGCCCTGCGCCGTCGAGCGCCGGCTGCTATCACTGATTTCACGAATCACTTTTCACGGAAGAGCGTCCTCTTCACGTGTTCATAGAAATAATCGAGAGAAATTTCATACTGCTAAGATATGTTCCACGAACTGACGCTTACTGGATCTAGTTATATTGAAGCTACGCTTACTTGTGAGCTGCAGGTGAGTGGCAGCCATTTTCAGATGTGAAGGTATTGCAATAACAACAATGTAACGAATTAAAACTAGTTTCCTTGTGTCATTCTTTTACTAATCGGCAACGGAGACACTAATGAAATCTCCCGAAACGCATTTGTTCAGCAAACTTGATGGATACTCCTCGAAAGAAAATAATTGTACCCATAGTAAACAATTCGTATTTAATGTTTGTACAGTTGCAATTTCAAACACTTCTTGGAACTCGCATCAATAAACAATCTAGTGCTGCCGAGACGCGAATTAGATACAGACAACATTATCTTATTTAAATTTGAAATCAAAATAATTTATGTTTTTTAACTTAAAAATTGCTAGTCACTAGTGTTTGTAAGCACTGCAACACAGTGAAAGAAGTATGCAACTGATCCGAAACGTAACCGATATCCGGAGCAAGACCTGACACGTATACCCTTAGCGTTACAATGCCGTTAACGATACGTCAGTTGAGCTTCGTCCTCTTCTAAAAGGTCTTTGTTGGTGCGTCACGACAAGTGGTGAACATAGTATTGAAGGACTGTGTTTCACCAGCTTCAAAGCGTATCACATGGGCAAGTACGCCTAAGCCTTTATTTGTAATAGCCTTTAAGCAAGATGGCGGCTGAGGAGGATCGCGAATCATCCGTGATTAAGTCTCTCTTTCGAGTGTCGGTCCAGTGCGCACATTTAGTCTGTCAAGAAGTTTCAATTCTGTTGAGTATTTGGAATGTTAATGCACTTCAAGAACAAAAGTGGAAATTGTGTTTGTCCTTGTGGTACTCAGTGTTCCTCTATCCAGAAGTCAGCTCTAATCCTTTGGCGCACTGTGTCAGCGTGATTCCTCTGCTTTTCATTATCAGGGTAGGACTACATTCACGCAATAGGGGTGTTGTTAATGCAGTTACTGTTTCAATCTACTATCCAAGATTTTATGGTGCACGATCGTTGCAATTTTATCCATTTAGAAGTGCTATGCTTTTCTTCATTTACGCTTGTGCTTTCCAGCTGCACATTGAAGTCTGTCAGGAAAGGTTTCATGTATTCGTCTCTGTTACAGAAGTGACTAAAGCACGAGATTCTAATCCCATCAGTCAAATGATAGGTATTCATAGCATTATGCATCCATTTCTTTGTTAATACAATTGCTACTCAATTCTTCCCTGAGTGTTGGTTTCCACCATAAATTATTCTGAAATCTTCTGACTAAAGTCGCTGTTTCCACCGCATCTTGTCTAACATGGTCCTAATATATACAACTGATATTTTGTCATAGTCTATTTGAATCCATCCAGTTTTCTAAAATTTGACCGTGTTCGGAAATTTCATGTGCCGGTGTTAAGTTTACCTTTTCCTTCTTTTTCTGGTCCTTTCACTCCTTCTATGCACGGATTTCATGGAATGAGACCTAAGAAGTCTCCCCACTTCACCTGTCAGACTGTATTGGGGACAGGCGGGTTCTGGCACACTCTGCATTGTTGCCAGATGTATCCAACATGGCGACGATGACGTCAGCTAAGATGGCGGCATGTAGACTTGGCAACAGCGCATGACATCATCCAAGACGGCAGCTTTGACGTCATCCAAGATGGCGGATTTTGGCGAGAAGATAAGTAAATTCTGCTACTTCCACTAACCTAACACCCCTCCCCTCCCCTACCGTCCCCTCCCCTAGAAAAATGGCGGGAAGTTCAAATTCCTACAGTATAATGCATCACACCTCGGTTATCTCTACTAACCTAAGAAAATGGCAGGAAAGATAGGTCACTTGGACTACCTCCACTAACCTAAGTCACCCGACCGCCACCTCCTCCTAGGAACTGGCGCTAAGTTTGAATTTTGGTGGTAAAGAAAGGTCACTTGGGCTATCTCTACTAATCTAAGAAAATGGCAGGAAAGAAAAGGCAGTTGGGCTACCTCCACTGTGGAGGTGACTGGATACAATCGAGTACAGTGCTACACTACACCTTCCAATCACAAAAAGTAGTGAATTTGCGTGAAGTATTGGGAGCTGTACTACATTTAAAAGCAGTTTTAGAACATGGAGGTCCGCAGCTCGTGGTCGTGCGGTAGCGTTCTCGCTTCCCGTGCCCGGGTTCCTGGGTTTGATTCCCCGTGGGGTCAGGGATTTTCTCTGCCTCGTGATGACTGGGTGTTGTGTGATGTCCTTAGGTTAGTTAGGTTTAAGTAGTTCTAAGTTCTAGGGGACTGATGACAATAGATGTTTAAGTCCCATAGTGCTCAGAGTCATTTCAACCATTTTTTTAGAACATGGAGCGAGAGGTTATGTCATGATCACGTGGGTAGGAGTGACATAAAAATCGACAGAATTGCGGAGAATAAGTACATCTTGAGGGAAAATGGGCAAAAATGCGGGGAAGTTGAGGAAGTACTTGCGTGCCTTCTGCAAGGCGCAGAAAAATTTGTACATGGGGGTAAGTATGTGACAGCAAGAGGAATCCGGGAAAATGTCAACATGTAGGATTACTAAAGCAGGGGAACAGTCACTTTTTCTTGCGTTGAGGTGGCATTCAAACTGTACGTCTATTGAGGTAACCACGATACACGCCAGTTGTCTACTGTATTTGACGCTTTTCAGCAAGACAGAGAACCATGTGCCTCCAAACTTACTTGCATCTGCGTAAAGGGTAACAGTGAATGGACAGGGTGGTCAATTAAGATGGAGCTGTAACGAGGTACTATTTAATGGCAGACTGATGATGCATTCTAGAGAGGGAGGGATATGTTGGAGCAGATTATTTGACCATAGCTGGCATTTGACTCATATACAACAGCTTGTTCTGTATGGGTCTTTGAGCACTGTCTACTTGCGATCATTAACAGTAAACCTCTTGGTAATCAGAGGTCTTCCATCTCACATGTGATGAGCCGTGACACATTCCTCTAAATGAACGAAGATTTATGCAATGTACTCCATTCCCCTATTGCATATTAAGTGTAAAATCGATACTTCAGTTTCATAACTAAGTTAGCGATAGGTGTTTGTGAGACATTGCAATCCCCATGTATACATCTGCTTCACAATTGTGATATTTACAGAGTTAGTGGTGACAAGACTTGCAATTTCACATGTCGGACACTGCTGCTATGCGTTTATTTGTTTCCTTGTAAGAGGTATTCTCAGCTATTAATGATCATTTTATATAGAACTGATGTGGGCATAGTATAATTTCTGAACCATGATCGGATGTGGGCAGTGGACGGTACACATCTCTGGAAAGCTATGTTGTCCATGTATCACACTGAGCCAGCGTTTTACAGTTTCTTAGCATAGTTTATTGTAGAGAAACCTTCAAGAAAGATGTATGTCATGCGCTGGAAATATATTTCTTACATTGGAATATTAACAGCACTGCATTCCACACGACTGACAGGACGGAAACTCAAGCGATCTAACATTATAGCCCGTTTTAAGTGCGGATCGTTGTAGCCTTAGGAGTGCAGATGTTTCTGTTCTCTCATACCAATACCTTCCAGGTACTGATCCTGGACTCTAGAACCATACTTAAGAGTTGATAGTGTAGTTGATTTACGTTAAATGCTTCGAACTCCATCCGTCTGGACTCCATCATGCATAAAAATCACTTGTTTCTTGTTCTTCGTAACCCTGTGGTATTTCATCACAACACTTGCAAATCTGTTACTATACACCGAAAAGGTGTGCTAACCTCCTCGACATGGGTGCATCTGGGGAAATCTTGTGCACTTGGATGCGTGAGAATTCGGCAAACTCCATTCATTCACGAGACGAGGAATGTAGTGGTCTATTTCTGGTCAACTGCAGGTTAAATCGGTAACAGTGCTGCATGGCGGGCTGGTCAAAGACAGTGTGGGGAGGCAATTCAGCCTCTAATTTTATCCTAAGATTGCAAGAATGCTTTATGATTCCCATCTGCGTAGAGATAGATCGTAAATTATGAACTATGCTTGAGGTGTTAGAAATATGTAGAGCAATGTCTGGTATATTTTGATGTTGTATGTGTTCGAGAATTAACAATGAATGGACATACTGCACAGTCATCTATCTACATTTCGCTATGATACTCGCAAAGTAGAGAAGGGGTGGTTTAGTTGTTGTTGTTGTTGTTGTTGTGGTCTTCAGTCCTGAAATTGGGGATACATGCTGTCACATCATTAGTCGATGTAGAAATTACTGTAAAATTGCTCAAATTGTTTGCGCTTTCAACTGTGATGCTTACTATTACAGTACATCGACGGTGTCTTTTCCATCCCATCCATCCACTGACAGCCTGTGGGTTACAACATGATGATTGACTGACTGCGCTTGTTTGAGTTGGGGAATGAGTTTTTTGGAGGGGTGACACCTTCTGGGGGTTGCTAGCACCGAAACAGTGACCACGTACATGAGTGCAATGTGAGGAATCAGTCGAAAGGGAATGCAGAGCCATCGTCTATTCCTTCACTGTGACAGATGAGTTTAAATCTAGAGTTTGTCAATAACTTTCAGGCTGTAGTTTGGAAACTCTCCACATTGCCGTAAAAACTCCCCCAATTTGTTTGTGTTTTAACTCTCTTTGATTTAAAATCATCCACTATGTGTCATGTGTTACGGTAGCCGCAATAACAAAATGCTTTACACCGTGCGAGGTCTAATTTTCTGTAAGAAGCAATGGATCAGAACGTGTTAATGTCAGTTTAGAGAGTGACTCAGACTTCAAAGTTGTGGTGGAAAAACTAAATGTATGGCAGTGTACAAAGCATGTTAGAAAACATTGTTTGAAACAACGACACAGGGTCACAGGGCACATCTCCTGCGACTTACAGTATAGTCCTTGGGATATGGTCATCCTTTAAACTTTAAACTGGTCTGTGCAGTTGATCAATACCTGTATATTTAACAGGATCACCCCACACCATCATCATCAGCAGCAGCAATTTGAGGTGTAAATTCAGTGAGGGATGGGGTGTTCCATTTAGGAATGCTAGGACTGATGCATGCTGTGCTATTCTGGGAAGCATTGCGAAATCTCTGTCTCCGCACTGAACCGCACTGCAGCTATGCGTCACTGCACAAGCAACTGTGGCTAGATGACCTAGGTTTTCTCTGTTAGGTGATTGAGAATAACGATGATAGCACGTTGGCCTGATGGATTTGAATGGACATGGATCTGCTTCAGACTGTAGTATCTGTATCTAGTTTGGAGACACAGCACAATGTGCGCATTTCCACCAAATTGTCAAATCACGGTCCTGTTGCACTAACTCAGGTTGTTCTGTTCCTAAATGGCTTGCAGAAGGTGATGGATATTTCTTTCTCCGACTTCTGCTCGGTTCAGACTTAAACTGGAATGATCACACGTGCAAAGCTGTAGAAATGGGAGCATTTGCAAGATGCGTAGGGGGTGCCTAAAACCATGTTGGAATTTTACTGTAGCAGCCAGGTTCGAGAAAGGTGACTCGTTTTGAGATATGAGAGTGCCAGAAATATGACTGTAATAATTAAAGGAATTGTCAATAGGATCCAACGCAGGGGTCAAAACACGGTCCTGTTGCATAACTAAGGTCGTTCTGTTTCCTCGTGGGTTGCAGAAGTTGGTGGATATGGCGTTCTCTGACTTCTGTTCAGTTCCGACTTCAATTGGAAAGAGCACACACGCCAAGCCATAGAAATGGGAGCAGTTGCAAGATGTGCAGGGGCTGACTAAAACCGGGTTGAAATTTTATTGTAGTAGATAGCTTGAAGAAAGGTGACACGTTTCGAGATATGGGAGTGCCAGAAATATGATTGAGTAGTAATCATTAAAGGAACTGTCAATAGGATCCAACGCAGGTATGTGCTTGAATAGAAAGACCTGATTCCAAATCATAGACATCATTTCTAGTGGATAGCGTAACACTAGAGATCTGAAAAGCTAGTGTACATTTTCTTATGACCTCAATCAGCACACAATCTACTACTGTTTGTGAACCTTCTCAATCAACCATCGCCTATAGCCCAGTGGATATATCACTGAACCTCTGACATGAGATCGAGACAGAACGTACTACAAATACTGTAGAAATATCTAGCTGCAGTTGCGTGAGGGATTCGCAAATACGGGTTCCATACCACGTTCCTAAGCTGCATCACTTTCTAAATTGGGTAATTTTATTACGAGGTTGCACAGTCGGCAACGTTTAAGCGCATTGTTGGTCTGATACTATATACTCCTGCGATTGCCGTCATGGTATTTGTCTGGACAAAAAACAACCTCATTCAGAGGTAACGTCATACCTTGATTTGTAAAGCAGGTATAGCTTTTAACATGGATACTTGTATATACCTGTAGAACCAAGACTGCTTGTGACAGTAACATACAGTGGTTGTTGGGATCAGGATTTTTAAAATTTGGCAGTTTGCAAGACGGTTAAACCTCTCTTTCTAAGACACAGTGCTAGCACACGCAAGAGAAACTTTAAAGACATGTACACCCATGGCTGATTTTCTCTCAGTATTATTTCGTATCGCCAGCAATCAGTTATTGACGAAGTACTGTACTTAGTAGTAGGGGGTGCATGACATGTTTGCATTTGAGCATCAGGCTTATAAAGTATGTGTTTGTATTCTGACATGTGCAAAGGAAATTACTATGGCCTGCCATAAGGAAGGTATGGATTTGACGTGGAGTACTGTGATAGCATGGGAAGAGTATGTCAATTCATAAGAACTGGTACCATTATTTCTACTCCAGAGCCATAGCTGTCAGCAGGGTGTATTTCAGTTACTTCGCTCATTGTCTACTGTCATTCAACTGAGACCACAATGGTAACATTTAGTTGTAAGTACAGGGATAAAATATATATACATGAACGATTTCATAGGACCATTCTGTCTATGCGTGCTTAGCCTGCAGCGCCGGTGGCCTTTGCAGGAATAATTCAGCCATCTGAACTCAAAGGCCTGCTGGAATGCAGGAATGTAGCTGAGTTAACTTTGCCATTCTCTAGATGGCATAATAGTGAACCAATGATTAGTGCGTTGGGCAGCTTTTGTGATCGTGTGGAAATTTGAGAAGACTGAATATGGAGGTGTGTTTGTGCTAAACCGGTATTCCCTCCCATGTAAATTGTTTAGTTGACTGCTTCTGCACATTTCACGCCTTTATTTAGTTGAGAGAACATCGATTGTGGCGTGTGCATCTAGCAGGTGAAAGAAACGTCTGCTTGTTCTCTAGACATGAGAAATACCTCAGCTGACTTTGTAAATTATAGGGAAGATGTGGAATCTATTACATCATCTAGATCGGTATTCGAGAGTGGAAATATCAGTTTCCCCAATTTGTTTCGAGTTCTTACGTAAAGGTACTAGCAGACGGGATAAGCACTAAAGTTTTGGGTTTGTAGAGAAATGATTTCCAGTCTATATCTCGGGAATTATGTTGTATGAGCGATCGGCAGGATGCTGCCAAGAGCTTGATATCGAGAAGTACCGCGAAAGTGGTATAATATTATCGCAAACCATGCGAGAATACATCTGTTCTTGTAATCCCAGGGTTCGGAGATGGGTGTAGAAAAGCTAGCAATCAATCAGGTCCAGATCAGAAACAGTAACGCGACTGTGCCGAGGAGAAGCAAGCCCGAATTTGTAGAACTGTTCTGAGAGTGACTTCGGTCCACTGAGGGTCTTCTGGTCACCCGTCAGGTGTGGATGACTGCCAACCTCGCACGAAAATAACTAGTGCTGCGAGGAGTATATACAGCACTGCCTGTCCTCGCGGTATATGTACGAGTGATGTAAAAGGGCATGATTTTGTATGTTGCAGGATACGAATTGTATGTTTACTACATCGAGACGGTAGGTGGCGATATATTGCTGAGTTGGAGATCGGTTTCGCGCTCTAATATTCGATCTCCTGTCCTCAGTGGGAGAGGAGTGTAATTGAGTAAAAGTCTTTCCGTATTTGACGATATGTAGTGGCACTTTGCAGTGTTTAATTGTCAATGCACTATGGCGATCTGTGTAAAATAGTTTTTTGACTCTGAAAGTCTCGTCTGCAGAAAGAAAGAAAAGGTGGATGGTGCTTCAATACCGGCGGCATCAGTAATTCAATGGGTAAATTCGACAAGAGCCAATCATAATGTTCGTTCACAAGACATCCTTTGTGCTGATATATAGGAGTCTCTAGATAGCGGTGGGAATGTTTGTGTGTGTTGAAAGCAGCAAGGGTAACACGTGATGGACGGGGTATTATGTTAGGACTGCTAGGGAGACTGCATTCGATGATATTCTGCGCTATTTTAGTAAACAGGTTCTGTTAGGGCAAGAATTTCCATGCATGCTAGCTGAGACATTTTGAAAACTCCAACAAAAGCACACGCTAAATATTTCTGGGGCACTATGTAATTTATTAGAGTTCGACTTGATTGTTAGTTTAGATTGCCATGTGGCTTCAGTATAACATTGATAATGTTGCTAGATGCGGTTGCAATGGTATGTAGCTACACGCAGCGATGCGTCAGCCACACGTCACGCAAGGTCCATTAAAATCTCTAGGGAAAAATCAGCTTGTGCTTTTCTGGAATGGATTTCTGCAGTGTCGGTCGGCAATTAGCTGTTCGCTAGACCACAGGTAGAGGGAATGCTCACACCAGTAGCAGTGAACACATGCGTGCATGGCCCACCTTGGTGCAGCTGCGCTCTGTAAATACTGTAGGTCTTCGCTCCCATCCAGTTGCGTCATCAACGCCGCCCAGGTGACTATGTATTTAGAGAGGAATTACTCACTTGAGGGACCTGAACAGACACCTGTGCATCACTTTGCAGTTGACGGCCACATTACTTCGCAGGGGCTGGCGCTAGCCTCCTGTGTGGTCCACTGGACAGGTGGTGGTGGGCGGTGCGGAGGGTGGTGGCGGTGGGCGGTGCCTGCGTATGTTGTTTGCATGTATGTTGCATTATTTTGCATGCAGGTCTGTAGGCTGTGCTATGTGCTATTTGCACAGTTCAAGAGCTGATTTTGTGTCTGCATATCTGTGTACTGCACTATTTAGAAGGAGTTTGCATGCCTGTACTGAAATTATTTCGGTAATTTACGAGCAATTTGAGTGTCTGCAGTGTTATTTCGGAGTAGTTTACAGGTCTGTGGGCTGTGTGGAGTGACCCTAAGTATGTCAGAGCGTGTGTTTTGTATCAGTGTGATAAATATACTATCTCAAATCGGTACCCAAATTAATTCTTACAAAATAAATAAAGAACACTCCTTCCTTTCTCCAGCACTCCAGTGCAGGCTGAGTCATTTTCTCGCCAATCCCTAGGAAGAGGCGGCGGTTGGGTGACTTAGGTTAGTGGAGGTAGCCCAACTGTCCTTTCTTTCCCGCCATTTTCTCAGATTAGTAGAGATAGACCAAGTGACCTTTCTTGACTGCCAAAATTCAAACTTGGTGCCAGTTCCTAGGAGGAGGTGGCGGTCAGGTGACTTAGGTTAGTGGAAGCAGTCCAAATGACCTATCTTTCCCACCATTTTCTTAGGTTAGTAGAGATATCTGAGTTGTGATGTATTATCCTGTTGGAATTTGAACTTCTCACCATTTTTCTTGGGGAGGGGAGGGGAGGGGAGGGGAGGGGTATTAGGTTAGTAGAGGTAGCACAATAGACCTATCTTCCCACCAAAATTCGCCATCTGGGATGACATCACAGCCACAATCTTGATTGATGTCATGTGCTGTTGCCAATTCTATCTTGGATGACATCATCACCGCCATCTTCGATACATCTGGCAACAATGCAGAGTGTGCCACAACTGCCTTGCCCCAATACTTCAGACCTTACAATCCAAAACCCATGACCAGTAACTATATGTACATTATTACATTCTGCCCACAGTTGCTAGACACGAAATATACAAATGGATCTTTAATGTGGTAGTTTCGTAGATTCACGTTGCTTCCCACATCTCCATGCCATTCACCTTGGTGGCTTATCCGCCATCAGTTTTCAATGCTGAGGGCAAAGGGATGACCTACCTGTATCCGCTCATCCGCCCTCCAAGGAGACCATTGGCACTTGAAAGAGTTTGACTCACCATTGTGGGAGACATTTGATCCCCAGTTACGATGGCTGCCTGAAACATAGCCCGTTCCCGACCACTTGGAGATGTAGGGTGGGTTATTTCCCTTCACTGAGGATTAGGCAATTACATTTCAATGGTTTGCTGAAAATGCCGTTCTAACAGATACTGCCTCTTTTTAGGGATATCATGAATGCTGTAATAGCTTTAGATGTTGTATTTTTTAAACTAATGTCTCATGGTGATAAGTACTATTTCTACGAAATTAATTCCATCATATCTGCTCATAGATTTTTTATTAGTTCAAGTATTTCTAGCATAGTATTCACAGAGTCTGATGGCAATAATTTCATTGTGTCATTACTTCCAGCAAACGTAAAAATATTTTTAAAAGAGAGTTACATTTGTGATTTGCAACTAGGATTGCCATCCGACCCGATTCATCGGGTCGGTCACCATTATGGATCTTCTTGTCCCGACGAGACCCAATTTTTTCCCGCTTTTGCAAAATCCCATACTGAAGTAACGCCATTTGTTAGTGGAACATGTAAATGCAGCTTCAGTTAGTTTTATTTGTGTCAACAAGTTTATGTTGACAAGGTCGTCTCATATATGGGCAGATGGTGTTGCAAGTTGTGTATCCTTATCGACGATACAAGCACATTCTAGATATAGGCCATCATTCGAGAAAATACCAGACTTCTCAAGCAGTAGAGGGCTGGAACTATTTAAGCAGCGTCACGCGGAAGAATCGGACAGTTCAGTATGAATAGCGATCTGATAAGACGATTCTTTCTAAACGTAATACGAACAACGAGTGCAAGTTAGTGATGTTTGAAGCGTTTACTGCGGGTATATAGAGCGTGAAGTGTATAGTGGCGTGTACTTCGATGATTAAAATGTTACTGTCGATTGTTTACCGTTTAATAAACTTATCTTATTATAGCTTAAGAAAATGCCGTCTAATAAACTTATCTTATTATAGCTTACAAAAACGCCTAAAACATAAAGTATCATTATTCGGATGATTACACAAAGGAGTGGCCTTCTGTCAAGTAAGAACATACGTGCCACGAAGCGTAGTTTGAGATTTGTGCCTGTTTCATCTCAGTAACTCACGAAGGTAAGGCAGATGTGAGGCATCATATTTCTACGAAGAATCATACAAATAGACTAGCAGTAGCATCGACGTCAAAACCTATACCTGAATTCATGATTAAAGAAGATACACAGGAAGAATTGCTCGTTGCTGCTGAAGAACAAACGACAGCTTATAAAATTGTCAAACATCATCAGTCTTTCGCCAACGACCTTGCCGCAGTGGTCAGATCACCGAAGTTAAGCGCTATCGGGCTGGGCTAGCACTTGGATGGGTGACCATCCGGTCTGCCGAGCGCTGTTGGCAAGCAGGGTGCACTCAGCCCTTGTGAGGCAAACCGGGGAGCTACTTGCCTGAGAAGTAGCGGCTCCAGTCTTGGAAACTGACATACGGCCAGGAGAGCGGTGTGCTGACAACATGGCCTCCGTATCCGCATCTAGTGACGCCTGTAGGCTGAGTATGACATGATTGTCGATCGGTACCGTTGGGACCTCATGGCCTGATCGGGAGGAGAGAGTCATCAATGCTTCAGTTCTCTTGACTGTACCGTAAAACTCAATGCCGAAATGTATCCTGACTCTCAAGTCGCAGCAAAGCAATCTACAGTCAGGACCAACGCTACAGCGATTATTAAAAATCTTCTCGCACCACACACTGTGTAACAATGCATAAAACAAATGCAATAAGTTCCATTTTACGGCACAGGCACCGACCCATCGAACCTGAACGCTCGAAAGATGTATCTCTCAGTTGTCCAATGCTTTGCTGAAACTGATGGAATCCAACAGAGACTGTTGAAGTTTGATTCGCTGAATAACGAAACATCGTAAAGAATTGCGAAGAGGGCTTAATCAACGCGGTCAGCAGGATGTGTTCCACCAAATTAAGGCGTACTAGTAAAAAATGTAGAAGGAATTGGATGTCCTTCTATGTCAAGCGCTGCTGGAGTTTTAACTGTCGACACCGAAATAATCGTCAAGAAAATATTTAATTATGTTTCAGTATACGCGGTAAGAATAGATAAACGGAAAAGGTTCTGCTTGTAAGTTGATGTCAGTCATCAGACTCCTCCATCGCACTCAAAAACAAGATGGCTGTCGTTAAAGCCCGCAGTTGAGAGAATTCCTACACTTTTGATTTAATTAAATCAATTTTTTGACACCGCTGACAGGTCACCTAAAATAGTTTCAGATTTTTTTCAGTAGCCCGATCAGTGAAATTTACTTCATGTTTCTGTAGTCAAACACTCTCTTTGAAAAAAAAAAAAAAAAAAAAAAAAAAAAGCGTGGAGAAGAATGAAGTCTCGATGACTGAAATAATAAATACGTAATTCTACACTCAAAGACGTCTGAATGAAAGGAAGACTGTCAATTTTAGTGCCACACAAACCAAGACGAACTCGAACAAATTAAAGAATGAGAACTCTTACCAGAAATAATTAATTTGATTTCGAAATTTGAGGCTATTTCTTTCCGTAAATATCAAGTATTTGACTGGATTACGCTATCTGAAACCCCATATTGGATGATGATTGAAAATACTATTATACATCTGACTAAAAATGGTGTGAAGATTTCAGGTGACAATTGCTTCCAGGAATATATGCATCTGAAGAGCTTTTTAGAAACTAAGCGTGACTCGGAAGAATGAAAGTTTAAACAGTCAGTGCAAGTAAGGTGGACTTACTTTCTTAAGGAAACCGAAAATCCTGGACGCAAATCCCAACTGCTACAATAATGCGAGTATTTCGTTTTCCATCCCCGCACACAACGCCACTGTGGAAACAGTATTTTCGCTAATGTCCGCCCAGTGGACTAATGAAAGAAATCGGCTGCTGCCAGGGACTGGGGAACCAATCTTACATTGCTAGAGTAATTACAAGCTGACGTGCATGGAATTTTATAAACACGTAAAAGGGGAAAAGTATTTGCTAAAAATTTGAAATCTTCAAAAATGTCGCGTACCAACTACTTCTGCCTCAACAAGTTACATGTAACTGTATTCTAAATAAAAAGTAATTATATGAAACAAACTTTTTACTTCATCTCTACACCCCAATGTCAGGGCGTCCCGACGAGGTCCCAGCTAGATTTTACGTTTATTCGGAAACTTCTACCCAGTGTTCCTCTCGTACAACCTCTCAAAATATTGTGACTAATTCACTTGCACTCTATCTTTCTTCAGTTATCTAAATCTAAATTATTGTCATGTTTTATTTGAGAGTATGGTCAAGGAAGGAAGGAGGAAGAAGGAAGGTTAGGGTCATGGCGAGGTCATTAGAATATGAAGAGGTGTAATTTATTGTTCCCGAACGGCTCCTGGTACACTGGGCATTACATTACAGTTTACCAAGCAACCGTACACGAAAAGAAAAGGAAAAAAGGAAGATTTGAGTTTAACATCCCGTCGACCACGAGGTCGTTAGGTCAGGCCACTGGCTCCAATATCACTAGGACTGGTAAGCGAATAGGCTACGTATTTCTAAACAATCATCCTGGCATTACTTTCATTGGCTTTAGGGATTCATTGTAAACTTAAGTATGGATGGTCGAAAAGATCTCAATTCGAATGAAACACCTAGTTTACTGTTACCAGTCACTAATTATTCATTTAAACAAGGCGTCTCGAATGTTTCAACATACATCATCAGGTCGATTTATGTGGATTATTCTGGCATGAATGCGTTGTGCTACGACTTTGGAATAGCCAGTGGCACTGTCTACTACAGAAAAACAAAACTATTTTAGACATGGTTCATTGTTATTTGGTGGTCTTTGACTAAAGAATGAACGAAAATGTGAAAGTAAAATAACTAAAACAAAATACCTCCAGTGGTCACGCGCTTCTTTCGCTGTCGTAACACATCATATACACCATCACACTTTATAAACGCCGAGGGAACAAAGATGGTGTCTAAAAACTAAAATGTGCAAAGAACTTTTAGCAAAAATAACACACTATTTCGGAGTAAGTCTTAAAGCACAGCGGAGATCTTTGGTGGAGCGGATGACCAAAAATATAAGTGTAAATATCTTCAGTGGTTACGGTGCTTTTCTGCCAAGTTTACATGGATTAATACTTCGTAGATATTTATGTAATCAGGTTAACATACTAAAAACATTAAGTGCTATAATTATGTTGCCACCAACGTCAAAATTTATACCGAACAACAATTTACTTATTATTACTATATCGCATTAGTTTTGGGTGTGTGTTTGGGGGCAGGGGGGGGGGGAGGGGAAGGAATGCTGGGTTTTAGAGATATAGGGTGAAGGAAACGAAGAGCATTGTTTTGGTTATGCCAGTCCTGTGTGTTGTTACGATTACAGCTGTGTGTTGTTACGACTACATTGGTTACATATTTTAACTACGTAAAAGTTGAAGTAAAATATTGATTATGATTTAAAATAAAGTATGGAGACAGATGCATGCTTAATAATGTAAACTGATATATATACTGTCAAACTGACATGAGGTACAAACCGTTACGTTTTGCGGGTCAGGCCGGTCAATTTTTGGTTTAGAAAATATCATAGAAACATGTAAATAGCTAACTAGTTCATGGTAAATATGAATGGAGGCAATGTGTGTGTGTGTGTGTGTGTGTGTGTGTGTGTGTGTGTGTGTGTGTGTGTGTGTGAGCGTGCGTGCGTGCATGCCACTATTATACGTAGCCCGCAGTTAAAAACAGAGATGATACTATTATCAATTCCATTTTTGTCGTTTCCTCGCCTCCTGAATGGGACTTCACCGCTGCCTTGGCCGCTCGCCCCCTTGTTTGATTCCAACCATAAAATTTGTGGATCATAGCTTCACATGACACGAATTAATATTTATCATTGGCGTACTAGCATTAATCCCGTGATTTTTTGAAATACGTTTCATCCCAAAAGTCAAGTAATCCGTTTTGTGCCGATGAAATAAAGGATCAAAGCTTTCACATTAAGAGCAGTGTACCAGGCAGTTTTAACTCCAGACAATAATTGGTACAGCTAACAGTTAATTTGTTTAATTTGTTCCAATAAAACTTTGCTTGAACTGCATCCATAGAACCTTCCATGAGCAACTAAACGTATATATTACTTGACAGTAAATGCACGATGCTTTAACATCAATGACGAGTCGGCCTGCTTAATTAGTCCAACATATTTGAGTATAAAGGTTACATTTACACAGCTTTTGAAAGTACAGAAAATATTTACAGATAATAAGCGGAACGGGAATGCTCAAAGACTTCTAACTGTATTTGTTCCTAATCTACAGACTTTTCGGAGACTTTTATAGCACGTGACGAAGTCTCAACAGTTTTCCGGCGCAGTCCCCTTGCGAAGAGAGAGAGGGCTACATAAAATCGTAATATCATTTCCAATTATAGATTCGGTTTGTTTGCTCAGTTACGAGTTCAGTGCAAGGCATTACTGGCCGGTCATTTAATTAAATTTGATGAATTTTATTCTCATTATTTATATATAAAAGTAATTTTCTCCAGTCAAATGAAATCACCAATAGCTTGCCAAATCGAGGTGTATAGAATGGTGGAGGCGGAGCAATTTTCATGATCATGAATCATTTAATTCATAAAATGCACAATGTGAAGAAGGTCCAGTGGCCGATAGGTTCATTTTCAAGAGAAGGCAATGGCAGCACATAGGGATATTGACCCCTTCCTTGGTCAGAGAACTAGCGCTACCCCGGGATCACCAACCTGCGGCCGGCCTGAGTGGCCGAGCTGTTAAAGGCGCTACAGTCTGGAACCGTACGACCGCTACGGTCGCAGGTTCGAATCCTGCCTCGGGCATGGATGTGTGTGATGTCCTTAGGTTAGTTAGGTTTAAGTAGTTCTAAGTTCTAGGGGACTTATGACCACAGCAGTTGAGTCCCATAGTGCTCAGAGCCATTTGAACCAGCCACCTACCTGCGCGTTGGGGGAGCAGAATTGCGCCTACGGGAACCATTTTCCGTTGGAGGAAGCACAGTGCTGGGGGCGTCATAGGAGAACAAAACTACTGAGATACGCTCTCTTGGTCTCAGTTTGTTGTAGTTCTTGCTGGGCATCACATCGTGACTAGCAGTAGTGTGCTAGCTGCCTCCTTTTTCGCGATACATGTGCTCGATGCGATGCCACCACCTTGGAAGAAACCACGTACTTTTGCGTTAAGCTTTTGTCGAGACATTTGCCTTAGAGCAATCTCTGCAAGTTCGTCTGTGATTAAGATGTAAATACGTTATCTGCACCGCAAGAAATCAGCTTTACCGTTCCCTCAATGTTAAAGCGGTATGCCTACCACGCTGCCCATGTATGCTTGCTCGCATTACATGGTTACTCATGGCTCATTGCTTTAACTGATTATTCTAACTTCTTCAGATTCATCTATAGTTTTCTGATCAATACTCTGTGTAGAAACCGGATGATTTTTGATTATTTCTCATTGGTTTCTATGTGTTTTCATGTACATTAGGCTTGACCCAAAGCAAACCTGTAGATCTCCGTAAAGTCCCAATTTGACGACGGCAAATTCTCATGTTTTATAACGAGAGTGCCTGGCATTTCTGCGTTTATCAAGAATATAATTGACTGAATTACAGTTATCTGTCTGTTATTGGCCTATAGTCTCCCCCTGTATCCGTCATTAATCAAGTTATTTGGCTCGGTAATCGAATTTCCTGCAGTAAGAGAAGTTGTCCAGGGAGCAGAAGACTAACAGGTGGCATCCTTTAATTGTAGGGGAAACATTTTTGTTCTCTCGTATATGTATCCTACGTCAACGAAACTGTTTGTATTGGTCTATTTCAAGACCTGTAGTCGATATCGCATACACCTATTTCGTTTAGCAAACAGGGTATTTCTCTAATTTTCATTCGTGTAGATGTTTCATTCTCCCAGCTTCACCAGAACACCCATCGTTTGCTTTATTTACTCTGCATGCGCGAAACTTTCCATCCCCGAACACATGTATGCGGACAATACGTTAAATCTTATCTTTGCTTCGTTCGTTGGTACCGAGGAACAGTTCAATATAAGGGCACATTAACGTTTCAATTGTCTTCTTTACCAGTAATTTTACTCACAAGGAAACCACCCAGCAGTTGGATTTTTGTAGTTTTTTTATATTTATTGTACGTCAAGTTCAGAACTCAAATATCAACTACACATCGCAGTTCGATGCAACCCTCAAAAATACATGAGAACATTAAGTTTTATGACGAAGTTTAATTTAGTAAACTTAGGAGTATTTCTTAGGCCTGCCGCGTCGCTCACTCGGTAGCAATGGAAGACGTATTCAAGTAAGCAGTGGATTGCGCGTTCTAATCATACTATGGTCTTGTTTTTTTGTTCAGTCCGAATACGTAATTTTTTAAATATAAAATTCATCACATATATGATCATTTTATGAAAAATACGTTAGTCTTCTTGTTTCTAACAAAATATTGTACATCCGAGGTAAGTCCAAAAAGTAAGTTCCGTTTGGTTATATAAAACAAACGTGTACAGATATATTTATTGTACAAAAATCTACAAATGTTAAACTACTTTTCTACATAGCTTCCGAAATTTTGTAGGCACTTGTCATAGCGTGGAACAAGTTTTTGTATGTCTTCTTCATAGAAGGTTTCCGCCTGTGTATTCAACCATGTGGTAACATGTTCTTTCAGCTCGTCATCATCGTTGAAGTGTTTACCACCAAGGACATATTTTAGGTGTAAGAAGAGATGAAAGTCGCTAGGAGCGAAGTCCGGGCTGTACGGAGGCTGATCAAACGCGTCCCAGTGAAATTCGCGTAAGAGTTGTTTGTCACATTCTCCGTGTGAGGTCGGGCATTATCGTGGAGAAAAACAACACCTTTTGACAGTAATCCTCGGCGCTTGTTCTGTATTGCTCGGCGCAATTTCTTAATGGTCTCTCAGTAACCATGTGCATTGATTGATTGGCCTCGTTGTAAGAAATCAATCATCAAAATGCCTTTTCTGTCCCAAAAAACGGTGCACACGACTTTTCGAGGTGTCAAGAATTGCTTAGGCTTAACTTTCGTTGGGGATGAAGTGTGCCTCCATTCCATTGATTGCCGCTTTGTTTAATGGGTGTCGTACGATACCCAAGTTTCATCCGCCGTGACTATCAGAGGTCGTACGATACCCAAGTTTCATCCGCCGTGACTATCAGAGAAAGAAAACCACCGCCTTCTTCATTGTAGCGTATCAAAAACTGAAGTGCGCTGCCCATCCGTTGTTTTTTGTGTTGTTCAGTAAGAATTTTGGATACCCAACGAGAGCAAAATTTTCAAAATTTCAGTTTTTCAGTAACAATTTCATGAAGTAGTGGTCGTGAGATTTGAGGAACTTCCATAGCAAGGGCACTAAGTGTAAACAAACTTACGGTTGTGCTTAATCTTCTCTTACATTGTGTGTACCAGTTCATCAGTAACCACAGACAGGCGTCCACTTCGTTCTTCATCGTGCACCTGATCACGCCCTTCATTGAACAGTTTGGCGTATCTTCTAACCACTGAATCACTCATAGCATTTTGTCTGTAAACCTCGCAGATTTGTCGATGAATTTCCTTTGGTTTAACTTTCCTTGCATTTAGAAAACGAATCCCAGATCTGATTTCACAGGCGGCGACATTTTCAATTACGTCTGATACTATAAAGAAGCAATATAAAGCACACGTCGGCACAAGCGATCTGAAAATGACGTACATGTCTTCTCCTTGAGTCAGGGTAACTGCCGCGTATGCTCGGAACTGCGATCGTAGCGCTGCCGCGGGTAGAAATAGAAACGGAATTTACTTTGTGGACGGCCCTTGTGTTGCAAATCTGAATTGTTAATAACCAATATTTTATAAAAGATTATTAGTAAAAACTGTTTAAAATAAAAAAGAAACATCAAGAATTTATTATCAATCTTTTATCAAATGTCGAAATTTAAGAATTTATATCTGCAATGAAAACTGGAATTTTGCGTGTGCTATGTAATTAGGATCAAGAAGACGTGCATTTTTCATAAAAATGATGGTTAGATATGAATAATTTAGAACACAAGTGATGAATTTCATATTTAAATGATGTAGGTGTTCGGGATGAAGGAAAAAATAAATCTAAGAAACAGAACCATAGCACTAATCGAAAGAGCGCTCCATTGCTTATTTGATATTTGATTGCCGTTCTCAAACGATACCCAGTGAGCCTTTAATTTTACCAAGTTAAATTCCCTCAGAAAACTTCAAACTTGATTTTCTCAAGAATTTTTTAGAGTTGCATCGAACTGCTTTTTTCAATTCATATTTAAGTTCCGAATTTCACGTACCACAAATGTAAACAGTTACAAAAATCCGATTTTCGATAGTCTCTCTTAGCTTAGACGTTTCGTATATCTAGTGTAAAATGTCATTTATCACTCTGCAACTTCCTTTTTCTTAGCGTTAGTATCAAGCAGCTCCAATTTTCATGCCGTTATGCTGAGTCTCAATTGTTTGCAAATTGTTGAGCAATGGAATTTCGCTTCAATATTCATTCATACATCGGTTCTCTTATATGTTGTTCACGTAAAGGATGAATTTCTAATAAACGACGTGAAATTGATAAACGAGTTTTCATTAGAAGTGAGTCAGAGTTGCTAACACTTCATGTTTACAGATAATTATATAGAGTTAATAATTCACGTCTGTAGTGAAATGAAAACGACTGAAATAATAAATGTTTCGTCTTGTGCGATGTTAATTCTGGAATGTAGCGTGTCTGACATGCATTATAGCGTAAGATTCAGTATTTCTAACTGCAAGAGTTCATAAAAGCTTCGTCTTCATAATAAAATCTGTAATCAAACCACTTTCGTGCTCCTCTTGTAAGTCACGAGTATAGCTCTTCTTCTAGTTCGTGGTCCTTAGTAATGGATTGGCGAGTGACGGCGGCGAGGGCAGTGGGCCACAAGATGAAGAGCACAGATCTCCGAAAATGGCTCAGATCTGGAATGGCGGCGTTTATCATGGTGGGAAGCCGGAGAGCGCCTCCCACGCCGCGGCCGACCGTACCTGCGAGTGTGAGGAGGCCGCCGCGTGCGGCTGGCTCGCTACCTGGCGCTGCCCTCAATTACTGCCCCGTGACAAAGTGGCCGGTGGCATTGTGCCGCCGCCGGTATAAATCAGAGCCTAACAATGCCATCAGGAGCGGCGCGATCGCTACCCGATAGCACACCGCCTGCCTCCCCGCCATCTGGCGGACACCGCGCCGCGTTCTGCGTAATGGGACATAAACAGCTTCCGTGTGGTTGCGTGTCAAAGGTCCCCAAACGGTAGCAAGCTGGCCGTCGATAAACGGAAAAGAGCCGAAGCAGGGACGGAAAGAGATAACATTAGCAAATTCCGTCTTTGAATCGTTTCTTAAAACCGTCTACCGCACAACATATACTTCCAGCTTGTATGCTACGATCAGCCTCACTACACTCGCTGTAACCGAAGGTACTGTGTGCCAACTAAATTTCCCATGAACTACACAGATACAGCGATAGAGCGTGACAGCACAGTCACTGACATACGACTTAGTATTCAGATAGGACAAGTATGGAATGTTTCCTGTTATTCCTTAGGTCATTTTAGTCAGTTTTGACTAAAGATCAAGTGATTAAGTAAGAATACATCACTGAAGTTTTCCTCTGTTGTCTCACGTAAGTTTTTAGTATTTCATGGAAATACACTTCTCATTAAAATTCTAGAAATCGTTTGTTCCTCTAATTATAATCGTCGCATATTTCTGATATGCCAGGACATGCGCTCCTGTGCTAACCAAAAACTATAATGGGCCACATCTCGCACTGCTGTACGATGTGTAATAAACAAGCAGTTTTGTGCGAACGCAGTACGTCACAAACTCACATGGTTTAACGTATTTCGCTGTCATAGATTCTTGGTATGCGTGTCTATTTCCAGCTCTGAAAGTGCAGCGATCCATGATACCGTAACTGGGTTGCCGGTATTGCTCAGATACGTGGGATCCGTATCAGCAAGAATCTTAATTGCAAGCACTCGAAGAAAAAGGTTGCGTATCTCGTGAAAACCTTCTTATAGTATTCCAAGAACGATCTTTCAGAGCAAAAAACATTCTTCAGTTTCCTCTGTGTCGACACATAGATTATCATGTGAGGATAAAATTAAATAAACAGATCGTATGAATAATCAGATGAATTCATTTTTCACACGCTACATTTATCCGTAAACGCTAACAAGGCTTGGTATATAGTGGTAGTGGTGATTAAGGTTTAACGTCCCGTCGACAACGAGGTCATTAGAGACGGAGCGCAAGCTCGGGTTAGGGAAGGATTGGGAACGAAACCGGCCGTGCCCATTCAAAGGAACCATCCCGGCATTTGCCTGAAACGATTTAGGGAAATCACGGAAAACCTAAATCACGATGGCCGGAGACGGGATGGTATATAGTGTAATGAAGGAAGCACTCTGACACAACTATACCGCTAAGAGTCAGACCACAAACCCAGTCCACTGGGGCTCAGTGCTCAGTAGGTCCAACGAATCTTTTATCTGTCATTTATTGCTTCTTTCCCCTTTGGCAATCGTTTTTACTCTGAAGCGCCAAAGAAACTGGTGCAGGCATAGTATTCAAATACAGAGATACCGGTCCCGCGGTTGGCAACGCCTATATAAGACAACAAGTGTCTCGAGCCGTTGTTAGATCGGTTACTGTTGCTACAATGGTAGGTTATCAAGAATAAGTGAGTTTGAACGTGGTGTTGTAGTCAGCTCACGAGCGATGGGACACAGCATCTCCGAGGTAGCGATGAAGTGGGGATTTTCCCGTAGAACCGCTTCACGAGTGTACCGTGAATATCAGAAATACGGTAAAACACCAAATCTCCGACATCGCTGCGGCCGGAAAAAGATCCTGCAAGAACGGGACCAACAACGACTGAAGAGAATCGTTCAAAGTGACAGAAATGCAACCATTCCGCAAATTACTGCAGATTTCAAAGCTGGGTCATCAACAAGTCTCAGCGCGCGAACCATTCAACAAAACATCATCAATATGGGCTTTCGGAGCCGAAGGCCCACTCCTGTACCCTTGATGACCTCACGACGCAAAGCTTTGCGCCTCGCCTGGGCCAGTCAACGCCGACATTGGACTGTTGATGTCTGGACGCATCTTGCCTGGTCAGAAGAGTCCCGTTTCAAATTCTATCGAGCAGATGGACGTGTAAGGGTATGGGGACAACTTCGTGAATCCATGGACCCTGAATATTAGCTGGAGACTGTTCAAGCTGGTGGAGGATCTGTAATGGTGTGAGGCGGGTGCAGTTGCAGTGAAAAGGGACCCCTGATACGTCCAGATACGACTCTGACGAGCAACACGTACGTAGGTATCCTGTCTGATCACCTGCATCCATTTATGTCCATTATGCGTTCCGATGGACTAGGGCAATTCCAGCAGGAACGGGCGACACCCCACAAGTCCAGAACTGCCACAGGAACACTCTTCTGTGTGTCTAAACACTTCCGCTGGCCACCAAAGTCCCCAGACATAAACATTATTCAGCATTTCTGAGATGCCTTGCAACGTGCTGTTCAGAAGAGATCTCCACCTCTCGTGCTGTTACAAATTTTTGGATAGCCCTGCAGGATTCATTGTGTCAGTTCCCCCTAGCACTACTTCAGACGTTAGTCGAGTCCACGCCACGACATGTTTCGGCAGTTCTGCGTGCTCGCGCGGGCCCTACACGATATTAGGCAGGTGTACCAGTTTCTTTGACTCTTCAGTGGATATGCGAAGAATCTAAATTTCCAATATTTTCAGTTGAAACTTTAGATGCCGTCCCCACCTCCTCTCCCTATGCCGTCCCCCCCCCCACCCCACTCCCCACGCTGCCCTCCACCTGGAGCCTCTCCCCTGTGAGTGGCGCTGTGAGACAGTTCGAACGTCGGAGGAAGCCAGTGGCATTCCAGCTCCCACAGGATTGTACCTAGTACACAACTGTGATATTGAAGCCACCCATTAGGTTGAAGAAAGCTTCACCTTTAACAGAGTTTAGGCATAGAAACAGAACTAGATGTCATATCTGTCAACGTTCATTGATTTTTACAACGCAAGACTAAATGACTCTCTGTTGAATTTTAAAGTATGTTCAAAACGTATGCAATTAAGTAACGCACCTTGAATATGACGATATAATAGATGCTCGTGTAAAACGCTTGTTTCAGTAGTAAATTACGCTTGTACACACATTTAGTTTGCGTAATTGGGCAGCAAGGTGCATGGTAATATACAAAGGGTACTAGGAAAGTTTTGCAGGACAGCTTTAGTTATTTAATTTTTTCGAAGTAATTTTCTCCGCGTTGAATACACCTCTCCACCATCCGAAACCAGTCCACAAACTAGTTCTCCCAAGTTTCTGTAGGCAGTAAGGCACATTCTTTGCACGAAGCCCTCAGGGGGTCCTTATCACTTGAAATCTGCACTGCTTTCAGCTTCATTTTCACATGTGGGAACAGTGCAAAATCACAAGAAGCAAGGTCTGGACTGTAAGGACGGTGCTCTAGAAATTTCAGTCTTGTACGCCGTAATGTTCGGTGTATGCTTTGGCGCGGTGAGCTGGAGCGTTGTCGTGATGGAGGAACCAAGTGTTCATTCCTGGCTTTGGTCGCAGGTTCTTCAAAGACTGGATGGCTTCCGGCAGGCACTGCTCAATGTACAACTTAACTGTGACTGTGTTGTGTGTGTCGAAAACAACACGCTCATACCCTTTGTACTGGACTCGACTTCGGGAAGAGCGGGCTTCAAACGCGTCTAGAAAATACCACTTTTATTTTTGTTTTTTTTTCTTGCATCGCTTGAGGAGTACGGCAGAACAGTTCATCAAACACGAACTCGCGCTGGTTTCGTTCCCTCATCTTGTCTTATTCGAACTATTACTTCATCTCTAAGGAATTCGACGTATAAGGCTGCAGACTGATGGCCCAGAATTTTAGTGTGGAGATGACGCAGTATGTATGTGTACGAAGGACACACGAGAGGCTGCCTAGATCTGAAAATGCGTGGGGGAGAATGGTTGATGAAGCTGACAGGTGATAGTATAGTAGATCACCTGTACTCCCTCTAGGTCGTATTCTGTGGTAATGTGTATATAGAATAGACCTTTTAAGGATGAAGACAGTTACAGGGTGTCCCTGCCTCACCCACCTATGCATTACCTATATCTTTCGCATATTTACGTACCCAAAATCCATTGGACCGATTACATCTAATCGTTACAGGGCTGTGACAAATATGTATGAAAAGGCCGAGCGCAGAAGCCCGGTTTGTGTGTGTGTGGGCCGGCCGGAGTGGCCGTGCGGTTCTAGGCGCTACAGCCTGGAGCCGCGAGACCGCTACGGTCGCAGGTTAGAATCCTGCCTCGGGCATGGATGTGTGTGATGTCCTTAGGTTAGTTAGGTTTTAATTAGTTCTAAGTTCTAGGGGACTGATGACCTCAGAAGTTGAGTCCCATAGTGCTCAGAGCAGAGCCATTTTATGTGTGTGTGTGTGGTGGTGGGGGGGGGGGGGTCGTTGTGCTTGCTTTCAGTCTGAGCTAGGAACAGGGGGTGGAAAGTTTTTGGTTTAGCCTGGACAAGCGGTTATTTGTATAGCTATTAGAATAGATGTCTCACTGTAGCTATGTTACAGTATATTAAGCAAAGTTTGAACGACGAACCGGAGCTGACACCATGGCAAATTGTGCAAATCGATTAATTCCTTTTACAAATTATTTAACTGGCCTGAAATCAATGTCCAGCTAATGGCACCATTTGTATGTGCACTGTACGGATTTTACGTGCGAAAACAGCCGCTCCCGTTCGGATTTCACATGCTAAAATAGTGACCCTTAAACAACTCCGGACTGGAGCGAGACTGATGGTTCAAATTTGGTACGTTGGTGTATCGGTCCTTGATATAAAGTAAGTTTTAACATTTTGAAAAATCTTGCTTCGTTTTGATTTTACATGCAGAAAACAAGTTTTCTTAAGAGATTTTTGAAGCGCTCCACTTCTGTACTTTAAACTTGTAAGAATCGGTTCAAACTTTGCACGAAGATAGATAAACGAATAAACTCACATAGACGCTTTTACCCGGTAATCTTTATCCACTGTCGAAATACGATGCTTAAAAGTCGAGCTGAATCTAGCACGTAAAATTCGATCTTATATGAACTGAATACACGGAAACGTTTTGAAGTGAACCAAATAAATAAAAAATGCATTCTTACGATAAACTTGAAGACTTACTTTCAAAAATCTAGCTTCATTCTGATTTTTACGTGCAAAATAACAACACCTTTTTTTTTACGTTTTTTCCGCGCACCACTTCTGTGTTTCAGACTTGTGAGAATCGCCTCAAATTTTGTAAGATAGAAAAATACATTTAATTAATGGTCGTCCTGTTGTTTTCTGAAAGCTTTATCCGTTGCCACGATACAGCGTTCTAAAGTTATATAGATAATAATAAAAATTATATTCTTTCGGTAATTATACGAAGTGTTCGCAAAAATCTTTTACCTTTCGGGTTTTAAGCGTGAAAAATCCCGCGTTTGGACATGAAACTGTGTTTCGTAGAAATGCGTTGTATTTTAAGTACTGCATTCGTATCTAATTAAAAAATAAGTTAATGCAATTGATTATCGTTTCGAGATAATATTGCACTGTGGTTTAAAATAAAAGACAAATTTTTGGACAGAAACAATGTATGTGCCAAACCAGAATTACGTCCAGTCCTGTACAAAACGATATAATATTTGATTGAGCATTTAAAGCTTTATTGATGTCCACCCAGAAAATTAAATTAACCCAAGAAAAGCTATGATAAAAACAACTGCAAGGAAAAGGTACCTTATTTATATACAATGGAAAATATTTAACTGTTTTTCTTCTAAAACTGCTACGCTGCTTTGTAGAAATTTTATTTTCAGGCAAAACAATTTAAATTCGTCAATTTTCGTACAGGACAGAAAAGCTGATAGTATTTTGTCGTGCATATATGGTTCGCAGTCCTTCTGCTCATTTCAGCCATCCATACTCATACTTAATTCTGACTGGTTGTGCCGACATTTCGCGTCAAAATGTTCACATGAGTTTTTTTAGCGGGAACTTCTTAACTTTCAGTTTTCATTATTCCAAACTTCAAATAAACAACTACGAGAATTTTAAGATAAGAGATAATAACAAATTGTATGTTTTTCAATAGCTTATTATTTCTTGTGCGAATCGTCCGGCTTGCGATACAGTAAGATTTTAAGTGAGTTTATCCGTGTAATGTGGTCGCAACGTTAAGTTTATTTACGTGATACGAACTATTTACCTACATTATTATGATAAATTGCGCTTGGTATTTAATATTTCGTTCGTATCGTGTTTATGATTGCTGTTATTTTGAGCACTTTATTATTTATGGTTACTTTTCATGTATTTGCGTATACAGTCTCATGCGTACATGAATAAAAAGGTGTACTTATAAATCAAAAAACAAAAAGTAGATAAAGATAACAAACATCAAAAAAAATAATGAATATGAAATAAAATAACAAAAAATAAAAATAATAAAAAACATGAAAAATTATAAAAATAAAACAAAAGTCTCCCGCAGGCATGCGACCTTGAGGTGGTGATGAGGCTTGTGTGTTCTGAGGGCATAGGAGGCTATACCGGGTAGGTTCAATCACACCAGGCAGGCTACCGTGGAGGAGCCAGACTAACAACGCCCAACTCAAGCAACAATGACGAGGCAAGAAACTTAAGAGAAGCTGAGGGTATGGAAGTTCAACATTTCATGCCTACAAAATCGTGAGTGTCGAGAAGGTTGCACTATAAGAGGAGAAGAATGCGTAACTAAATGTAATGCTTAGTGAACTAATCACATGAAGAAAACTGGTGGTACAAACAAAAAATTAAATTTTATTTCGAATCCGTCGTAGAAAATAACTCCAAAATGAAGAAAATGCAAGTAAAAATTCGACTCCGACAAAAACAGCTAGACGGCATTAAAACCAGAGAAAGGCCCATGAACACGGCACACGATGAACAAAGGTCTATATTTCACCTCATACGTGAAAGGTAGAGAAGCAATAGGAAAATATTTAGGAAGATAACGTTTCATGATAGAACAACACTGAAGAATCAGAAAGACATCAGTAATAATGCAATTCACAAACACTACGTTGACCTGATGACCAGCCAAGGACGCTGGACGCAATGACCACCAACTTGACAAGGAGGCTCAACCCAGACGACACGTGACGTCTCACAAAATAAATCGATGAAGAAGAATTGAAAAGTATCATATTCCACAGTCCGAAAAATAAGTCTCCCGGACATGAAGGTTCTACAAAAGTATACCAAACAACCGGGCATGAAATGAAGAACAAACTTACATCGATCTGCAACGAATTATTGAATCGAAACGTTACAATTCCCCAAGACTTCGGAGAAGGAATGGTCGTCTTAAAAATAATAATAATAATAATTATTATTATTATTATTATTATTATGTTGAAAAGTTGTTGCGACCTACTTCTTACTTTCTGCTAAAGCCTAGCGCGTATTCGAACACAAAGGAGGAAGAACGTCACGAATATTGTCATGGGACCTCATCGAAATAGAACAGACAAATGCAGATCCAACTTTGAGACCTTAACAGAACACAGAGATTTGTTGGCAATAGCTGAAGTCCGCAAGCGACGATGCGCCTTTCTTACTACAGAGCTTGATGAAGCGTTTGACAGAGTCAATCGTAATTTCCTGTTTCACACAAAGCAAGAAATGAGTTTCCCACATCGATTCACAGAAGTAATAAAACAATTACTCCAGGGAAGCACTTCACAAATTTCGACCAACAGTCTCCTTGGAAGCTGTCAAGCAAAGGTGCCCAATGTCGATGGCGTTATTCGCTATTACAATAGAGCCATTCTTCGCTGCACTGATCAACTAGCTGAAAGGTCTATAAATACACGAACAGAAAATTGTATGCCAAGCATACGCTGACGTCGTCTGGTTCTTAATAACAAGTGCAAGTGAAGTCGAGAAAGCTATACGGTTGATAAAGCGACACGAAATTGAACCAGAGGCTAAGCTGAATTGTAGACAGTCCGGACTAATGAGTAATGGACTTGATATAGGCTGGCACCAACATGACCAGCTGAAAGAATTACAGTAGCAGTTCACACAGAACAATCAAATCCCAACAAATTTTAATCTCCGTTTAATACACCTGGCAGCCTCAATCATGTCCACCACAAGTTGTGTAGGAGATGACGAACAACATAATCTCATGTGAAAATAGTAAGCAGATAGGGGAGTTCATGACACAGACACGATTATCGGTCGAACTACGCCCGAAAATACGGCACCTTCAAATATATTGACCTCGGATAACAGATCATAACTTGTGACCAAACTTAATGCGACTAACTGGTTAAAAGAACACACAACAGTCTTCCTTTCAACAACAGAAGACAAAACCAAGCAAGATTTCTTAATGTATTTGACAGCACGACTTCATAAGCTCCAACAGGAAAAGAAATACAAAGAGAACTTAGCTATTTTTTAGACATAACGACATTATTTTAATTAAACTGGAGCAAAGGTTCAGTTATATTTACGTCACATTTTAATTTGACAGTTATTACACTTAATTTTAAATACAGTTTTCATACTGAAGAAGGAGGTTTAATTTAACACATGTCAAAGCACCTGTGCCAGCGACGTAGAAGAAGGTATACGACGCTGCACTTCAGTTCAACATAAAATGGAATTTTACCAGTCAGTCATGTTTTAGTTCACTTTCAGCAGATGCACTCATTTTTGCTTACGACCAAGAACAGCACATGCTTTATTTTTTAGCCACTTTCGATTCAACCAGGAGACGCAGATTTACCTATTTTACTTTCCGTTTCAGAAGCAATATTTCAGTTTATATCCCAGGAAAGTCTTATTTTTAGAACTTTGTTTCCTTTCGATAGCAGATGCTACTATTATCCAGGCTCCTCTTCAACGCTGTACCATAAAGGTTTCTTTGATCAGTCTTTCATCATTCAACGTGGCAGAAGATGCAATTTTTTTAAAATTATTCCTCTCTCATTTATAAGAAGAAATGTCACTTTGTTTACATCACTCTAGTGTATCCTACAAGAAGACTACAAAACACTGTTCTGATTTCGGGATTCGGCCACAGAAATAAACAGAAATAATGGCAAAGAAGACAGGACAAAAAGAAAACAAGAAAGTGGTAAAGCGCGTGACTTGAAACTGAGTGATGAACTCTTCTCGGGTGATCAGCCGAGTGGTGGCGTCGTCTTGTCGCAACGTTTCGATGAATTTCGTACCTATCATCCTCAAGCGAGTTCATCACTGGAATTCGCCGAGAAATCCTGTAATCGCATTGAAACTGAGTGGTCGTGGTATCGAATCTCGGTCGAACTAGGAATATTTTTTCAATCTGCTTTTAACGTGGCCGTAACGTCACAATACTGTGAAATTCGCCAGAAACATGTGGTCCCGATTTCGCTTTTAGGTTCCCTTCGCTTGGTACATTTACTGAGGTATGTTAGCGACATGCAACTCACTGAAGTGGCGACCAATTGAAAGACTTGCACCAGGACATTGAGCTACACAAAATTATTATTACTATTAATATGCTGGTTGCTTGTTGTTACCAACCTGAACATTCTGACGTTGAACACTTCCCAATTCCTCGGACAGCGTATACTGTATAATGTGGGTAGATACATTTCAATGACGTGCTCAACAACGTTCCCATCCCATCGCAAGTAATAAAAGAAGCTTCTGATTTTTCTCACACTGCTCTCTTAATCTTGGTTGGCAAAATTAACGTGACAAGCACCATTTGGATGGATGGTTTGCTTTCCTGTCATGCACTGTGACTCTTCCAGTCTTCTTGAATGTCACTCTTTCTTAAAATCTACTGCCGGCAAAAATGTATCACCCTCAAGAAATGTGTTCAGTGGTACCATGGTTTAATACATTGAAGCACCAAAGAAACTGGTATAGGTATGCGTATTCAAATACAGAGCTATGTAAACCGGCAGAATACGGCGCTGCGGTCAGCAACGCCTATGCAAGACAACAAGCGGCTGGCGCAGTTCAAATGGTTCAAATGGCTCTAAGCACTATGGGACTTAACATCTGAGGTCATCAGTCTCCTAGACTTAGAACTACGTAGACCTAACTAACCTAAGGACGTCACACACATCCATGCCCGACTGTAGCAGCAGCGCGGTTCCGGACTGAAGCGCCTAGAACCGCTCGGCCACAGCGGCCGGCCTGATGCAGATGTTAGATCAGTTACTTTGCCACAATGCCAGGTTATCAAGATTTAAGTGAGTTTGACTCGTGGTTTTACAGTCGGCGCACGAGCATTTCCGTGGTAGCGACGTAGTGGGGATTTTCCCGTACAACCGTTTCACGAGTGTACCGTGAATATCGTTCGTAACTCGTGGTCTAGCGGTAGCGTTCTCGCTTAACGGGCACGGGGTCCTGGGTTCGATTCCCGGCGGGGTCAGAGATTGTCACCTGCTCCGAGATGACTGGGTGGTGTTGTGTCGTCTTGATCATCATCATTCATCCCCATTACGGTCGGAGGAAGTCAACGGCAAACCACCTCCATTAGGACCTGCCTAGTACGGCGGTGCGGGTGTCCCGCATCGTTCGCCTAGCTCTGTCAAGAAGCATGGGACTTCATTTCCATTTCCACCGTAAATATCAGGAATCCGGTAAAACACCAAATCTCCGACATTGCTGCAGCCGGAAAAAGATTCTGCAAGAACGGGACCAACGACGACTGAAGAGAAACGTGTAACGTGGCAGAAGTGCAACCCTTCCGCAAATTGCTGTAGATTTCAATGCCGGGCCATCAACAAGTACCAGTGTGCGAACCATTCAATGAAACATCATCGATATGGGCTTTTGGAGCCGAAGGCTCACTCGTGTACCTGTGATGACTGCGCGACACAAAGCGCCTCGCCTGGGCCCGTCAACATCGACACTGGACTCCTGATGACTGGAAACATGTTGCCTGGTCGGACGAGTCTCGTTTTAAATTGTATCGAACGGATGGACGTGTATGAGTAGGAATCCATGGACCCTGCATATCAGCAGGGGACTATTGAAGCTGGTGGAGGCTGTGTAATGGTGTGGGACGTGTGTGGGAGCCCTGATACGTCTAGGTACGACCCTGGCAGGTGACACCTACGTAAGCATCCTGTCTGATCACCTACATCTATTCATCCTTTGACTCTTCAATGTGTGAGCAAACTGATTAGTGAATCATTTGTCACGGTCATCGGGGATCAGATGGCGCTCTGGAGACCTGTCCGTGCGCCGTCTGTTTGAGTCCGTAAGTAATAACTGTGCTTAGTTCAGAGGTGGACAGTGTTTTTCAACATCCAATGTATGGCATATCCATGCCTCGCCGTGGAGTACGTGCTCATGTTGAACAAATTCAGCCATTTGAAGAGGGTCGCATTATGGACCTGCAAAAAGCTGGATGGACGTACAGACAGGCTGCTGCACATATAGGGCACAGTGGATCGGTGGTGTGTCGCCGCTTTCAGCAGAGGTCTGTGGAACGTTCCCACACTGGTAGACTAGTTTCTGGATATACTAGCAGTACAAACGCACATCGAGATCGGCGCATTGTGCGAGCAGCGGAAGTCCACCGAACATCATCCAGGGACGAAATCTGGCACATGCTGTAGCTGCTATGTGATTAGGGACTACTGGAAACCGTGTGCTTGCAGCAGGATTAAGATCAAGTTTGCCTCTGGCCAGGCTACCATGACAATACGACGGTGTCAAGCATGGTGGATCTGGCGCCATGAAAGAGTTGACTGGAAAGTGAAATGGCGCTCTGTTATCTGCAGTAATGAGTGTAGGTTCTATCAGTATGCATGTGATGGACGTACACGTGTACGGCGTAGACCTAGCTAGCTGCCTATTCCGGAGTGCATTCGCCCAACATACACAGGTCCCAGCCCAGGCTTCATGGCGTGTGTGTTCAGGAGGTGGACGCGGGGGCATCAATTACGATACATTTGGTCACATTTGGTGTTTCTGCACTGCAAAGTAACCAGTGGCGAAGCAACGTGCTCTTCATAGCGTTCAACAACTGCTCTGGCCAGAAAGATTAACAGATCTTTCGCTGTACAAAATGTATGGGACATGGTGAAGAGGGGATTCAACTCGTTCTCCATAGCCTGCAAGAACCACTGCCGAATTGCAACAGAAGGTGCAAGGTGCTTGGGACAGTCTGTCGCTGGATAGCGTTCGGCAGCTTTACGATGGTTTGCATGCGAGAATACACACATGCGTTGGCGCTAGAGGATGGTACACATTATATTCTTCCGACCGTTTGGGCATCTGTAATGTGTGACGGGTGTTGAATTTGGTCTGAATTTGTGTCGTATACTCCTACAATGATGAACTATGCACCGGCCACATCACTCGTCAATAAAATGTCCTGGTCCTTGTGGGTGTTGCACTTTTATTTTCCGACAGGGTATTTGGTCGTCCAAGTAGTAGTGTCCCGATAGTGAAAAAAGCGATTAAAATAAAGAAGTTTCGGAGCACATTCATATGGCTATAACTGCTAGCAACCGCTTTGTACAAAGGAAATCTCATTACGACAATATTTTTGTGCACTACCGTCTGTCGTAACAACGTGATCACTTACGGCGCGTACAGGTCACACCCCTCTAGATTGGAATATAGATTCTACCCTTAATGGGGTTTGTTGCAGGATATGACTGACTCTGATGTTAGGATATGAAACAGTCCCCCCCCAGAAGGCGCCCACCCACAGATACGGCGTTGACGTGACTAGAGACCCCTGGAGGCGGCAGTAACTATCAGTGTGGCGTCTCGGTGGTCGCGGGGCGTGCACGTCCCTCTCCGTTAACATTCCAGCCTCCGGCGTTGTCACCGCTATCGAAACAAGCAGTGGGGCCTTTCGCGCTTTCCCAATCACAGAATACACCCCCTAAATTCCTTATCTGAGCCTGCCAGGTAGGTCAGCCGGAAACTCTCGTGGCGCCATTGTCGGCTGTTTGGTTTATTACACCAAAGACATTTTCCTGGAATCTCCCCCACACGGATCCTGTATGATCTCATCCCCTTCCCCCACCTCCTCCTTTTCCTTGAAAGGATACGTATCCTGTACACCTCACGTAAACTTGATCCTCCTCACCCGCTCGTTTCCTCGCTCCTCTCCCACCCCCGCCCGCTGCCGCGCCTGTATTCGCACGTCCCACCCGGTCTCCATCTCTCCACCCTCCATACCCTCTCCCAAGGTGGCTTCCGCCAGCTCCCTCTCCCTGATGATGTCCTCGTCCCCTCCATCTACCCCTCCTATCAACTTTGACCCTGCCCCACCCCCCACTTCCCGTGTCCTTTCCTTTCGGCACCCTCCCTCCCTTCTCTTCTCTTCCCTTCTTTTTCCATCTCCCTGTCCCCTCCCTTCCCCCTCTTCCCCCGGGCTTCCTCTCCCCCTTCCTCCCTCCCCCCTATCTCCCCTGCCCGTGGCATCTCTGCTCTCCCCTCTCGCTCTCCCACTCCCCCTCCTCCTCCTCCTCTCTTGGCAGGTCCCCGGACTCGCACACGTATAGTGAACATTCGCGCGCCGGAGATCGTCGCCTTTTGTGCTTCGTGTGTGTGACGTCATATAGTGTTTTTGGTGTCCGCCATCCCACTCCTACGTTCACTTGTGCCGTCGGACTCACCAGTGTTTTGTGCGCCGTGCCGACGTGTTTTCCGTGTTGTTATCGTCACATGTGAACGACTCCGTGTTTTTTTTTTTTTTATGTCTCTGTGACCTCTCTCTTTTGCCCGTCACTTTGTTCATTGTTATTCACCGTGTTTTATACTCTTGTTAAACGCTATGGCTGAAGAGCGGCGTAGTGTGCCGCTGCCAGCCTACCTGAATTGTACAGGTTTTAAAATAACAATAAAGTAAAAAAAAAAAAAAAAAAATTCCTGGAATAAACTTATGTTATATGTTAAACGACGACATGTCGTTCATCTCATCAACAAAAACTAGTATCAACACAGATCCTCCATGTCCTACATTTGCGTAGGAAGTCCCGACTGGTTCCATATGACGTGGGCAACACACTACCCTAAAAATGTGATTGTGAACAACTGTGAACACTATGAACGAAAGCAAAGATTAATGTCAGTTCAATTTCACCAATTTATTTACCCAAATGAGTGTGTTAAACAAGTACACCACTTTCTAGATAGATTCCTTCCTTCTGAGAGCACTTGGATCGGTGACCGGATGGCATATACCCCGAAAATGGAAGTTTTGGGTGGACTGCATAAGCATTTGTGTACCACCACAGACTTAACGTTATCTGTAAAAAAAAAAAATGATAACCTTGTAAAAATACTTGATAACACTCCAAATGTAGTGCATGAAGTCTGACACGAAAATCGACAAAAGTGATGCTGAAAATTTGATTGCTTGGAATCCACATACGTCTGTATTGGAATCCTCTAGTCTGGTTGCACAGGAGCAAACAATTATCGACTCCCGACCGGGTATTAAAACACGATGGTAGCAATGTGCTTCGTGCACTGTCACTGACTTGATCGATTTCAATGAAACCTGGCGCATTGTTAAGACGCAGTTACAGGTCTACGCCGCGACAAATAGGTTCTTAGTAATTGAATTTACGAGGTTACGGAGACTTTTCGCTTTGGAGAATCCGATAATCCAAAATGAAATTGTCACCATGTACTTAGTTTATCTGTACTGAAGTGGATTACACCGTGTATCGCCTGGATTTAAAATCAAAATTATTTTAACTCACTGTCACAGAAGTCAGTCAGACAGCGTGGCGGCGATATACTAATAATTATAAATGAAATTATTGTTTTCCACGTTTTTGCAATGAGACAACGTCTATACATTTATCGGAAATGTCTCCAATAATCATTAATAAAAAATGTAATGCTTAGTTCATATATCCAACCTACTGGCTTGTGATGCAGCATTCCTCCGCTTAGCTACCGAAGTAAATTTGATCGCCGTCGTCTCCCTTAATACTAATTCGCTGAACAGAGATAACTGTAACTATTCGGGTCGCCAGTCCCACTATATAAATAAGCCCAGTGAGACAAGACTTATTCACCAACTGTGACTCAGCTGGCCCTTCTGACTGCTCATTTCCCGAAGACCCAGCATCCTTTCGAATGATCGACTAACTATATGGACATCAAATCCGAAAACTGCACAACGACAAATAAAATTAAATGAATAACTAGTCCGTTCACTTACGCCTGCCACTTAAAAATATTCCTAAACACACTGAAATGCAGCGGCAACGAAAAGTACCTGAAAACACTTTCAACAAAAAAAGAGGACTGCTAGTATGGTCATGTCAGTATAAATTAGGAGCGAAGCGTTTTTACTAAATTAAAATTCAGTTTCACACGATTAGAGTAAACGCACAGCAGTTCCTGGTTTCGTAACTTAACTCTGGAAGTTGCTAAGACTTTGTTAAGGCTCATTAACATTCTTAGTAACTCATGGATTCTCCTGGAAACTGCTCACAGAAACAGAAAACTATGGATTCTCCAGTTCCTCCTGGCTATAAACTAACTACAACGAGTATCCTTCAGCACTGCACCTTGAATTATTCAGACGGTCTCTCTCCGCCTTCCGCCGCTCCAGGCACAACTCCCAACCCCTTCCTTCGCGCAAGTAACCCACTAATGCTTTAATATCTCTCGCCGCACTCCACACTCTCCGATCCATCCTTGGACGGCCAGCATCTGCCTAAACCACGACTGACTCAGTTCAGTTCCAGCTCCCGCACCTCAGTATGCATTCTTGGTCTTTTCCCTCTTCCTCTTATAAACATTCATAGTGACGTGCTTACGTTGGTCGCTCGGCTCTTTCTACCCCGCCGCCTCAGTTGCACCTCCCTGGTGAATTTCCCGTTGTAGCTGTCGTCTAAAAATCACAAATACTACCTTTAACCGGAAAGTAACACTTCACAGATCCCGACACACATTTTTTCCGTGTTTGGAAATAGTCTCACAGGTTTCGGAGCCGCCATGGCTCCTTAATAACTCCAGGCGTTGGACAGGTTTCGTAGCAAACACAGCCGTGAAAAGCGGTTAATTTACCCCCGGGCGTTTCTAACAGAGCGTGTAGGTATGTTTCCCTCCCAACTTCCCGAGGGCACAACACAATATACACCGTTCCTTCTCTTTCGCGAGGCCATTTTCCAGCAAGAGATTCTTCTTTCAGCCTCAACCAATGAATGGACAGCACGGAGCATACCGACATCTTCAGATTAAAGCATCATTAAATGTGCCGTCACAGGCTGTGATTGAAGCATGAAATGTTCCAGCTAAGATTTAATTTCCAGCCTATTGAATCCGTTATGCCAGCATTTGATCGGAGTGAAAGGGATAGTTTTCCCCCTACATTACGTAGTTCAAAATGGAAGATCGGTTTACAGTCTACATGGTTATTCAAAATGATCTGGACACTTTAAAATGTCTGTAAAGAAAGTTTTCATTGAGATAAGTTAACAATTTCCGCAAATGCTTCTTAGAATGTGTGATAGCTTCCAGCTCCTTGGCACACTGCAAACATTTGGCTATGGAATTCCTAGGTCGCGACTAGCATGACACGTCCACTTCTGTGGACTTCCAAAGAAAGTTTCTCTGATCCGACCAACCTGTTTCTCAGATGCTAATAGCCGCCCATTGCTTTTGTCTTTACAGATACTTCCTGTTTTTACACATCTGTTCCCACTCGTAAATCAATCGTCTTAGTCGAGCGTTGTTAAATGAGGCCCTGCATTTCTGACACACTAAAGTGGCGGACTCCTTTGATCTGGTAGCCATGTTGCCGGATATCACCCTAACAAAAAAGGCCGCTGTTTACTTACGCATAATCATACACTGTGATGTGACATTAATGTGACTACCTGTCGAAAGCCTGAACAACCACCTTTCGCAGCGCGGGCCGCTGCGAGACGTGCAGGAGGAGAGTCAATGAGATTCTGGAAGGTTCTGATAGGGGGTGTGGAGCTATTATTGACTCCACTGCCGCGGCCAGCTGCGGTAGTTTCTGGGTTGAGGGTCCACGGCGCGAACAGGCCGATCGGACTGATTCCACAGTTTCTCAATTAGATTTAAATCCGAAGAGTCTTGTGACCAGGTGAGTACGGTAAATTCATCCTAGTCCTCTGCGAACCACGAACATACACTGCGAACTGTGTGACACATTGCATCATTCTGCTGGTAGATGCTATCGTGCCGAGGAAACACAAACTACATGTAGAGGTGGACATGGTCCCCAAAGAGAGATGTATATTTGTGTTGATCCATTGTGCCTTCGAAAATGACGAGATCACCCAGGGAATGCCCTGAAATGATTACCCAGATCACAAAGCTCCCTCCTACGACCAGGTCCATTCCATAGATTATTGCAGGGTGTTTGCTTCCAGACTTTTCACGCCGAACACGCCAACGGCTATCTGTTCGATGGAGCATAAAACATGATTCATCCGAAAAGACCACTTATCGCCACCCAGTGCACGTCCAGTTGCGATAATAGCCAGCAAATTCAAACCCCCGTAGGCGATGAATGGCAGTTAGCATAGGTGCATGGACCAGGTGCCTGCTGCGGGGGACCTTCGCTGAACGGTCGTTGATGTGGCGCTGTAGGTAGCTCAACAGTTGCACGTCTTTTCGCCCGACTCCTGTCAACTACGACCCGTGGCGCACCCCACTTTCCTCGGCGCCGGTTTTAGACAGCGACAATTTGCCTTGCACAATATACTTTACTTACGGCGGCACGCGAACACTTTAACGACTTGGCCGTTTCTGAAATGTTTCCACGCTCCGTTTCCTCATTACAATAAGGACTGCACTCTTTTCTGCGTCCTCCCGACGAGCTTTGCATTGGTGAGACAAAAGTTATGGGGTAGCGATATGCACGTGTACAGATGGCAGTGGTATCGCGTACACAAGGTATTAAAGGCAATGCATTGGCGGGGCTGTTACCTGCACTCAGGTAGTTCATGTGAAAAGGCTTCCGACGTGATTATAACCGCATGACGGGAATTAACAGTCTTTGAACGCGGAATGGTAGTTGAAGTTAAAGGCATGGGACATCCCAGTTTGAAAATCGTTAGGAAATTCAATATTCCGTGTTCCACAGTGTCAAGAGTGTAACGAGAAACTAATTTCAGGCATTTCCTCTCACCATAGACAAAGCAGTGTGACCGCCGGCCTTCACTTAACGATTAATGGAATGTGATGCCATGCAACCGAATGTAAAACAGTCTGTCGTGGAGCTGGCAGTCCTTTAAGGTTAGTTACAGGTATCCCGATAATATGTTTTGTAGGCACGGAAAAAAAAACATCCAGAGGCTGAATTTGTCGAGTGGTCTCAGGTGGTTCTAATCAAGTGACTCTGAGCACTATGGGACTTAACATCTGAGGTCATCAGTCGCCTAGAACTTAAAACTATTTAAACCTATCTAACCTAAGAACATCACACACATCCATGCCCGAGGCAGGATTCGAACCTGCGACCGTAGCAGTGGCACGTTTCCGGACTGAAGCGCCTAGAACCACTCGGCCACCGCAGTCGGCGGTCCCACGTGGTATCAATCGCAATGTTACATGGTTTTCAAGAGGGATAGTTTGCTCTAAAGGAATATGATTTCTATATGCATACCAGGAATCAAGGAAAAGCACTGCTGACCAAAGGCAGTACGCATACCATAGTTATAGTTCTCTTACGCCCATTTCCCACTCTTGCTTGCGGTGACGTAAATACTCCCTACTGTCCTTGCAAGATGAAAGATTCATAGGCAGCCTCTGAGCACTATGGGACTTAACATCTATGGTCATCCGTCCCCTAGAACTTAGAACTACTTAAACCTAACTAACCTAAGGACATCACACAACACCCGGTCATCACGAGGCAGAGAAAATCCCTGACCTCGCCGGGAATCGAACCCGGGAACCCGGGAGATTCATAGGGGGCAGAGCACCTCCAACTACTTGCAGCACAATAAAAAAATCTTTCTAGCTCCTTTACCGTGCAGATAAACAGTCAGCGTAATTGTATAAGAATGCGTTAAGGCACTGATTTTATGGGTTTGTGGGGGTATGTTCCGTCTATGCAACTAAATGAAAGGCAGTTTGTTTATTGCAATACGCGTTTTGCTTCTTTTATTTGTGAAGCATCTTCAGTGTCCGGTAACACATGTTTCAATTTATAAATATAATAATGTATTACGTAGTAGTTACAATACGTAACTATTTTATATTTCCTGTGCTGTTAGCCCATATGTGAGGTCCCATAGATGAATAATGAACACATCCCCATGCTCCATCTGCCGGATTTCCGGAGTTTTTCAATCACGTTTGTTAAACATATAACTGATATCACTTGCACTTTTCATTTTATGATCAAGATGTGTGTGTTTACAGTGTGTAGTGTTGCCAACTGTCGCTGTGTGTTTATCTTTCATATTTTGTTTGTGTTGTGTGCGTGGTTTGATATCATTCATTTGTTTTATCGTTGTGTGTGAATGTGCGCGCGCGCGTTTGTGCGTGCCTGTGTATTTTGTTACGAGTAAATGTATCGTTCTTTGTGAGAGCGTGTTTTATTTTCTTTATTAATAGATATTTATGTGTGTGTGTGTGTGTGTGTGTGTGTGTGAGAGAGAGAGAGAGAGAGAGAGAGAGAGAGAGAGGGAGAGAGAGAGAGGGAGAGAGTGATAGGAAAGAGAAGAAGATTCATTAATTACACTCCTGGAAATGGAAAAAAGAACACATTGACACCGGTGTGTCACACCCACCATACTTGCTCCGGACACTGCGAGAGGGCTGTACAAGCAATGATCACACGCACGGCACAGCGGACACACCAGGAACTGCGGTGTTGGCCGTCGAATGGCGCTAGCTGCGCAGCATTTGTGCACCGCCGCCGTCAGTGTCAGCCAGTTTGCCGTGGCATACGGAGCTCCATCGCAGTCTTTAACACTGGTAGCATGCCGCGACAGCGTGGACGTGAACCGTATGTGCAGTTGACGGACTTTGAGCGAGGGCGTATAGTGGGCATGCGGGAGGCCGGGTGGACGTACCGCCGAATTGCTCAACACGTGGGGCGTGAGGTCTCCACAGTACATCGATGTTGTCGCCAGTGGTCGGCGGAAGGTGCACGTGCCCGTCGACCTGGGACCGGACCGCAGCGACGCACGGATGCACGCCAAGACCGTAGGATCCTACGCAGTGCCGTAGGGGACCGCACCGCCACTTCCCAGCAAATTAGGGACACTGTTGCTCCTGGGGTATCGGCGAGGACCATTCGCAACCGTCTCCATGAAGCTGGGCTACGGTCCCGCACACCGTTAGGCCGTCTTCCGCTCACGCCCCAACATCGTGCAGCCCGCCTCCAGTGGTGTCGCGACAGGCGTGAATGGAGGGACGAATGGAGACGTGTCGTCTTCAGCGATGAGAGTCGCTTCTGCCTTGGTGCCAATGATGGTCGTATGCGTGTTTGGCGCCGTGCAGGTGAGCGCCACAATCAGGACTGCATACGACCGAGGCACACAGGGCCAACACCCGGCATCATGGTGTGGGGAGCGATCTCCTACACTGGCCGTACACCACTGGTGATCGTCGAGGGGACACTGAATAGTGCACGGTACATCCAAACCGTCATCGAACCCATCGTTCTACCATTCCTAGACCGGCAAGGGAACTTGCTGTTCCAACAGGACAATGCACGTCCGCATGTATCCCGTGCCACCCAACGTGCTCTAGAAGGTGTAAGTCAACTACCCTGGCCAGCAAGATCTCCGGATCTGTCCCCCATTGAGCATGTTTGGGACTGGATGAAGCGTCGTCTCACGCGGTCTGCACGTCCAGCACGAACGCTGGTCCAACTGAGGCGCCAGGTGGAAATGGCATGGCAAGCCGTTCCACAGGACTACATCCAGCATCTCTACGATCGTCTCCATGGGAGAATAGCAGCCTGCATTGCTGCGAAAGGTGGATATACACTGTACTAGTGCCGACATTGTGCATGCTCTGTTGCCTGTGTCTATGTGCCTGTGGTTCTGTCAGTGTGATCATGTGATGTATCTGACCCCAGGAATGTGTCAATAAAGTTTCCCCTTCCTGGGACAATGAATTCACGGTGTTCTTATTTCAATTTCCAGGAGTGTATTTATTCTGGTTTTGTTTCAGAAGTCTGTTTGTTATTGTTTTAGTGACTAACATGATCAGAGAGTTATTGCTTACATGGTTTTGATCATTAAGTACTTTCCTCTTCATTTCAACGGCTCTTTGTATGCGAACGTTTTCTTGTAACGTCAGGTATTTTTTGTTAAGATTATTCGGTCTAATAACTTTCATGTGTTGTTCCATGTTGGATGATTCAAGTCCATGTTTTATCAGGTTATCGGCGAAGGTAGAATGGCTATTTTGATGCTTTCAGCTTCTTATATGTTCTTCATACCTACTTTTGAAATTACTGCCTGTCATCCACAGATATACTGATTAACAATGTTGACGCTCTAAATGGTATATACCTGCCCATTGGTATTTATCTGGTTTGTCTGTTGTTTGTGAATGTGAGTGGAGTGTGTTTCTTGTTCTGTAAACAATATGTAATCCCCGCTTCTTTAATCTACTTGCAATCCTGTGTGTTGCTTTGTGTTTGTTTGCTAAATTCTACCTTTTTTTCCTGCTAAACATGTCATCTTACTGTTTTGTGTTTCCACGTGGGCTGTAGTGTCTGTCGGGTTCTTTAGTGTTGGTGTTCTGTGCTTGTTTTCTTTTTTCTGTAGTTGTTTTGATTTAGATTTTTTGGGTGAGTTTTTGTACCGCATGGGTGTTGCGGCCATTTTTGTGACTCTGAATTATATTGCTTGTAATTCTTTTTCATAGTTTTCTTTGCTAAGTGGGACATCATTTAGCCTGTGTAACGTGTGTCGCAGGGCCGCTAATTTATGATTTTGTGGGTGGTTGGATGAAGCATGTAATATTCTATCTGTGGCTGATGTTCTGAAGATGTCAAATGTGTGCTTATTGTTGTCTCTCTTTATTGTCATATGCAAGAAATGTATTTGCTTTTTAATTTCTTTTTCCATGGAGAATTGAATGTTTTTATATATATTTATAGAATGAAATTTTCACTCTACAGCGGAGTGTGCGCTGATATGAAACTTCCTGGCAGATTAAAACTGTGTGCTGGACCGAGACTCGAACTCGGGAACTTTGCCTGGTAGAGCACTTGCCCGCGAAAGGCAAAGGTCCCGAGTTCGAGTGTCGGTCCGGCACACAGTTTTAATCTGCCAGGAAGTTTCATATCAGCGCACACTCCGCTGTAGAGTGAAAATTTCATTCTAGAAACATACCCCAGGCTGTGGCTAAGCCATGTCTCCGCAATATCCTTTCTTCCAGGAGTGCTAGTTCTGCAAGGTTCACAGGAGAGCTTCTGTGAAGGTTGGAAGGTAGGAGACGAGGTACTGGCGGAATTAAAGCTGTGAGGACGGGGCGTGAGTCGTGCTTGGGTAGCTCAGTCGATAGAGCACTTGCCCGCGAAAGGCAAAGATCCCGAGTTCGAGTCTCGGTCGGGCACACAGTTTTAATCTGCCAGGAAGTTTCTTTTTATATATATTGTTCATGTCTGTATGAAGTTTATCAATTCTCTCTGTTGGTTCGTCTACCACACAGATTATGTCATCCACATATCTGTACCAGTAAAAAATTTTGTACCCTTTCTTGCGATGACTGTACCAAAGATCGTGTTTTCTATGCAGTTGATGAATATGTTTGCCAATGTTGCTGATATTGGGGGTCCCATTAGAAGCTCATCTTCTTGCCAGTAAAATTCCTTTTCAAACTGAAAGTAATTTTATTTATTTACCGCTTATTTAGCCGGACCAGATTATGGCCTTAAGACCTTCTCTTACATCTGACCAGGAATAACACAAACCAAAGATTTCACAAAAAGTTCAAGTCATCATAGTCATAATAATATTAACAATGATAACAGTAATAGTTAACACTAACAATAATAATAATGATAACGATAATAATAATAATAGTTAATGGTATAAGGAATTACATAAATTATTTTAGTACATTTGAGTCAGTGATTAGAGTTATCAGGGTTGAAAAGATGATATATAGATGAAGGAAAAGATTGAAATGACAGTGACAGTAGAAGATAGAAAAACAATAAAATACAAACAGAGAACTCTGCTGACAAGAGGTGGGAGGGGGGGGAGGGAGTTGTGGGTTAGAGGGAATTTGTGAGACTAAGCTGCGGATATGAGTATGGGATAGATGGTTATTGTGGCAGAAGGTGGGCCATTTGTCTTTTGAAGCTTGGAAGGGATTTGGTTTCTGTGACATTTTGTGGAAGATTGTTCCAGAGTCGGGTTCCTGAAGCGGAGAATGATTGAGAGAATATAGCAGTGTTACGTTCTGGTACAGAGAAGGTTTTATTGTGCTGAGAGCGGGTGTTTCTGCTGTGCTGTTCAGATAGTAGCATAAAAGTTGACGATAAATAAGAGGGAGTGCAGTGATTGAGAAGACGATAGAGAAAGCATAGGTTATGATACTCTCTACGCTTATTGGTACGAAGCCATAATAATTGTTTGTAGGCAGGACTGATATGGTCGAAAAAGTGAATGTCACAAATGTATCGTGCACAAGCAGTCATCGGCAGTTCCAACCCGCATCAGCTTTCGTATGTACATATGTCCTTGGAGAATAGCATCACCACAGTAGAGTATAGGGAATATAAGTGATTCCACAAGCTTATTTTTAAGCTCGAAAGGAAACACTTTTTTATATTTCTGTAGTGAGTGAGGTGCTGCTGAACATTCTTCCAGACTGCAATTGTGTGTTGATTTCAGTATAGGTGATGGTCCAGAATTATTCCCAAGATCTTTGCAGAAGAAGAAAAGGTTATTTCTGTGCCGTTTAGGATTAATGGTGGAAGAGATTATCTGAATCGAGGGATAACGAGTCTTTTATGAGCGACTAAGGTTGCTTGTGTTTTAGGTGGGTTAAGTTTCAAACCTACTTTGTGCGCCCAGTCTGACAAGGCAAGTAGACCAGGATTTACATGCTGGATGGCTGTGCACAACTTCGTTGGGTTTGTACTTAGATACAACTGGATATCATCAGCGTATAAGTGATATTTACAGTGGGAGAGAATAGATGAGACGTCATTAACATATAATGGGAATAGTAGCGGGCCAATACTGATCCTTGAGGGACCCCTGATACTACACTCCTCCATTGTAACCTTTTTGTTCCAACAATTCCACATGGCTGACGTGATGTAAGATATGAGTGGAACCATTCTAGAGTACCTGTAGAAAAGTTTAGGCTTTTGAGTTTAGCAAGTAAAATGTCAAAGTCCACAGTGCCGGATGCTTTGTTGGAAAAAAAAAAAAAAAAAAAAAAAAAAAAAAAAAAAAAAAAAAAAAACACATAATAGTCGCCTGCTGTTTGTCCATGGTTTGTTTTAAATCGTCAGTCACTTTTAAAGAGCAGCGGTCGTCCTGCGATTTTGCCAGAAACCAGAGTGGTATGCATCTAGGAAGGTTATATGATGTTAAATAATTAGTGAGCTGTCCGTGAACTATATACTTTAAAGCCTTGACTAGTGCTGTTAGAATGCAAACGGGTCTATAGTCGCAGGGTTCTTACGCAGATTCCTTCTTTGATAATGGTTTTATGAGTCCCTGTTTCCAGCTCATATGGGAAGGTGCACAAGGTTGAAGAATTGTTAAAAATGTCCGTTGTTATGGGCAGCAATGGACTGACGAGAAAATTGATCATTTGCATTGTAATATCATCGTGTCGTGCAGCTGCAGAACGAATTCGCGCAATTGACTTCCTAAGCATGTCAGGGCTTACAGTCTGAAGAGAAAATTTCTCGTATCCACTAACCACTGATGTATTAAGGGACTCGACTGTTTCTGCCCTTGGCTATTGGTCGAGTATAGATATCTGCGTTGCGAAATACTCATTTAGGTCTTCAATAACAAGCAGAGGTTCACAGCAGATTTGGGTTTGCCTATTCCTAGGCCTCGTAGATTTTTTCACAATACGGCAGTTTTGTGAGAGTCCTCATTTAGCGAGTGGGCATACCTGAGCTTTGCATTTCTGGCGGGCTGACTTAACCGGTTGCGTAGCTGCTTGTAAATGATGTGATTATCAGATGGCGGGTGCCGCTTGTATGTCCTGTGTGCTGCGTCTAACTCATGGGGTGTGTGAGATGATCTGTGAGCCATGGCGTAGGTTTTCTCCTTACTCTTACTGTTTTTAGGGGAGCATGTTTATCGTATAAGTTAGTGAGTATTTCAGTGAAATTAGAGATTTTGTTACTTATTTCGACGTTATTTCTTGCTGCTGTCTGCCAAGAAATATCATGAGCGTCCGGGGTAAGCTCAGTCAAATTTATGTGCTTAAAATTTATAAAGGTCGAAATTTGCGTTTTATTCGTTGAGCACTGCAGTGAGTAATTCATGAATATTACATCATGAGCAGACAGCCGTGCAAAAAATGTGATCAGTGCGAATTACTAAGTTTGGTTATTTGCTTGCAAATATATCGATAAACGTGTGAGTGTTTGCTGTATGATTAGTAAGTCCAAGTGGAATGAGTGTGAGGTTTGAGCAGGAAAGTATGCGAGTGAATTTCGATACAGAAGGACTGTTGTTCAGAATATTTATGTTGATATCTCCGGCTATAATTACGTGTTCATATGAAGGTTCAAGATTTGACTGTGTAAACTGAACAGTGGAGAGTTGTCCAACTTTAGGTGGAATGTATATTACGGCAGATGAGACACTTTCTATTGAAAGGCTTAATTTCAAAAAAAACTTGTATTCGAACTATTTGTCCTCGTTATTAGACGTGAGCACAAGCTTTCGGGATGCGACTGCTTTCATTACTATTGCGTACAGTTAGTTTGTTGTATGTTAGTAAGTTTTCATGTTAGTTTTATTGTGTCTGTACTGACATGTTCTCTAAGTCGAAAGCAACTAAGGAACGACGAAAACAGAAAAAATGACGGCACTGATTTTTATTTATCTTGATACTACCCTCTTGGTACTTCTGGCTTCCTATCATACGCATTTCCTCTTCAAGTCCCGACTGGCCGGAGCTGAAAACAAATTCCTTACTGAGCGATGGAAAAAGTTTGTTTATCTCATCTACAAATTTTCGGGCCGATTCCGCAGTTTGCTGTGCATCGTCAAGTTGATACTTTGTTTGCAATTTCGTCATCTTACGCCTTCAAATTCTGTCGTACTATTCGAAGTTACCCAACGATCCACTCCTTCCCTTCAAATCGCTGTACTCTTATATCATGCGCGATTTGGTGTGCATAACGTAATAGGTAATATGCGCATCCTGTAAATTGTTCCGAGTATCCTTGAAACGCACAGACATCAGTTTTTTGTGACAAGTGCGCCTTGTCCTCCTGTGAATATCCGTAGGATTTCTTATGCACTACACGGTCATATTGCTACGGAATTATTCGAGATCTGTTCATAACTATTTTTTTACTATGCTGCGGATGATCTTCCATGTATATAATTATGTTTAGTATCTGCTCCGTGGACAATGGCTCTCCTTTAGTACGTTTCACTGGAGACATGATTTGTGCTCCCTGTCCGACAAGAATGACGAATTACACAGCTCGACACCGTTTCAATTTCACTTTCACTTGCTAAAAACGTATCGTCATCATTGCACCATGTACATTTGTCCGCACAGTCGAGCGTATACGACACCACACATTCCACTGACTCGTTTTGCAGTATTTCATCTGCTACTTCTTTCTCACTCTATGAAATTCGTTGGGTTCCTTTCTAACGAAATTTCAACTCGGCAACTGTTGTTGCAATAATAATGCATGTTTGCTTTTTTTCGTTGCCATTTCTCTGTTTTGTATAAACACCTCTAGCACTGTAACGCCGTTGTGAATTACTCGTCGATTAAGCGGTTCAACTACGCTCCGTAGCGTCATGTTGTGCTTACCCTTGGATACCTCCCGTCCCGCCTCCTGTTACCATTTGCAGCCAATATTGTGGTTGCACGGTAGATAATACGTGGGGCGTCAAATGCTATAAACATCAATGGCCTTTTGCGACCTAGCACTCAATGGGTTCCTTGCAAGTGTGTATACCCTCCCCGTTAGTGCTGTCATCCGCCGTCTGCGAGCGATTATCGCACGTTGACTTCGAGCATAGGCGGTGGTCATATTAATATGACCGGGCTGTGTATAATATCTTACCTCAATACAAACACTTTTTACAGTCACTTGCAAATATCTACATCATTTTGAATACCTTGTATTTAGAATAAAATTATGATCGAATATTTTTACTCTTCTCGGAACAAATTGCGAAACTTCACGTGAAGAGAGACATAGAATAGCAGTGAACACGCTAGGTTCGCGTTCAGAAAGAACCGGGTTCGAATCCCGGTTAGCCCATCCCAATCGAGATGATCAATAATTTCTTTAATTTTCACTGGGTAAATAGCTTCAATACGACCATGTTTGAAAAACTGTCAGCGTAGTGTAAGTGATAAAATATTCTGTCTCTAACAACCTTGTTTACGGAGATGAAGCCTCATCAAGACGAAATTGTTTCCCCTCGTATCACGTGCCTGTTTCGCTAAAATCTTGATCTCCTATTTCTCATCAAGAAGTAAATATCGTAACTGCATGTAAGGCCCACCTTTTCCGCAGCAGTGTAAAGCTTTCCGCTACTACGCACTACTAAGAACTACTATGTTCATACGACGGATCTTGCTACTGACAGAAGTATTCTCATACTATTGAATACGTCATTCCAGACACTGCAAATCGTTCAAACACAGCGAATTCATAGGTGCTTATTCATTCTGTACTTCCATTTAACCACAAAAAGACATTGTTTTCTTCCTTATTATTGACAGGACACAAAATGCCGTTTGAGATATCTAAAAAAAATCGCATTTTGTTCTATATACCCTCCACGAAAAACTACCACTTGCAACTGTCAGATATTTCAATTTTCCGTCCTCCATGAAACTAAAACCAGTGTGGCCCACATTCGCTAAACTTTCTTAGCTTACTTAATTATGTTCTATCCTTAAGACAAAAGAACTTCAGTCTTTTGCAAATGAAATTTATTCTTGTGTAACACACAAATACAAAGTGCCCCATCACCCAACCTTTCTCCATTCCCACCGCAACAACCCACCACACTCTTCCGTTTTACAGCTCCCATGATCCCTCAGTCACTTAAGTGACTAGGCAGTGCAAGCATTTGGAGGATACTACAATATGGGTTACGTGCAAAGAAACCCGTACTATGCAGATTTAGCGCGTACAGTCCGCCTGCTTAGCAAGTTGGTAACGTGCTTGCCTCCCGATTCGATTCCCGGCCGGGTTGGAGATTGTTCTCCGCTCGTGGGCTGGGTGTTGTGTTGCCCTCATCCTCATTTCATCCTCATCACCGGCATGCAAGTCACCCAATGTGGCGTCGACTGAAATAAGACGCACTCGGTGGCCGAACTTCACCGGATGGGGCCTCCCGGCCGACAATGCCATATGCTCATTTCATTTCATTTTTTAGCATGTACAGGCCAGCAAATGGTTGCATGAACAGGCCACAAAATGAATGTGGGTATGTAACACAACTGTAAATAGAAATAGCTAGATTTAAACAAACCGCCAAAGAGTCACAACAAACATCATCTACATTACTTCGCTATTCACAATGAAGTGCCTTGCAGAGGGTTCAATGAACCACCTTCAAGCTGTCTCTCTACCGTTCCGCAGCGCGCGGGAAAAACGAGCACTTAAATTTTTCTGTGCGAGCCCTGGTTTTTCTTATTTTATCGTGATGATCATTTCTCTCTATGTAGGTGGGTGCCAACAGCATGTTTTCGCAATCGGAGGAGAAAACTGGTGATTGAAATTTCATTAGAAGATCACGTCACAATAAAAATCGCCTTTATTTAAATGATTGCCACTCCAATTCACGTATCATGTCTGTGGAACTATCTCCCCTATTTCGCGATAGTACAAAACGAGCTGCCCTTCTTTGAACTTTTTGGATGTCATCTATAAGTCCCACCTGACGCGGATCCCACACCGCACAGCAATACTCGAGAACAGGACGGACAAACGTGGTGTAAGCAGTCTCTTTGGTAGACCTCTTGCACCTTCTAAGTGTTCTGCCAATTAATCACAGTCTTTGGTTTGCTCTACCCACAACATTATCTATGTGATCATTCCAATTTAGGTTATTTGTAACTGTAATCCCTATGTATTTTAGTTGAATTTACAGCCTTCAGATTTGTGTGACTTATCGCGTAATCGAAATTTGGCGGATTTCTTTTAGTACCGGTACTCATATGAATAACTTCACACTTCTCTTTATTCAGGGTCAATTGCCACTTTTCGCACCTTATCTAAATCATTTTGTAATTCGTTTTGGTCATCTGATGACTGTACAAGACGATAAATGACAGCATCTTCTACAAACAATCTAAGACGGCTACTGAGATTGTCTCCTATGTCGTTAATATAGATCAGGAACAATGGAGAGGCTATAACACTTCCTTGGGTAACGCCGGATATTATTTCTGTTTTACTAGATGACTTTCCGTCTATTACTACGAACTGTGACCTTTCTGACAGGAAATCACGAATCCAGTCGCACAACTGGGGCGATATGCCATGGGCATGCAGTTTGGTTAGAAGACGCTTGTGAAGAACGGTGTCGAAAGCCTTCTGGAAATCTAAAAATATGGAATCAATTTGACATCCCCTGTCGATAACACTAATTACCCGTCATGACTATAAACAGCTGGTTGTGTTTCACAAGGATGATGTTTTCTGAATCTGTGCTGACTATGCGTCAATAAATAGTTTTCTTCGAGGTAATTCATAATGTTCGAACACAGTAAATGTTCCAAAACACTCTGAAAGGAACCTTATCATATCGAAATATGTATAAGTAAAAAACTGTATATGTGTTATACACAACTAAAATGCCTAACGTGAATAGGCGAAACGTTCCTGGTACAGAAGAATAAATTTCCGTTGCAAAAGACGGAAGTTTTCTTATCGTATGATAAAACATAATTGAAGTTAGCATCAGAGGAGAATGGCTGCAAATTTTAAACTATTATTTCCTTGTTTATTTTGTATGTGTTGAAGTTTGCCCTACCACAAACATGTTCCGGTGTTGCTGTATGTCTACGGTAGAGTTGGAATTGATGGTTAGATGTGCATTCGTCGAAATAAGTGTGCCCATTTGATAGTGTGTCGGGCTTTATCAGTCTATTCTTTGATTATGTACCAGATCGTCTCTGTCATAACATGTAATGCATTGTCTCTCCACTGTTAAGCCGGCATTGCACTATTATATTTCTTTGTCGAAGTTGATACGTCAAACACTGTCAAAGAAATTTGATGGTGTAATAGGGAACTCTGTCAAATCTTGCCTGTCGTTAAATAAATCTGATCAAATCTAGGGCCTCGCTGCAGATTTGATCATAAAAGTCGTTTGTCTTCTGTTAACTGCAATGTGAAACGTTACCACTTGGAGCGCTACCATCGGTACAGCGTTCTGTCACCAATAGTCTATGTGTGTGGCTGCGACGTTTAATACGTGCGTGCCATAAATTAAAAAATCAATAGAAATGTATGAAGCTGATGTGACGCTTTACAACATGAGGCATCTGAGAACGAAAATAGATTAAGAAGAGTGGACAGCTACAAAAAAAATTGCGGTCATTAGCCATGAGATACGGCCCGAGTGCACGGCCGACGACATAAAAAAGAAAATTAGTGGCCTCCACTCAAGCTACCTTCACGAAAAAGCAAACGTACGTATCGACATAGTTGTTTCATTATATATGTATATTCTGAGCTCTCCAGTCTTCTTAATCTATTTTTGTACTCAGGATGCCTCACATTGCAATGCGCCTCTTCAGCTTCATACATTTCTATTATTTTTGTAGTTGTGGGATACAAAAAATGTGATTATTACTTTGATCTACAATAAAAGTAGTTCTTAATGCACATAAAGTGTATTGAACATTTATTTACTTTCAGATATTGGTCCTTTAGTGCGTTATAAACTGCTTCACACGTTATCAGGCATTATTGTATTTAATGCACACTGTGGTATTCGAATATTGTACTGTTAGCTAGAGTAACTCTCTCCTGTAGCAAGAAATCTGTGTGTTATTGTAAGCCTGTCTACTGCAGATTAGCAGTTCTTAAGTGATTATTGTGCTTTGTAAGATGACGAGACAGTTCACTGAGCAAATACTGAAATGTATGCTCATCCATTCTTAAGTAATTTATGTACGACTTGACGTCCTCCACTAGAAGCTCACGTAAAAAAATTTTTTTTGAATGCTTTCATCGTCTCGTCGTAAACCCCACGGCTTCAACCAGGTATGTTTCTTTCTTTCTCCCCACTTCTCTTCCGAATGCGCACAAAGTGCAACTGCAGTACATGCAACTGCTGCGCATAATAACAAGTTGTTGTCAGCCATCTTGAACTTTGACGAAAAATATGATGACAGTGTAACAGATCTATTTAACGCCACGTCAAATATCTTTGCCAAACAAATCTGACCAATATTTGATTATATCTTTGATCAAATCATTGTCAAAGAAATATGATAGTGTAATACCGGCCTTAGTGTTCAACAACCTGGTAAACAGGTTGATCGTTCGTGTGAGACTACCTATGTCTATGCGGAGAATGTCATGTGGTGAGACTTGTTTCGCACACGGAAAATTGTTGGACGCTTGAGGTGCGTGCTGTCGGCGGTCGGCGGATGAAACGGTAGACGAAGCCATCGATGGCAGCGCCCGCCAATACCGCTCGCGCCATGTGCTGTCAGTCCGAAACTAATTTCAAGCGCCCGGATTCGCATCGGTCATAAACACACAGGCAGTTGATAAATCTTGTCCACCTAAATGGTACGCGGCCTGAAGCGAACAATAGGCTCCGCCTTAGCGTGAACGAATGCTGCCCATTGTTTGAAATACGCTGCCTCTGGAATTCGAAAACAGAAAGTTGGTCCGTGAAGTATAACGTTTCGCAATAAGTACTCCATGTACTACGATTCCTCAGTTCTGCTGTTTTAAATTGAAAACCTCACTTTATGGAAATAACTGGAAAAATTAGCGTACAAGAGGAATAACGATAATGACAGGTTGTTAATTCGCGATGCCTCGGAAATGGCGAAAGAACTATCTCCACTGGAAACGAATGGCCAATGTTATGAAGGTAGATGACCTGTAAATGTGCGCCGATGTCGGCCTTGCTTAAATTCCAGCCGGCTCCATAATGACTTACAGACAAAGAGCATTACTGTTATTGGCAATGAGTCTGTCGGATCGTCAGTTAAACTTCACTTTTAAAGCCAGCTTATGACAATAATGAGCTGCTCTCTCCGGCATCTCGAATATCCCTAATCAATGGAACAAACAAACATTGGACTCCAAAATGTATTATTATAATTATTCACACCGAACATTAACTAGAGGTGAGGACCGTGACAAGTTAAGGAAGGCTCTGGGTGGCAAGTTAGCAGCGCTTGGAGGGCGTATCTGGTTCTGCACCGTCCGTGAAAGGCAAGGAACTGGAATATAACCCTCGCTCGGCACAAGCTTTAGCTTGTTACATATAATACAAACACTATTTACTCTTCAAATCTTTCGCTACACACACGTGTCAGGAAGGCCAGATAGAAAGTCTGTTAATTCGTAAAACCTTTTCTCGGTTTTTTTCGGAGGGGGATTTTTCGTGTCATTTCAGTGGCGAACTCCTAGTCGTTACGGTTGAACAGGAAGCGAGAGAATTTCAAACACCCGCTCCCCGGGGTCACGGGGAAGTATACGTTTCTCTAATTGCCAACAATACACCTTGAGGCTCCTATTTCACTCTAAATGTGCAACAGATAATCACAGTCTATCTTTACTTTGATGTATAGTGGCATTGGTCTCATTAAATGGCTAACAGCTTGTTATCGTAACCTCATTTATAAACGATGTACTGATGGCAAATTCTATTTTTTAAATGAAACTATACGCATTTGCGGTTTCAGAATAGTACTGCTGCTGTTCATGCATTTTCTACAAGTTAGTATAATTTAAGCTAATTCATCATTACTAAAAATCATTGTAGAGCTACGAATCATACACAGATTAATAACGCTACGACACTAAACATTTGACGAGCAACATAAGTGAAACGACCTGTCGCGTATGGCCTAATACTCATGATCTACATAGATTTTTATTCTACTATACTATATTCAACTCTCAAAAAGGATAATACACAATCAATCGAGTATCTCTCATTTCGGCGAAGTCCTTTATTGTTGAGAGAAGCATAAAACTCCGCTTAACCACATAATTTATTTCCAGACCTACGAGGTCATTTCATCACTGAATTACATAGATATTCACAGACACATATTCATATCTACATACATATATGCAAAGTCCCGAATTTTATATGCAAACTCGCACAGTTATATCCACACCAAATAACTTTTTGTCCAGAAACAAAATAAATTAACCAGCATAATAATCATTCTTGTAACTTTATTACGAAGACATGAACAGCAATACGTCAGAGCAGCCCGAAGTTCAAGAGATTAGTGAGGAACAAGCACTACACAAAGAAGTTGGATACGGAAGTACCAAGGAATGGCGAGATACGCTTGAAGTTCTCTAAGGCTATACATACAGCAGTAAGGAATAGCTCAGCAAGCAGTACGGTTGAAGAGGAATGGACACCTCTAAAAAGGGCAGTCACAGAAGTTGGAAAGAATTACATGGGTACAAAGAAGGTAAATGCGAAGAAATCATAGGTAACAGAAGATATACTTCAGTTGATTGATGAAAGAAGGAAGTACAAAAATGTTCAGGGAAATTCAGGAACAAAATCGACAGATGTAAAGATAATATACCGGATTACCAAGGGAAGTGTGACAGGAGCGTTGCTGTTTACAGTACATGTAAATGAACTAGCAGAAAGCGTCGGATGCTCTTTAAGGCTATTCGCAGATGATGCAGTTGCCTGTACCAAAGTAGCGACGCCAGAAGATAGTAAGAATTTTCAGAACGACCTGCAGAGAATTGATGAATGGTGCAGGCTCTGACAGTTGACCCTGAACGTAAATAAATGTAACATATTGCGCATACATAGGATAAGTAATCCACTACTGCACAGCTACACTATTGATGACAAGCAGCTGGAGACAGCGTCTGCCGTAAAATATCTAGGTGCAACTATCCAGAGCGACCTTAAGTGGAATGACCACATAAAATAGATACTGGGAAAAGGAGATACCAGGCTCAGATTCATCGGAAGAATCTTAAGGAAATGTAACTCATCCAGGAAGAAGTGGCTTGTAAGGCGCTTGTTCGCTCGATTCTTGAGTATTGTTCATCTATCCGAGATCTCTATCAGGTAGGACTGATAGAGGAGATCCAATGAAGAGTGGCGCGTTTCGCCACGGGATCGCTTAGCTGGCGAGAAAGCGTTACGGAGATGCTAAACAAACTTCACTCGCGGACTTCACAAGAGAGGCGTTGTGCATCACGGAGAAAATTACTATTGAATTTCGTGACAGCACTTTTCAGGAGTCGAACAACATATTACTTCCCCCACATACATCTCGCGTATTGACAGAAACTCACGTCGCTAAGGAATCAAATAAAGAGGAAGTGCAGGGAAGCTAGGACGAAATGGCTGCATGAGAAACCTGAAGAAATCGAGAAAGAAATGATTGTCGGAAGGATTGACTCAGGATATAGGAAAGTCAAAACAACCGTCGGTGAAATCAAAAGCAAGGGTGGTAACATAAAGAGTGCAGCGGGAATTCCACTGTTAAATGCATTGGAGAGAGCGGATAGGTGGAAAGAGTACATTGAAGGCCTCTATGAGGGGGAAGATTTGTCTGATGTGATAGAAGAAGAAACAGGTTTCGATTTAGAAGAGATAGGAGATCCAGTATTAGAATCAGAATTTAAAAGAGCTTTGGAGGACTTAAGGTCAAATAAGGTAGAAGGGATAGATAACATTGCATCAGAGTTTCTAAACCCACTGGGGGAAGTGCCAACAAAATTATTCACGTTGGTGTGTAGAATGTATGAGTCTGGCGACATAGCACCTGACTTTCGGAAAGAATCATCCATACAATTCCGAAGACATCAAGAGCGAGAATTATCCCACGATCTGCTTAACAGCTCATGTATCCAAGTTGCTGACATGATTAATATACAGAAGAATGGAAAAGAAAATTGAGAATGTGTTAGACGACGATCAGTTTGGCTTTAGGAAAGGTAAAGGCACAAGAGAGACAATTCTGTCGTTGCGGTTAATAATAGAAGCAAGACTAAAGAAAAATCAAGATACGTTTATAGAATTTGTCGACCTGGAAAAAGTGTTCGGCAGTGTAAAATGGTGCAAGATGTTCGAAATTCTGAGAAAGATAGGGATAAACTATAGGGAGAGACGGGTAATATACAGTATGTACAAGAGCCAAGAGGGAATAATAAGAGCGGACGACCAAGAACGAAGTGCTGGGATTAAAAAAGGGAGTAAGACAGAGATGTAGTCTTTCGCTCCTACTATTCAGTCTGCACAACTAAAAGAAGCAATGATAGATAACGTTGGGCTGGGTTGATTTGGCGGAAAAGACCAAACAGCGAGGTCATCGGTCTCATTGGATTGGGGAAGGATGGGGAAGGAAGCTGGTCGTGCCGGTCGATGTGGCCGTGCGGTTCTAGGCGCTTCAGTCTGGAACTGCGTGTCCGCTACGGTCGCAGGTTCGAATCCTGCCTCGGGCATGGATGTGTGTGATGTCCTTAGGTTAGTTAGGTTTAAGTAGTTCTAAGTTCTAGGGGACTGATGACCACAGATGTTAAGTCCCATAGTGCTCAGAGCCATTTGAACCATTTGAAGTTGCTCGTGCCCATTCAAAGGAACCATCCCAGCATTTGCCTAAAGCGATTTAGGGAAATCACGGAAAACCTAAAGCAGGATGGCCGGACGCGGGATTGAACCGTCGTCCTCCCGAATACGAGCCCAGTGTGCTAACCACTGCGCCACCTCGCTCGGTAGCAATGATGGAAATAAAAAAAGAGGTTCAGGAGTAAAATTAAAAATCAAGGTGGAAGGATATCAATGACAAAATTCGCTGATGACATTGCTATCCTGAGTGAAAGTGAACAAGAATTACATGATCTGTTGAATGGAATGAACAGTCTAATGAGTATAGAATATGGGTTAAGAATACGTCGAAGAAAGACGAAAGTAATGAGAAGTGCAGAAATGAGAATAGCGAGAAACTTAACGTCAGTATTGACGGTCAAGAAGGAGGTGAAGCCAAGGAATTCTGCTACCTAGGTAGCAAAACAACCAATGATGGACGGAGCAAGGACATCAAAAGCAAACTAGCACTGACAAAAAGGGCGTTCCTGACCAAGAGAAGTCTACTAGTATCATACGTAGGCTTTAATTTGAGGAATAAATTTCTGAGAATGTACGTTTGGAGCACAGCATTGTACGGTAGTGAAACGTTGACTGAGACTCTGGGGAAACCCGAAAATGAAGAGAATCGAATCATTTGAGCCGGCCGAAGTGGCCGTGCGGTTAACGGCGCTGCAGTCTGGAACTGCAAGACCGCAACGGTCGCAGGTTCGAATCCTGCCTCGGGCATGGATGTTTGTGATGTCCTTAGGTTAGTTAGGTTTAACTAGTTCTAAGTTCTAGGGGACTAATGACCTCAGCAGTTGAGTCCCATAGTGCTCAGAGCCATTTGAACCATTTGAATCATTTGAGACGTGGTGCTACCGACGAATGTTGAAAATTAGGTAGAGTGATAAGGTAAGGAATGAGGAGCTCTGCGCAAAATCAGAAAGGAAAGGAATATGTGGAAAACACTGACAAGGAGAAGGGACAAGATCCTGAATGGGATTTTCACTCTGTGGTGGTGTGGGTGCCGATCTGAAACTTCCTGGCAGATTAAAACTGTGTGCCGGACCGAGACTCGAACTCGGGACCTTTGTCTTTCGTGGGCAAGTGCTCTGCCATCTTTTTTTTATATATAATTTGTGTTCGGCATTGTTCGTTTCGTTTGGTCTGGGCGGACGTCATATGACATCCGTTCAAGGTGATCGTTGATTCCGTTACTCAGTTTTTTTTTATTACATAGGACAATCGGCCCTCTGACCGAACACGCTGAGCTACCGTGCCGGCAATCTGAGCTACCCAAGCACGACTCACGACCCGTCCTCACAGCACAGGTACTGGAAGAATTGAAGCTGTGAGGACGGGTTGAGATTCGTGCTTAGATAGCTCAGGGTTGACATTCGTGCTTAGGTAGCTCAGATGGAAGAGCACTTGCCCGCGAAAGGCAAAGGTCCCGATTTCGAGTCTCAGTCCGGAGCGCAGTTTTAATCTGCCAGGAAGTTTCAAAGGACAAGACGATAGGACACCTGTTAAGACATCAGGGAAGGACTTCTATTTTACTAGAGGGAGCTGTAGAGAGCAAAAACTGTAGAGGAAGACAGAGATTGGAATACATGTAGCAAATAAATGAGGACGTAGGTTGCATATGCTACTCTGAGATGAAGAGGTTGGCACAGGTGAGGAAATCGTGGCGGACCGCATCAAACCAGTCAGAAGACTGATGACCAAAAAAAAAAAAAAGATCTATTCTAAATAGTACTTTGTACTTTTTATTCAATAATGCACTGCCTCTCTTCAAGGCCTGAGCAAAAACGTATCATGTATTTGCCTAAACAAATCATTCAAGTTGATAAGAAACAGCAACGGGAATTTTTAAAACCATTAATTAGTACTGTAATCGACTGTGAGCACAAAACGGGGTAGAACATGTATAGGTGGCCAAAGCGGTGACCACGGACAGTGATACATTGGTCCACCCACTGGATGAAATAATTCATCGCTGTTTCCAGTGTCGCCTGCTGAAGCGAACTACAAGCAAGCATGATACATTCCTGCATGTTCCATGAAGCTGTTGAAAGATTGTAATAGATATGCATCACCAAAGAAAAAGGTCCAGAGTGCTTAAGCCACGAGACGAGCAGGCCAAACCACTCTTCATTCACGACCGACCCGTCTGGCAGGATTACTTCGTTCAAAACACAACGTTCACACAAGGCATTATGCGCTGGACACCTATTGTGTTGTTACCACGTAAGCATTCGAGTTGCTAGCGGCACTTGATCCAGTAGGATTCACATGGCAAAGTTGGCATATTCTCTGCTGTTTAGTTTATCGTTGTTGAAATAAAGGCCAAAAACCATAGCACCAAGCATCCCACGCCAGACATTAACGCTCCATTGACTCTGATGTTCCACCTGTTTACGCCATCGTGGGTTTTCGCTGGGCCAATAATGCGTGACCTTTGTTTGAGAAGGGATATTAGTCAGTAAAAAAACGTCGGAGAATAAGTTCTGTTTGGCGAGGATTTTCTGCTGTGGCTACCGACAGAACTGCAAACGATTCTGGAAGTCATTGCCATGCAATTCTTGGTGTAAGCGTGCATGATAAGGATGATTCTGGTGATTTGTCAGAATGCAATGTATAGTTGTTTTACGAATGCAATTCTCTTTTTCAGCTGTCATGTGCCCACGTGTGCGTTGCAACAGAGGCAAGAACTGTAATTTCGGCGGCATCATCTGCATATGTCTACGGTGGTTGCGTTTTCTTCGGTTGAAACTTCCCGTTGGCCGAAGCGTCATAACAAGAAGAGAAAATTTCCGTCGAGAAATTGGGCTCTTGTCAGGTTATTGCTCTCGGTAGAATTGTTCTACTCAGTAGCATTACACTTACGTTCAGCCATAGTAAAAGTAATGATGATGCAGTTTTTAATCAAGGGTTGTCTTTACTGAATGAAACATAAAGTTTGAAAGTACTACTGTATTGTACTACATATACCCGTTCGGTAAATAAGAAAATGTTATTGCAGTTATTTTCTCATAACTTACATGTTGCATAGATGAGTAGCAATTCTAACTTCTCTTCGATGGTGCACATTATAAGCACACAAATCCTCAACTCAAGACGGGTGACTGAGTGAGCGGTGTGCATTTTCCTTGTGTTTCCATTCATTTACTGTCAATTAAATCAAGTGGGAAAGTTACATTACCCTGACTACCTTCACCGTGAGCTAGTATGGGAGAATCAAAGTCAGTTTTGTATTACGTTTCTAACAATGCCATGTTCACATGAATGGTATATTTTTGAACAGGTCTTACGGAGAAGAGATGAGATGTTAGGGAGAAGAAATGGATTATCGAATAAAAAATATGGGGTGCTATTTAAAGGAATGACATATTCTTGTTCATATCGTCGTAGAGGCAATCTTGTTTCCACGACTAATGTCCCCCATGTAGCTAAACGACATTTTTAATTTTATCTTCTATCAAGACAAGCCTCAAGTGGCTGGCTTCACAGGTCACACGGTCTTTCGTCTTTTAAGAACCTGCCACGCATGCGAACTTCATTTTGACATCTCTGAAAAATATTTATTTTCCGATTAAAAATGTAATAACATTCTCAGACAAAGCATTCTTTGTGACAAGTACCCACGAATCGAGTTAAGTTCACAGTACCTGTTTGTTTGCCTGACACGTTAAGAACATTAGAATACATAGTGTCAGTGCCCTGCGCTGTCTTTCGTCAGATGATGACCGCCTCATTCGTTTCCTCACCGCCTTCGCCTTTTACGGTAGCACGCAGACAACCGGAGGGAGCCCACTAGCATGAAGCTAGGATTTACCGGAAGCGCTATGCAGCTATAATCCAGTCAAATGACTGCCCCCTCCGTTCGCTCCTGCCGATGTACTTGTCGTCTGCTCCTACACTAGCGCATTACTCGCAACTCCCAGTTATTCACAGTTAACAGGGCGTGCGGGCCAGATGGAGGCGACTCCGAGCAAGCAGGTGTACTCTTAGCTGTAGCAGTCTGCTGTGCGGAGGAGCTCCTGCTCTATGTAAAGTGGAAGTGCTCTCTACTAACGATACTGATTATATATTACGGAATGAAAATGTGACTTCTACACTCTCAAAATACAGGTTCGTCCGGTAATAGAAAGAGGACTGCAACACATATTATTAATATCTGACTAACATTTTGTCGTTTTAGTTCGTAATGAAGTAAGAGTTTCCGATTGTTTTAATTCTGGAATTCACAATATTGACGCCAGTAAATCAGCTGGACCAGAAATATCACTCGCCCTCTCGAATAACGCCAGGCAGTCGTTCTTCCATTGCTGTACACCTTGCTGGTGAAATAAGGAAGCTTAATGCTTTTACAAGCTATTGTTTGAAATAGTCTGTTAAATAATTTTCCTCTGCGTATTCAAGCAAATCAGTCAACCGTCCTGGCAAGCTAAAATAAATGATTGTAAAAGTATCTTAGCTGGATTTAAGAATGTCTATCAGTGATATTGATAGATGACAAATTAACTTTATTCACCTTAACGTGGCAGTTATGAGTAGGCTGTTCCTCGGCTCTCCTAAGACTAAAAAGAAAACTTATTATTTTAACACAAAATAAATTCTCTCGAGAGAAATGAATATTTTTAAATGGTCTCCATGAATTGTAACAGCTTTACGATAGGAGAGGGGAACCGACCAGCTTGAATTATTGCGCTAGAGCAAGATAAATCATAAGTTCTGAAAGTTAGAGACATAATTCCCGAGTGAAAGCAGCGAGGGAGTCGGTGTCCCTTTGTTACCCCCTGCTGTTACCCGCGCAGTTCCTCCTGATTTTTTCTGTCATGCGTAAATCACCAATATCTGACGGCCATCTCTCTTAAGGACGGTCATCGCTATGAAAAAAACTTTCCGCACAACATCAAGTATTCAAAAATAGTAAAGTTTCTAAAGGCGGACTTGAACAGTAATAACATTTTTCTATTTTAACAAGAAATAAATGCTTGTAAATGAAGCATTACATGCTTTCTTGAATGTCTAGATGTCAGTTACTTCCAAAAGCTGTGATGTAGATGCTTCACCCCTTACAGGGATGTAGTGTCAAAGTTCTAGGTCGGGTAAGACACTGTCGCAGCAAATCAGTCCACAAAATATGATACACTTAATTCTGTCATATTACTGACGATTTAGAAATTCTTGAAGTGTGACGGTAACAGTCGTGCATGTTTTGCAGGTGATCTTTTAGGACGTCGTCAGCCTAAGTGTGTCTGAATAGGACCCTGTGCCTCATAAAGTATGCTTTCAAGTTATGGTTTTCGGCCAGCTCTCACTCAAATATCCTGATGTTTGTATATGTAATCAAATAGAGCTCTGTAATATGACAATAACCTGTTCTCAATTTTAACTAGTGCCAGAGTTAATTTTTTTTTTTTAAATAGGTGAAATTACATCTCTAAAACTGCTGAACTCACTGAAATACTTTTCATTCTGTTGACCACAAAAAAATCTCGCTCGGCAATGGATATTTCCTAAATTGCGCACAACATTGCGTTTTCTGTAAATAAGCTTCTTCAGATTAGGCCATTTTTTAAAATTGTGTCAATATTTAATTCGTGATATACAGGGTGAAGAAAAATTAGCGCACTGAGACTTCGCAGAGCGAATACAAAACTGCCTCTCACAAAATTCCGTCCTGCGCGTATTTCGGATAGTAAATGGACGTTTAAGATTGGTAGTCTGGCAACAATGTAATCACGTGTACGGTAACTACTTCTGTCAGGAGACAGCAGAAGTGCTGTGCAGTTGGTGCAGTAGACAGTTTTTTGGGTTAGCAAGCAGGAGGTCGAGGGTTCGATTCTGCGTCGACGCTTATTTGTTTTTATTTGCTAAAAGCATTCTGCGTGGTACGGTATCTGGGGTATGAATTGTCATACAGCGATTACAGTGGGTTTTCTACAAAACATTTTTAGTTACGTACTAGGAACACAAATACGGAAGTACAATCGTTTTCATTGGTCTGCTTTTAAAGAAGCCTTTTGCACGTCGTGGACGCGAACTGTTTCGCGCCACTGCATCTACTATATTCAGAATTCTTTTATGTGGACCCGCAACCTGTGGTCTCATCGAAATTATTTGCAAAACATGTTGCTAGCCCTACTGATGACGTAAGGCCCTAACGAAGTGTAATAAATCTGAACTTGGTAAGAATAATAGTTAGTATTTATCGACGGGACCATTGGGGGAGGGTACACACAAAACAAGTTTGGAATATACTAGATGCAGTGGTGCGAAACAATTCGCGTCCACGACGTGTAAAAGGTTTCTTTAAAAGCTGACCAATGAAAACGACTGTATTTCCATTTCTGTGTTCGTAGTACGTAACTGCAAATGTTTTCTAGAACACCCATTGTAATCGCTGTACGACCATTGAGACGCGAGATACCATACCACGCAGACTAATTTTAGCAAATAAATACAAACAAACCTCACTCCAGAATCGAACCCTCAATCTCCTGTTTACCAAGCAGGCAGTAACAGGGACAGTGATACGTAACAAAAAATGACTTGTACTTCGCTATATGGGTATTTCAGATTTGCACAACAAGACACACAGTTACAAATAAAACTCATACGGTACAATATTCGTTTCGTATCATTGTAACGAAACGAGCTCCTGATTTCTTGGTTCGTACCACAGCAGTCCATAAAAAACCAGTTAACTTGTTCATTTGTGCGATGCTGATATTCATACTTACAAAATAACTGTTTTACTAATGATACTAGTTACGTAAATTAATAAATGCTTTTTCAATAAATAAATGTATTTCATTTCATTGAATTAAAATATCCTCAGTAATCTGAAAATTATAAATATCTTGCAGGTCATAATATTTTGAACTCCAACAGATCCAAATTTTGAGACTATTATGAAACGTTTTAATTCAATAAAACGAAATGTTCAGGGTGACAAAAGTACGCATTTCTCCGTCAATAATAATATAAAAATAATACACTCCATAGGTATATCCAACAATGCCGTTTTAGCGCGAAGAAGCTTCAGCAAAGGTCGAACGCAACAGATAAAACCTACGTGAGATATCGACAACAAAACAGAGAAGTGGCCTCATGCCTGTCTCAGGGCAATAACACAGGATCACTGCGTGGAAGATAACAAGTAACATCAGTCCCCATATTAGACTGGTTCACCAAAAGTCGCGTCAATATTTTTTTCGATCTCAATGAGACTGTAGCAGTAGTAGTAACATTCGAGAGAATTTCAAGAGCAAGAACTACACTTGTTTTTTATTATAAGGGAGATACCAACTCATTGCCAGCATTCTGAGGAACAGCTCTTCACATCCTAAGCCAGAATTACATCCTCTGGGAAGTTACTGGAATGTCTAAATAATTAGTGACGTTAATTACGTGTTGTAAGGAGTGCAGTTACTTCCTCCAGCTGAAAATGCTACAGAATTATACGCATGTACTGATCGGCTCCTTCAGAATAACTGGGAATACAAAACGACAATTTTTTTCAGTAGCTGAATGCTTAAGCGAGAGGCTTCATCGAATCTGAGATGACTTCGGATGATAATTTGTTGACCTACGCAATCGGTTACAGAACTGTACATGCTGCCTTGATGGGTCAAGTGTGCTCCACTGTCCGAAAGCAGTTACTCGCGTAGCAGAGCACGTGTGGCGTGTTCATGAGTGTTTTTCAGGTTCAACAGTTCCCTTTGTATATCGGATGAGCAGTTACGTGTAGTACAACAAGGAACCATATGCAGGTCCTAGAATTGCTATCACTCATTCGCACAATATAGTGCGAAACTGGTACAGGAAACACGATGTGGGGGTTAGTTCCAAGAAAACTGTTGTAGCACCGTTTATGAGGAAGAACATCCAGGACAGGCACTGGAATCTCAAACTCTTCGACAGAATTTTACCAGTAGAGAGGGCACTAAAGTATTTAAGTGTAACCTCGGATGTGAAACTATCTTGGACCCCACACATAAGGAACATATGTTCCTTGATGCTGTTATGTGCACTAGAAGGGCCTGTGGTAAAAACTGGGGTCTAAGTCCCAGCAGCATGTGCATGTTATACACAATTGTAATAACGCATACGATATATCATGGCGCTATAGTGTGGTGGACTATGTACATCGGAAGATGGCAGCCAAGGAGCTTGGCTAGGTGCAGAGATTGGCCTACTTAGCCATTGTTGTTGCTGTGGTCTTCAGTCCTGAGACTGGTTTGATGCAGCTCTCCATGCTACTCTATCCTGTGCAAGCGTCTTCATCTCCCAGTACTTACTGCAGCCTACATCCTTCTGAATCTGCTTAGAGTATTCATCTCTTGGTCTCCCTCTACGATTTTTACCCTCCACTCTGCCCTCCAATACTAAATTGGTGATCCTTTGATGCCTCAGAACATGTCCTACCAACCGATGCCTTCTGCTAGTCAAGTTGTGCCACAAACTCCTCCCCGATTCTATTCAGTACCTCCTCATTAGTTATGTGATCTATCCATCTAATCTTCAGCATTCTTCTGTAGCACTACATTTCGAAAGCTTCTATTCTCTTCTTGTCCAAACTATTTATCGTCCATGTTTCACTTCCATACATGGCTATGGCCGGCCAGTGTGGCCGCGCGGTTAAAGGCGCTTCAGTCTGGAACCGCGCGACCGCTACGGTCGCAGGTTCGAATCCTGCCTCGGGCATGGATGTGTGTGATGTCCTTAGGTTCGTTAGGTTTAAGTAGTTCTAAGTTCTAGGGGACTGATGACCTCAGATCACCATAGTGCTCAGAGCCATTTGAATGTGAACCATACATGGCTACACTCCATACAAATACTTTCAGAAACGACTTCCTGACACTTAAATCTATACTTGATGTTAACAAATTTCTCTTCTTCAGAAACTTTTTGCTTGCCATTGCCAGTCTACATTTTATATCCTCTCTACTTCGACCATCATCAGTTATTTTGCTCCCCAAACAGCAAAACTCTTTTACTACTTTAAGTGTCTCATTTCCTAATCTAATTCCCTCAGCATCACCCGACTTAATTCGACTACATTCCATTATCCTCGTTTTGCTTTTGTTGATGTTCATCTTATATCCTCCTTTCAAGACACTGTCCATTCCGTTCAACTGCTCTTCCAAGTCCTTTGCTGTCTCTGACAGAATTACAATGTCATCGGCGAACCTTAAAGTTTTTATTTCTTCTCCATGGATTACAATACCTACTCCAAATTTTTCTTTTGTTTCTTTTACTGCTTGCTCAATATACAGATTGAACAACATCGGGGAAAGGCTACAACCCTGTCTCACTCCCTTCCCAACCACCGCTTCCCGTTCATGTCCCTCGACTCTTATAACTGCCATCTGGTTTCTCTACAAATTGTAAATAGCCTTTCGCTCCCTGTATTTTACACCTGCCAACTTCAGAATTTGAAAGAGAGTATTCCAGTCAACATTGTCAAAAGCTTTCTCTAAGTCTACAAATGCTAGAAACGTAGGTTTGCCTTTTCTTAATCTAGCTTCTAAAATAAGTCGTAGGGTCAATATTGCCTCACGTGTTCCAACATTTCTACGGAATCCAAACTGATCTTCCCCGAGGTCGGTTTCTACCAGTTTTTCCATTCGTCTGTAAAGAATTCGCGTTAGTATTTTACAGCCGTGACTTATTAAACTGATAGTTCGGTACTTTTCACATCTGTCAACGCCTGTTTTCTTTGGGATTGGAATTATATTTTTCTTGAAGTCTGAGGGTATTTCGGCTGTCTCATACATTTTGCTCACCAGATGGTAGAGTTTTGTCAGGACTGGCTCTCCTAATGCTGTCAGTAGTTCTAATGATATGTTGTCTACTCCCGGGGCCTTGTTTCGACTTAGGTCTTTCAGTGCTCTATCAAACTCTTCACGCAGTATGATATCTCCCATTTAATCTTCATCTACATCCTCTTCCATTTCTATAACATTGCCCTCAAGTGCATCGCCCTTGTATAGACCCTCTATATACTCCTTCCACCTTTCTGCTTTCCCTTCTTTGCTTAGAACTGGGTTTCCATCTGAGCTCTTGATATTCATACAAGTGGTTCTCTTTTCTCCAAAGGTCTCTTTAATTTTCCTGTAGGCGGTATCTGTCTTACCCCTAGTGAGATAAGCCTCTACATCCTGACATTTGTCCTCTAGCCATGCCTGCTTAGCCATTTTGCACTTCCTGTCGCTCTCATTTTTGAGATGTTTGTATTCCTTTTTGCCTGCTTTATTTACTGCATTTTTATATTTTCTCCTTTCGTCAATTAAATTCAATATTTCTTCTGTCACCCCAGGATTTCTACTAGCCCTCGTCTTTTTACCTACTTGATCCTCTGCTGCCTTCACTACTTCATCCCTCAAAGCTACCCATTCTTCTTCTAACGTATTTCTTTCCCCCATTCCTGTCAATTGTTCCCTTATGCTCTCCCTGAAACTCTGTACAACCTCTGGTTTAGTCAGTTTATCCAGGTCCCATCTCCTTAGATTCACACCTTTTTGCACTTAGCCATAACAGGCAAAATTAGCAGCACACCTGTTGAAGCACATGCCTCCATTACACGTTTGGGCTGCGATGGAGGCAGCAGAGGGGCATACATGTTATAAACAGGAAATGACTGAAAACTTCACCAAAATCTAGAGTCTCACCTCAATATAGTTAATGTGGTAAATATAGGACTGGTTGTGGAAATGGGAGCTCACTATACAACGACTCCCAGCAGTTTCAATATACTTTTCACAGTAATAATGGGAAATGAGAAGCAGTGAAAGAACGAGCCTCGATACTGCTCAGTAAACATAGTATGGTTTACTGACGGGTCGAAAACAGAAGTACGTGCTGGGGACGGGGTATACGGTGTACAGCCTGACTAGGTGGTCAATCTCTCTATGGAAGCTGGCCACGGCATTCCAGACGGAAATATCTGCTATCAGCGCGTGAGCGGAGAGCCTGCGAAGGTGCTACGGTGATCGAGACATCTACATTCATTGAGAAAGTCAAGCAGCTCTGCAGTCTCTAGCACCCCTGCAACGAGGTCAAAGGTCGTCGCAGGATTTCATGAAGTGCTTGTGAGGCTGCGCGAAAGCGACAGGGTAAACCTGTTGTGGGCCCCTGGTCACTCAGGAATCAGCTGTGATGAACAACCTGATAGTCTGGCCAAGACAGCTGCGACGATTCCATTTGTTGGAGTGAAACCATCACTAAGGCGACGATAGGAACAAAACTACTTAGCTGGGAAGGGAGGCAGCGTGCAGAGTATTAGACTAAGATCCAAAAACAGAAACATGGCAGGCTAATGTTGCCGGAGTCATGTTTCAAGAGAATTTCTGTAATTCTCAGCTTGAGCGGGAGACAGATTAAACACGTGGTACGAATGTTAACTGGCCGTTGGAACTTTTAAACACTTATACAAGACATGTATAGAGGAAGAGATCCCTAAGAGCACACTGTGCAGTGAGAGGGATGAAACTGCTCCGCATTTGATCTTCCGGTACGAAGCGTGGGAGGCCGAATGACAAAATTTTCGGGTGATTAATTCCTGAAGAAATTGTATCTAATAAAGAACTAACTAAAAGCCTCCTACTACTTTTTAAAGATACCAACTGGCTTTACTAGGATTACAGTAAGAGAAGACGCACAATAAACTCAGTTTTTGCGCGAGAAACAGGGGGCTAAGACTACTGTTGTTTAGTCTTCCAGCATAAATCAATCAATCAATCAAGCAAGCAAGCAATCGTTAACGGCAACAATACGCATGTAATACCTGAAACAGAAAATAGGCTAAACTAGAAATAAACAACAGTAACATTTTAAAATCAGAAAGTAAAATACACCGAAAGGATAGGCTGGGCACCAATGGTGGCGTAGTAAGTATTGCCCTGGAAAACTACGAGTGGCGTAACGTTTCAGAGCCAGTTGAAAAATCGCGTGAAAACCTCCACAATTATACCATGGCAGTGGGGGCGAGGGGGGGGGGGAGGAGGGAGATGTACACATTTAGAGCGGGATTCAGAGCCAACGAGTCTTGTAGCGCCATATTGAAAATATTCTCCAAAAATCATTTGGAGCAGTCGATGAGGGAGGCCACCAGCGAGAGAAACGTACTAGATCTTCTGGCAACGAACATATCCAAACATTTCAAAGCAGCTAGTAACCATCAACCACGAGACTGTCATGTATCATCATTTACAACGGCGTCGAACAAAAAGTCAACAAGTGGAAAGATAATTATTTCTTTTTAACAAGTGCGAGTACAGAATGATTAGAAATTACCTGATTGGTAGTTATTCAACTCTGAGGAGGAGAAAGTAGGTGGCCTCTGGGAGAAATTCGGAGGTATTGTAGACTATGTTCTATGATATCGTAAGGACTCTACATGTATTAGTAACAATAAAAAGGATGCTATCGCGACAGCGGAGAGAGATGCATAGCACACTGAGACGAAGCCGAACGCCAGCTGACAAACAAAATCTGAACGAGATTAAAACAGGCGTCTGGACAGCTGTCGAGAACCGTTCTATGAATTCGAGAGGGAGATATTATCTATTGAATTCTTTAATGAAAGTTTTAGTTCAATGTAAAATCAGTTAATGGAATAAAGCCATCTGTCCAAATGCTCGTTGACGACGAAGACACTGAAGTGGCAATGGTGAAATGAAGCACTAACTTCTTTTTCCATGAACTGCTTCACGGAAGATCCCAACGCACGGCCTATGATACTCTGTCACACGGATGCGAGAATGACAGACAGAAATGAGTAATCACGGAACTGAAAAATACCCCAAATCGCTCGATATACGAAAGACCACAGAACCTAATAGGGTGCCCGTTAGATCCCATATTTAGTATGCGGAGAAACTGGCGCCTACCTTAACACAGGTTTACCACAGGCCGGTGGGGAAACGAAGCGTGACACGTGGCTGGAAAAAGGTCCAGGGCCTTCCAGTCTATACGAAAGGCCGCTAGAGGGATGTGCCGAACTACAGAAATACCTCACTTTAACGATTTCTATGATGATTCAATAAAAGAAATTGTTCAGACTGTTAAGGGCGAGGAAAACTTAATTTTTGTGGGGGACTGGAATTCGGTAGTAGGAAAAGGAAGGAAGAGAAGGAAAAATAATAGGTGAATACTAGTTGGGGAAAAGAAAGAGGAAGCCACCAGGTAGAATTTTCCACAGAGCATAATTTAATCAGCGCTAATACTTGGTTTATGGATCATAAATAAGGCTGTATACGTGGTAGAGACCTGGAGACACCGATAGGTTTCAGATTGATTATATGATGGTAAAATAGAGATTCTAAGCTGTAAAACATTTCTAAGGGCAGATGGAGACTCTGATCACAATTTATTGGTTACGACCTGTAGATTAAAACTGAAGAAATTACAAAAAGGTAGGAAATTTAGGAGATGGGACTTGGGTAAGTTGAAAGAACTGGAGGTTTTTAAGAGTTTCAGAGGGAGTATTAGGCAACGATTGACTTGAAGAAGAGAATGAATATAGTAGAAGATGGATGGGCAGATATGTGAGACGTAATAATGAAGATAGTAGAGGATGAAATAGGTAAAAAGACGAAGCCTAGAAGATATCTTAGGATATTACATAAGATACTGAATTTAATTGATGAAAGGAGAAAATAAGACGTGGAGCAAATGAAATAGGCGAAATGGAATACATTGGTCTAAAAATCTACGTTGACAGAAAGTGCAAAAAGCTAAGTAGGAATGGTTGGAGCACAAGCGTAAGGCTACAGAAGCATTTATAAAAGGCGAAGGAATATATAGAGGAGCTATTGAAACGAAATGAACTTGAAGGCAATAGTATAGAAACAAGAAGTAGATGAAGTTGGGTTGGCAAATGTGATACTGCGAGAACAATGCGACAAAAGATTGAGAAGCTTAAGTCTAACCAAGGTCTCAGGAATAGCTGAAATTTCTTCAGAACTACAGATATCCTTAGTAGAGCCATCTATGACAAAACTACTCCACCCGGTGCGCAAGATGTACGTGACAAGCGAAATACCCTCAGACCTCAAGAAGAATGTAATAATTCCATTTCCAAAGAAAACAGGTGCTGACAGACGTGAATAAGTCATGGTTGCAATATCTAACACGAATTATTTACAGAAGAATGGAAAAACTGGTAGAAGCTGACCTTGGGAAAGATCAGCTTAGATTTCCGAGAAATATAGGAACACGCGAGGTAATACAGACCATACATATTCTCTCAGAAGAGAAGTTAAGGAAAGGCAAACCTATGTTTATCGAATTTTTAGACTTAGAGAAAGCTTTCGACTATGTTGTCTGGAATACGCTCTCTGAAATTCTGAAGATAGCAGGGGTGAAACACAGTGAGCGAAAGGCTCTTTGTAATTTGTACAGAAACCAGACGCCGGTTATTAAAATCGAGAGGCATGAAAGGGAAACAGTGGCATAAAAGGGAAGCAGTGGCTCGGAAGGGACTGAGACAGGGTTGCAGCTTATCCCCGATATTACTCAATCTGTACACTCAGCAAGCAGTGGAAGAAACCAAAGAAAAGTTTAGAGAAGGTATTAAAGGTCAGGGAGAGGAACTAAAAACTTTGACGTTCGCCGGCGTTGTAATTCTATTAGAGACAGCAAAGGTGTGTTTAAAGGAGGATATAAGATGAACATCAACTAAAGTACAAAGAATGTAGTGGAATGTAGTCGAATTAAAACACGCAAGGCTGAGGGAATTATATTAGGAAATCAGACCTAAGAGTAGTTAATGAGTTATGCTCGTTGGGCCGTAAAATAACTGATGTAGAGAGTAGATACGATAAAAATTGTAGACTGGCAATGGCAAAAAAAGCGTTTCCGAAGAGAAATTCGTTAACGTCTAAAATAAAATAAATGTTATCTGAAAGTATTTTTCTTGATTGCAGCCTTGTACGGAAGTGAAACATGGACGATGGACGATAAGCAGTTCAGACAAGAGGAGAATAGAAGATTTTGAAATATGATGCTACAGACGAATGCTGAAGATAAATGGATAGATCGTGTAACTAATGAGGGTATTAAATTGGACTGGGGAGACAAGCAATTTGTGGCACAAATGTACTGAAAGACAGGTTCGGTTGATAGGACAAATTCTGAGGAAAATGTGTGTGGGGGGGGGGGGCTAAAATTTAAAGAGGGAGACCAAGGAATAAATGCAGCAAGCAGCTTAAAATGGATGTAAGTTGCAGTAGATATTCGAAAATGAAGATGCTTGCACAGGATAGAGTAGCATGGAGAGCTACATCATACCAGTCTTCGGGTCAACAACAACAACGATTTCTTAAATAATTGTGGGACGTGTACTGTGGTCGCGATTGATTACCTGGAGACAGCACTTCTTCGTAGGAATCAACATGGTTCCAACAAACGCCCATCATATGAAACCCGGTTTGTTATTTTCGTTCATGAAATCTGGATGACGGCGGAGCTCAGATTGATGTCGTGTTTCTTGACTTCCACAAAACAGTCTGTTCAGTTCTGCAACGTCACCTACAAAACCTGTGCTCGGGGTATCCGAAGAGACGTGTGACTGAAGTGGACGCTTTGTAGGAAGCAGGATTTAGAGCGCCATTCTTAATCGAAAATAGCGATCGGTGCTATCACCGTGCACTACGTACTCGTAAATGACTTTGTGGATGACGTCCGCAGCTCTACGACTCTGTTCGCAGACGAGGCACATTTTACGTATAATTAAATGTAATGTCATGACCGTAAATAGACAAAAGTGCGTGAGATCGACGACCAGTTAGTGGAATGAGCCGTAACCTTCAGATATATATATATATATATATATATATATATATATATATATATATATATATATATATATGTATGTATGTATGTATATATATATATATGATTTTCTGTCCGAAGTAATTTACTGTCCGAAGTAATTTAACGTGGAACGACAACACAAACTTACCCGTAGCGAAAGAAATTACCAACGAAATAGGTCGCTCTGAAAATCCTCGTTCAATCAATACTTGCGCGTTGTTATTCAGTCTGGAACCTTTACCAAAGTGGATTCCTAGGAAAGAGAATAGATACAGAGACGAAATGCATTATTCATCACGGGTTTGACTCCTCAACGGCAGGGAGTCACAGAAATTCCAACAAACTGCAGTGGTTGATGTTACACAGAAGACCAACGTCGCGGAGAGCATTATTCATAAAACACCCAGGGCCCATGTTCAAAAACGGATCGATAAAAGTTTAGTTTTTTGCAATATACATCTCATGCAGTGACAGTGACAATAAACCAGAGAAATTTGGCACCATACGCAGGGTATCGAATGTGTTTCTTCTCATGTACCATTAGTGAAGGAATCAGGACAGGGAGAAATCGTACCATACAACGAACTGTGGCTTGTAGAGAGCAGATAAAAACGTATACTCAGACTCAGACGCAGACTCAGACGAAGGCTTTCGTCACACAATACATATCGTTAACACGCGACCGCCAAAACAAAGTAAAAATAATTGTGTGTTATTACTTTCTAGGAAACCATATACAGCGTGTTACAAAAAGGTACGGCCAAACTTTGAGGAAACATTCCTCACACACAAAGAAAGAAAATATGTTATGTGGACATGTGTCCGGAAACGCTTACTTTTCATGTTAGAGCTCATTTTATTACTTCTCTTCAAATCACATTAATCATGGAATGAAAACACACAGCAACAGAACGTTCCAGCGTGACTTCAAACACTTTGTTACAGGAAATGTTCAAAATGTCCTCCGTTAGCGAGGATACATGCATCCACCCTCCGTCGCATGGAATCCCTGATGCGCTGATGCAGCCCTGGAGAATGGCGTATTGTATCACAGCCGTCCACAATACGAGCACGAAGAGTCTCTACATTTGGTACCGGGGTTGCGTTGACAAGAGCTTTCAAATGCCCCCATAAATGAAAGTCAAGAGGGTTGAGGTCAAGAGAGCGTGGAGGCCATGGAATTGGTCCGCCTCTACAAATCCATCGGTCACCGAATCTGTTGTTGAGAAGCGTACGAACACTTCGACTGAAATGTGCAGGAGCTCCATCGTGCATGAACCAATTGTTGTGTCGTACTTGTAAAGGCACATGTTCTAGCAGCACAGGTAGAGTATCCCGTATGAAATTATGATAACATGCTCCATTGAGCGTAGGTGGAAGAACATGGGGCCCAATCAAGACATCACCAACAATGCCTGTCCAAACATTCACAGAAAATCTGTGCTGATGACGTGATTGCACAATTGCGTGCGGATTCTCGTCAGCCCACACATGTTGATTGTGAAAATTTACAATTTGATCACTCTCCATACAGTGACGTGGTCAACGTTACCTTGTACAGCAGCAACTTCTCTAACGCTGACATTAGGCTTATCGTCAACTGCACGAAGAACTCCCTCGTCCATTGCAGGTGTCCTCGTCGTTCTAGGTCTTCCCCAGTCGCGAGTCATAGGCTGGAATGTTCCGTGCTCCCTAAGATACCGATCAATTGCTTCGAACGTCTTCCTGTCGGGACACCTTCGTTCTGGAAATCAGTCTCGATACAAACGTACTGCGCCACGACTATTGCCCCGTGCTAATCCATACATCAAATGGGCATCCCCGCATTTGTAAACATTGCACTGACTGCAAAACCACTTTCGTGATGAACACTAACCTGTTGATGCTACGTACTGATGTGCTCGATGCTAGTACTGTAGAGCAATGAGTCGCATGTCAACACAAGCACCGACGTCAACATTACCTTCCTTCAATTGGGCCAACTGGCGGTGAATCGAGGAAGTACAGTACATTCTGACGAAACTAAAATGAGCTCTAACATGGAAATTAAGCGTTTCCGGACTCATATCCACATAACATCTTTTCGTTATTTGTGTGTGAGGAATGTTTCCTGAAAGTTTGGCTGTACCTTTTTGTAACACCCTGTATTATATGTACTTTCTGTACTATAGAACTTTTGCATATTTATAACGTGACGTTATCATTATTATATCGGAAATGAATGCCATTTCCTCGTGCAGAAAGGTGTTCTAAACACTGAGAAATCACCGCACATCAGGCAGCCTTCCCACGACAGTATAAGCAATAGCCATCAAGTCCTAACGTGTGGCATTTCCGATTAATAACGATAAAGTCAAGGAGAGCTGTTTAGTGCAAATGACTTTGAGCACTACGGGACTTAACATCTAAGGTCATCAGTCCCCTAGAACTAAGAACTACTTAAACCTAACTAACCTAAGGACATCACACACATCCATGGCCGAGGCAGGATTCGAACCTGCGACCGCAGCGGTCGCGCGGTTCCAGACTAAAGCGCCTAGAACCGCACGGCCACAACGGCCGGCAGCTGTTTAGTACGCTTCTTCCGCCAGTCGTACAGAAGTATTGGTACATTAGTTATTTATGAATTCATTTTACCTGGCACGGTAAATGCTTTCAAGTCCTGATTTGTATCTAACCATACATCCTTAGAGCTTTTCCTTGTAGTTAACATTCCAGTGTAGATAGTATGTAAGTCACACAAAATAGTAACGATAATAATAATATTTAGGCACTTAAATATGATTTGCAGAGTGTAGATGTAGATGTAATTATTGTGAGTGGAAACAAGAGGAGAACAGTGAGTCCTCTTGCACTACACACTCAAAATTAAATGTACTGACGCAGGACCAGAGGCCTGAAAGTGAACTGCGTGCAATGATGTGTATTCAGATTTTGCGCCAGTCACAAAGAGTGGCGCTAGTAGCGCCACTTTGAGAATGCAAATCAAGTAAGCTTTAAATACACGCTGTAACGGTCGTGAGCGTTAGTTACCTTTGAAACTGGACGTGGTGAGCTCATGTTAGTCAAGAGTTCCTGTAAGGTGAAAAGGACGCTATTATCAACATGTCACTGATTTTGAACAAGGCCATGTAATAGGGCTACGAGAAGACTGATGTTCCTCCTGGGAAGACTTGGCAGCAATGCAGCCATTGTACACGATTGCTGGCAGCAGTGGTCACGATAATGTACAGTTGCAAGAAGACCAAGTCCTTGATGCCCACATTGCACTACCGCGAATGAAGACCATTGTGTTCGGCACATGGCTCTGGTGCATTGTACTGCATCTGCAACAGCAATCCGAGCAGTGGTTGGCGCCATAGTGACACAACAGACTGTTACAAATCAGTTACTTCAAGGGCAGGTCGGAATCATACTTCCTGTAGCGTGCATTCCACTAACCCCAAACCACCGCCATTTGCGACTCTGGTGGTGTCACGCGAATGCTCATTGGAGGGCAGGGTAGAAGTCTGTTGTGTTTTCTGGAGAAAGCTGATTCTGCCTCGGTGTTGCTGATGGACGTTTGTTGGGTAGAAGGAGGCCAGTTGAGGGCCTGCAGCCAACCTGTCTGTGTGCTAGATTCATTGCACCTACAACTAGAGTTGTCGTCTGGGGTGAGAATGTATGACAGCAGGACCACACAACTGGTTATACCATGTATCCTGACTTCAAATCTGGATGTAACCTGGTGATTCGATCTGTTGTGCTGCCATTCTTGAATAGCATTCCAGGGGACGTTTCGCAATAGGATATCGCTCGCCCACATACTGCTATTGTAACCCAAGATACTCTGCAGAGTGTCGACATGTAACTTTCGCCTGCTCCATCATCAGATATGTCTCCAATTGAGCACATGTAGGACATCATCAGACGACAACTCCAGCGTCATCCACAACCACCATTAAGCATTCCTCCTTTGACCAACCAAGTGCAGCAGGCTTGAAACTCCATCCCACAAAGTGACATCCGGCACCTGTACAACACAATGCACGCACGTGTGCATACTTACGTTCAACATTCTGGTAGTTACACTGGCTATTAATATACCAGCATTTCATATTTGCAAAGCATCATTCCACACTTACATTAAACTGTGATTCTGCAATGTTAATCACTTAAATATGTTACCTAGGCGAATGTTTCTCCAAAATTCAGTTACTCTAAATTAATTATGTTTTGGTGTTCCGATCTTTTCTGTCAGTGTATGTTCGAATGGTGTGCAGATTTTCCAACAATTGACAACTTTGAGTCATTTATGGCTTTTGGGAGTTTGATTTTATGAAAGCTAGTTTGAAATATTTTGGGTGAAGTCTGGATTTTCAACATTTCGTTTGAAATGGGAATATGGCAAGAAATTGAACTCTTCATGCCATGATCGATGGAGACGACATAACATCTACATCCATAGTGTAACTATAACAAAATCCTCCCCCCCCCTGCAAATTACAGTGAAATCGTAACAAAATGCCTCATGTTACAGATAGTAACAAATTTCCCCATGTTACAGTGAAATTATAACAAATTACGCGATCTTACAACGAAATTGCAGCACAATGCCACCTCTTATAGTGAGATTGAAAAAAAAACTGCGTTATGAAACAGTAAAACTTATAACAAAATACTCCATGTTACAGCAAAAAATTGTAACGAAGTGTCCCCTGTTATGGCACTAACTTGTAGCCCTATGTTACTGCAAAATTGTTACAAACTGCCCCTTGATCTTGCAAGAAGTGTAACAATGTCTTATGACACAACAAAAACTGTAGTAAATTACCCAGTAGATCACTATGTTACAATGAAATTCACTGAACACCTGCAAGTTCCACAAGAGCTTTAGGGCAAAATTGTACTGATATGGAGGCTATTAATAGAAACACCATAACTTCCACAAGACTTCGCGTGTCCTATTGGGTTATACCTATAGCATAACAGTGGAAGTAGATCATTTGTGCTTAGTAAATAATCTAAGATGGCCACTAAGTTTAAAATCCAAGCTGACAATCCAAGACGGCGACCTACAATGTCAGAATCCAAGACAGCGGTCTAGGATATCACTGATATCACTGATGAAGGTGATCCAGGATGGCGGTACTAGGATACAGGTGCAGCCAAAAACAGTTTCTCCAATTTCTGTGGCACTGGAGTCCCTTATCCTCCACCACTCCTCCGTACAATCCATGTATCAGGTGAACTCAACAGGCATGTTCAGTACACCCTAGTGAAAGGTTGATCATCGCGAAGTGTCATCAGAGATCTGACACCTCCAGACAGAAATAACTGACTCACACCCTTTTATTGTAAGTATTAACCCCATCTCAAAGATTATTACTATTATTTATTATTATTCATATTATTCAATGTGTATAGGTGTATGTGCTTTCAGAGTTTTCATTTATTACTTCTACCTCAGCACAATGGCTCCCTCATGCACTGGAGCAGAAATGACCTCAGCCCACAAACTCTTTGATATAGCACCTGACATATCCGAGCAGGAGACGGAATTATTCCTAACTTAGAGTTTCCTAAATCATCAAACCACCAGTCTGGCATATGCTTGCAGAACGCTTCAGAAGAAGTCTCTGCTACAAAATTAGTGCATTTTGTGCTTTGGTACACAGTACATATGATACATCAGCATCACGATCTGATTTGGTGCAGAATTACACATGTATTTGTACTTGTTTGTATACTACGCTATGTTAATCCATATTTTAAAAAAGTGAAAATCAATGACTTTCTACCTCTCTATACCGTGTTTCATTTCACCAAAAACTCAAACAATGACAACTGGTATGATTTACATGTACAGTAATCTAGATAAAGAGGCAGTCAAGACGTTTCTCAAGGGTGAAATGGAAACATTTACTTATGGGCAGAAACATATAGAGCTGTAGCTCAAGTTTAAAAGAATAGATGTCCATGCATAGGTTACATACATATGTAGCAGAACAGCTCTTTATGTGAGGGACCATAACTTAACTGTCTACTTCTGCTATGTTCAAGAGATTTTGCACATTTTACATGAGTAAAATATGATACATCAGAAAATATATGATACATCAGCATCACGATCTGATTTGGTGCAGAATTACACATGTATTTGTACTTGTTTGTATACTACGCTATGTTAATCCATATTTTAAAAAAGTGAAAATCAATGACTTTCTACCTCTCTATACAGTGTTTCATTTCACCAAAAACTCAAACAATGACAACTGGTATGATTTACATGTACAGTAATCTAGATAAAGAGGCAGTCAAGACGTTTCTCAAGGGTGAAATGGAAACATTTACTTATGGGCAGAAACATATAGAGCTGTAGCTCAAGTTTAAAAGAATAGATGTCCATGCATAGGTTACATACATATGTAGCAGAACAGCTCTTTATGTGAGGGACCATAACTTAACTGTCTACTTCTGCTATGTTAAAGAGATTTTGCACATTTTACATGAGTAAAATATGATACATCAGCAAATATATGATACATCAGCATCACGATCTGATTTGGTGCAGAATTACACATGTATTTGTACTTGTTTGTATACTACGCTATGTTAATCCATATTTTAAAAAAGTGAAAATCAATGACTTTCTACCTCTCTATACCGTGTTTCATTTCACCAAAAACTCAAACAATGACAACTGGTATGATTTACATGTACAGTAATCTAGATAAAGAGGCAGTCAAGACGTTTCTCAAGGGTGAAATGGAAACATTTACTTATGGGCAGGAACATATAGAGCTGTAGCTCGAGTTTAAAAGAATAGATGTCCATGCATAGGTTACATACATATGTAGCAGAACAGCTCTTTATGTGAGGGACCATAACTTAACTGTCTATTTCTGCTATGTTCAAGAGATTTTGCACATTTTACATGAGACGAAATTTAACTGTTTAGCTGTTGTAGTGTCAGAGAGTGAAAGACGCTTAACAATTCTTGCAAAAAAAGACCCTATGTTACAAAAAATACAGCAAAATACTTCATGTTAAAGCAAAAATTGCAACAAAATGTCTCTCAATATACATAAATGCTCTGTAGCTTTACGTAGAGAACTCTCAACACCTACTACTTCAAACATACTCTGCATAACAAGTGTAAAAACGTAACACTACACTTAGAGAGGGTCTTTACAGTCCGAGATGTTGCTGTGTAGATCGGACTTCGCACATCTTACATGCAACGAAACTTCACAGTTCAACTGATGCAATATCAGAGTGACTTATCAGTTGTGGAATATAACAGTTTATTATTAAGAGAAACAAAAGGTGTGTTGAATGTGATCGTTCAAGAATTAAAGGAAGGACAGGGCTGAGATCATAGGGCTGGGAAAATCTGTCAACCTCGCAGGCTGTGCCCGTATTCCCAGGCCCTCCATCTCAGAATGTGGCATCATAGGGCTGCACTCACAGTCCACAGGTCTGCCGTCTGGGATCACCACCTTGAATTTTTTGAGTTTGAGACCAAAAGGACCATTTCCTATCTTGGACTTCATGAATTTCCCACCAATTTACACTTGAGACAACTGCTCTACTTCCACAGTGAAGTTCTAGGAGTAGGGGAAGCACTGGAGCGCATTATTGGCATTAAAAATTACAACTTGTTTTCAAGTTTCCCACCATTTTATCGGCCTATGTCAGAGGGGTGAGGGGATAAATTTGGCAACAAAGATAATCTGTCATCAAATATGTCATAGGGGAGGGACTGCACTTGTATTGGTACACCGCTGTTACTAGTGTCGAGTGAACACTTCCAAGTACTTTAATCTTTTTCACCTCGCTTGGAAATACGCAGTTGAATATATGCACAAATAATTAAGTACACATTATGTTTACGTATATTATAAGTGCAGTTTATACTGAATACAATATTTTTCGTCCTAAGCGCGTACAAAGATCCTATGTATCTCTGAAGTCTGTTCATTTCAGCTTGTTTCAGATATTAGCAAGTTAGGATGCCACAGCCATTTTGAATGAATGTAATGACAGTCGCACAATGTTTGCTTGAAACATTTGCTGCAATATGAGAAATTCTGATCCCTGTACACATGCCTCCTCCTCATACACCCAGCTCCAGACAGTGGCACAACAAATGCTTGCCAACTGGAATTCTCCGAATTCTACGGGGTTCGCTGGCAGTAAGCATGTTTGGGTTTAGTTTAACAATTATATTAAAAAAATCGCTTCCTGTACTAGCTGTAGCTGACACTAACTGCGGGTTAATAGTAACTAACATTGGAAGTTATGGCAGTCAGTCATACGATGTGACATTTAAGGCAAGTGATTTGCACAATAATATTTTGAATATTCGGCAAAACTGGTCAGCACACAAAGAACTATCCAGTACTTCAGTAAAAGCAGCATTGGTGTTGACTGGAGATTAAAAATTCCTCATCTTGGAAAATTTAGTGCGGTCATATCCTGGATTGTCACCGTGCGGAAGAAGAAATATTATTTAACAAGAGGTTATCGAGGGCTAGAACGTTGGTGGAACGCCCATTCAGAATTATGACCAACAATTGGCGTCTTCTCCGAAAAGAAGTAGGAACGTCTGTAGAACATACAAACACTGCTATTCAGTGAATCTGTCTTGCACAATATGACAATCGGTGAACACAGGCTCGAAATCTCCCTTCAGTTGTGTGTTCACCAGGACAAAATCGAAAACAATGCTTTCACAATGACAGAGCAAACAGTAATGCATCAAGTAGAGCGTGAAGAGTCGGAGAGGCTTTCAAAAGCTACCTCAAAATTCGTTAATGCAAACTTATCTAATGATCATGGGTGTGTGTGTTTGTCCTTAGGATAATTTAGGTTAAGAAGTGTGTAAGCTTAGGAACTGATGACCTTAGCAGTTAAGTCCCATAAGATTTCACACACACTTGAACATTTGGACAATTACCAAGTCAGTCCCTGCCAAAGCCAAATATATTCAATGAAAGATTTTATTAATGGAAATGTACTTTATTACGATATAAAATTAATGAGAGATAAAATTTTTACAAACATTCTTAATTTTACTCAATTATTGGTCTATCTTCCTCTGGCATGGAATGTAAATCGATTTCTTCCTCGACGATGTGAGTCTCATCGTCGATTTGTGTCGAATCAAGTAAGATGTCGTCTTCTGTTAGGCAATTGAGGCATGATGCAATTGCTGCATATAGCCCAGCATTTCATGAACGCTTTCGTGCATGAACAAATTGCTTGACATCCATTCTCACAGGTGCAGGATATTGTGTTGAGCAGTTCCTGGGGCGCTGGTGGTTGGCGGTTGCAATGGCGATCGCTTCCCACGCCCGGGTTCCCGGGTTCGATTCCCGGCGGGGTCAGGGATTTCCTCTGCCTCGTGATGACTGGGTATTGTGTGATGTCCTTAGGTTAGTTAGGTTTAAGTAGTTCTAAGTTCTAGGGGACTGATGACCATAGATGTTAAGTCCCATAGTGCTCAGAGCCATTTTTGCAATGGCGATCAGACCGTTTTTTGTGGTCTTCCTCTCCATTTCAGTGGATTCAGCTGATTGTTTCTCCAGATCTGAACCTGAACGTATAAACTGAGTGTGTGCTGGTGAGTAGCGGCTTAGGTGGGAGGCATACACGTCAAACTGAAGATTTTATTTTTCATTATAGCTCTCTGGAACAGCTGGAGACGAATATCATTCCGAGGTTTGGAGCTGCAATTTCCTCCAAAGGTTTGGCGCTGCCACACGAGTATAAACACACAATGAACTTCACTCCTGCCTCAGCTTCCTTATCAGGTGTAGCGTTGGGGTACATGAAGTCTGAGGTGATGTGTTGGAGGCTCGTGCTCTATAGCAAAATTTTAGTTTGCACTATCGAAAAAATGTAGAGATGGTGTCACAGCCACTGAAGGCGCGAAGAAATAACACAAAGTATTTTGACGTAGTTCACGTACTTTTCAATGATGGCGGAAAATACTTCATCAGTATTCCACACAACACGGAGTAAGTGTAACCCACCATTGTGGAACCCACCATTAAGGACAAAGGCAGTGTTGCTTGTGATTTCAACACTGACTGGATTGAACAGCTTAAAAAGCACATTATTCCGTTGTCAGCAAAAAGAGATAATGGATATGGGGCTAAGTCAAAGGCAAAATATGACTCGGGCTGTTGTGGTGACTTAATATGGAAAGGGATACGACGGAAAATTGTGTCAGGACTGACAGGAACTGATTCGCCACTCATCTCGACCGTACACTTCACGGCTCGTAAGGGCATTACTCGGTTATTCCTCAGGAACTGCACTTCATTAAAGTTTTTCCCTTGAATATTTTCTATGATTTTTCCCCTTTTCGTAAGCCTCTTGGCAGTTGATGTCATTACCTCCCAACACTGCAGTACTATTGTAAATGTTGGACGATCTTTGAGGGAATGGGTGATGAGAATCAAAGCATTTACTGAATTTGTCCACATCGGTGTTGTCCTTTTTCATCCGAGAATTTGAGGCATCAACGTGTTGATCTGATCAGGTAAACGGTACACCACAGTATCCTTCAATTTAGTGTGTAATGTATACTGCTGTTGGCATTCCAGCAATCAATCTAGCCAAAGTTCCATCTGTAGCTCCCCGCCCTTGTGACAAGCCCCCGGAGGAGGATATAACCCTGATGAGAACTTATTCAATGGTCATGTTTGACCATATGCCTGACCAGTGTTTTGGGGTTCGTCTGATGGTAAAATAATGTTTATTCACAAATTACTGATATTCGGTAGAGGTCAGTTTTTTATCTAGTTCTTGCGTATCCTGCAAGTATAAATGGCTAGCTTTGGAGTAGTTCAAGTGGCAACTTGTGTTCAAATGGTTCAAATGGCTCTGAGCACTATGGAACTTAACATCTGAGGTCATCAGTCCCCTAGAACTTAGAACTAATTAAACCTAACTAACCTAAGGACATCACACACATCCATGCCCGAGGCAGGATTCGAACCTGGGACCGTAGCGGTCGCGCGGTTCCAGACTGAAGCGCCTAGAACCGCTCGGCCACACCGGCCGGCGCCACTTTTGTGTAAGTACGGTATCATATTCTTGATAGGTGCAACCCCAAATCCCCACTTCTCTCAGCTTCAATGAATTGTTTGAGTATCGAAAACAAACGAAAATAGAGCACCCATAATTTAATTGTTGGGCTTTTTTCCTCCAAGTTTTGTACCTGTGCTTGGAATTTTCACATTACTTCTTCCACCACAGGGTCGTTCATTTCCAATTCATCAGTCTTAAAGGTGTGCTCCATCCGTTGATACCTCCATTGCTGATAGAATAATTTTACTCAGAACAAGCTGAGCCAAAATATGAGCTCTTGCCGCGCGGGATTAGCCGAGCGGTCTAGGGCGCTGCAGTCCTGGACTGTGCGACTGGCCCCGGCGGAGGTTCGAGTCCTCCCTCGGGCATAGGTATGGGTGTTTGTCCTTAGGATAATATAGGTTAAGTAGTGTGTAAACTTAGGGACTGATGACCTTAGCAGTTAAGTCCCATAAGATTTCACACACATTTGATTTTTATGAGCTCTTACAGCCCCTGAATAGAAGTGACAAGTTTTCGCAAAAATATCTTAGCAAGATTTTACCGCTACAAATACTTTCACGATTTTATTTGTGTCTATCCACAGGAGTGCGCAACTTTCACAATTTAGAAACTCTTTTTACGCTGAATTTAATGCTTTATAACTCTGGTGCATGGTATTTTTCATTTGGAATAGTCGTTTCTGAGTTACAGGCGTTGACACATGAGCATAACTTTTCCAGGAAATTGGTAAAAAAAATCTCGATTTTTTAACCGGTCGGTTGTGGCTAAACGGCTGAACTGATTTTAACTTTTAATAGGTCACTCTACGCGAAATTTTATACTTTTTCATTTCGGTATTTCTGTAGGGTGCATCGTTTTCGAATTATAGTCGAAAACGGAAAAACAAAAAAAATCGTTTTTTTTTCGGCTGTCAAAGTTTAGCACCAGCCAGAAACCGTCGTAAACTCAAATAACTCTTATTTTGGATGCCTAACGTCGATTAAATTATTTTCAGCTTCTGAATATTTTTTAGCCAGCATGGCCTTTTTTCGGGCTAATTTTACTGGGCTACAGAGCAAGTCACTCAGAGATGGCGCGGCGCGGACTCGTCGCTTCGTGGTCAGCGCAGAGTCCGTTTGTCGCCAAGAGTGGGGCACCGAAGGCACGCATGGCGGAGACGTCGAAGTTGCGCGCTGCTGTTTTAATTAATTTGAAGTCATGAGATGTGCTACAAAAAGTTTTTGATATAGATGAAACATACCTACATCGTTCTCTGTAGATAGTTTCTCAATAAAACATTTACTTTCGCATATAAAATTAAAAACTACTATTTTGCGATTCGCGCGTGTTCTCCGCTATGCAGTCTTTCTTATTCGATTTTAAGGAAACTATTCGGCAAAAAAATTGATTTTTCGATATTTTATAGTGTGACATCACATCTTCAAAGTAAACAGGTTTTATTTTCGTTATTATCCATAGTTGAATGATACCTGAAATGTATATACACAGGATAAAATTTTGTAAGAACCAGAGATGGTTAAATGTTGTATCGATTGTGTAGTACCGTCGCTGCTCAATAGAGATCGCTGGTTCAAGGTGTTATGGGTAACGTGTTAAAGTAACTTTACATAGAGAGATGTGTGGAGGACTCTCAAGTGTAAAGACGTGTTGTATCTGATGTGTGCTGGATATTTACTTACTCGCTATGGGCAGTAGTGACTTCTACGTTCCATAAAATTCTTGGCGTGCACCCGTATAAATTCAACTTCTTCTTCTAATATTTCGGCTGAATACTGTCCAGCCATCTTCAGAGTGAGCCAAGGCGACTGACGCTCCAGCACTGCTCCGTTCTTTTAAAACGGCGGACCGAACCACTGCGTTCAAATGGCTCTGAGCACTATGGGACTTAACTGCTGAGGTCATCAGTCCCATAGAACTTAGAACTACTTAAACCGAACCAACCTAAGGACATCACACACATCCATACCCGAGGCGGGATTCGAACCTGCGACCGTAGCGGTCGCGCGGTTCCAGACTGTAGCGCCTAGAGCCGCTCGGCCACTCCGGCCGGCGAACCACTGCGTATGCGGCTGCAGATACACAAGGCGCCAGAGACGTTGATCTGCGGCAAAAAGGTGTTACATATACATGGAATTAGAACCATGACTGCGCAGTCGATCCACATGGTGATATCGATGTATCACTGTAACGTCACCTTTGTAAAATTATTAATGACTTACTGTGCTGATAAACCTCTTACATTATTTTATTTTCAAGCAGCTGAGCAGAACTGATCAACACTAAACTGACACAACAATATTTTTAGTGCAACACAATCTGACTTTCAATAATCTCTACAAACGAATGGCCTTGACTAACAATAACCTATACCTTTCATGAATCACTTACCTCACAAAAATCCTTGTTACTTGAACTACTGCAATACAGCGAGCGCCAATACTGCTAGCTAAATAAAACATTCTAACTACTGAAGACACTAACTACTGATAGGCATAGTTAGCAAATGAAAGATTTTGATAGAGAACAAACAATGTATTTACCTTAATATTGTTCAAAAGTCATAATATATATATATATATATATATATATATATATATATATATATATATATCAGTTCATGATATCCAGTATTACAAATTACTCTTTCTGATGGACACACGTCCAGATCATCCGCTCTCAAAACTCCGCCATCCCTCTTCCCACATCCACCACTGCTGGCGGCTCACCTCCAACTGCGCAACGCTACGCGCTGTTCACAATCAACTGCCCAACACTGCAATAGCGAATATTCCAACAATGCCAACCAGCCACAGACTGCACACCGCACAGCCAGTGATTTTCATACAGAGCGCTACGTGACGTTACCAACATAAAAACCTAAACAGCCTACTTACATCACTAAGAGCTGCACCGTCACGACCTCTTTGTGATTTAATTATAGAAACTGCCATAAACCATGGTTTGTCCAAGCTGAAGCCGCTATCTCTATTAATTAAATTCGTCACCAGCGGAATTTCAATTGCTTCTTTCACTACTAAGTCCCAGAAAGATGAGGTTGAGGCTAAAATTTCGACGTTTCGTACACCATAGAGTGGTCAGTGTCCATACAGTGCTCCGCCACCGCAAATTTATTAGGTTGTAAGAGCCGGGTGTGCCTGCGGTGCTCTGAGCATCTCTCCTGGACTGTACATGTCGTCTTTCCGATGTATGAACGTCCACACTCGGAATCTTGTAGAACCCAGGCTTCCGAAGCATCAAATCATCTTTAACGGAACCCAGGAGTGCTGCTGCCTTTGGTGGCGAGCAAAAAATCACTTTCACTTTGTGTTTATTGAGGATCCGTCCTGTTTTTGATGATAGGCTTCCCTGGTATGACAGGCAATCCATGGATTTAAAACTTTCCGTATCTTCTTCTGCTTTTCTTGTACCCACTGTTGATTTCATGGTGAAGACAAGCTAAAATAATTTTTAAATCATCCGAATTCTATCCACAGACAAATTCAGTTCACCGAACCATGCAGATTATATTTACGTGCAAATAGCTGCCACCATCCTTCGCAGACGGTGAGTGTACTCATTGTCAGAACTCTGGTCCACAGAGCACACTTCATTTCTGGCGTGAGTAGTCTGGAGGACGAGCTTCTACACCTGGGAACAGTTTTCGACGCCAACGGGAATCCTCTCCACAGCAGATACGTAAGGCGCGTCGTGAGCTACACTGCTTTTTCACCTCCACTTCCATCCCGTTGATGGGCAGGTGGTTCTTACCAGCACAGCGACTGTTTCCAGAGAGTAAATGATTTTTGTACCAAGTTTGGTTGAAATCTGTTGGTAAGTTAATTAGTTGGTTGGTTTGGAGGAGGAGACCAAACAGAAAGGTCATCGGTCCCATCGGATTAGGGGAGTATGGGGAAGGAAATAGGCCGTGGCCTCTCAAAGGAACCATCCCGGCATTTGCCTGAAACGATGTAGGGAAATCATAGAAAACCTAAATCAGGATGGCCGGACGCGGTACTGAACCGTCGTCCTCCCGAATGCGAGTTCAGTGTGCTAGCCACTGCGCCACCTCGTTCGGTTTGAAATCTGTCCAGTGGTTTAGGAGGAGATGTGGAACACACATACATACATATACACGCACATACATTTTTGTAACAAGTACGAAAATTTTCATGTCTGTATTTCTAGACGATTGAGTGAAGACTAAGTGGAAGTACTCGACACATTCTGCTCACACACGTCTAGAGAGCAAGGGAACAAAGGTAGTTAGCTAATGTTTAAAAACAAATTTACTGAGTCAAGGGAAAACGACATTGCTTCAAGCCTGCTCAACACTACTATTCACGCTGCATCGCCTGCAGTGTGAACGCTCCATTGTATCGCGTGGCTTTAGGATATCTGCTTCACATTACATCACGTCGCCTCACATTGCACCGCATCATGGGCAGTGTAAATTCAGCCTTAGTCGCCGCTACACAAAGCAGTCTAGTAACAAACATTTCATGTGGGTGCTCACGTTTCTTTACAAATGCAGCTTCATATATGAAGATTAAAATTAAATGTTCAAATGTGTGTGAATTCCTAAGGAACCAAACTGCTGAGGTTTTCGGTCTCTAGACCTACACACTACTTAAACTAACTTACGCTAAGAACAACACACATACCCACGCCCGAGGGAGGACTCGGACCTCCGACGGGAGGGGCCGCCCAGTCCGTGACATGGAGCCTCAAACCGCGCGGCAGTAAAAATTAAAGGAGGCAGCACGAGCACAGAGAAATAATTCTATATAATGTTCCTTTGTAGAGAACGAAAAGCAAGTGCACAGAGCAGTACCGAATTTGCGATTTTACATTCAGCAGAAAGAATCGTGATCCGAAAAAACTACGAAGAAAACCATAATGGGCTCCAAAGGTGAGGGGACAGTTCAATATATGACGATAGGGAATATCAGGAAACACCTAGGCAGCATAAGTATAGAAATATCAACTGCTAAGGAAGTGTTAAAACTGGAATAACCACATGCAGGAGAGAGACCAATAAGTAATTACTGAAAAGCGAGTGAGAAGAGGTAAGCGACTCCTGTGGACATAGACTGTAACAACAATCGTCTAAACTCATTTATTAATACGTTACATGACTACAGGAATAATACCTAGTTTCAGTAGTAAAACTGCGAAATTATCTGTGAACAAAATTACAACCGGCTCCGGTTTTAGAAAGAGGTTCGTTCTAGGACTACTTACTTCGCCAGCTTTCGAGGTTCTGGAAGCATATTATGATGCTCAAATTTCGCGGTTGGATGTCACGGAATTCCATAACATTTTCAGTTGACATAAATACAGAATAAGAAACGGGAACGAAGCTCATTTGTGTTGAATGGAAATGGCTAAATGACTTTCACAATATGCACGATTTCCTTCATACGTTGCATCCCCGAGTCCCGAGGATCCAAACTGCGCTTGTGCACTCGAGGAAAACCACATTACGAGCGTTAACACGTTACAACAAGTGTTCCATATGGCTATCGTTCACGTTCCGAATTTACTGACAATCAGGTAAAATGCTTTCCGAAAGTTCATCGACGCTATCAACTGGGCTAGAATACACCAAAGCATTTAAATATTCAAAGCCTTTAAAAATTGCAATGGTTTCATGTCTTAGGAATTGGGGGTCATGGTATTGGCGATCCACGACCAGCCAGCCGAAGTGGCCGTGTGGTTAAAGGCGCTGCAGTCTGGAACCGCAAGACCTCTACGGTCGCAGGTTCGAATCCTGCCTCGGGCATGGATGTTTGTGATGTCCTTAGGTTAGTTAGGTTTAACTAGTTCTAAGTTCTAGGGGACTAATGACCTCAGCAGTTGAGTCCCATAGTGCTCAGAGCCATTTGATCCACGACCACTCGAAGATTCGTACCACGAATTCGAGGACAGCCACTTGAAAATGTACCGGTCAACCATCATGCACATACCAAATACGCATACTTTCTCCATATGGACCAGCATCCAAATGTAGCATTACACAGTAATGCAAACGACGTGTCGCGAAAACCATTTGTTTCCGGGTCTATGATTATCAGGATTATTTGTTTGTTTCATTGTCCTCTATTCGCCTCGTTCGTTTGTACCTTTTTCTTCTTACTCCTGGCCCTAATCACATATCTTTACGGCGTCAGCTCGTTAATTATTGGATTTGGCAATGTGAGTGGTAGAGGGTGGCGCTATGTCCCTCCTGTCGCCACCCTTCACCCCTCTCCCCCGAATCCCTTGTGTCGGAATTTGTGTATCCCATCACTCTGCGTCTAGTGTTATCCCATGTGAAAGTGTGCGATAGTTTTTTTAAGAGTTTCCGAATTTTGTAACTCAGGTAGGACGTGGATACCATCCCTGTATCACCTAGTCGGATGATAGAAACACCTAAAGACCACATGCAGGTTGACCGACACACCTGTCATCTTAGTTAATCCACCGGGCGTGTTCGACCGGGGTCGGCGCGCCTTCCCCAATTTAGTGAGCGGCTTGCCAACGCGCGCGACTGTCCGGACAGGAATGGTTCAAATGGCTCTGAGCACTATAGGACTTAACATCTGAGGTCACCAGTCCCCTAGAACTTAGAACTACTTAAACCTAACTAACCTAAGGACATCACACACATCCATACCCAAGGCAGGATTCGAACCTGCGACCGTAGCGGGCGCGCGGTCCGAGACTGAAGCGCCTAGAGCCGCTCGGCCATAGCGGCCGGCTTTGCACTATCACAATGTGAAATTCACATGAGGTTTTTCGTAGGTAGGAGATTACAGTGGATAGTTTGGAGATCTGGAAAAGTAGCCAAAACTAGGTAGCCAAAAGCATAGCGACTCCCTGTTCTTACTTTTATGAAATCCTTCTCTCCAGCATAGACCTGCCAATTTCCAGGGGGGGGGGGGGGGGGAGTGAGGTGAAAGCTAGGAGATTGCGCAGTGGTTAATTAGTTTATAGATTTAATTAATAGATCAATCAGAGTGGGAGGGGGCTATTCCAATAACTCGGACCTGGAAGTGTATTTGTATCAGGTAGGGGATGGGGGTGGGTTGGAGTTTTCCAGTGGGGAGGGGGGGGAGGGGTGGGAGGGGAAGGGGTGGTAGGATTTCTCAGAAGGACGGTTTAACCCCAGGAGGTCATAACTCAACCTGCAGGTAGTCATAATCCACTTAGCAGAATAACAGTTTAAGGTCCTGTCATTCAAAAAAGCACAATAGGTTAAAGTTTGCCATTGAGCTGAACAATAGGTTTGCCTCTGAAAGTATGCCTTCTCCTGATATAGGCGATCCACACAAACAAACTGCAACAACACCACCGGTGCCCTACTACTAACATTGTAATTCATCAACAATTTTACTGCACTAAATTGTAGTCTGGCGAATGCAACTAGATTAAACATATTATGAAAAATGGCTCTGAATCATATTATGTAGTAGATTCTTTTGAAAAATGAGTTCTTAGTAGCGAAAGCGGTGACTCTGTCATTGCTGTTACGTTGGTGATGCCAGAGAGAAGATGAGATATTCCTGCGGCGATGCAACGGCAGCCGCTATGCCGCGCTATCAGTCAGTGTTTGCATTACCCGCTGCCGAGGTAGTTAACCTCACATGAAGATTACGTGCGTTACTCTACATGTCATTTCATCAAGGCGCGTTTAGCAAAATCTCATTCTGTATAGTGAGCAGAAGATAAGAAAGACAATGTTTTGTTCAGAAAAAAAAGGTACACATTCTACAAATACAGTATACTGCGACAAGAAGTTTCGCATATATACTTTCCATAGGACCATTTAAATATCAAAAACATGACTGCCAATATGATGTAGGTGAAATATGAATCACCTGTCGGTTGGCAGGTAAACTGATTGAGTGTCTTATAGAACAGTATATGAAAGCTGAATCTAAGGACAGATATTAATTTCGTATTTACAAGAGAACTGCCTTAATACCACCCACGCATGAACGTATGCTGGTGGTTTGAATAACGCTTTCATTTTTAGCACTCAGCAGATGGAAAAAATTTAATTTCAGCGACAGATATTTGCTGCTGTTTATTAGTGATTACATTCTCAATCAGATTTACAATGACTCGACAGTTGTCATTAATGTCAAACTGTGAAGAAACGGTGTGAGGAAGAAGCCTTCTTTACTCATATGTGAAGTTGTGCGCATAAATAGCCAGGAAATTAGACAAAGAAAAACATTGAATCCAAGAAAACACATACATAATAGGAAAGGCTACGTTTTTAATTTTTTACAGCATTATATAGTAGCAGCTAATTGGTTAGCCTTATGTACAGCATATGTTCAGTTTTTAAAATGAGGAACAAGATCAAATAATTATTCCCCTATATTAATAAAAGGCAACACAACTCATGATACTGTTGTTGCAAGAAATACTTACTTCTAGCTCTTAAGTAACCTTAGACTACCAAGTCCTAGCAGCTAAAGCGTTTTCATGAGTAGAAAATAATTTTTTATGAAAATGTAAATACATGTTCCTAAATGAAATACCGGGCGATCAAAAAGTCAGTATAAATTAGAAAACTTAATAAACCACGGAATAATGTAGATAGAGACGTAAAAATTGACACACATGCTTGGAATGACATGGAGTTTTATTAGAACAAAAAAAAAAAAAAACAAAGTATTGCTAGACGCGTGTGAAAGATCTCTTGCGCGCGTCGTTTGGTGATGATCGTGTGCTCAGCCGCCACTTTCGTTAGGCTTGGCGTCCCAAGTCCCCAGATCTCAGTCCGTGCGACTACTGGCTTTGGGGTTACCTGAAGTCGCAAGTGTATCATGATCGACCGACATATCTAGGGATGCTGAAAGACAACATCCGACGCCAATGCCTCACCATAACTCGGGACATGCTTTACAGTGCTGTTCACAACATTATTCCTCAACTACAGCTTTTGTTGAGGAATGATGGTGGACATATTGTGCATTTCCTGTAAGGAACATCATCTTTGCTTTGTCTTATTTTGTTATGCTAATTATTGCTATTCTGATCAGATAAAGCGCCATCTGTCGGACATAATTCGAACGTTTGCATTTTTTTGGTTCTAATAAAACCCCATGTCATCCCAAGCATGTGTGTCAATTTGTACCTCTATATCCACATTATTCCGTGATTTATTCAGTTTTCAAATTTATACTGACTTTTTGATCACCCGGTACCTATGTTACGCCCACTCCTCACCGAAAAATGCTGCAGAGATATTTGCAGATGAAAAATGCTTCCAGAATTAAACGATTAATTGAAAATGTGTAGTAAATTAGACGAAAAAGTATAATAAGTATTTATTATCGTATACAGTGGCGGTCGTTCCGAATAACAATGAACTGTGTAGATTATGAAGCTCGCCTGTATTCTACATCATCATATTATACTAATTCATAGTTCGAAAATGAAGAGAAGTGCAATTAGAAGACAGGACAAAAAAGTACATAATCTTAGCTAACAAACGAAAAAAAAAGATTTATTTTTCTGGTTTATATAGTGGTGAAAATAATGCTTGATTACGAAGTCACTGAAAGTGATTGGGTTCCTAGAAATCCTGAGCAATTAAAATCTTGAATGTACTCCATTGTGAGAAATATTTTTATTATTACTGTTCTTGACGTCATTAGTGCAATTGGAATCATGGGGAAGAATATGGATATTACTACCAACTATGATGGTTATGCGTACGGAACGAGACCAACGAGAACAAGTGTATTTGGTGCGCCAAACTGCACACTGATAAATTTGTTAACCATACTCTGATACTATGAAATACCTAATTTTTTACAGATGACACCAGGAAGAATTAGTGAATTCCTCGACATGGTCAGGCTATGAACTGAAAAAAAATTGCTTTTACAAGAAAAGCAGTGATTGTTGAATAGAGGTCGATAACCACATTAAAATGGTAAGCAACAGCGGAAGTGTGCAAATGGGCGTGCAACAGGAATGAGCAAGGAGTTGCCGCGGCTGCTGCGGGCGGGACGGGACAAGAGGCAGGGCGCCTTCCCCGCTTCCACCTCCAGCAAACTGGCATTCTTCTGAGCTACGGACACTGCACACGCGCCCACAATAGAGCAAAGTGGCCGAGAGTCTGGTCGATCAGATTGGTCGGAAAGTCTGGCAGCCCGAGTAAGTCGGCCTCCCGGACACAGTGAACGCTGCGCAGAAGCAAACGCGTTTCTGCCATTGTGCGTATGATAGCAGAATGGAAAAGTTCGCTCCCATATTTGTATCTTCTAGGCTGTGTGATTTCTGGAGTGTTTTCGTTTTCACTTACTTACTTTTGCGTAGCGAGTGTTTTGAGTGTGTGCAAGCAATAGAGAGTTGTGCTTTTGTCGGGTGTAACACAATCACAACGCTAAAGGAACGGAAGTAGTGCTTCATGTTTTCTCCCGATGCAAATTTGCAAAAGATATGGCTGTCGAAATGCTGTAGAAAAGACTCTGTGGATGTTGCAAATGCTAGAATATGCTCTCGTCTTTTCAAAGAAACTGATAATGTTAGAGACTTGTGATTGGAAATGCTAACTTTACCGCGCAAACCACTTCTCGAGAGTGATGCATTTCTATCGTGTAATTTGTCCCGTAGTAGTAGCGCCAGTGATAGCACACCACGTGAAACACGACAAGGGAAACAACTTTTCAGCAGCTTGAGATCCATAGGAGAAGCACAGAGACTTAAGAACACCTTTCACCACAGAAGAGGAGTGCTGATTTGGAAATTTGTGATAAGCTCCTATGAGACATCCTCGGTCCCTAGGCTTACACAATATTTAATCTAACTTACGCTACGGACAACACACACACACCCATGCGCAAGAGAGAACACAAACACGGGGGTAGCCGCGCAGACCGTGACCAAGGGCCTGAGAGGAGTGCTGATAAATGTACACTTATAGATGAAGTTGTTTCTAATGATTCAGGTAAAACCAATTTACAGATTTCCGTGCTGGCATTAGAGAGGAGAAACGCTCATCTAAAAAAACATTTGCATGAAACTGCGAACACGTAATAAGTCAGTTGTCATCAACGAAATGACTTTCGCACGATGAAGAAAATAATAAAAATGCCCTTGTGTTTCGTGAAATTAATCGAATACTGGACAAAATATTTTCATCCAATCAAGTCAGAAAATTGCTATGGGTGTCAAAATGGTTCGACAGGTCGAAGCGGACATTTTCAAACTGATGACCTTGCGTGCGTTTCGCAAAAAAGTTAAAACTTTCTCTGGGAAAAACTCAGAGGTCCCCTACCTGTAGCATCAAAATAGCTTTCTTGAATAAAATGCCATTTCATTTGACACCCAGATATTTTGAGGGATGTTTTAATAGATTGGCTAATTGAGTTGCTTCCTACAAATCAGGCACTTGTATAATTTCTAGAGCGGAGACGACGGCGTCCACTTATTAGTTGAAGTTCTTTTAAACTTGTGACGAATGAAAATGAAAATGAGCGTTATATAGATCTTGTTTACCCGGGAAATTTTCTAACAGGCAACCTAGAAAATTGCATTCTCATTTCGGCCGTTTACTTTGACTACAGACTATACTTAACGAATTTTTTGTATGTTTTGATTCGACAGATGCTTTTTTTTTAAATCATCAGTGTCTATTCAAAAGCTGGACAAGTTACAGAATGTAGCAGAAACATTGTAGCAACAGCCGCGCGGGATTAGCCGAGTGGTCTAAGGCGCTGCAGTCATGGACTGTGCGGCTGGTCCCGGGGGAGGTTCGAGTCCTCCCTCGGGCATGGATGTGTGTGTTTGTCCTTAGGATACTTTAGATTAAGTAGTGTGTAAGTTTAGGGACTGATGACCTTAGCAGTTAGGTCCCATAAGATTTCACACACATTTGAACATTGTAGCAACAGCTGAATAGCAATGCACATTTCAATAGTTCAGTAGAAACTGAAAATATACAGCGCTGTTCTAGAGGCAGACGCGGTTCCTTAGTGACGTCACTGCGTCAGCTAATAGCAGTACAAAACGCTTATTGCCCAACTTACATTTTTCTACAGACCTTGAGTCGGCCGACTAGCCTACAGACGGCATGAAATTAAGAGCCAAATCGTTGAAATACAAAACTGGGTCCTACAAACTATGCCTTCTTTAGATGCCCGTATAATCGAATGTTCTATACGACTCATTCTCTTATCCGTAGTTAAGTCTCATAGTGCTTAGAGCCATTTGAACCATTTGAATCTTATCCGTAGTATCTACTTTCGAAAAATCAAAATCCGAGACCCGATGTTCTTTTAAACCACGGAGACCACAGACACTTTGTACCAGAAACGAAAACCTCAGAAAAGTAAACCAAGGAAAAGAATAAGCTATTGTTCGAAACTGAGAACAATAAAATGCTTGACCAAAGACGGTTCCTAAAACAATTGATTCATTCAATAATATTAGGGAAAAAACGTACAATGTGTAGATTCTTAGCTATAACCGCGCGATTTAGTTATAATGTGACTATCATCTTTTTATTTGTTAGCTGTTTATGTTAATGGAGTTAGTTGCTGCTCATTCTCTATAATTTACGGTCTTCGAGGTTCCTGGGGTCCGAAGGTACATTGACATCTGTCATCAACCTGTAGGCGGCATTACTACCTTCCACCCCGACAAGACTACATAGGTTTTACGTGAATTTGGGAGTAGTAACCTGTCACTGCTTATGTACTAAGTGATTTGGTCAAAGAAGTTATCATTACCGCCTGCTTGGGTCTTTTTCGCCCTCTCCCTCTGATATTGATTGTTGTGCCTTGTCGTGCATAATGATATGTGCCACCACATAACAAATATAAATTTAAAAAGCAAAAACACAAATCTCTATAGTTAAAAATGCAAATGTAAGTTTGTTCGAAATCGTTTATCTCCGAAAGTTCTTGAACGACTGCTTTGAAATTTTGACAGAACGTCGCATTCTAATACAGGCGCGTTTCCAGGTGCCACACATATCACCTTCAGTGTTAACTCTACCGTGTTCGTGGTAGCTGCTGATTATCAGAGAAGGTCCTGTCTCTGCGCCTCGTTTCTCTTCCTTACAAATTAGATTAAATGTGAGTACTGTTACGTTTTCTGGTATTTTCGTTTGTGGTACATGTGCATCTTCCAAATGTGGTAAGACAAGGCCGGTTAATTACGTGACCTGCCTTTTTGTTTGTCGATTTCTCTTTTTGCTCCCACCTCGACCACTTGTGAAGTTTCATGATCTCATTTGAGGTCTGCTCTATCCATTTTAAATAAAAAATATTTTTACTAAACATACTTAAAGTTTGTCTTTCATGTTTCACATTTTTCTTTTGAAAGTGGAAGAGAAAATTGTAACTACATTATTTTAAGGTTCATTATAACGAGTTTAATTAAACTGATTATTTTTACAGCTGCCAAATGGCTCTTTACGATGGCGGTTTCTTGAAAATAGTTTCTTCAAATAAGTAAACACAAATTAGGCAGGGATACCATCTTCCCTAATATCTCACTCACTCCATCGACATTCACGTGTTTCCTCTACTGTAGTGTGTATAAAATGCTCTACTAACAAATATTAAAACATACACGTAAACTGAAAAGCTTTTTATTTGTTTCAAACATTGATTAAAACACTTTGATGAAAACATATTTTTATAGAGAGACTGTGAAACACTTATTTAAGATGTGAAAACACTTTGCCTTAAACACTCCAACCCTAAGTAGGCCCTAGTATTCATGTTTATATCCATTGGACAAACCGACATAAATGTTCCTGAAAATAGCAGGCCTAACTGTATCAACAGACCGCTAAAAATGGACCTTTCAGTGATATAGATTGATTTCACTGAACCTTGCTATTCATATGAAAGACAACATTGTTTGTACCGTCTTCCGAATCTTATCGTTACGCACCTTCTCAATTTCTAAATTTGTATGATCACTAACAGAATTCTTGTCAGTGAACTTGAGCTTAGCTTCCTTTCACAAAAGGTTAATCTCTTTCCGCGACGTTTGTTTCGACTTCTCAGCAGGCCAATTAACACACATTAAAAGTTTTGGTTGGTTGGTTGGTTGGTTGATTCGCGGGGACCAAACAACGAGGTCATCGGGTCAGGGAAGGGTGGGGAAGAAAGTCACCCATGCCCTTTCACAGGAACCATCCCAGCATGTACCTGCAGCGATTTAGGGAAATCACGGAAAACCTAAATCATGATGGCCGGACGCGGGCTATAACGGTCGTCCTCCAGAAAAAAAGATACAAATTCATTTTAAACACAATAAAATACTTTAAATAAATAGTTTTAGCTTCGTTAAAAGTTGCGCTGAGAAGTATTTATTTTTATTCCTTGATGGTGACTAGTTTCGGAAACTGTATCCATTTTCAAACTAGTCACCACATAGAAATAAAAAATTGATATTTCTCAAAGCAACTTATGACGAAGCTACAACCATTTATTTTCATTGTAAGACAAGTTGCAGACCTATTTTTCAACTGCAGCATACAAAAGTTCGTCGACAATAACAGACATATGGCCCTGACTAACATTAACCTATACCTTTCACAAATCACTTACCTCACAAAAATCTTGGTTACTCGAACTACTGCAATACAGCGAGCGCCACTATTGCCAGCTAAATAAAAGATTCAAACTACGGAAGGCACTAACTACTGATAGGCATAGTTAGCAAATGAAAGATTTTAATAGAGAACAAACAATGTATTTACCTTAATAGTGTTGAAAAATCATAATATACATAGCAGTTCACGACATCCAGTCTTACAAATTTCCAAACTCCGCCATTTCTCTCCCCACATCCACCACTGCTGGCGGCTCACCTCCAACTGCGCAACGCTACGCACTGTTTACATCCAGCTGCCCAACACTACAATGGCAGACAACAATGCAAACTAGCCACAGACTGCACACAGCACAGCCAGAGATTTTCATACAGAGGTGGCGTTACCAATAAAAAAACCTAAACAGCCTACTTACATAGCCCCCATGCTCCCAACAAAAAAATTTACAAATTGTTTTGGGCAGTGGCCAATAACGATTTGAAAAAATTTTTCATAATTACAATAACAAAGATATCAAATGCACACACTTATTGATACAATGTTGGTCAAAAGCTAAAATTTTCTCACAGTCCATAAAGACAGTCCTGATCATTCATCACAGTAAAACTGCCGTTTCTTTTCTCAAAGTCTGAGCAGTAAAAGAAAATTCACAGGAAAGTAGTGTATTTCCATACAGTCTTGAAGAAGTAGTGTTGTCCTTCCAACGGAAAGACAGTGCTGACTCTCGACATGCAGACAAGTAATGGGTCACAACAGTTCAAACCCACAGCAGAGTCATTCGAAGTTTTGAAGAATATTGGTAGGCAGGTCATCACAGAGTAGACCCACTGTAGTCCTGGTAGAGATTGTGGTATTGGTGGGCCACCAGAGGTGCAGACCCACTGCAGTCCTTGTAGAAATAATGGTACTGGTGAGTCAGCAAAGGTGTAGACCCACTGTAGTCCTTGTAGAAATAATGGGATTGGTGGGTCATCAAAGACGCAGACCCACTGTAGTCCTTGTAGAGATGGCCAGCAGCCATCTGTTGTGACTGTGCAGGTGCACAATCACCATTGAAGAGTCTTGCGGATAATATAGCAAGTCCATAAACCACCACTTGTGCACTCACAAAGTTTTTTGGAATTGTCCTCAGAACGAGCAATGCTGTTATCCAGTCCCTTGCTGAATTATTAACACACGTGCAAACACTAACAGTCCCTACTTCTCACATATTTTCCATATACTATGACCAACAGAAACTGTCCAACACTACAATGGCAGACAACAATGCAAACCAGCCACAGACTGCACACAGCACAGCCAGAGATTTTCATACAGAGGTGGCGTTACCAATAAAAAAACCTAAACAGCCTACTTACACCTCGACTGACATGCGTGAATTCGGCCGCGCTGGGTGGGAACTTAAATGAAATCTGGCACTTCTGCGGAACGCCTTTCAGATAGAGGAATCCCGGGCATACGCACTTATAACGCATTAGGTTCAAATCACAGTCTACTAAAGACTGATGCGTACTTTAATATTGTCTGTGTTCGGGATTAATTTCATAAAACAAAATGTTATCTTTTGTAATAATGGGAGTTTTTTCAATTAAGAACTTAATGTGAGATTTTAATTGTCTTCCCTCAGATAAGGGTAGAGAGTTTTTGAACTAAGTTATGAATGAGCTAAATAACAAGTGGCCTGCACTGAAACTGGTACATGGAAGACCCAGACATAGCCAAAGCCAAGGTTCCATCGAATGGGCCGACCAGGATGTACAGAGTATGATAATGATACGGATGCAGACAAATAACTCAGCACATTAGGCTGACAAGTGAGAGTCTTCGCTTCATCCAATTCATGCAAAAACCGTTCTTTTCATCAAGAAATTCAGCTGTTGGTATAGGAGGCAATGTTTGACTGTAAAGTAAAAGTGGGGCTGAGTATTTCAGATCTGCCTAAAGAAATTATTGATAACATAGTGATAGAGGAAGACCTTGAGAAAGTCGAACAAGAAATGGAGGATGCTATTAATGTAGGGACTACAACCAACAATGACACTGCCTACGTGAGGGTCGAACCATCGGAAAGTCGAGACCATTCACTGACAACTGAAAATATTCTGTGTGATTTGTGAAGAAGAATGTAGTGCAGCCCACTGTTGTGTATCCCGCGGTAAAGATGTGCAGGCAATTTGTGGAAGATGCAATGAAGAAGAGGAAGGATATGGAGGGAAAATTATTTGCAAACTGCGCTATAATAAACAAGAAACCAGGAAGAAGAGGGCAGGAGCTCACGACGTTTTCGAGCACAAGGTTGCCAAGATGCTCAAAAATTCAGATGCAAAATTCCCACCTGCCAAAGTTGGAGACAATGTTCGCATCCGAGTACCAGATGTTGAAAGAGGTCGCGGAGGTCCCAGAAACGTTCTTGCAGGTGTCGTGAACGTCGAAGGCACTTCATACAAGCTGACAACAGGACAGATTGTTCTCAAGCAAATATATTCCATAAACGAGTTCTCTATTCTGCACGATAAACTGCTCACACTGGAAACCGTGGCCAAACAAGAAAAATAATTCAAACCATATCGTCTTTACATTCACTGATCAGTGGCCGAGGATACAATCTATGCAACTGCTCTACTAAATGCAATCGATGCAAATGCAGAAATAAGAAAATATTGTGAAGTTAGAAATGTCATAAAAGCTTAACCTGTTGCAATATGTGAATACCGCTGTATTTAAAGAAGATTTATAGTGTGAATATATTGTAGAAAGTTTATATTTTTTATAAGTGAGATTGATAAAAGAAATAGACTGCATACAGCTTGAAATTATATTCATCCACTCTTTATATTTAACTTCCGATTTTGACCGATCTGTCTACGCCACCTTGCAAGCTGGCCAGCCAGATCGCGAACTCAAGAACAGATCGGACATTAGCCGACAATTTACAGCGATATTGGCCATTTCCTGACTTATACAATTTGAAATTGTTCAATCAAATCTGTTTTCCTTTTGTGTTCGCTGTTTGGCCGATCGGTCCCAGCCACTTCTGGAACTGGACGGTCGATTTCCGAAAATGTGTGTGTGTGTGTGTGTGTGTGTGTGTGTGTGTGTGTGTGTGTGTGTGTGCAATATATAATGGGGAGACATTGTTGCCAAAAATCTCAAAATGTGCCGTCCAGATTTACTTCAAATTTTTACGTGTTGCTGTAATAATCATGTAGACACATATAGACTACATACTTTTTAATATATATACAGGGTGGAGAAAAGTTGTGTCACTATGGACAGCTAATGTCAGCAGGAACCAAAATTAATAAAGTTCTGTAGGTCGACAACGCACCATTTTTAAACTACGGAATCTAGGGGCCACGCGCTCCGATTGGCCATGGGTTTGCCCTGTTGCCGTTCGTCGGTTGACGGGCAGCGCTATGGTCGCCGGTTCACACATACAAACGTCACTCGCCCCGTCACTGGTCCAACGTAATACGCACGCACACACGCATTTTGCAATCTTCGGCAGGCAAAGCATTCGCGGTCATGCGTTATCCAGAGCATCCGGCAACTGGGCAATTGCGCCGCCACTCGGAGCGCGTGGCGCCATGTTTCCGTAGTTTAAAAATTGTGCGTTGTCGACCTACAGAACATTGGTATTTTTGGTTCCTACTGGCATCAGCTAGTTATGGTTTATTGGTTTATGATTAGAATACTGCTACCGAGTCTGAATTTGCAGTAACAATAAACAAGGCTGAGCTGAAGGTCAGAGAGAGGGGGAAGAGCAAGCAGATGGACAGACGGGTGGAAGTAATGGACACAGACGGGAAGGAGGAGATGGATGAAGAGAGGGGGCTGGAGGAGATGGAGAGAGAGAGAGAGGAGGGAGGAGAAGATGAACAGAGAAAGGGGGGAGGAGGTAATGGAGTGAGAGAGGGGGTGAAGGATGGAGTTGGAGAGAGTGAGGAGGACAAAATCAACAGAGAGACGAGAAGAAGGGCCGGCCGGAGTGGCCGTGCGGTTCTAGGCGCTACAGTCTGGAGCCGAGCGACCGCTACGGTCGCAGGTTCGAATCCTGCCTCGGGCATGGATGTGTGTAGTGTCCTTAGGTTAGTTAGGTTTAATTAGTTCTAAGTTCTAGGCGACTGATGACCTCAGAAGTTAAGTCGCATAGTGCTCAGAGCCATTTGAACCATTTGAACGAGAAGAAGGTGATAGACTGAGAGAGGGCAAGGAGGGAATGGACCAAGAAGAGGAGAGGGAGATGGACAGAGAGGAGAGAAGGAAATTACGACGCACAGTGTATCCAGTTCCCATACATATTGCACCCTCCCCACACGAAATAATTAAAAATATTATTTGGTTAATGATTCTAATTTTTGTGTAACCTCACAAAAAAAACTTAATTAATAATAATAATAATATGAGTCTATTTTTTGTGTAACCTCTGAACAAAATTGGTTCCCATTTAATGTACCCACAAAATTGTTTTCTCATTTAATATAAGCTCGAAACAGAAAAATTCCTAAACCTCGTAATAAAAAATAAATTCAGTAACCTGGTAAAATTTGGACGACAGCAGTGCTGCGTCATGGCCCTGTAAGATCATTCTGAATAAAAAGCAAAAATTCTCACCTCGACAAAGTCGGCAACTATCTGCTCTTACAATAGCTCTTTTCCGGCACAGCTCTGTGCAATGCTGGCCTATACATTTGTTATTTATGAAAGGAAGCAAATGATTTTTCTTTTGCAACAATCGAAATGATCATGCATTGAAAAAAAATATTAAATTCTTTAAATTGAAATGAATGCTTGTTATTATTAGGACATTTAAAAAAAAAATATACATGGGAGTTTACATAATATTACTAGATATGTGCGAGGCTGCTTTTTTTTACCTTATACAATAATACTCGGGCTCCGGCATCGCTGCACCGCGACCGGCCCAGCCAACATGATACACCAGATAGGACTGACAAGCGTAGACAGGCGACTGCTCGCTAGCAACAACTTACTGCTACTGCTACACAGTTCGTACTGCAGTCAAGACTGCTCTTTGGTCTCAGATTCTCTTATAGCTTACATATCGCAGGCAGCACATACCTCTTACACAACCCTCCACTGAGGGGGCAAAAATTTGGCAGCGATGGTGAGTCAACTGGACTTGCCATAAGTAACAAATTTTTCTAAAATCTATTTAGTTAACTAAGTTGACAGTCACAGAGTATATATATATATATATATATATATATATATATATATATATATATATATATATGTACAGAACATGAAATGAAATATAGTGCACATGCACTGAGTACAGAACATATCAAGCAATGACAACATGTATACGCAATGAGTACAAATTATATTAATAAATGATATAAAGGGCATACACACTGTAGTACAGAACATATCAAGCAATGACAAAATGTATACGCAATGAGTACAAAACATATTAACAAATGACATAAAGGGCATACACACTGTAGTACAGAACATATCAAGCAATGACAAAATGTGTACGCAATGAGTACAAAACATATTAACAAATGACAAAGTGCATACGCACTGTAGTATTTTTTTGTTACCATTTTACTAGAACTAGGATAGGAAAAGGAAGGATTGCATCATGGTTGTAGCACATTAGGTTGCACGTAGCTGCACTGAAAGTCCATATCTTTCTACAGAAGCACAACACCAAGTGAGACAATCTGAAGTTCTCCTCCCTGAAGTATTAATCAGTGTAGCCAAGACACTGAAATGTCGTATTAATATTCCATGTTATCATTTTGGTAGTACATTAGGTACACCAAACAGTAAAACCATAGTAACATCTCCATTGTTCAAGGTGGTGGACACCATGATGTGTCAACACCACACTCATTCACCAATGTAGAATTAGTACAGAAACCAAATATAGTGCTCCATGATAATAAGGATAGACAGGACAAATGTATATTGCAGTAATTTCTGGTAATTAGGTCAGAAGGTGAAGGACATTAAGTCTCATGCTAGTAATCATTGAGAATTACACTAATCTATCAACCGATTTGACTAATTGTTGCCACTCATCGCCTAGTTACTGAACACTTCTGTACTATGTATGAAGTATTACAGAATAATGTTCATAAATCATCTGATTACAGTGAACATTGGCACTCACTGGCCAGATACAAATCATTTTTATACATTATTTAAAAGTGATCATTCAAAGCAAGAGTTAATTAATGGCATACCATTTACATAATTCATTTAGTTATAGTAATCATTGGCACTCATTGGCCAGTTATAAACCATCAGAAGTCATCATTCAAAACAGGAGCTAATGAGTGGCATAGTATTAACATAATTCACCTAGTTATAGTAATCATTAGCACTCATTGGCCAGTTACAAACCATCAGAAATCATCATTCAAAACAGGAGCTAATGAATGGCATAGTATTAGCATAATTCACCTAGTTATAGTAATCATTGGCACTCACTGGCCAGTTACAAACCATCAGAAGTCATCATTCAAAACAGGAGCTAATGAATGTAGCATCAAGCTACTGGTATTCATATATAATAGCATGTAGGTGACATAATACAAAATTAAAATAAGAAACAGGGCATTCATTGGCCAGTTACTAAACATAGCAAGTATTGAATATACAAAACATTTTTCATCATTCAAGTGATATACGACATATTTAAAATAATTATTGGCACTCATTGGCCAGTTACAAAGTATTCTTATATTTTTATAAAACCTTATTCGGTGTTATTCACAAGTTATCATTCAAAATGAGAGTTAATTATTGGCATAGCATTTGTAGAGTATAACAAAAATATTATTTACAGAAATTATTGGCATAGTATTTATGCATCATTACAAAGCATCATTTAGTATTACTTAGAACTCATCATTCAAGTGACATACGACATATTGAAAATGTAACACACTGTCTATTACTCAAGGTCTGTGATTAGAAAACAGCATTCAATATTACTCAGAACTCTCTTAAACTAGTAGCATTATTTGGGACTGGTAATACATTTTTTTTCTTTTTTGCTAGAAATGCATTGCGTTGAGATCGATAATTAATTGCTGGGGCATGAAAATATTTGTTTTCACTTACTGCTGCAAATGAGGATAGGTAACATCATTCATCATGAGTCAGCTGTAGCAAGGTTATGAAACAAGTAGAGTATATGTGATCACATTCATGAATGACACACACAAATGGGTAAAAAAAATGCAAGTACTAGAACAGGTTTAATGATTAACTGCTTATAGCATATTAATTTCGTGAATAGCTTCTCCTAGAAAAAATACAAAATGGATTATTAAGCTGAAAGAAGAAACGCATATTATGCTGAAAAGTAGTGAACTTCGAATTAACAGGTAATGAAATGTGTACTCAATATATATGTACTCTAGCTGTCCTTTCCAAAACCTTCAGTCATTATACCATGCGACATAAGACATACTGTCAAAACGAACTGCAACAAATACTTAAATAACTACATAGCATTTCTTAAATAACAGTAAATATATAAACTTCACCATTATTCTCATCTGCAAAGAAAAACTTAAAACTGGTGCGTCTAGTGGCCATATAAAATTTATAACTATCATCACCTGTAAGCAAAAACTTCATTATTCATATCACCATAATTTCATTATTATCATCACCTGCAAAGAAAAACTTCATTATTCATATTACCATATTCTTCATCATTATTCATCATCATTCATCATCATCTGCAAAAAGACACTTCATTATTCATTATTCATATTACCATTTACTTCATACAACTATTCATAGTATAGAGATCCTTATTTCTAGCATATTTCATCACTAAAACTAAGATGTGTAGTTCTGTTCGACAGCCTGCATCAATCGCCTCGTATTCTGAAAGAAAAAGTTAGTTAAGACTGTTATCATACGATGTGTATAGTATATTAATGTTAATGTTCGTTAATTCTGATCCATTTACTCTTCGTGACGAGGTATTGCATCTTCTTTCGTTCATTCCGAAGGTGAAATTCCCATTTCATAGTAATCCACTGTGGTTTGTTTCATTTATTTCTTTTACACGTTATTGCTTTCTGAAAATGATGAACAATGATTAATGTCTTGCATTTAAATCTTATACCCATTAAATAAAAACTGGTTTCTAGTGATATAATTAAGCATACAGCATAGCATGACGGAAAACGTAATATGTCAAAAACGCAGACAGTGTGCAGGTGCAAAAATGTACATAGAGTATCATAATGTAGTAGCAAAAAATGTAAAATAGTCACGATGTTGAGATATCATAAGGCAAAAATGTCAAAGTCAACTGGTGTTTGTTATATCTTAAAGATTTCATAGTGCATACAAAGAAACAGGAAAACAATCATACATACATAAAAAATGGAAAATGTGCACGGTCTGATGTGTAACGACAAGAAAAGCGACTTGCTAACCTTACCTTGCCGGGCACTTGCCAAGAAAAAATATGATAATCATCAGTAAGTGTTCATATAAATATAATTGTATAAGTGGTCATATAAAAATCAGGAAATGGCATTACAGTGTGATAAATCATAATATGTTCATTCAATAACGGGTTTAATATTGGAGACATGGTGATTGCCTTTACTTTTTCTGGTTCTCAGAGTTTCGACGTGTACTACATTGGGGTGAAGAATGCTGCGCATTATATGTGGACCTACGTATAGAAGCTCAAATTTACTACATCTACTCTTTCCTCTGTTAGATAAATAGTGTATACGCACTAATATCTTCTGTCCAATGTCAAAGTCACGGCGTGTACAAACCTGTTTTTGCTGTCTTCTCCAGCGCTCTGCGGCACGTTTGATGTTGTTCAGCGCAATGTCAATTATTTCATGGTGTCGTAGTCGACGAGATGTAGGAAAGGATACTAATTCTTTAATTTTGTTAGGTGGATCAACATTTTTCAGTATAACAGTCGGAGATAGCATAGTAGATTCATTTTGTATGGAATTAATTACGTCCTGGAATGAGAGTATTTGTGTGTCCCAATCAATATGTCTTTTATGGCAGTATATTCTACACAGTTTACCAATTTCTTTCATTAATCGTTTACAAGGGTTCGAAGAAGCATGATACTTGGATATATAGATCGGAGAAATGTTTCTTGTTCGTAACATACGTGTCCATATAGCAGATCGAAATTGTGGTCCATTGTCGGAAATTACTTTCAGTGCATGCCCTACATGAAATAAAAAATGTTTTACAAATGCTTTCCAAACAGATTTAGCAGTAGCTTTGCGTAACGGAGTGAAGGTAACAAATTTTGAAGTGAGTTCAACAGCGACAAAGATGTAGCAAAAACCTCTATTAGTTCTGGGAATCGGACCAAAAATGTCTACAGCGGCCATGTGTCTCAATTTAACAGGTACAATGGGATGTAACGGTGGAATATGTGAAGTCGTGTCTGACTTAGCTTTCTGGCAGATTTTACATGACGCTAAAACTCGTCGAATACGTTTCTCCAGGTTGATAAAATAACAGTTGTGTCTCAGTATTAGAAAACATTTTCTGGCTCCATAATGTGCGTAACTTAAATGAGTATACAGAATTAATTTGTTAACAAGCTCGTCAGGAATGCATAGTAACCAGTTGTTGCTGTCAGGGTGAGAGCGGCGAAACAGAATATTATTGCGTACAGTGTAATGGTTTCTAATGGTAACATTATTCCTATCTTGCCAAAGGTGTTTAATTTCTTTCCATACGTTGTCTTTACTCTGCTCTTGTGCTATGTCTCGTAATGACGACGAAATGAAATTTTCAAATGCAACTTGTTGAATATACATGACGCTGAAATTTGCTTTGCAGAAGTTGGTTGCGATGTCTTGCTGATTGTTGCTGAGAGAACGGGATAGTGCGTCTGCTACAATATTTTGTGTACCGGGAATGTGAACAATTGTAAAATTAAATTCTTGTAAATAAAGTTTTCATCTGCTTAATCTGTCGTGTGTAAATTTAGCGGAAAGTAAAAACTGTATAGCTCTATGATCTGTGTAAACGGTAGTGTGTCTTCCACAAAGAAAATGCCTAAATCTCGTAAATGCCCATACAACACAATGTTTCAAGTTCTGTAACAGAATAATTGCGTTCAGCAGGTGACAGAATGCGACTCGCAAAGCCGATGTTTTTAATTACTGTAGTACCATCTTCTTCAATTTCCTGAAAAATGTGTACGCCTAAAGCGGTGTTAGAACTGTCGGTGGCAATGTAAAAATTTCTAGTAAGATCTGGATGTGATAAAAGTGGTGCATTCAACAAAGCTTCTTTCAGATTCACAAATTCAGAATGTGCTTGGCTATCCCAGGACCAAATAGTGTTTTTACCCGTCAATCGACATAATCTAGGGGTGTCTAAAGCAGAGTAATGAATAAATTTACGAAAAAAGTTAATTAAACCCAAAAAGCTGCGTAGTTATTTCTTCGTCGTAGGAACAGTAATGTCACGTAAAGCTTGAAGTTTTTCCGGGTCAGGCGCAATGCCTTCTGCTGAAATTACATGTCCAAGAAATCTTAAAGAAGTTTTGCCAAAGTGCGATTTGCTAAGATTAACTGTGAGTCCTTGTGCACGTAAAGTTCGTAATAGTTGTTCAAGAATCAGATTGTGTTCAGACCAGTTAGCTTCTGCAATAAGAATGTCGTCTACATACGTTGTGATTCTGTCTTTAAGTTCTGTCGGAAGTATACTATTCAAACCGCGAATAAATGCTGCTGAAGAAATAGTTAAACCGAATGGTAATTTACAAAATTGATAACAGTCACCAAAACAGAGAAAAGCTGTGTACTTTCTGCAGTTCGGATGGAGCTGAATTTGCCAAAATCCCGATTTCAAATCTAACGTAGAATAAATAGCAGTATCATGAAATTTCTGTAGAACTTCTTCTAGTGTCTGTGGGCGATCTGTTTCATTAATAATAATGTCGTTGATGTGACGCGAATCAAGTACGAGACGAAGTGAACCATCCTTTTTCTTAACAATATGGAGTAACGGACTAACTGCCGGTTCAATAATTCTTTGGTCAAGCACAGCTTGCAATTCTTTCTTAACTTGTTCTCTGTGAATATACGGAATGGGATAATGTTTGGCTTTAAATGTGTCATGCTGTTTAACTTGAAATTCATACATAAAACCGGACATAGTACCAGGGACGTTGTCAAAAACTAGAGCTTGCTGTAAAAGAATTTTGCGTAGTTGCGTGCGTTCGTCGTCTGTATTTGCACTGCTCTGTTTAACTTTATCAGAAATCATTTGTATAACGTCATAGTCGGCTTCGTCTGGAGTATTATAGTTGTGTACGTACGTATCTGTGAACAATGTGGAATGACAGTCTATGTTACGTGATGCGGAAATGACCTCTGTACGATTAATTGTTTGTTCTTCTACAGATAAAGAGTGCTGAAATTCTAAAGCCAGTTGTACATTTTCATCCTTTAACATTAAATAGGAGTTTTGAAAGTCAATAATTGCGTCGTGTTGTACCAGAAAATTCGTACCTAAAATAACGTCTGTTGTCAATAAGGGAACAATCCAAAAATTTGAGTGAAATGTATGACCTGCAATACAAAATGATAAATGTGTCTGTAATTTTACATCTACTCCTTTACCAGATACTGCTCCTTTTACTTTAGTTTTGCTTAATGGTAACGTAGGATAGGTATTCTCTTTGTTACATTCGTTGAAAGTTTCCTCATTTATAACTGACATAGGTGATCCAGAATCGATTACTGCTGAAAATTTGGATGATCCAATCTTTACCTCAATGACAGGGTGGGAAATGGTTTTTTGAATAACTGATCTTTCCTGCAAGAGAGTGTCTCAGATGTCGTCAAAAGTAATAACATTTTCGTGAACGAGATTCTGCATGTCAAAAGTATTGCTTGCGTTGCTGGAAGATGCAACCTGTACTATATCTAGTCAAATTCTATCTGACATGCTATCATTTGCGGGAGGATGCTGTGGCATTTCCACTATTTGTACTGTTCTGTTATTTCTTCCTGACGTATTACGTTCGGGATGATATCTACTGTCTGGTTCATTCATGATAATATGTTGTTGCGGATGATTTTGCTGCTGATAAGACCGACTGTTATTAAACGTACGCAGAAAATTGTGACCATTATTTTTACGTCTGTCATGATAGTCATTGCTATATGGCGCGTTGCGATATGAGTTGAAATGATGTGTCTTCTGTACGTAGTGATTTCCTTATTGCTGTGCGTTGCTATTTGGTGTGGCCGACGCTATACGTGTAGGCGGCGAAACATTAAAGCTTGGTTGACCTTGCACATTACATTGTTGGTTAGGTATGCTAACCGGTTGGTTTTTTTGCCGTTGTTGGGAAAAACCTCTATTGTTACCAAAATGTGTTTGCTGTTGTTGATAATTTTACACATACTGATGATTAAATTTTTGTTTGGTATTAAAGTTCTCGTGGTTGTCATTTCTGGAGCGTCTAATGAAAACTGTCACTTTCGGTAAAATTTGTCATATTGGGTTTTCTTTACACGTTTCTAATCCTAGATAGATCGATAGTTGAAGAGCTGTTTTGATAGATATAAAGGGTAGTAGAAGAGAAGGCAGCAGTGCAGAAAACTAAATATGAAATAGCACTACTACGGCTCGGGGCCCTGTGCACGCTACCGCACATATTCATCGAAGTGTAATGAATCCCCTGAGGTCGATTACGCACTACAATTAAATTTTAGTTTCTGCGTTACAGGCAATGGCGGTGAAAATTCAAAAACAAATTGTTGTATCCAGTCCAATCCTAGTTTCTGTATTACAGAAAATGCCGATGAAAATTCAAAAGCAAATTGTCGTATCCAGTCGAAAGAGTGAATCTGCGTTCTGTCATTTTTAAATACTTTAAATTTTCTCACGGATAGAAAGTGCTTGTAATCAAAATTATCGTCTCTGTACGTCTGAACAGGTTCAGGATTGTATGAGAATCTATTTGTCTGTGACTGTTCGGAATCTAACTCACGTACTCTCTGTAAATTACCTAAATTATACTGGCCGTGTGAGTCTGACAAATGTTCGCAAAGTGGTGTATGCTGTGATGTGTTAAAGGCTGAAACATTTTTCATTTCTGTCACTTCTTGTTGTAAAGTTGACAATTTTCTACGTAATGTGTTACTGGACGAACCTATCTCACTGATTGTCTGCTGTAAATTTTGGATTTCGGGTGTTTGATTAAACGAAACTGGTGACGTATCGTCTGATTTGGTGTCATTATTACTTTCGATAACGTCAACACGACTGGCCAATTTATCATATTTTTCAGTCAGTGCTTTTACCTGATCATCGTTTTTAGTATCGCAAGCATTAATTTGTTCTTGTATTTTACGTGTGGTTTTGTTTAATTTCTTAACGTCTGCTTTGATGGCATCGGGATCCTGTATTAGTTGTAATTGATCAAGTCTGTCGGTCACTGATTGAAAGTGTACTGTGTGTGTGTCTGTTTATGTTTTAAGATCAGAGATTTCATCATGCAATTCGGTGTTCAACTGTTTCATAGCATTAATTTCGTCTGATACTGTAGCAATATTGTTGTCTATGTATGTTTTTGCTTTCGTAAACAATTTACGCTTATCTTCCTGTCTCTGTGCAGTAATTGTTTCCAGTACTTGTCGCTTTACTTTATTTTGTTCCTGTATAAATTTACGGTAACGCGTTTCACTGTTTTGTAGGTGGTGATTAAAACTTTCGTCAATTTGGCTGTTCTGTTGGTCAAATTTCGTGTCTACTTTCGCATTCAGCGTGCGTGAAAGTTCTGCTGACATTAATTTAAACTCGCTTCGTAACTGTGTTGCGTTTTCAGAGCATTGTTTAAGGACTGCACTAATTTCGTCTCTAAGTAATTTAGTAGTGGCTGCATGTGTATTACTTAATTCTTGTGCCACAGATCTAATTTCTTCACTACTGTTCCTAGCACAAGCCTTAATTTCCTCATGTAGTTGCTCTTTAGTATCATGACATTGCACGGCAACGGCTGCAATCTGTTCATTAATTTGTTTAAAGTTCTCATTAATTTGTTCGATCGACCTGTCTTGTTTTTCATTCAACTGTTTGGAATTGTTGTCTGGTTTTTCATTAATTTCATTAATTTGTTGTTTGAGATTTTCACTAAGTTGTTTGTGATTGTTGTATTGTTCTTTTTTCGACTGTTTAAGACTTCCATTAATTTGTTTATAATTGTTGTCTTGTTTTTCATTGAATTGTAGCAATAATGCTACAACTTGATCCAAGTCAAAATTACCGACTATATTCTCTGTACTGTGTGATGGTGTATCTGCATGTGTCACGCTTTGTGTAACCATTTGGTTATTCTGTGATTCTTGAAAATGTTTGCTAATCGGATGTGCCCTGTTGGTCACTACACCGGAATCAAACAAATCTGACGTATTCTGATTACACTGTTCATTTTCGTTAGAAAAATTTATCTGTTCGTTACATAAATTTTGCAAACCGGGTGTTTCAAACTGGGCAGCGTTCATTGTAATGGAACGTGCCACGTCATCAATTGCCGTTAAATTAACAGAGGACAATTGAATTCGTTTGTTCATCATTAGCATCAAAATCATTACTAGTGGTCGGTACGCACTGATTGTCTGTAAATGGAGGATTATCATTATTACACTGAGTGTCGCTAATATTATCAGTCAAAATATTCGAATGGGCTATTTCACTCATTGCACATCGCGATGTACTGTTAACAGTTTTTCGCGGCATTTTTCACAAATCAAAATTAAGCACAAAATGAAACCAAGACAAAGCAAAAATGGAACAAACACAATTACAACAAAGAGCAATAAATTGCCGATGATCTGTGAAAGAAAGAGTGACAAATTAGTAAATGCGTTGCGCCAGATGCAAACTACATTTAAGTAAATAAGAGCAGATATATGACTACTTCTCAGAGATTCACAAAGAAATACGATCCTGGCCGGTTGTCGCCAAGTGTAACCTCCCCACAGAAAAATTAATGAATAAAGAATGTGATTCTAATTTAGTGTAACTTCTCTACAAAATATAATTAAATATTATTTGGTTAATGTTTCTAACTTTTCTGTAACCTCACAAAAAACTTAATTAATAATAATAATAATATGAGTCTATTTTTTGTGTAACCTCTGAACAAAATTGGTTCCCATTTAATGTACCCACAAAATTCTTTTCTCATTTAATATAAGCTCGAAACAGAAAAATTCCTAAACCTCGTAATAAAAAATAAATTCAGTAACCTGGTAAAATTTGGACGACAGCAGTGCTGCGTCATGGCCCTGTAAGATCATTCTGAATAAAAAGCAAAAATTCTCACCTCGACAAAGTCGGCAACTATCTGCTCTTACAATAGCTCTTTTCCGGCACAGCTCTGTGCAACGCTGGCCTATACATTTGTTATTTATGAAAGGAAGCAAATGATTTTTCTTTTGCAACAATCGAAATGATCATGCATTGAAAAAAAATATTAAATTCTTTAAATTGAAATGAATGCTTGTTATTATTAGGACATTTTTAAAAAAAAATATACATGGGAGTTTGCATAATATTACTAGATATGTGCGAGGCTGCTTTTTTTACCTTATACAATAATACTCGGGCTCCGGCATCGCTGCACCGCGACCGGCCCAGCCAACATGATACACCAGACAGGACTGACAAGCGCAGACAGGTGACTGCTCGCTAGCAACAACTTACTGCTACTACTACACAGTTCGTACTGCAGTCAACACTGCTCTTTGGTCTCAGATTCTCTTATAGCTTACATATCGCAGGCAGCACATACCTCTTACAATATTAACATATTAGAAACATGTCCTCTCTCCTTTTTTTCATTTAAGCAGACTGACCCACAGCAGAGCGTAGCCAGGAGCGCCTAGTTAGAAATAGAAATCTTCATGAATAGTGCTGTGGCTGCTCGCGTGCTCAAAGTGTTGCTTATAAGTTCGGCTAGTGGTGATGCAAGCGATCCAGTCTACTTGTAACTTAGTAGCTGTTCAACTGACGTGACTGGAGTTCACAGACATGTTATTACAACAACATTAAATATAAATGGGATATTTTGTGACGTCATATATGCCGTTGCGCTGAATATAAGACTTGTTATTTATTTCTAATTTCTGCTACCAGTCACAAAGTGAATTGTTTTCTAAGCGTTTTAGTCAGAATGCTCAAAAGCGTGAAAGGTTGCATATTCCTTCGCAGGTATTTCACCTCCATGGATGCAGCTACACGCTCCACAATAGAAAATCTGTCTTATCTACACACATCAAAAAAGTTATGCAATACCTCGTTTCCGAGAGTTCCGGAATCTGTACAGAAGATTGGAATAGAGATCAACATAAACATCATTTCCGCCATTTTTATTGCTCATCAAAACCACATATTGCGTGTTGTACTACCATACAGCGAGACCTTCAGAGGGGCCGGCCGAAGTGGCCGTGCGGTTACAGGCGCTGCAGTCTGGAACCGCAAGACCGCTACGGTCGCAGGTTCGCATCCTGCCTCGGGCATGGATGTTTGTGATGTCCTTAGGTTAGTTAGGTTTAACTAGTTCTAAGTTCTAGGGGACTAATGACCTCAGCAGTTGAGTCCCATAGTGTTCAGAGCCATTTGAACCATTTTTGAACCTTCAGAGGTGGTGGTCCAAACTGCTGCACACAACGGTACATCTAATACCCAGTAGAATGTCCTCTTGCATTGATGCATGCCTGTATTCGTCGTGGTTATAGTATCCAGAAGTCATCAAGGCACTGTTTGTTGGTCCAGATTATCCTAGTCCTCAACGGCGATTCGGCGCAGATCTGTCAGAGTGGTTGGTGGGTCGCGTCGTCAATAAACAGCCCTTTTCAGTCTATCCCAGGCATGTTCGATAGCGTTCATGTCTGGAGAACATGCTGGCCACTCTAGTCGAGCGGTGTCGTTATTCTGAAGGAAGCTATTAACAAGATGTGCACGATGGGGTAGCGAATTGTCCATGAAGACGAATGCCTCGCCAATATGCTGCCGATGTGCTTGCACTATCAGTAGGAGAATGGCATTCACGTATCGTACAGCCGTTACGACGCCTTCACTGACCACCAGCGGCATACGTCGGCTCCACGTTAATGCCACTCCAAATCAGCAGGGAACCTCCACCTTGCTGCACTCGCTGGACAGTGTGTCTAAGGCGTTCAGCCTATCCGGATTGCCTCCAAATAAGTCTCCGATGATTGTCTGGTTGAAAGCATATGCGACACTCATCGATGAAGAGAACGTGGTGCCTATCCTGAGCGATCCACTCGGCATGTTGTTGGGCCCATCTGTAGTGCGCTGCATGGTGTTGTGGTTGCAAAGTTGGACCTCGCCATGGACGTCGGGAGTAAAGCTGCGCTTCATGCAGCCTATTGCGCATAGTTTGAGTCGCAACACGGCGTCCTGTGGCTGCACGAAAAGCATTGTTCAACATGGTGGCGTTGCTGTCAGGATTCCTCCCAGCCATAATCCGCAGGTAGCGGTCATCCATTGCACTAGTAGTCCTTGGGCGGCCAGAGCCATCCATTGCAGTAGTAGCCGTTGAGCGGCCAGAGCGAGACATGTCATTGACAATTCCTGTCTTTCTGTATCTCCTCTATGTCCGAACGACATCCCTTTGTTTCACTCCGAGACGCTTGGACACTTCCCTTGTTGAGAGCCCTTCCTGGCACAAAGTAACAATGCAGACGCCATCGAACGGCGGTATTGACCGTCTAGGCATGGTTGAACTACAGACAACACGAACCGTGTACCTCCTTTTGACTGGAGCTGATCGGCTGTCGGACCCCCTCCGTCTAATAGGTGCTGCTTATGCATGGTTGTTTACATCTTTGGGCGCGTTTAGTGACAGCTCTGAACTATCAGAGGGACTGTGTCTGTGATACAATATCCACAGTCAACGTCTGTCTTCAAGAGTTCTGGGAACCGGGGTGAAGCAAATTTTTTTTTTTTTTTATGTCCGTATAATTCGTGCCGCGCGGTGTAGGGCGCTTTGCCACGGTTCGCGCGGCTCCTCCCTGTCAGAGGTTCGAGTCCTCCCTCGGGCATGGGTGTGCGTGTCTTGTCCTTAGTGTAAGTTAGTTTAAGTTAGATGAAGTACAGTTTAAGCCTATTGACCGATGACATCAGCAGTTTGGTCCCATACGAACTTACCACAAATTTCCAAAAACTACAATTCGCACTTTGTCCTTTATAATTAAAATTATCTAAACTAATATCAATCTTTTTTCTGAATCTTGTTAAGCTTTCAATGATTTATCGCTTTCATGTCATGGTGTGCTAGTAGCTTTTCTTCTTGGACAATACGGCGTGTGGACAATGAAAAGACTAATGTTTTACGCGCGACCTTATTAGGATCATTAGAATCAGCGTGCAAACTCGGACAGAACAAATGTGGGGGAAGAATCGGCCGTGACCTTTACAAAGTAACCATCGCAACATTTGCCTTAATCGAATTACGGAAGCCTCGGAGTACGAGCGCCATCGCCCGATCTGTGGACTAAAGCAATATTTTGAATGGAGAACAGCGTATAAATTCGCAAAATACTGTCAACATCTACGGCGTGCACGCATCTGAAAATTTAATTTATTACAGTCATAACTGTTCTGAAACAAGAAGTGAGCTACAGCAGAACAGCTGGACCACGAATAAACGCTGAACGCTAATTACAAACAATACTTTTAATGTTGTGAGCGCATAAGCTGTATTTTGAAAGCAGCAGCCAACTTTTTAAGAATTTGAAATATTTCATCCAAAAAGTGCTTGGCTAATATGTTTTGTTATTTTTAATTTTATTCCCTATGTTTATGCAGAACTTCTCATCGAGTTGCAATACCACTGATTTCACGTAATGTAGCATGGAAAGAGCCGCAGAAAAGAAAATGCCTGTGTGAGGTGGAGGTGGAGCGCGGGCAGTGACACACATGCGGACGAGGAAGCGCGTAGCGTGCGTACCTGACGTGTGGCGTGCGGCTGGCGCTCGCGCGCGCGCTCTGTCGGCGGAGCGGGCAGGCGCGCGTTATCAGAGGCGGTCGCGCAGAGGTGCGCCTCAGTGGCTCACAGACTGGCGCGCCGAGAGGAAGGCGGTCAGTGACGGTGGTTCCGCGGCCCTCGCGCAGTCTGTCTCGCTAACAATCCACATGCGACTGGTGATGTGCGTGCGTCGCGCCGCGGCCTGACAACGTGTCGAGGATCATGGTGTTGGCTTCAGTGGTTGCTGCTAACTACAGTGGCACCACACGCGACTGACGTGCTGGATGCTACTCACTGTGCACACGTGAGTATCCGCACCTGTCCCGCCGGAGATCCGTATCGATTCTGAAGTTTGTGTTTCTTCCATTTTGCTTTTCACCAAGGGCGGTCAATGTCGCATGTAACCTTCGAAGAACTTGCCTGCAACATTGAGTTTGAAAAGGTGATTTAGGTAAACTGGCGTCTCCAACTGAAAGTGTCTGTGTGACGTTGGTACCATTTACGTCGTTGTAGTTACAAGTTTATTTACTACTGAATCTGACGAGGTTTAAAAAATTGCTTCTTTTTGTTTATTTAATTTTTCCCGTAAGTGACTGGAGTACTGAGTTTCGATACAGTGCACGTAGAGCATATTGTTTGAACGTTTTGGAACCCGCAGTGTTTTCACAGAAGGTTATCATATGTCTCCAATGCTACTATTTCAGTATGTTGTTCTCATCGTAAAACTTTAGCTATTTGTTGTTGCCACTTGTATGTGAGTTACACGGTTGATGGATGAAGACACAAAATATGACACATGCCATACTTCGTGCGGCGAAGTCTTCACATATTCAAGAAGGCTCTTGGGAACAGCAACTGCACCAGAAGGCTCAGTTCGTGGAGAAGGAACGGCAATTGTGGATGTGAAAGTAATTTTACTTTCTGTGAGCGTTCTTGTGTTGTGTGTGTGTGTGTGTGTGTGTGTGTGTGTGTGTGTGCGAGCAAGAGACAGGGACAGAGAGAGAGAGAGAGAGAGGAGGGGGGACAGTGGGTGGGCCAATTAAGTAGTGCAATTACGGCGGATCTGAAACATGAGCGGAATGGAGTAAGGGACCCGGAAGACAAAACTGCGTAGTTTGGCGATGCCTCTCATATAGCAGCAGCATTGCGTCGTCGCGCATGTCTGCTGTATCGCTGAACAGCAATCATGTGCCACGAAAGGCGCCAATGTTCTTTGCCTGTGACAGGATGCACCAGTAGCGTACTTCTTTATGAGTGAAAGAAAAATATCTAACACTGAATTACGTTGGACTACAATAATTCAGGTCATTGTTGCTGGCATCGAAAGGTGAAGGAGGTACGGCGTACATGCCTGTTAAATCTGTACAGTACTTTGGTTATGATGTTAAATCAATTTGTTTCCCATATTGGCGAAGGATTTGGTTTGTACGTCTAAGAATTAGATGCCATTCCTTACATCTATTTCACCGATCAAACTTCAACTCTTACTAATATGAGGTACAAAATTTTTTATGGTATATCATTTCAGTGGCCTCGACAATACATCTCTTTATTTCCATTGAAACTGAATAATGAAGTAATGTCTAACACAAACTATGCGAGCAGTGTTTTAAAAAAGCGCTATACGCAGTTTTGAAGCTGAACAATGGAACATACAACGGCATTGCTCGCGCTTCAACAAAGCGAGGCGGCGCCACAGGCGGAATGTTTTGAAGCCAAGTTGCCAGCCAGCAGTGGGAGTGCGCTTTGCACAAGTAATTACAGTTGCTTAGAGGAGTTAACATTAATTAGCACGAACATGCCTCTCCCCTGTTACCTTTGAGAAGCACACCGTCAAGCGGCCAGCCATTCAGATAAAGAAAGAAGGAAATCGGTCATCTGCCAGGTACTGGTCATGGCTCGGTATTGCCAGACATTTGGTCGTACGACCCACATTACCGAATGGTGTGTGAATTCCTAAGGGACCAAACTTCTGAGGTCATTGGTCCCTAGACATGCACACTACTTAAACTATCTTACGCTAAGAACAATACACACCCATGGCCTAGGGAGGACTCGAACCTCCGGCGGGAGGGGACATTAACGAGTGAACAACTTTTGCAAATATGTGAAGTGCGAGATGAGCTGTCAACCGATTGATTATCGTCAAATATGGTGTGTATTCATAAATTTCCAGTTCTTTTTTACTGAGCTCGATTTGTTTGAACAATGTACCCAATCTTCACCGTAAAAGGAGTTCCTTGAACAGTTCACTCCTTGCTACCTGATATAGTCGCATCCCTATTATTATAATTTGGACTGGTAGTGGAGTGGGTGAGGGGCTCATTTTATCAACTTTCTCGAAAGCGAGACGTGGCGGATTGTAGGAGGTCGAACCCTATCAACGTCTTCTGCTACATAGACCAAGTTACGTATTTACTGTCCGTCGTCCTGCCGATGTAAATTATTTCCCAACAGTCTTAAATGATGCATAAATACTTTTCGTAGAAGAGCCATGGCAATGAATACACATGTGGGAAGAAAGGTTTTAATATATACTTCTATAGCCCCATCGATATGAGGTAAATTTAATGTACGTAGCTTCATTCGAATTAGTAATGTAAACCAAGTGTCATTTCCAGACACTAACCGTACCGTATTCTAGTTCGCGTTCACGAACGAAAAGCCTTTCGTGTTCACGATTTTTACCACAACTCGCGAATGATGGAATTTCAGAAAATCATATCCAGGTAAACATGATCAGTAGCACTTCTTACTCATTATGAAGATACTTTCATCTGAATTTGTTGTATTTTAGTGGACATCTACTAAGAATCTTCGAAGAAAGTTAATTATTAATTCTTCATGAAAATTATTATGATTAATATACTTGTTCATATTAATGGTTTGTTATTTGTAAATTATTCATGAAAATTACTACGATTAATATGCCTGTTCAGTTCGTTTTCGCTTAATGGAGGAAGAGAGGTTAATGTTGTGGCGTCTCATACACATCTACAAAATTAGAGACGGATCTATAGTTCAAATTCTGGAGAATGAGAAGAAAGCACTTTCGTGCCGTTTTAGAAGTATCGATTCCATTGGATTGATTTACAGAAACCACAGAAAACCTAATCTGGCCATTCGTAAGGGGGGACGATTTTCCGCTCATTCCTGGGATGATAGGCATTGCGCTAACTCGGGCGATTCTTTTCGTAAGGTTGAACATGTTTGAAAAAGACCTCATGCATTGTATTTTTCGTTTGATTTAAGGAGATTTTATACATGGTACTTTTCGTTTCTGCGTGGTCCTGGAGACAGGCGGTTAGTGCAGGCAGCGTCTTTGCCTGTTGTAGCTATGAGTTTGGAGCTTAGCACTCCCTGTGTGTAAGAGCTGCACGTGTGCATCTGGGCAGACGCGACACGCTCCGTGCTGCCTCGTAAAGATAGCGGCGGCAACGCACGGCGCCACGTTCTGCCCGCGACCTCTCGCCTGCGCCTGCGCCTGCGCCGCCACCTGCCATGAACACTCGCATTCTCCAACTCGCTGCGTATAAGTCATTATTTGAGTCACATTTAAATGTGATTCGGTTTACGCATTGGTAATTTACGACAGTGAGCGACTCGTCGTGATTCAACACGTGCCTCGCAACAGTGACTTTGTTGCAAGTGCTATCTGCAAAGAACGGAAGATATTTTTGCGTCAGCGTGGTTACTTACTACCGTTCATTTCCCTCTATACACTTCGTACATGTCATCTAAGGACAGTCATTTTACTGTAATTCCAAGTGTCACCGACGTCGTCGTACTTTTACACTGTATCGAATGAAATAGGGGCTCTTCAGTTTAATAATTCGTCGATGTCATTATAGATGGAACGCAAACTCGGACTGTACAAGGATGCGCAGGAACCAAAAGTGGTTTTAATGAACCATTCCAGTACCCGCATCAAGTGGTTAACGAAGCAATTAATTTTAAATTTGAAACTAGTTCCTTTACCGCTGCCACATCGCGGTCTGTACCTTTCGCTAGCAAAGGCGATAATTCTAGCAAAACAGTTTTCAAAATGGTGTCCGAATCCAGACGACCTTCCCGATTTAGTTTTCCGTCGTGTTCTTCATCACTTGGGATGAATGCTAGGATGGTTTCTCGAAGTAGCTGCCGGTCCCTGCCTCGTCCTTGCCCAGTCCGAGATTGTGCTCTGTCTCGTGTCACCTCGACAAAGCATTAAACTGAAAGCTTCCCTTTTTTTATTCGTATATGGACGATGCCTGCCAGTGAACATCGAATTTTGTGTTACTAGTAACTGCCATCGACTTAAAGTGTCAGCTAGGCATCGCCAGTGCCCCAACTGAATTATTATGCTCTACTTTCGGTGGTCTGAATTTGTGCTGTGTTCGCTAATAAGAAATTACAAAGTGTACGCTAAAGCGTATCCAACGCACGCCGCTAAATATAAAAGATGATATTGTATCGAAAGATTCGAAGGAGCCTGCCAACCTAATCTAGGTCGGAATAGTACCTTCACTGAAAGTTCATTGAACTTCTTTCCGTTGTCATGAGAATGTTACACATTGCGTGCAGACATTATCTGTCAGTAACAGATGGTTGTAGCGTTCTAGTTGTTGATTATTTGAAAGACCGTGAGAAATGGATCAAATGTGGTGTCCACACATAGCATACTCATCTTGCATAAAATCAGTGACGTTCCGCAGCGAAAGATATGATCCAATAAAAGAGTGAATATGATATGTGAGTAAGATAATCCTTCTACTATTACAAGTTTCGAGAACACTGGTTTTTATTTTATTTCGTTACGTGTTCTGCATCCCAGAAAAACATACAGAAAGTGATATGTTTACTTATCTGTGTGAAGCATAGCGTGTGAACTAGTTACTCATCTGTGTGTAGTGTAGCATGTTAGTATGCAACAGCATGGTTGATTTTGCTGTTCACAAGGACGTGGCTGGTCAATAGCACAGCAGCCATCATGCACACATCCCAGGACGTCAGTGTTCAGTATCTATATACTTTTTGTCATTTAAAGATATCCCTCTAGTTTTGTGATGCGCTTCCCATTTCTCTTTGTCGACGACGCTCGAGGATTACAGATTAAGAAACGTCTATTCTGCGCCGTAACCAGGAGGTCGCTGAAATTCCCAATCAGTTGCAATCAAAATTTCCAAATCTCGTGTTTTCTTCAAAATATTACTTTTCTAAACGTTGTTGGGTTTTATAGAGCATCGCAGACTCCTATAATACAAATTGTATTTTGAGTGACATCAGGTCTCTCAAATTATTGTGATATGCACGGTATCGGAACATTTCACGAATGTCATTCAGCAGAAAGATGAAATACGGATTTTAATTGCTCCGATTATTCTCAGAGCAGTTTCCAGTAACTAGGTAGAGTCAGATCTTTCTGTTAGTTAATCACAAATAAACAGCATGAAAGCACAACTGGGGTAGAGAACAGCGAGTTTCATGTGGCGAGGCAGCGTGCTGCTCGGCCGCAGCGCCTGCCGCTCCCCTGCGTATGTGACCCGTCTTTCGTTGCTGACGGTTCAGATGCATAAATCCTGATACTTCGGGCGTTTGGTTACACGGCCATCGGATATGGTTACTACTTCGCGACGCGAATCTAGCGTTTAATTAATAATAAAATTTCAGCATTGTCGAGTACGTGAAGCATTTTACTGTATATTTACAAGATACAGATATTCATAGAAATTTATTTCCAAATGATTTCACTGTGTGAATCGGGAATCAAGATTCCAGTTAAAGAACACAGCCATTGAAGAAGACAAAACCAGTTTCGAATCTGTGCTGAGCGATATGGTTGAGATACAGCATTTGCAATCTGGTAAAGAAGGTTGAAATCCTCGCCTGGCTATCCAGATTTAGTTTTTTGGTTTGCCCTACATTGATTAAGGTATTGTTGAGATAGTTCATTTGAAAACTTCCCATCCCCATCATTGTTTAACTGAGCATGTGTCGCCCAACTGTGATGCCTTCTCCGTCCGCGCATACAGTGAACAGTTGAACGCAAAACAAAGACCGCAATAGAAGTACCATTGCGGCTCTTATTAGTGCCATTAGTTTTTCAGTCAATACATAACTCCTTTTTATGGATTGTGATTTCAATGCAGCAACTGTGGAAATACATCGCCTGAGTGCAGTCCTCTAAAACTGTTCTATATTGTTTCGTTGTTGGTGAGTGTCTGTTTCCGAAATCACATAGCATTTTCATTAGAAAGTAAATGGCAAACATGTTCTGAATTTCCTGTTCCCTATCCGGTTAGCAGATAATATTGAGCACTTCTTGAACAACAGTGAACCCCACATTTGTGAAATGTTTGAAGAACATTTCAGGCAAGCGTGAGAAGTGTTGGAGCCAGTCAGCTCGTTCAGCACAAGGTCTAACTAATTCTAACAGGTGCCTGTTGTTGGGTGCGGCACATTTGAAGGTGGTGCCTTTGGCCTGCGCCGCTGTGACAAGAATATCCGCCTTGCACCTCCGAAGGCAATGCCTTGTGAAGCGCAGACGTGCGGCGACAAGTCGGCGACTCTCAAAGTGCGTTTCGTCGTATTCCTTACTGTTTTGGTCGTAAGCGCCTTTTACGGCCGGCGGCGACATTCGTCTTTGCCGCCAAGGCTGAGTTGTTGCGACAGACTACCGCTCCGGTACCGTAAATCCGCGTTGCCAATACTCGTACGTATCGTGTGTGAACGCCGGTCTAACAGTTTTCTCTGCGCAGTCGATAGTTACTGAATTTTATTGCTGCAGAACACAGCAGAGGAGTTGCTCACCTTTGACGTAAGTCGCTAGCCACCGTAACTCGTTAACATCCTGATCCGTAGAATACCACTTACGCAGAAATCTGTGCACCTCAATCATAACTCACATCATTCTTAGCGGTTTTTATCCTCCCTATCAGCAACTTCTGTTCTCGAAGTATTTCGTCAGTAGCTGAAATGACACACGGCAGACCGTCGCTCACATCAGTATATATCGGTTTTTGCCCTTCATACCAGTATTTCATTAGTGGCGAAAATGGTGCATGACGAAATTTATTCTGGCACTTTTCAGCAAGCATACTAGTAATGTGACTAAACCAAAGCTCTTTAGAAGAGCAAATGAAACAGTGTGCCCCTCTATGAAGGATGTTAGACCTTTGCGTAAGATGTATTTAACTCAGGCGGCTAGTCAGAAATAATGTGAACGAATCTGATACTGTCCAGGTAAGATTCTCGTTTAGGTACTGAAAGGTCACCCAAATTATAAAATACATATGCGAGGGAACGTTCGTGAATAACAAAAGTATAAGACTTGGTGATCTTACTTAATTCTGCTATACCTACGGTTATTCTCTAATGTTCTGTTGCCGGTACACTTCTTTTATCTAGCTGAGGATGACTTAAACCCCAACGAGTTTACGTGAAGAAGTAAATTTTTATTACATACTACTGCCCACAAGTGTTTGGTAGTAACGCAGATTTTTGAAATGGAAGGCACTGTCTGGGTATTATAGGCTATTTTCCTCATTCTCATACCAACCTATACTAATGAAAACAAGATGTCTCCAAAAGCTTTGACAGTATACTTTGTTTCTCCTTGGATCACTCGTGCGGATTAATATGGGTTCTTGTAAGATTTCTGAACATGGTCCATAGTAGCATTTTAGAACATCACGTGATTTAACAAAGAAAGTCAATTAAAACGTAAGGAACGCCCTATATGATCTGTGACTTCACCATAGACAAATATAAACCAACGGTGTTATTCTGGAAATATTTCCTCGTATTTATAGACACATGTGAAGGACGTAATGCTTGGACTAACATTGGTATTTTCCGAAATTTTGTGACATACGACGCATAACCCGTAACGAATTAGGCAGTGGATACTTCATTCATCTCTGATTAACCTATAGTGGCCGTCCCTATGCGAATGCTGGTACCTAGCTCATACATAACATTTCATCGCCTTATATACTGTGTGGAGTTCCCAGTGGGAAGTAGTTTCAAATGTAACCAGTAGGGAAAATTATTGTTCAGTGCTATCGAATACATGGGTGGACAAGATTTTATCGTGTTGTATACTGTCTGGAATTCCAGTAGGAAGTAATGCAATTTCAAGTGTACTCCATAGAGAAGATTATTGTTCAGTGATATCGAACTGACGAGTGGACAAAACACTTAACATTTCGGAAAATTTAAATTAACGGTTTGCAAGCCTGCCAGTCAAAAAAAAAAAAAAAAAAAAAAAAAAAAACAATAAAAACAAAACATTTTAACTCATACTATCACAGTACTGACTTCAGTATACAATATTCAGTGTCATTCTTCTGATGTATATGTATACTTCACGCTACAGACGATGAAACTACAACTACTGAATTTGTTTCGAAAACCGGATCGTTGAAGAATTTTGTTGCCATGAACAATTCTGAGGTTTCATGTATCTTAGCCGCAGTCGAGGTCTTGGGGCTGTTTAAAAAATAATGCAAGTGAACATTTCGCGTCATATTATTGAGCATTTAGGATGATTGTCAACGACGTTGCTCTATGCATACTGTTGCAAATACCATCTGTGTTGATGGAACAGCTGTCTACGAGGCAATGATTTGAGATATAGCGAATAGTTTCCTCAGGCGCGCGCGCTTGTGTGTGTGTGTGTGTGTGTGTGTGTGTGTGTGTGTGTGTGTATGTGTGTGTGTGTGTGGAGAGAGGGAGCCTGAATGTAAGAAATCTGATAAAAAAGGTTTTGCTTGCGCCGTTTATGATTTCTTATTTCGAAACTGGCATATATTCGGTATGTTTATGCACTTACTGGGTGCATTCTTTTATGAAATCTGAGTGCTGAAGCGTGGATTTCATGGATGCGTTATCGGCAAACAACGATGAGACGTGGACGATTACAGAAAGAAACTTTATCTTGTCAGCAGAACGGAAACACCAGAACGCATGTGGTATATTACAAATACTACTATGTATAATCGGTGGCTGGCTGCTTACACTGCTTATGAACATATGTATTTTCCGCGAAATTAGTCTTAAATCTCCACGCCTCTATTTCCATTACAGGTTAAAAAGCCATCTCGATGAAAACAACATATCCCAACTAACGTATTATGAATTAAGAAACAGCAATGATGATGATCATAAATAACGGATACGTCATTTATTGAGTTAGAAATTCGGTAATCACTGAGACAAAAGTTAAGCTGTTGTAAGTGAGAGTGATTATTGAAATGTCGTTTCAGTTTTCTTACACTAAAATTTAAAGAGAGAACGAATGTTAATGGCCAGTTCACAAAAATGGATAACATGTTCCGAAATCAGTGAACGTAAACGAATTTAACGAAGCCAGTATCCCTTCTTGCTTTGTAAATCCATGTTTCAAGAAATTCATTGGCGATATTCCCATCTCTTTCATCGGCCAATTGGATTTCTGAGTTCTTGCTTTTCAAATACCTAACAGAGCTTCCGTACATGTATATAATTATGCTATATTTTTACTTGGCGAAAATGCGACTCGTGATGCAAAGTGCGAAACTCTGACAAACTTCAAAAGCCGTTTTTTTTCAGATTATTTCTACACGTTGTTAAATATATCTTACATAATTTTCCCTGCACTCCAGTCTGTAATAACACATTTCTTTCAAATGGCATAATTTTTTTTTTCTTGAAGGTCAACTCACATCAGAAGTTACATGCCAGATACCACAGCGTGTAAGAATACCGATTGCGAAAAATACGCCTCTGAAATTCCGTGCTCAACCAAGACGAGCAGAACTGAGGTGAGCCAGCGTGTTTCACAGCTGTGTCTGTCGGCTTCCGCTTCTTAGAGAGGTTCTTCGCTGCGAAAGTGCAGAGATCTTAATAAAGTAATCCTGAAGACTGAGTTTACGAGCTGCTGTTTGCGGCTGCTGTGTTAATAGAGGTATAACAATTAAACTGCTGTATGAATGCTGTTGGCTGACATTCACGAGCGGCCTCCCCCTCCCATGTAGTTTCATACGACCTGCTCAGTCAGCCGTAATTTCCGGCGGGATCTGAGTAGTTTAGAGTAGCCAGCTTCCACTGCCATCAGTCTAGATGTGCGTGTACTTGCGGCTCAAGTAAATCCTGACAGAGCTGCCGAACATAATGAACTGTCAGGCCCGTACATTGGATGTTGTTCTCCACAACACAAGCTGCAGCGCTACATTGTTACGTAACGCGATGGGGAAGCGTTGTTAATAGGAGGCACGTAGCTGAGAATTAATAACTAGACAGTAACAAATTATCTTCGGTGTAATGAAACTAAATTTGGTTCAAGAATCTGCTACACACTGTCCTCTCACGTTAATACGACCACGTGGCAGTCCGCAGCTCGTGGACGTGCGGTAGCGTTCTCGCTTCCCGCACCCGGGTTCCCGGGTTCGATTCCCGGCGGGGTCAGAGCTTTTCTCATCCTCGTGATGACTGGGTGTAGTGTGATGTCCTTAGGTTGGTTAGGTTTAAGTAGTTCTAAGTTCTAGGGGACTGATGACCATAGATGTTAAGTCCCATAGTGCTCAGAGCCGACCACGTGGCAACTGCTCGAATAACCAACTTTTGCAACGCAGACCTCTGTGAGGTGTGCTGGAATACAGTCAGTTATTCTCTGGACGGTACCGGCCAGCTGCGCTAGATTTCTCGGATGAGGAAACAAGGCTCGAACTGCCCGATCGAGGTGGTTCCATAGGTTCTCGATTGGGTTTACTTCCGGGGAGTTTGGTTGCCTGGGAAGTGCGGTAAACTCATCCTGGTGTTCTTCGAACCACGCACGTCCAATGCGAGGTGTATGAGACGTTACATTGTCCTGTTGATAGATGCAATCATGCCGAGGAGTAACAAACTGCATGACCCCCAAACATAAATGCATACTTGTGATGATCCATTGTGCTTCCGAAATGACCACAACGCTGCCCTCTCCGGTCTGGAACTCTCGGCCGATCGTTGCAGGGTGTTTCTTGCAAGATATTTCCTTTCAGACGTTTCACGCCGTATATGCCAACGCCCATCTGTCCGAAGGAGAATAAAACGTTATTACTTTGAAAAGACCACCTGTCGCCACTTAGTGGACGTGCAGCTGCGGTATTGGTGTGGAAATTCCAGCGTGGCACGAAAGCCAATGATCATGAACATTAGGACGTCAGACAAATCACTCCATTTCCGCATTATGACAAGGACTGCACTGTTTTCCCTCCCCCGGACACGCTTTATATACCCTCCACTGCTAGTGCTGCCACCTACCGTCTGTGCATGGTTACTGCCCTTCGATGTTTTTTAACGTGACTGGATCGTGTAAGAACTTTATGTGCAAGTGTAAATGAGAAGGCAACACAAAATACAAAATATGCGGCAAAAGTTGAGTCATCTCTTAGACAAATATTACAGGAACTTTTAATAATTACGGGAGACTGAATTTTGTAATAGAAAAAATATTTTTATCAGATAACATTAATAGTGGGAAATAATGCAAGAGTTTCTGAAATCCTGTGAATATTTTCAATAAGCCACAGAAATGTAGATGACTAAATAAACTAGAAAAGACTGGTATCTAAAGTAGTGGAAGTTGGCTCCATAGTGACAAATGCGCCTTTAGCCATGAAATTGCAAGATGCTCCAGTTTGTGTGACAAGCAACATAAGTTATTAGTTTGTAATTATGGCAGAGTTATACTTGCTTTAACCTTTCTGGAAATGTTTGGTCAGAAACAAAACGCTTGTCAAAGTTTTGGAAAAAGAGTTCTAAAATCAATTGAGAGCCGCTTAACAACGTACGTGTTGTGAAACCAGAGAGCTCAGACTAATGTAAGTTTTCTCTGAACAGAAAATGGTGTAGCTTTCTCTAATGACTCCGACTGTAGTTGGTATCAATATGTATGAAGTGCTTTATGCCCGTTAACGACATCATGTTTTAGAATGATGTACCTACTTGTCGGCCATTATTGCAAGTGCTATTAATCGGGGTATGTAGTGCCATTGTCACTGCTTATATTAGCCCTGTGCACCGTTAGTTTTAAAGGGAAGGATACCAGTTAGTTGTCCCGCAGGCTGCAAGCGACAGAAGCCACGACACGCGCCGGGCGCCGCAGTCGCCTCCACCAGCTACTGTGCAGTTCAGCGAGTCAGCGTTGCCCTCCGAGGGACTCGGCAGCGACACGGTCGGACGCCGTGACGGCTACTGCGATCGCACAGCTCGCCGCCGCCCGTCTGCCTTTATGTTCGCAATAAACAGGCGGAAAACTGCTCTCGCTTCGCCGGACTGGAAAAACCCGTTTACTCGTCGCCCGCCGGTGGCATCGGGTTTCACGTTAAATCGCACGTGGCTTCGTCCTCATTAGCTGGCGGCTACTTGAGTGTAATATTAGACGGTTAAGACAGTAAACGTTTCTGCCAAATATCGCCAGAAAATCTCCAAAATCACATTTCAAAATGAGTGAGGTGCTCAGATCGCTAACGATTCATTACAAATTGTAAGCCACCGAACACACTAAAATAAAATTTAGATGTGGCAACAAAATCTTGTATATGATCGTCGATTCCTACCGATTAAAATTTCTTCCTCACAATTGACGTTACATTTTACCTGAGGGAAATTTGGTTGCGGTGTATTCTTTCGGAAAATTTAGATGAATGGGGGCTTCGTGGAACTGGTTTGAGTAATTTGGTTTCCTTGCTACTCAGAAGCGTAACGCCAGTCGACGTCGGTGTCTTTAATACAGAGTCCTATTTTTCTGGCTGCACGAGATACGTTCAGTGGGCGCAAACGACCTATCCCAGCCCCAGCTGACTCGCAGCTGGTTATAAGATGAACTGTAAAAACTATTCACTCAGTGATAGCCTTCGACCACCGCCAATCTCGTCTCCCTATCGAAGAGAGAAACAGTAAACAGAGTGGAGCAGTCAGGTCAGAGTAATAATAGGATTATAGGCGGCGACCGCAGCAGGTGTGTCTGACTGTAACCTTACACCAGACCGGGCTGCCAGCAGGCTTGTATGGCTTTGCGACGCAGCGGGGCTGACTCACCGCGAGATTGCCGACGACGACACGTGCATTCGTTGGATTAATCGCTGTTTAGTACGTGCGCTCTAACAGTTCTGCTCAAAGGCTATGTGGCCACTGGGGACCACGATCAGGGGTAGGTCATCCAGTTTGCTAGCTTCCATACGCTATATATTACTCAGTGCATCATCAATATTCAGCTCTAGTTTCGTACCTGGTAAACTGTATTACACGGATAGGGATCGTCGCCCAAGGGCCGAAGTTAGCAGTAAATTTTACGGTGTTGTGGTATTTTGCCATTGACTGAAGTTCGATATTTCATATCTATTTCATCAGTTATGCTGAAATTTACTGAACTGTCATGGAGCAGCTGCGTATTGTAGGCTAAAGCGCGTACGGTGTCTACTGTCCCTGTTCTATTAGGGTCACATGCTCCCACGACGTAATTCACAGAGCGCCCACTCTTAAGGCGTAGAGGCGTTCGAAACGAATCCACTCGGCTGAGTATCGGTGTCGACGGGAAGTTAAACTTGACCGCTCCTTATTTCTTCCCCATTCTAAAGTAAGATGTTGATATTTTCACAGGTTGGTGAGTAAGAATTATTTATCACAACGTTTTCTGTCGTGTTGCGTGTTCCTGCTACTTATTAATCCTATTTTTACCATTTATATCCCTCCGCTGCTTTCTTATTTGTTTTGCTGGTAACTTTTTTTACTTCACACGTTTTAGTTTTGTCGTCATAGGTCACTGTTGACTTCTGAGCACGAATGTAAGGACACGGCTACGCCATCAATCAGACTACGTCGACAATGAAAGTAGTCATATTTTTGTTCTGTGATTGTTTTTATTTTGTGTACTCGCTAATTGGTTTTGTTTTATCTTTGGAGACCGAAATAGCGTACACTACCCACAGGTATCGTTTATCGACTCAATGCAGTATCCTTGCCGAACATACGTGTCGGTACACTGTGAAATCGTCTACTGGACGGGTACTAAGAGCAGTTCTCTCAACCCCATGCACAAGTGCTGAAGATGCTCACTGCCTTATCAGATGAACTGGCGGTTGACGTCCTTTTGTGAGAATAAATGGTTCAAATGGCTCTAAGCACTATGGGACTTAGCATCCGATGTCATCAGTCCCCTAGACTTAGAACTACTTAAACCTAACTAACCTAAGGACATCACACACATCCTTGCCCGAGGCAGGATTCGAATCTGCGACCGTAGCAGCAGCGCGGTTCCGGACTGAAGCGCCTAGAACCGCTCGGTCACAGCGGCCGACTTGTGAGAATATATACAGCTGCTGGCAAGAGACCTACCATTTACATCAGGTGTGCAGTTAATACTTGCGACTGCTGCTTGTTAGTCAAGAAAACGTTTGGTAATTCCATACTTCCTGTTACATTCTGGCATTATTTTAGCAAAAGGTCCCAGATGTAAAGTCATTAGCTTCTAATTGCTTATTTTTCGCGTCGTAAGAACTAAACTGCGGAAATTGCATTTGCTCTCCATAAAACAGTGTACAATTAGAAGATTCTCCTCCAAACCACGCAGCATAGACAGACGGGAAATAGTCCTGCGTAATGAACAAGCAGTGACAAAAGGGAGTAGTTCTGCGATTGTGTGTGTTTGAGAGAGAGAGAGAGAGAGAGAGAGAGAGAGAGAGAGAGAGAGAGAGAGAGAGAGCGAGAGCGTGGGCCTCTTATAGTTAAGTGAACAACACAATCTTGCGTCCCTTCCCATATACGAATTACTAGCCCTCTGTCGCAGTTTACGTTCCCACGAGTAACGTCAGTGGAATATAGATTTACTGGCTGGTTAATAGGACATTTAAGTACACATGTGCCTATTCGTTTGCGAAGCACGGTTTCCTGTTAGCTTTCAAGGACAGAACACACATAAAACGGCCGTAAAATGGGCTGTTTTCCTTTCATCTTCTCATACAACAAGGCTATCGGCGACCTCAGTTACCGAGACACTGTCGCAATGGAACTGAACGTGGATAAGACATCACCGTCTAAATCCCCCTTGTTTGACAGAACAACTGTAAAATGTATACAAATGGTTCAAATGGCTCTGAGCACTATGGGACTTAACATCTGTGGTCATCAGTCCCCTAGAACTTAGAACTACTTAAACCTAACTAACCTAAGGACAACACACACATCCATGCCCGAGGCAGGATTCGAACCGATCATCCTATTCAGGTTTTATGGTCATACTATGATATTAACGCAGAGGGTAGGTTGCTAGATCACTGACTAGGTTACTAGATTTGAAATCTGAGATTGACCCACTCTCTCCCCAAATTCCAAGAACTTTCTCTGGCGCTAGTGGGCAGTACAGCGCAATGCAAGTGGAAAAAGTTAATTGATGCTGCTGCTATAGACATATGGTACTGAAGTGTCGTATGTTGCACCACGGAGGTATGGAATGACTAAAACTATCGCGGTTTACTTAAGGTAATCAGTCTAGTATTATCTGTAATAATTTAGGGGAAACCACATGAAAATTGCATCAGAATGGACCAAGAGGGATTTGAACTATGTTTTTCCTAACTACAAGAGAGTAATGTGGCAGCAACTGCCCCACCTCGATCAAATGGATCATCAAGAATAATATTGATTTTATCCCACAGTGAACAGAATACTAAAACTGATGGTGTTCAGTTACTAGAAGAAATCGTAGACGTGTTTCCATTTGATGGAAGTTATAGATATTTGTAATTTGTCATTTAGTTACAGCTTAGAGAGTAAAATACAAGAGTGTCGAAGTACTATTCATCACAATTATAGATGTTTCACTGTAATCAGCACAGAATTACTGAAGTACTGGTCTGATACGCCGAGTGTCCGTCTCGGTAGATAACTACTGTGGCATTGAGTAGGAGTGTTAGAGATAGAAGTAAGTGATGGTCCCATTCCCGATTTTCAATTATCCTTATATCTTGGACTGGGAAAAAGGCTTCTCACCAACTGCCTGACGTTGTTCTAATTAGCTTTTAACAGCCTTTAATATAATGTGGCATTAACACTCACACCGCGCCAGAATACAGAGCTCCACACTTCTTGTGAAAGAGCAGTGGGTCACAACTTAAACATCACGATTTTACAGTGACTGTTTACTATAGTCGAAAGGCCGTAGAAGAGTCGGCTGAATAAACTGGTGTCATTCAAAGGGAAGTTGTTTCTAAATCACAAAGAGGATAGTCTAAAAAGAGATGCGCAAGAAACTTTGAGTCCCTATTAATACCAAATATCACTGAACTTTCATCTACGTCACTAGTCGACGTTATGCACATCGTTCAGCACTCAAAATATTTAAAAAGAGTTCCTTAAATTTACACCATTGAAACAAATTCGTTACTCGAAACAGCGCGCCTCTTTTCGTCATATTTGAAGGACTTGTGATAGCTTGTGAAAAAGAAACACGTGGGCTGAAAAAGAAACACGGGGGCTGAGTCTTTAGAATCGTATCGGACGGAGATTCGGTTTGTTATTTACAGTATCGCATGCCTCGTGTGTACGTGGTAGGACACTGGAGCTGTGATCAGTTTCTTGTGCAAAGAACCTAGAAGGCATTGCCGCTCCATATTGCAGAATGTGTATTTTCTTTCCAGCGTCGTGAAGACCAGCTAGGCGGATCACATTTACCGAGCGGTATACTCATACCTGTGCATCAATCTGCCACAAAGATAAACAGTCTTCACACTTCATGAAAGTCTAGGAACGCATCTGTAGCAAGGGCGCGGAACGTCATGGGACGCAGTTTAACGCCACAGAGTGTTCGATATATTAATTGTTTGGGTTTAAGTAGGTGAGACTTTTAAGAACAGATTTGTAAAAACTTACAAACACTAAATTTCTAAGGCAAAAGAATCGTGACTCATCATTTAAAAATCTTGGTTTGTGTAACAGAATTATGTGTTTTCTTTGTTTGGTTGAATTTATACTGCACTTCAGAGTGTGGTGCCTATGCATTCCTGTGTGACAGTTATTTCTACTGGACGCCGTAGATTTTTGAGAGGCTTGTGTAAAGTGCTGACTGTTGTGGAAAGTTGCCAGTATGTGCGTGACGTTTTTGCAAATAGATGGTATTCCAGAACCACAGCTGCAAACGTTGAGGAACGGTAATTATTTTTTGCTATGGTACATATTCCGTTCGAGCCTTTGTTTATGAGTTAAACATATTAGATGTCTGTAATCTATTGATAATTGATTGTAGAAATTGTACACAAGTTACATTTCAATAATGGCGTTTTCGAATCAACTTTCTTCACGTATTCAAACAGTGTGCCTTGATCATCGTTACATGCTTGATACCAACTACCAACTGTTGCCCAATTATGTCGTGTATGGGAGGTTTCTGTTTCACACTGTGAAACGTCTAATAGTTCCATGCTATCAGCTCAGCTTTAGTGGCAGTTGGAGCAAAACACACCTTATCCTTAACGTTACCCACAAAATCAGTGAGCATTAGGCTAACGGAATGGTATCTACTCGTCGTATCTTCCCAAAGACGGCAGATAGCTGTTGTCGCACATCAACATTGAAATGTGCTGTGGCTCCATCATGGCTGCTACATACAACAGGCGCGTCGTGTCTAGCAATTCTGCAAGTATAACGTGCAAAGGCTGATGGTAAACAGCTTCGAGAGGCTGGATAAAATACAGACACTCAAGGATTACCAACCATTCCAACCAAAATGCTAACGAACAAAGTATTCGCTCATGGGTTTTGGTATTCCTCTACTCCGACTTTCAAAACATTGGAACGCGTAATGTAAGCCTAATCTGTGAACCTCACATGTATATTACAGCCAGCATTTCCGATATTTTAATAGATAAGTATGGTGCAAAGTCCATTCAAATGCGAACTCGTATTATCCTAATGTCTGTACTTTCAAAGGCATTCGCTATTTCTCGTATGTGTAGATAAAGTGCGTCTCAGCGGGCCATTTGGATGTATAGTGGTAAGAATCCCATGTTATCAGATATGATGGCTCTCTCTTTCAAAGCTCATTCTCTCCGTAGCAGACAAAGTCAGCGAGCTCAAACAATTCTTAGTCGACGCTCGCTGTAGAACCTTTAATTTAAATAAGAGTTGGTAACGCACGGGGCACTCATAGAAGCAAAAACAACAATGGCTACTGTCCATTCTGCCTCACTCTCCAACGCCAGACAAACGGTAAAGGGTATTTTCTCTGTGTGTGACCTACGGCCACTCAAAATTTCTCAGTGATGTCCTGAACCATTCCGTTAGAAACAAAAGACATGTGAAGAACCCGACTGAGTACTTCATCTGTAAGTGTTCCAAACCGTATGAGTTACAGGAACAGTAAGAGTATACGATATTTTGCTGAAGAGGTTTAACTTGCCGCAGATACATATGAGGACTCCTGGCAGTACATGGGAGCTATCCTGGAAGTTAACTGGAAATATGAAGAAGCTTTCATCTTTTTGGGCAGCTCTTCTTTCAAGACTGAAAGACTTCGGATGATTTGTTGGTCCCCGATAGAAACTTTATGGAGCAGGCCACAACAGTTTATAGTGTTCACGGAGCGATGTTGCCTAATAGTTAAAACATAATCAATCGCATTCAGGAGGGCCGTGCTTCAAATCCTCGTAGGGTAATTCAGATTCAGGTTTTTCGTGGTTTCACTAAATCACTTAAGACAGATGTGTGCAGTGTTCCCTCGAAGATGAATGTGACTGATCTGCTATACTAGCGTGAGTTCCGTTTCTAATGATCTTGTTGACCATGAGGCACTTAACCTTAACGTTCGTTTACAACAGTTTGTATTAGACGGAGATGACACTGCCATTACTTTTGTGGGTGTCAAGCGTTTTACCCATCATTCTTTAAACCTGACTTGAGTGTAACTTCTAGTTTCCATAAAGACTTTTGTAAACGTCGGAGTACGCTAATTTACATGCTCACGGGTATTGTTTATATAACAGTTCAGAAAATTCCAGTGATTTGTTTTTCGGCGTAACAAGAAATACAGCACTTTTGCTCGTATCACAGCGCCGCGTTAGAGACAGCCTCTGAGCACATAACACATTAAGGCTGCAATAACAGGTCATTGCCAGATCCGGCAGGCAGCAGCCTGTTCCCATTAATCGTAGCAACACTAACTGCTCGACATTCGCCCGACGACTCTACTGCGCCGGAATCTGCATGTCACAGGAAAGATATCATCTTCAGTTTTTAGATAGCGGGTAGATTCGACATTTTGAGTTTCGACCATCTATAAATACAACGTATTGACCAAATAAGAAACGAACGACGAAGGAATTATCCAAATGGTACTGAAATCGGTAGATGGGATGTACATATAAAGACAAACATGATTAAAATTTCAGAAAAATTCGATGACTTATTCACAGGAAAGAGCTTCACAAACTGAACAAATCAGTACCGCATTGGGCCACCTCTAGCCCATGTGCAGGCAGTTATTCGACTAGCCATTGTTGGATACAGCTGATGGATGTCCTCCTGAGGGATACTCTGCCAAAATCTGTCCAATTGACAAGTTAGATTGACAAAATTCCGAGCTGGTTACAGGGCCCCGCCTATAATGCTCCAAACTTTCTCAATTGGGGTGAGATACGGCCACTTTGCTGACGAACGTAGGATTTGGCAAGCATGAAGACCAGCAGTCGGCACTCTGCCGTGTGCTGGCAGAAACGTAAGTCTAGGCTGGCTCTGAGCACAATGGGACTTAACTGCTGAGGTCATCAGTCCCCTAGAACTTAGAACTACTTAAACCTAACTAACCTTAGGACATCACACACATCCAGGCCCGAGGCAGGATTCGAACCTGCGACCGCAGCGGTCGCGCGGTTCCTGACTGTAGCGCCTAGAACCGCCCGGCCAATCCGGCCGGCAAACGTAAGTCTAGGATGAGTTGCCATGAAGGGCAACAATACAGCACGTAGAATACCGTCGACGTACGGCTGTAAGGATGCCGCGGATGACAACCAAAGAAATGACACCCAGGCCATCACCACTGCTGGCTGTCGGGCTGTAAGGGGGGCAACAGTCAGGTTGGCATCCCACCGCTGTCTGGGGAATTTCCAGCCTGGATCTCAGTCACTGGAGTAAAATTGTATTCTGTGATGAGTCCCACTTAGAAAAGAGCCCCGATGACCAGCGAAGACGTGTCTGTGATGCGCTGCCGTGTCTGTGATGCGCTGCACAGAGGTGGGATACTAACCTGATTGACGCCCACCATGTGGCCCGACAGCCAGAAATGATGATCCGGGATGCCACTTTCATTTCATAACAGGATCTCTCTGGTTGTCATTCGTTACATCGTTACAGCACAGCGGTAGGTCGACTATTATTCTACGCCCCGTTTAGTTGTCCTTCATGGCATGCCACCCTGGGCTCAAATTTCAGCACAGGGACAGAGTTTCTACTGCACGACTTCGTGCTTGCCAATTAGTGCCACATAATTCGGATAATCACATCGTGGTGCGCTGTTTTTTGTCTTGACGAGTGTAAACCAGGGGTGGGTATAATTAGTACACCGAGGATATATTGTTACCTATAGTGATGTTCCATAGTTGGTACAGGAAGGCCTGCGTATGTCCACTGCAAACATATAGTTGATGAATAAAACAACACCACTTTAATTTACAATAGGTACAGAAAACGAAGTGTACATAACTACGAAGACCTCCGTCTGTTCCACCATTGTCACTCAGTCCTACAGATCATAGAATAGTACTGTAGTTTTGAATATAATGTCAAGAGTGGTCTTACCGTCGTGCGGTATTAGTTGTCTCACAACGAGTCTTCGGATATCTGAAATCGAAACTCAGTGAGCGGCGTCTTAATAAGACGCGAGGAAGCATACATTGGGACGTAGCGAGTGGAACCAAATGCTGCGTGCCCTGTAACCAGCTCGACTCGTGGTGGCACCAGCTTGTGGTCCCGTCCATGAGTCGAGTCTCCTGCGGAGATGTGGGCAATGCGTCGTGTGCGGTCGACATAGACACCCCCGATACCACATACTCGTATAGGAAAACCAGGAAAATAAGGATTCAGTGGGGGAATTGGTTTTACTGGAAAAACTAGGGAATTCTTAAGCAATCGGGGAATTCTGAGATATAGGCGGAGTTAAGAGTCGTCCGTCGACGAAAGAAATGTATTGAGTCATTTGTTACAAATAGACGTGACATTCTGCTAGAGAAACGTGCCATTCTCCTAGCTAAACAACCGCTTACGTGTTGTTTAATGAATGGCGATGGAACTGCGTTCAATTGTTGTAATGGTATTTGTTCGATCGGGGAGACCACCCGCACGCTCGCCGACCTCATTACTGTTTATGGATTCTCAGGCTCAGATGCGTGGATTTTTAATGTCATAAAAAAATAAATACAGAATAATTGAGATAATCATGCTGCGGTCGAAGCTCTATCATTGATCGCGTTTGCTTCCTAATATGTAATAAGGAAATGTTCTGCCTTGAACAAACGCGGTTCTTCCAGTTTTGTTACCCATACATGTTTCACAGAAATTTCTCCATCTGCAGTAGATTTTGTTGAGAAATATTCAAAAAAGTTATACCTTATGATTTTTATCAGTTTTGTATTTACATTTGCATAAGTATTGACAGAAATAGTAATATGAGAAATAAATATATATCTTATTATTACCTATTGATCTTCACGAGTCTTTTTGGTATTTACAGCACAGCTACAATTATTGCCGTACAGTATGTCATCTGCAGTTAATAAACTTTATCATTGTTTTGTCATTTTTATAACTTTTTCAGGCACAATGTGATATTACCATTTTTTCTGTAGCACTACTGTCGTTATATTGTGTTGTTTTGTAGACAAGTATTTGAAGTTTTTCTGACTAGCTTTTTTAGGTTACAGTACTATTTTTCGAAAAATTGTGAATTTACGAAAAGCAAATATCCTCCCCAGTCAACATTTCATAAAGCCCAATCAAAATCAGCATACATTTCAACAAATTTTTCGAAAAATAGTACTGTAAACTAAAAATATTAGTCACATTCTAAAACAGTCAATCTTTGTTTACAAAACAACATAACGACAGTAACACTATAGAAAAAAAGAAAGAAAAAGTACCACATTTCGCCTAAAAAAGTTGTGAGAAATAACGTAACAATACAATGGTAAACGCTTATTAATTGCAGATGACATACTGGGAGGCAGTAAATGTAGCTGTACTGCAAGTATCGAACAGACTTATAAACACCAGCATGAAATAATAAGGTATATATTTGTTTTTAATGTTAAAATAGTGATCAAAATCATAATGCATAACGTGTTTGAATATTGTTAATAAATAAAACCCACCGGAGATAGAGAAATCTTTCCGAAATGTGTATGGTAATAAAACAATAAAAATTGTGTTTGCTCACGGTAGGTCCGCATTTCCTTATTACAAGTACAGAATCTTATTTGAAATTGCATATTTAGTGTATCAGTATTGAATATTTAGGCTTCGGCTTTTTTTTTAAATTTTCAGTAGAAAGTAATACACTCCTGGAAATGCAAAAAAGAACACATTGACACCGGTGTGTCAGACCCACCATACTTGCTCCGGACACTGCGAGAGGGCTGTACAAGCAATGATCACACGCACGGCACAGCGGACACACCAGGAACCGCGGTGTTGGCCGTCGAATGGCGCTAGCTGCGCAGCATTTGTGCACCGCCGCCGTCAGTGTCAGCCAGTTTGCCGTGACATACGGAGCTCCTTCGCAGTCTTTAACACTGGTAGCATGCCGCGACAGCGTGGACGTGAACCGTATGTGCAGTTGACGGACTTTGAGCGAGGGCGTATAGTGGGCATGCGGGAGGCCGGGTGGACGTACCGCCGAATTGCTCAACACGTGGGGCGTGAGGTCTCCACAGTACATCGATGTTGTCGCCAGTGGTCGGCGGAAGGTGCACGTGCCCGTCGACCTGGGATCGGACCGCAGCGACGCACGGATGCACGCCAAGACCGTAGGATACTACGCAGTGCCGTAGGGGACCGCACCGCCACTTCCCAGCAAATTAGGGACACTGTTGCTCCTGGGGTATCGGCGAGGACCATTCGCAACCGTCTCCATGAAGCTGGGCTACGGTCCCGCACACCGTTAGGCCGTCTTTCGCTCACGCCCCAACATCGTGCAGCCCGCCTCCAGTGGTGTCGCGACAGGCGTGAATGGAGGGACGAATGGAGACGTGTCGTCTTCAGCGATGAGAGTCGCTTCTGCCTTGGTGCCAATGATGGTCGTATGCGTGTTTGGCGCCGTGCAGGTGAGCGCCACAATCAGGACTGCATACGACCGAGGCACACAGGGCCAACACCCGGCATCATGGTGTGGGGAGCGATCTCCTACACTGGCCGTACACCACTGGTGATCGTCGAGGGGACACTGAATAGTGCACGGTACATCCAAACCGTCATCGAACCCATCGTTCTACCATTCCTAGACCGGCAAGGGAACTTGCTGTTCCAACAGGACAATGCACGTCCGCATGTATCCCGTGCCACCCAACGTGCTCTAGAAGGTGTAAGTCAACTACCCTGGCCAGCAAGATCTCCGGATCTGTCCCCCACTGAGCATGTTTGGGACTGGATGAAGCGTCGTCTCACGCGGTCTGCACGTCCAGCACGAACGCTGGTCCAACTGAGGCGCCAGGTGGAAATGGCATGGCAAGCCGTTCCACAGGACTACATCCAGCATCTCTACGATCGTCTCCATGGGAGAATAGCAGCCTGCATTGCTGCGAAAGGTGGATATACACTGTACTAGTGCCGACATTGTGCATGCTCTGTTGCCTGTGTCTATGTTCCTGTGGTTCTGTCAGTGTTATCATGTGATGTACCTGACCCCAGGAATGTGTCAATAAAGTTTCCCCTTCCTGGGACAATGAATTCACGGTGTTCTTATTTCAATTTCTAGGAGTGTATTTTGCCGACTTCCTGTCAGTTTCGTGTATTAAGTTAAAATGTCTATATCCAGAAGACATCTGACTTGCATAATACAGCGTCATTGTTATCAAAGTCTGTTGGTATTGCATTCCAGTTACTACTGTTCGAAGTGTTGTTTGTGCAAGGACTTCTCATATTGTTGAGGTGATCACTGAATGGTAATGAACGACAGTAATGCAAGAATTTATAGGGGCTGCAAGAGCTCATAACTTATAGAATTGTTGATAATAGTGTAAATCCAAGCCGAACTAGGAGCAATCACTATGGTTGTATCAGAAAAACTAAGCGATTGACAGCTAGCTCTTTCCATGTCCACTGCCATAGCAACAACGAATTCAAGCACGACTTTGGTCACATCTTTTGTCCTGTGCAGAGTTATCATACCGCTCTGCTTCCTCGGCTTCTGGTTACCAGTCAATTATAGGCGACAGTTGCGGCCTGTAACATAATAGTTCTGACTTCTTCTGATGAACCTGGTTTATCAGTGCGGTGTTTTTCTTTTACGGATTGTGTGAAGTTAACTGTGAAATTGTTTAGGAGCGTTATAACACCATTATGGTAAATGAACTGAAACTCATCACTAACAGGGAACGTATGAACATACTCTGCACGTAACTGCACATCATCTTCCGTAGCCACATTCCACTTGCGTGAAACGGCGGACTGACTACATCCCTCCTGCTTCCTTACTGTGTTGTCAACCACTTTGTTATTCTGGTCCAGCTACAGTGTGTGATGTGGAAAATAAAAAAAAAATGTGGCCGTAAAAATTCTCATATAGGAAAAATTTGTCCGAGTTACGACCAAAATTTACATAGGAGAATCTGAAATTTGAACCTGGGCAAAACTGAAAATCTCAGGGAAATCAATTGGCGAAAGAAAACCACCTCCCGGCGAATTTACAGTTTAGATTAAATTCCAATCTTGTACGATGAGTTCGTTATGAAACCGTGTCCCCGACGGAAACAAATATTTGTAGTTATACGAGAGGTTGACTGCCACACATTGCACCCTGGATCAATTGCCCGAATTAGGGATTTTTCCTTGGTGAGAGGCCTGGAACTCGGTGCACGCTGCTTCAGGAGGGCAGGGCAACTGAGGAACTAACGAGAACGAAAAACAACGGCTCCAAGATCTGGAAAAGTGGCAACGGCAAGGGAGAGCTGAGTGCTAACTCCAAGGCCCTTCGCACGGAACCTAAACGACGCAGTAAGGCAGTGGGTGACATGGCGGCCGGTCAGCATCACGTAGCCCTTTGGGCCTGATTGTGGTGTCAGTAATCTTTGTCCTCATGCGATGTTCGTAAAGCATTAGTTTACTTTGAATTCTTGACTGATATACACAAGAAGAGACAGGAGTGCGCCTTACGCGTCGCGTTTATCAAGAATGTTTTATGCCGACTGTCAAACGTTGGCTCATTGACAAAAATGGGGATTGCATACCGCAGGAGGACAATGATCCGAGGCACCGCAGCAGGCTTTGCAGTGACTGAGAAAAGGAGGAAGGTGTTCAGGTACTGGAGTGGCCCTCAGAGTCGCTTGACACTAATACTATTGAAAATGTAGGGTCTCACATGAAAAAGAAGTTGCAAGGAAAAAATATCTTCAGTTTGAAACAGCTTTAAACGCAAATTCGACGCGTTTGGAGTTCTCTTCTATGTGATTACGTGGAAAATTTGGTTTCAGGCATGCCTCGGAGATGCCAAGCAATCGTCGGCGCTGCAGGTAACTGCACGTATTATTAACTGTGATTGTATTTTTTTCTTTTGTTCATTTATGATGTACGTATGTGTTTTAGTTTGTGATCAAATACATTTTTCTACTGGTTAACGCGACCCCGATCTTACTTAACAAACGGTGCCATCAAAATATTCAGTGTTCTTTGGGCCCTTTAACCTTGAATTTGATAGTGAAATTTTTATTTATTTATTTATTTATTTTCGCCCTTGCCTTGACTAGCTGTTCCGGAAACGATATGCTTCCTTCTCTGATAAATATTCTTGTTAATCTGCCTTTAATCATAGATTCTAAAACATCTTGGTACTATTAAATTTGTTACATAATTGTGTGACTTGCCATAAAGATTTATAGCGTGGTGAGGAGACACGTCCACAAAGACAGAAATTGCACATCGTGAGTGATTTGCTGAGCCATGTTGCTGACCGCCCAAAGAGCAGCAGGCAACGGTACCTGTGTGGCTGCCTTCGGTAACGGAGGAGAGGAACGGGAGGTGCGAATGAAGCATGCAGCTGCGTCAGCAGCGCTGGGCGCGTGACGTGTATTTGGCGGTTGCGGCTGCTGAGAGGGCAGAGCAGGAGGCGAGCAGGGTGCGCTCCGCTACGCGCCACGCCGCGCTCCGTGACCGCCGGATCGGGTTTCGCCGTCGGCGCACGTTGCGGCTCGCGTTCTGCCTGCCCGCCACACGCGGCCTCGCTCTCGTTTCTCTTGCGCGCACCGCGATAAATCTAAAATCTGAAGCAGAAAGAAAGGCAGACGGGTTGCCCTGTGGCGTGTTGTTTTGATTTTCAGACTGCTGAAACGCACTCCAGTCAGAGGTATTAACCGGTGATACGCGGCTACTGTGTTGACTGACGCCGATTGTAAGACTGTTCGGCTAAGCTAAACTGATAGTGTTATTTTTGCACATTTCTTGCAGCTGATAGGGTTATTTTGCACATTTCTTGCAGGCAGCAACTGCAGCTGCAGTTCCATTTACACGTGGACATTGACGGAAAAAAAAGAAAAAAGAAAATTTGCGCAATCAGAGAGAAACAGCACGTCACATTATTCTCCTAACTACCATGTGCCTAGCAGTCTCGCTATAAACTTCGCCACCTATGGGGCTCGGCCACGCGATATGGTAACCTGCATAACGGCCGCCGCATGGCGCTGAAGGCACGCAGGCGCTTGAGGGCGAACATTGTGCAGCAGAGACGCCGACAGCCGTCAGCACCTGCTGCAGTGCTAAAATAAGAAAATACACGCATTGCTTTATGTAAATGAAGCAGTTACCACATGCGTTCCTGAAAGTACTTATTGTATAAGAGATTCAGAACTGCCGTTTTAATATTCGCAAGTCTCGTATCACGGGATCAGGATGAACTGATCATCTTTTCATTACAGAATACAGTTACTACGATCATTCGAATTAAACACTCACCACAGATAATTCAAGTACTTGCAGTGAACCATGACGCTGCTAGCGGCTTTTCATGTAGCACACTGAGGCTATACATTTCTGCATGCGAAACTGAACTAACGAACCAAAACGTATTTGCACATTGTCGGAGAACTATAGCTCCCTCTCATGTCGATTTTATGCATTATATTTCGTGGAGAACGCTGCAGCACTGTCATCCGGTAACTCGCCGCAACACTGGCGCACCGCTCGTGTGGACTTCGCAATAACTGTGCATGGCCTATAGCGCTGCCATTGTTGCCGGATGATTTACGTTGTGCTATGGGCAGTGCGTCTAGAAAACCACGATACTCATTAGTCACTTTTCGGTGTATGGGCGCCTCCGAAACTCCCGGGCGCCATAGTAACGACTCATTGGCGGGCAACTTGCTGTTCTGCTGATAATGCGCTCAACGAGTCCGAGCCATTACTCTTCCTGTTCCGGTGTTTGATCTAAAGCTGTCCCAGGAAGAGCAGCTGCATAATCCGATGAGGCAACACAGTAACCATTCCCAGGTTTTGGCATAAAAATGTTGTCATTATAAACCCGATCACCGATGTAAGGTTTATGGTTTCCACAATTTCTTTCTCGTACCACTAACATTTGTTCCTCTCTCAGTCTGTCTCCGTGAAAAACTGTAACTCACTATCTCAACGTCCAGACTCGACCTATGCTGAGTAAACTTGCTGCACTGCTAGACTTAACTTGCTGTTCTAGGCGCTTCAGTCTGGAACCGCGCAGGCGCTTCAGTCTGGAACCGCACGACGGCTACGGTCGCAGGTTCGAATCCTGCCTCTGGCATGGATGTGTGTGATCTCCTTAGGTTAGTTAGGTTGAAGTAGTTCTGAGTTCTAGGGGACTGATGACCACAGCAGTTAAGTCCCATAGTGCTCAGAGTCATTTGAACCATTTTGAACCATTTATTGAACTTGCTGTACCATTGCATACAACTCATGCCACCAATCGAGCGATGACTCACTGCAGACCGTTTGTTTTACTCTTCTCTCCAGTTCACCAGTCTAGTGGTTCAACACAGAGCTGATGCATTCAGCTCTGTACATAATATTACGACCGAATAAAGCTGTATTTAGTGATAGTTCTACACTGAGGTGACAGAAGTCATGGGATAGCGACATGCAAATACACAGATGGCGGTAGTATTGCGTGCACGAGCTTTTAAAAGCCACACTATGGGAATTACAGACTTTGAAGGGAATAGTAGTTGGAGCATGGGACATGCCATTTTGGAAATCGTTTGGGAATCAATTATTCGACATCCAGAATGTCAAATATTGTGCCAATAATACTAAAATTCAGGCATCATCGCTCACCACGGACAACATAGTGGCCCACGGCCTTCACTCAACGGCGTTAGCTCAGAGTCGTCAGTGCTATCAGACAAGCAACACCGCATAAAATATCCGCGGAAATCTAAGTGGTAAATACAACTAAGGCGTCCGTTAAGACAGTGCGGCGAAATTTGGCGTTAATGGGCTTTGGCAGCAGACTACGGAAGCGAGTGCCTTTGCTAACAGCACGACACCGATTGCAGTGCCTCTCCTAGGCTCGTGACCATGCCGGTAGGACCGTAGACGACTGGAAAACCGTGGACTGGTCAGACTAATCCCGATTTCAGTTGGTAAGAGCTGATGGTGAAATCCGAGTTTGGCGCAGACCCCACGAAACAATGAACAAAGTTGTCAACTACGTGCCGTGCAAGGCTGATTGTGGTACAAATGGCCTCAGCACTATGGGACTTAGCATCTGAGGTCATCAGTCCTCTAGAACTTAGAACTACTTAAACCTAACTAACCTAAGGACATCACAAACATCCATGCCCGAGGCAGGATTCCAACCTGCGACCGTAGCGGTCGCGCGGTTCCAGACTGAAGCGCCTAGAACCGCTCGGCCACTCCGGCCGGCGGCTGACTGTGGCTCCATAATGATGTGGCCTGTGTTTACATGGAATGGACTGGGTTCTCTGGTTCAACTTAACCGACAATTGACTGGAAATGGTTACATGTTATGCTACTTGGAGACAATTTGCAGCCATTTATGGATGACTATGCGCCTTGACACTGGGCCACAATTGTTCGTGATTGGCTTTTAGAAAATTCTGGACAATTCTAGCAATTGAGTTGGCCACCTAGATCGCCTGATAGGAATCCCATCGAACAGTTACGAGACATAATCGAGATGTCAGTTCGTGCACAAAATCCTGCGCCGGCAACTGTTTCACAGTTATGGATGACTATAGAGGCAGCTGGATCAATATTTCTGCAGTAGACTTCGAACGACTAGTTGTGTCCATGCGACGTAATGTTGCTCCACTATGCCGGGGAAAAGTAGGTTCGACACGATTTGGGTGATATCCCATGACTTTTATCACGTCAGTGTGTAATAATCAGAAGTTGAGTCCCATAGTGCTCAGAGCCATTTGAACCAATTTATGTGGCCAAGAGTGTAAAGCCTGGTTTCGTGGTCCTATACGCCCTATCCAAAAGTGAGGCACGTTGACATTGACGCTCCAGGTCAGCGCTCGTAGCGACATGTAGCGGATTTTTTCTGAAACTCTAGACCATGCCGATTACATCTAGCGCTGTTTCAGTTACCTAGTGACATTTGTCTCAATATTATTACAAGTTAAAATTGGGTCATTCTTTTTGGGACACCCTGTATAATGATGAATAGTGATATAGTATTGCACAGATTAAGTTGCCCGATTACATCTAGTGCTGTTTCAGTTACCTAGTGACATTTGTCTCAATATTATTACAAGTTAAAATTGGGTCATTCCTTTTGGGGCACCCTGTATAATGATGAATAGTGATATAGTATTGCACAGATTAAGTTGGCCACCGTGTTTTATTGTCAGTAAGACTACTGGTGTGGCGTTTAATCCCATCTGTCGCTTGCTTTCTTGTGACGTGGGTTAGATTCACTTATTATAAAAAGGCTAATCGGTCTTGGTATTCTTGCCCCCTCCCCCTCCCTTTCTATTTTCCCATCATCTGCCCAGGTTCCCCCCACCTGTCATCGGCTGTGGTATGCCATATTTGCCAACTTTTTAGTGCAGTATTCAAGTGAATATTCAGTGTTGTTCATCTTTCCAAAGTGTTGTGAACAGAAATCATGCTGTCGCTTGGTGTGAATTTTATGTTTCTTGCGAACAGAAACCAGACTTTTGCCGTGTTTTTTAGTTGTTTGTCTATTATTATTTTACCTGTCTGCTTCATATGTATTTTATTAGCATCGTCATCCCTTTGTTTCTATGTTTTAAGTTCCACGTTTTTTTTTTTTCGCCATATTACCATTTAAGTCTCCGATTTTATCGCCTGTTTTTATTGTTTATTATCTTCATCTTTTTAAAACAAATTCTGTAGGCTGAAGAGCGGCATACTAAGCTGCTGCCAGCCCGCCCTCTTCGGGGGGGGGGGGGGGAATCGAAACTCAATAAAGGAAAAAAAGTCGTATTCTTGTTGCAGTTTAACACTAAAGCTTGCTACGTAACATGATAGCGAGAATTATTCGTTTAGGTGGTCAGTATACAATCTCTCTCTTCTCTCTCTCTCTCTCTCTCTCTCTCTCTCTCTCTCTCTCTCTCTCTCTCTCTCGGTGTGCGTGTGTGCGAGTGTGTGTGTGTGTGCGTGTGTGTGTGTGTGTGTGTGTGTGTGTGTGTGTGTCAGTTTTTTTCGCTCATGTTGTTGTGTGGGAGGGTGTGTTTTGGTGTCACAGATGTATGTCTTTTTGGCGACGAGGTCTTTAAAGCATTTCTCATGTCCGATGTGCCACTTGTTTAGGCCTGTTGGCTAATTTATTACACGCTCTTATGCTATTACAAGTCTCTGGATTATTGATATTCATATTACCATAGGAAGTGCCTTTTGTAAGTGATAATCTTAACCCTGGTTATGTTTTATCTGTATTTTTAAGTCAAAATTTGTTCTCATTGCCTTGTTTGCTTCAATCAGATCGTTTCGATCGGTACCTATTTGCAACTTCTCCACCGCAAAGTAACCATTGATTGGGCATGAGGTGAATTAACAGAAATGTTGCCGTATCAGTCCACATTGCAATCACTTCCCTTGACTTCACGGAGAAACTGGTTCTGCAGATTTGTTGCGATGCTTAGGTTATTACTGCTGGACCACTGGCCCGGGTGTGGACTTGTTTCCTGAGAAGATAAACACCAATCCTTCGATGTAGAACAAGTGCGTCATAAGACTTTGCACTCCATCGCTAGGTGCTGGATAATTCTCCTTCACTTTTGTTTTAACAGCGAAGGCAAAAAAACCATGAACGCCCCTTCTCCTAGCTGGCCAGGAACACGCGAGGTCTTTCTGGCTGCCGGCGCACTCCGGCCTAGCGCTAGACGGCGCGGCTGAGCGCGCGCAGTTAGCCGGCTCGTTGCGCCCCTGATGGATGGAGGCCGCCGGGCGCCGCGCCGCGCCGACCACCGCGTCCCGAGGCGGACCGAACAGCGCGGCGCCCCGGTCATTGTGGTGCACACTCAACAGCTTCGACACTATTCCCAAATGATCCTAGTTTCTGCGGATAAGCCGAACTGTGCTCTGCGTGTCAGGGATAGGAAACAGCTCAGATTAGGTAGCTATGGCGAAAAGAATCGGGCGTTGCTCTGCTGAACAAACCATCCCGCTGCGTACCTTCAGTAGGTAGGGAAACCACGCTAGAACCAGAAATACGACAGGGATTTGACCGTCGCTCACTGAAGTACAAATAGATTTTCTTAATTACTGGACCACCTCAGTCAGTGTGAGAAAAGTATTCCGTTGCAGTGTCGAATTGTTAATCACTTTGCTTGGCACATTGTCAGCTAGTACTCTTTTCAACCTCTACTTGGAAAATATGAGTGACCAATGCTCATTAGATGACAAAGGAGTAGAAATTGGAGGAAGAAGAGTCGGGTGTTTGAGGTTTGCTGATGATATGGTCCTTCTAGTCACAGGGGAAAAAGAATTGCAGGGTTTGGTGGACACCATTGAAGCTAATTATGGAACGAAAATTAACACAAAGAAAACAAAAGTATTGGCACTAGGAAGAAATAAAGAAATAAAAATTATGCTGAATGGAGAAATACTAGAACAGGTGCGAAATTTTAAGTATCTTGGAAGCAGGATAGACACCGAATGGAAGTGCGCCGCAGAAATTAAACCGAGGATAGCAAAAGAGGCATTTCATAAGAAAAGGAGAATTTTCTGCGGCGGTCTGGACAGAGAACTCAGGAAGAGACACATAAAATGTCTTGTATGGAGTGTTCTTCTATATGGCGCTGAAACATGGACTTTGAGGAAGAAAGGCTGGAGGCTTTTGAGATTTGGATATGGCAGAGGATGGAAAGAATAAGTTGGATGGACAGAGTAAAAAATGAAGTACTGAGAAGAGTGGGAGAGAAGAGACAGTTAGTATAAGTAATAAAAGGAAGAAAAAGAAATTGGATTGGGCATATATTAAGAAAGAGTGACGGACTAATAAAAACAGTTTTAGAAAGTTATGTAGAAGGGAAAAGGAAGTGAGGAAGGAAGAGATTTCAGATACTGGATGACGTGATGGATGATACAACATACAGCAGCCTTAAGAAGGAAGCAATGGACCGCAGAAAATGGAGAGAGAAAGGGCCTAATATAGCGGAAAACTGATGATCATGACTCAGGGGACTTCATTAGCGCTGTCCTGGAGTTCTCAGGTGCCACTCCAGATGCTGTTGAAGTACACTTAAAGTCGACGAAACTTTCGAGGAAACATAAAACATCATGAATATTTATTACATGTGATAAAAACAAACGACAATCTCAGACTACTGCATCTACATTCTTAACAAATAAGCAGCAGCATGAGATGTTTCAAGCGAAGACACCAAGCAACAGGTGCTAACAGTGTTGTTGAAATATATCAAGCCAGACGATATTACCTGTTTACTCGGCCACTCATGGTTGTTATAAAGACACGTGCTGTGTTACTATTAATGCTACTCGGTATATGGCGCCATCAGTTTATTGCCGAGCGGTTCTAGGCGCTTCAGTCTGGAACCGCGTGACCGCTACGGTCGCAGGTTCGAATCCTGCCTCGGGCATGGATGTGTGTGATGTCCTTAGGTTAGTTAGGTTTAAGTAGTTCTAAGTTCTAGGCGACTGATGACCACAGAAATTAAGTCGCATAGTGCTCAGAGCCATTTGAATCAACTTTTACAGAAACCAGACGAAGAAGGGAGTGACAGAGGGTTGTAGCCTATATCGATGTTACTCAGTATGTACATTCAGCAAGCAGTAAAGGAAACCAAGAAAAATTTTGAGTAGAAATTAAAGTTCAGGGAAAAGAAATAAAAACCTTGAGGTTTGCCGATGACGCTGTAACTCTGTCGGAGACAGCAAAGGACTTGGAAGAGCAGTTGAATGGAATGGACAGGAGGATATAAGACAAACACAAAAAAGCAAAAGAAAGGTAATGGAACATAGTCGAACTAAATCAGGTGATGCTTAGGGAATTAGATTATGGAAGGAGACACTTAAAGTAGTAGATGAGTTTTGTTATTTGGGCTAATGATGGCCGAAGTAGAGAGGATATAGAATGTAGATAGGCAATGGCAAGAAAAGAGCTTCTGAAGAAGAGAAATTTCTCAACATCAAGTCTATGACTTAGGTATTAGGAACTCTTTTCGGAAGGTATTTGCTGGAGTGTAGTCATGTATGGAAGTGAAAAGAAACATGGACGATAAACAGTTTAGACACAAAGAGAATAGAAGCTTTTGAAATGTGGAGCTACAGAAATATGCAGAAGATTAGATGGGTGGTCAAGAGATGAATGCAATCAGCAGATTCAGATGGATGTAGGTTGCAGTAGGTACTGGGAGATGAAGATGCTTGCACAGGATAGAATAGCATGGAGAGCTGCGTCAAACCTGCAGGTAAGTAAAAGCCGGCAGAGTGGAGGGAGGGCATTCCTCGCCCTGTTCGCCCGCGACGGCGCGGCGCCGGCACGTGCGCAGGCTCTGCGAGTAACGGTGAGGCCCGCGGCGTCGGCGTCGGCTCCTCCTCGAACGCAGAAAAGCTCCGAGCCGGCTCGGGCGACAGACCGCGCCACCAATTAACGCGCACTGGCCGGCCTTGACTGGTCGTAGAGGCCTGTATTGCCACTGCTTGGCATGCATGCCTCGCCTTAAAAGTCTTCTCTTGGCCCGCACGGCGGTCACCGCGTCGCCTGCCGTGTAATTAAAAATCAATTTGGCGGCGCGACAATTAAAACTTAATGCACAGAACAAATACGGAACCCATTATCGCCTTTATCTAAGAAGAGCATCGTGGATTCGACGCCGCGATCTATGTATCTCAAGCACACTACACATATTAAACTCGTGACAGGCGTGCCGGAATAAATTTTGTGTAATCAACAATCAGAACACGTATACTTTTCCTGATGGCTATGTGTGTGGCATTTTCTGCTGAAAGACAGAGCGCTGAGTTAATAAGGCCGCTCAAGTGTTTACATAGTCGGGAATTTGGTTGACGGATAGCCAGTTAATTCTCGAAACTGCATTAAGAACGAATAATAATTAAGTTCGACTTTTTGTAATCATTACTATTATTACCCATAAAATGGCATTGGAGAGACACTATTCACATAAATACCTTCTTTATAATTTACGTCCCCATTACAACGCTACAACGTAAATCATAACAATAAACTTCTTTCATTTGTTTTCGTTTTTAGGCATATAATGTTTGGAATATAGCTACGAATATTGCCCTTCAGAACGATTACATTGTCAAATGTTTGGAACTATTATTTGTCTCATTGAGAGATGTGGCGCTGTGATTAAGCCCCTAGATTCGCTTTCAGGAGGATCGACGTTCAAATCCTCGACCCTTCGGCCCGTCTGTATTGAGATCGACGTGGGAAGGGCGTTAATTCCGGAACATACATAGTTTCATTTAAATCTCTGGACGAGAAGAAAAAAAGTGACGTGGTGCCTCAGCTACTGTGTCACACACAGGAAACACTGCCAGAAGGAAAGCTCTTTTGACTAGCTAGACTTTTGATCAGAAATTTCTTCGTTAGTGCCGTCCATGACACATTTATTGAGGATTGCTAGAAATCCGTATGCAAAAGTGGCAATAAGGCAACTTTTATCGCTCACGGTGCAACGTTGCTGGTAAGATGTGGGGCAGCGCATGTTGCGTGGCACGGTGGGGAACTTTGTCTCGCGGGCGGCCGTAATTGGGTTATCGCGTGTCAAGTTCAATAGCTGCGGCGCTCCACGCGACAAGGACGGCGGAGGCGTGGCCTGCTGGGAACACCGTGGCCAGTACTCAGTAACTGTTGCCGTTCTGACACACACACACACACACACACACACACACATACACACACATTCAATTGATCAATACTGACATCCTCAATAATTCATTGCGATTGGTGGCATCCGTTTGGCAAGATCATGCGAAAGACATCCCTCAATCCAACGTCTTACATAAGTCGGTATCCATGAAACTTAAAGAACTACTGAACAGCGTTAGCATTTTTATGTATATATACAGCATGAGGCAGTTAAGACAGGCCACCCCAAATGTACCCAAAATGAATAAATACATCGAGGTGCGGGTTTCGGATAATAAGGAGAATTTCCTGATGTTCGAAAGTAATTTTTATCGTTTATAGGCGCCCAGTTACGAAACCGACCTTTTTTTTCCAAATGGAACTACAGACTATTCTTTGCCAATTGAAAGCAGCTTTTGAGACAACTTCAGCAACGTAACATGTATGGGACATGATCATATAATTTCAACATAACAGCCAGCACCCAATCCACTGTCCCACCGTTAGAAGAGGTTCCACAAGCGTCCTCCCTGTTCTACCGAAAGAAGTGAGCAAGCACGTAACGTAGCCACGCCTTGCCATGGTTCGCGTGGCTCCCCCCGTGGGAGGCTCACGTCCTCTCTCGGGCACGGGTGTGCGTGTTGCCCTTAGCGTAAGTTAGTTTAAGTTGGATTAAGTAGTATGTAAGCCTACGGACTGATGACCTCAGCAGGTTGCTCCCATAGGAACTTACCATAAATTTCCAAATTTTCCAAGCACGAAACTTACGTACGGTCTGTGTGTTATCACGGCTGTCTTACCAAGTGCTCAAAATGATGACCGTGAGCATTGCTACACGCTATAAAGTGATACTAGAGAAACAGTATGCACGCTGAATTTCATTTAGCGTTACCAGCAACAGAACCTTTCGGAAGTCGCCGGTGTTTCCTAATAGAACTCTTGTTTTAATGTTCACCGGAGATAAAAATATAGAAGTGTTAATTTTGATGAATGTGCATACCATTTTGCGTTTCGTGGACGACCATTTAAATGCTCTCCAAATCTTCTCATAAAGAGTGTCTGTTAAAACATGTGCGGAATGGTAGCGACATCCATCATGTTGGTACTGATTGCCGTATGTCCAGTGGGATGTTTGCAATACTAGCGGTGCCTTATGTCCAGTGAGGTGTTTGCAATACCGGCAGCAGCATATCTTGGGAACTTGGGTACTTAAGTGTGTTTAGATTCCCATCAATAAAACAGTGAACAATAATGCGGGTTTTGAAAAAACACGCACCAAAAGCCGATAGACCAAGAACTTTGCTTTTATCCACTTCTTTGTGTCAGCGTGGATTTTCGAAATGCGATTTATGCGTATTGCGAAATTGACGTGACCGTGGTTCGTAAACGATGCTTTTTCAAAATATGGTTCAAATGGCTCTAAGCACTATGGGACTTCACATCTGAGGTCATCGCCGGCCGGTGTGGCTGAGCGGTTCTAGGCGCTGCGGTCTGGAACCGCGCGACCGCTACGGTCGCAGGTTCGAATCCTGCCTCGGGCATGGATGTGTGTGATGTCCTTAGGTTAGTTAGGTTTAAGTAGTTCTAAGTTCTAGGGGACTGATGACCTAAGCAGTTAAGTCCCATACTGCTCAGAGCCATTTGAATCTGAGGTCATCAGTCCCCTACACTTAAAACTGCTTAAACCTAACTAACCTAAGGGCATCACACACATCCATGCCCGAGGCAGGATTCGAACCTGCGACCGTAGCAGCAGCGCGGTTCCGGACTGAACGATGTTTCTTCCTTTAAAAAAAAATTGCATAGATGTGCCGCATCACTTTGCGCTTTTCGTGTTTAACATTGGGTGAACTATAACCAATCTTGGAGGTCATTGCCCCGAAGCGTAGATGCAGCGAGATGAGGAATGGTTGGAACGTAATGTAATGCAGGGTGCGCAGAACACAAGTACTTTCCAGATGCCTCTTGGGGACATTTGCATTGTGTGTTACTGCTGCTAAAATGTTAGCTTCTTTTCTTTCATCAGTCGCTCATCTCTTTCTTTGGCGTATTTTATTCTCCACAATTCCAGTTTCTAGAACATTTTTCTAATGTTTTCAGAGTTGGCGACTTTAGACATAAGGATATTCACTTTTTCAACTGTCGTGTACGTTGTGAATGTCTCAACGGCCTTACGAGCAAGTCCTCTGCTTGTTTCAGCAGCAGGACACATACAGATCGGCTTCAAGGGCACAGGTAAACACAAGAACAATACCTAAGTTACGTGTTGGCTTACATTTGGCACAGCCGGGCATATGTTTGTGGAACCTCTTCTCCTGACGGCGGACAGTGGTTTGCGGCGCTGTTATCTTGATACTATTTGATCAAATATCATACAAGTTATTAATGGCTGTAGCTTCAGCCAAACGGGCAATCAATCAGCTCTTCTGGAGTGTCCAGCCACCTCACCCCCCCCCCCCCGCACCTCACCCACGCACAAAATAAATTAATTAAATCAATATGAGCTCGGGAGTACTGGTCCACTCCTCCCAATCCAACAATCTAAAGCAAAGCGTTGTATTGGATCGCCAGGGCGAAACCAAAATCGTTGTATTTGTGCCTTACTGTATTTTCATATAAATTTATGATCGTAATGACGCTCTATAGTTCTTCCAAATTCATGAGAAGCCATTCTTATGTAAAATATAAACATGAGAGAAGTCTTTCACACATGTGTTCAACAACAATGCAACGTTTTAAGAAGAATTACTTTTATGGGCTTTATGAATACATCATACGCAAGTACGCAAAAGTATTACTTTTCTTTGACATCGTAAATGATTAATTTACTAGGTTAAAAGCTTTTAAAATAACGACGATGACAATTTTACGTTTCACCTTAAGGACATTTACCTTTTCGTGTTTAGAAATAAAGTTTCACCCTTCCTTGATGAATTATTTCACATTTTGTACTGGCACAATTATTATGATGAGGCTTCACAACTTATAAGCAGCGTACGTCGCGGCAGACCTTTACGGGAGCATTATTATGCCTCTTTTAACCGCGTGTTACTTTTCTTTAGAGGTTAACGCCTCAGCAGATGTGATCAAAACCTGACATAGTTAACTAAAATTTGAAGATTGTGAGCGAAGAATCGGCCATCGCCTGCTTGAAGAAACCTTTCCGTCACTCGCCAGGTGCACATTAGCGAAGCCATAAGAAATCTATTATCCGTTAAGGTAGATCGTAATTTGAACACAACTCCTATTGAATGTGGCTACTGTTCAAATGGTTCAAATGGCTCTGAGCACTATGGGACTCAACTGCTGAGGTCATTAGTCCCCTAGAACTTAGAACTAGTTAAACCTAACTAACCTAAGGACATCACAAACATCCATGCCCGAGGCAGGATTCGAACCTGCGACCGTAGCGGTCTTGCGGTTCCAGACTGCAGCGCCTTTAACCGCACGGCCACTTTGGCCGGCTGTGTGGCTACTGTTATATGTATTAACGGAACTAAAACTGCAGCATTAGCTTGACCTTCGTTTGAAAAGGTTTTCACCTTTTCTGAAATACGTCCAGGAAAAATTAAAAATTTCCTGTATATTTTCGTTCTTGTTTGCCAATCCTGACTATTCAGTGACAAAACACACATACTTAATGAGAAGTTCAGCAACTAGTGGCTTGCTCAGTGCCCGCTGAAGACTTGTATTCACATGATACAAAAAATTTCATCTAAGAGTTCGTGGTAAAGTAACCCTATGTCGAAGCAACAGGTGTTTTCTTTCACTAACTTCCATATGCTCTTGAGTTTGTTGTTCGAGGTGATTCATGCACGCTACTGATCATAACAAGCGATGTTACAGAACAGGTCATAAAAGTACGTTCCTCAACGCTTGATAAGGCGCCCTCAGCCTTTGAACTGCTCGAGAGTCTATGACAAAATACCCATGTCGGCGTCGGATCTAGCCAGTGGGCGACAGACCGGTCTCCGAGTCGGATATCTGACAGTCGCTTCACACGAGCCACCGGTAAGCACTTTGTGCAGCGCGTACGCCAGTAGCTTACAGAAGTTACACACACTATATAACAAAAAACCGCCTTATTGTTGTTGGCGCTCTGTCGTGAATAGGTTTACAGTAATATTAGAAGTGACAGTAAACCGATTTAGAGTGTTGGATAAGCTACTGTGATAAACATAGTCACCTCATTGTTCCGTTAAATTTGTGATTGACACTTTTGTTTCACATTTATGTGAGGGACTACCAGACAAGTAGTCTTCATACGAATTTGCTTGTTATTTACAGACTATATACAGCAAATTATGGGCATATAACGCGCAAATTCTATATTCGCCTTTCCACAATAACCATTCGATGAGACATTGTTGTAATGAAAAGACCATTGTCGCCCTGCGAACTGTGCCATGTTGTTTCTATGTTCGAATCATGGTTGAGAGCGTATCCAACGACTGTTCTTGATTAGGCGCTGTCAGTAACCAACTAGGATACGGAGTCCGCAGCTCGTGGTCGTGCGGTAGCGTTCTCGCCTCCCACGCGCGGGTTCCCGGGTTCGATTCCCGGCGGGGTCAGGGATTTTCTCTGCCTCGTGATAACTGGGTGTTGTGTGCTGTCCTTAGGTTAGTTAGGTTTAAGTAGTTCTAAGTTCTAGGGGACTGATGACCATAGATGTTAAGTCCCATAGTGCTCAGAGCCATTTGAACCATTTTAGGATACGGAGAGTGTACAAGATAGTCAAGGCGAGGAAAAGTCATCTCTGTGTTCATCGGTCTATTTCTGGATGGTAAGAACCCGACGACTAGATGCATTAGTGTACTTCACTTGCGAGGAGATACTGATGTGGATAATTGGGGATGTACAGACTTGGTAGTACCGCGGGCCACAAAAACCTCACCGTGGCTACATAAGGACCTCTAAAATGTTATTCCCTGCAGGCCCACGTGCGGCTCTTGCCGCCGCGACTGCATTGTTGCGCATGTTCTAAAACAAGATGCCATAAGTTATTGTTCCGAAGTGGGATCCCCTTTCCCCTAGACTGTCGTGGTTCACAAGAACGTAAGTTCCATAAGAGCCTGCACTCTCTTTTCCCTGGAGAGAATGAAGGATTATTTCCCTGCTCTAGAATTACCAAGTGTACACTTTACGTTTGTATACTAGCCGCAAACTTCTATTTGGCCCCTCTGTGATCGGTGGAAGTTGGCACAAATGCCAATCCGGAATATTAACGACCGTTGGCGATCTTACCTACGTCAACAGTATTGTGCGCTGTAATAATAAGTAGCCGTTGTGAATATCACGTTGATCCGTGTTCGTTGTTGTGCATAGTGGTTGTTAATGTTTGTTGTGCATAGTGGTTGTTAATGTTATTTACAAAAATGAGCGAAGAGGCTGTACCTGGACCTTGTAGCGACTCACCGTAAACTTTTGTGTCAGTTCTGCGAAGCATTACTTCACAGTACATGTTTGTTCTTTTATACGCTGTAGGCTGGCTGCTCCGGAGAAGGAGATGGGGCTTGTTGTAGCAGCCAGTGTTCTGTGCGCCGATCGCAAGCTTCCGCTCCCAGCATACTCCGTTCAGGGGTCAAGTAAAAATGAGCGATCGGTAGTGGTCTCCAAACAGGTACAACACCGTTAGCTAGACTAACATTTGTCCGAGTCGACCATCAAACTGGACTTGCTCCACCTCGACCATCAAATTGACCTTGTTTCACCTCATAAGCCGCAAGGGGAGGGGCAGATATGTGATATAACAATGTGCATATTAGAAATGTGTGATGCATGGTCATTAGGTGTATGCGTTAGAGTCGAACACTGTTAAATAAGGCTGTGACCGCTATCGCATTAGCAGCTGTTGGGACCGGCAGTCTCGTTGAGACACTACCAACTTTTCGATACAATTTAAGTATTTTGTGTCTGCGATTTGTAGTTTTTCTGTATTCCCATCGTTCTCCACGCATGTCTGTTTCAAATCTCAGACAGAAGCAACGTGCATCGATATTGAAGCAGTGCCTCTCGGGCTACATGTGTATCCTTAATTTAAGTCGATAAACGCTCCAGTTCGTCCAAACGCTAGCGATACACCAAGTGGCTTATGTTCAAATGGCTCTGAGCTCTATGGGACTCAACTGCTGTGGTCATAAGTCCCCTAGAACTTAGAACTACTTAAACCTAACTAACCTAAGGACATCACACACATCCATGACCGAGGCAGGATTCGAACCTGCGACCGTAGCGGTCGTGCGGTTCCGGACTGTAGCGCCTTTAACCGCTCGGCCACGCCGGCCGGCAAGTGGCTTATGTCCGCCCTATGCAATATATGGTTTTGCAACAACGAATTACTATCAAAATGTCACATAATCAAGAGGCAGTGTTTAACAGATCAATACTGGGGTTTCGGTTTATAAAGCTAGTGTAATCTAGACGATTTTAGCAACTGAGATTCAGTTCGCTATTGTGCTATGCCAGATCAGTTGCTCGCTGATCTCGAAACATCTATGGGAAATTTCAGTATCATTCATTAATTAATTCAGGGAAGATGGTACTTAAATCTGCACAAATAATCTCATGTTAGCTGTGTATGGGAAGTTACCTCGCTTTTTGTGTGTGTGTTCCAGTTCTAGTTTTCCACTGTTTGTGGACTCATGCGGTTCGTAGACGTGACCCGGAATGTTGAAACTAATTGTAAGATGAACATTTAATTTAAGTGCAGTGTCAATTTTTAAGAGGCATTGCAGTGAAAACGTCATGTTACTAATTGATTCAATGGACTGATAAAGTAATGATACGTTCTTGTAATGCCTAGTTGATCAGCACGAGAACTCTACCTGCTGCCTAGCCCGGAATGGTAGGCCGCGACGGCGCCCCAGCCGGCCACTTTCAGCACTGTGTCAATAGTGTGAACCAGCTGCTTATTGGCTTTCGGTGGCCAAACATCCGGTGTCCCGACCGGCGGAGCACAGCTTCACGTGTCTGCCGGCCGACGTCACTCTACCTACACGTATATTCCCAGCAGCAGAGAAATTCCAGCGATAGCTATGGAAGGACTACAGGTGCAACATTAAAGCGAACTCGTTCACGATCAGTCCAAAGGAAAGCTACAGTGTAAGACATTTATATCTTGTTTGTTTGGAGAGCAACATCCTGTAGGCAGGGAAGTCATTTCATAAGGATTAACGCGCCATTACAGAGGTATTAACATGATTATCATCTATCTTGAGAGACGAAAGAAAACTGTTTTCCTTGTGACTGGAGCGCGCAAGCTTAATTGAAGCATATCGTATAATCTTTTACAACCAGAATAGGTTTGTTGAAAAGACCATTAGCTATATATTAACTCCTAACGTTAATTACCGCTTTAGATAACCTCCGGTTGGTAAGTTAGTTTCCTGCTTATTTGCGTCTTATAACTCCGCAGTTTCAAAATGTAAGATAAAGTGTGTATTAAAGTTGAAACTCTAGGTTTCTGCGGGTAATGTGGTATTCAAGGAATTCAGTTTCTTGTTAAACAAATAGACAAATCAGTTTTGCAGATCTAATCGTTTTCTAAGTAATCTGGTTACGAACATTTGAGACAGATGATATATAGATAAAATAACCGATCTGGAATTTGCTGATATTAGATACTTTGATTTTTATTAAAAGGGTGAACCATGTATTAGATAACGTTGCGTCCTTTTAATTGCGCAAACAAGGAACGACTGGAAATTATCTCCAGTCTGCTTCTTCTTTCTGCCTTACGGTACAATTTGATAAAATGAGTCATAACTAACTGATGCAGATACAACAGCTGGGCAAATACTTTGTTACCTTTCGCAGAAGCACACGCGCTGTTAGTGCAAACTGAAAACTAGACGCGGAAAAGTTTCATGGCATATAATTAAACGCTAAACGTAATTCAGGCTGCCAGTCATAACGACTTTACTTTACTGAAAACTCGTTGAAAGTCTGAAACTGATTTAATAAGCTGAAGCACAGAAACCTGTACAGTTTGTTTTGAGTGACACACTGCTCTATATAGTATCCGCAACTTGTTTGAAAAGTAATACCTGCGGGAGTTTATTATGCACAGTTTTGAAAGTGTCTTGGCACCACAATGGAAGTACACTCTTAAGAGGACGGAAATCAATAGATGTGATGTACATGTAAGGACAAACAAATGATTAAAATGTCGGAAAAATGGATGATTTATTCAAGAGAAGGGCCTGATAATTTATTCCAGCGAAAGAACTTAAGAAATTGAGAAAGTCAGTAGCGCGTTAGTCCATCTCTGGCGCTTGTACAGGCAGCCATTTGGCTCGGCATTCATTGACGGAGTTGTTGGATGTCTTCCTTAGGGATAACGTACCAAATTCTGTCCAGTTGGTGCGTTAGATCATCAAAATCCCTAACGTATTAGTTGGACCTCTCCATAATGGCCAAACATTCTCAACTAGGTATAAATTCGATGTCCTTGCTGACAAAGGCAGGCTTTGGCAAGCACAAGACAAGCAGGAGAAACTCGGCGTGTGCGGGCGGGCATTACCTTGCTGAACTGCAAGTCTAGGATGGCGTCCCATGAAGGGCAACAGAACGAGGCGCAGACTATCATTGACATACCGCTGTAAGACGCCGCAGATGACAACCAAATGGGTCGTACTATGCAATGAAATTGCACCCCAAACCGCTATCCTTGTCGTCTCCAGGTACGCTTCGCCAGTCCTCGGGGCTCAGTTCGAAGCGGGACGCATTACTGAAGACATTTCTACTCCAGCCATAATTCCAGGTTGAAGAAATATCTGGAGACGTCCCGGTCAGCGGTGGGATACCATCCTGATTATCGCCGCCATACGACCCGACGTGGAGCAGTGATGGTCTGGGTTGCCATTTCATTTAATAGCACGATCGCTTTGGTTGTCATTCGCGGCACTTTTACAGAAACAGCAGTGCGTCGACGATAGTCTACGCCCCGTTTTTATGACAAGTCATCTCGGGCTTACATTTCAGCAAGGTAATGCTCACCCGCACACGACGAGAGTTCCTACTGCTTGCCTTCGTGCTCGCCAAACCTAACCTTGGCAGCAGGGTCTCCGGGATGTCGGTACGATATCCCACAAAAGGACATCCAACAACTTGTAATCATTTGTTTGTCTCTGCATATACATCTACCGATATCCGTACCATTCGGGTAATTCCTATGTGGTGTGTAGTTGGACCTAGCGCCGGCCGGGGTGGCCGAGCGGTTCTAGGCGCTACAGTCTGGAACCGCACGACCGCTACGGTCGCAGGTTCGAATCCTGACTCGGACATGGATGTGTGTGGTGTTCTTAGGTTAGTTAGGTTTAAGTAGTTCTGAGCTCTAGGGAACTGATGACCTCAGATGTTAAGTCCCATAGCGCTCAGAGCCATTTGGACCTAGCGATGGCATCATGAGCGTCAGCCAGTCGTTCAGAAGTGGATGCAAGCAATAGTATAAATGATGTATATTAATGGATTCATTCGTGACTGTTTGATAGAACAATTTCCAGTTCATTAATTTAAAAACGACGGATTCCAAAACTGGCGCTATGCCTTCGGAACCATGATCTCAGCCGTTTTATTAAATGAAGAAACAGCGTCTGGATTGCAATTTCTTTTATTAACGAGTACCAGCTTCGATCTCCCCTGGAAATCATCTCCACGTGTAAGATGGATAAGGAAAAAGAGCTGCCAAAACAGAAATTACAGAAGTGTAATATTACAAACAGTACCACCACAAATTACCTCAAAACATACCTGTCGCCGCAAGCAGCATTTTGTCAACAGTGATATGAGTGACGTAAAAGATAGGCACATAAATGATGTAGTGAGGGGAAAACAGTAAGGTGAATCACATCACATTACGGCTCTTCACTCAACCTGCTATGGTAGGCGGTGCACACTGGCGGCCCCACTGTTTCCTCACTACTATCACGCAACTCCTTTGTTCATATGTATTAATAATGTTTGCGTAAAGCGGTAGTTGTATTTATAAACAAAATACTTCTTTCCCATTTATATGTTACTGTGTACTTTTAATTTTTATTTATTAAATGAAAACAAGTTCAACGTTGTTTTAAACGAAGGAGGACGCAAATTAGATTTAGTTGTTAATTTCGCACTGTCTTACAAAATGTACAAACTAGAACGAAAATGTACGATGTAAAATTCACTGTGTGTGTGTGTGTGTGTGTGTGTGTGTGTGTGTGTGTGTGTGTGTGTGTGTGTCTGAGATGTACTACATTTATATTTCATCTTTTACTTTGTAACACTATACACATACTGAAATGTATTAGGTTAACGTGTTTTTTTTCCTTTTAATTTTTTAATCATATTTATTATTTTTAATTTATGATGGAATAGTCTCAATTACGTTGTGTCAGTATACTAACTAATGATTCTTACACGTACCACGTAACTGATTATGCACTAGCCAATGATTGGTGCACGTACAACGTAACTGAATATTCAATTCCCCCGTCCCCAGTACATCCTTTGTATTTTGTGTTATCATACCACTGTTGACAAACTGCACCTTGCGGCGGCAGGCATGTGTGTGTTTCACGTGTTTTGATGTAATTTGTGCTAGCTGTGATGGGCTTGTTTGTAACTTTATGACTTTGTAATTTTTTTGTCATCTCTTTTGCTTTTCCCGATTAGACCTGAAGATGATCTGCAGGGCAGCCGGTGTTTCTTTATTTATTAAGATTGCTAATGTTCTACCGTTTCACTTTATTCTGTAATTTGATTTTTGGCCATTGTCAGACAACATATGTATCGGAATAAATTCATTGAGACATTTAGTTGCTCCATTTTCTAATACTTTGGCACGAAATCACTCAATACTCAAAACGCCCTTGCGAAACAGGGAGGTAGCGAGACCCGGATCGAATACGGGGTGGATTAAAGACCCTTGTCTCGAAAGTGGCCAGCTGAGTGCGGTTTTTAGGTCTTCCACGCGGTTTTAAGCCACAGCTGGATTGGTCCCCAGCTTTCGCCACAGAAAATATGACACACAAAAAGTTAAAAATACAATGACAGACAAAACAAAATTTACACGGCTCACAGGCAAGTGGAGCATATGGTTCCCTCCAGAAGATTAACGTACGACTTGGGTGACAGGGCCGGCCGGAGTGGCCGTGCGGTTTTAGGCGCTACAGTCTGGAACCGCGTGACCGCTACGGTCGCAGGTTCGAATCCTGCCTCGGGCATGGATCTGTGTGCTGTCCTTAGGTTAGTTAGGTTTAAGTAGTTCTAAGTTGTAGGGGACTGATGACCTCAGAAGTTAAGTCCAATAGTGCTCAGAGCCATTTGAACCATTTTTTTGGGTGCCAGGAAGGGCATCTGGCCACAGTGTTAAAATAAATTTCCCAAATCATGAAATAGTGCACCCTGTGCGACACGGTGACCGTAGCAAAAAAAAAGGCGAGACTCAAAATGGCCTTTTCCACCACGAATAAAGTTAACGGAACAACCTTCCGTTCCGTAAGGCCCTTTCGTCGATTATTCTATGTTCAGTGGTAGCGGCTCTGCCGCGCTGGACTCTTTCCCCGCTGCCAATGACGGCGCAGTCGTTCCTACGCTTGTTTATGTTAAGCAGGAGAAGAGTCCTCATCGTCAAGAACGGTGACAGACTTAAAGAGTCGGTCGACGCGGGCGTATTATGAAAGTTCCGTGAGCGGCCTTCAGACTTGATATTCCCCTTCGTGCCCCCCTCCCCCTGCCCCATCCCACCCAGCCTCCTCCCATCCTCCACCACCTTTCCTCTGACACTTGTTTGTCGACTGCAGCACGGCCTAGTCTGTACGACAGAGTACGGCTGCTGATTTCTCTTGCGTACCTTACAGGGCTACATGACTGTTGATTTTCATCTGTGTTCTTGAACGCCGGCTCCCGAGAACACTTAAAAAGACAATTTTATAGCATGGTAAACGCATCGGTGTTGCACGGTTCCTATTATTAGAAAGAAGTGACAACAACTCTGCAGCTTGCCAAAATGTTGTTTTTCATAGCTTTCGTCTGCCACTGATAGCATGATTATTAGCCATGGAAATCACCTTTGATTTTACCTTGACATGCAAATTCTAGAAGTTAATCTCCAATTAAATTTAATGGCCATGAGACCTGTGTGAATAACAACAAAACTGATAGATTACTAGCTGTTTGAAATTAATTTTCTTAGTTAATTTGTGTATTTCCTTTGCTGGTCAGTGTTAATATGACTCAATATCATCTTAATATGCACTGCAAGAAATTACTCATACTTCGTACTAGTTTGTGACTGGAATTTCTATAAAATTACGTAAGTCGAGAATGATACTTAAGTGCGGCATATTTCTTATCAGAAATGTCACAAAGGAAGAGGAATACATTCTTTGAGACACTACGAAATTGTTTAAGACCCTGCGTTATCAGAAAATATTAAAGTATATTTTTGTTAGCTGCATTCAGAATAATTTATGGAGACCTAATTAAATATCCCGTGGTAAATTAAGATTGTGTCGCCTCGTGTTTGGCATGTATGAGCAGGAGCTGTTGTCGTGGTAGTTCGAGTGAAATATGTAAGAACTCGTATGGTGAAATGTAGTGAAGAAAGTAAATTACGAATGGCATCGGTGTTGAACATTGCCCTCCGCCCCCTCCGTTTATCCTAAAGCTACATATTTTCATATTGTTAACTACTAAAACAAAACTCCGTCCGAACTGGCCCCGGAACACCTAACAGTACGTATCGACCGCCGTGTCACCCTCACCCGACAGGCGTCACTGGGTGCATGTACAGAGGGACATGTGGTCAACACACCGCTCTCCCGGCCGTTGTCAGTTTCCGACGCCGGAGCTGTTACTTCTCTATGAAGTGGCTCTTCAATTGGCCTCGCAAGGGCTGAGTGCACTCCGCTTGCTAACAGGGCTCGGCAGACCTGGACGGTCATCCATCCAGGCGTCATCCAAGCCCGACAGGACTAAACTTAGGTGATCTATTGGGAACCGCTGCACCACTGCGGGAAATCGGTGATCTGGCGGGATCGGTGGTATCTGTACGGCAAAGCTTTTGCATTATAAACTACTACTTTCAGTGAAAAATACGATTTGCATGTTTTTACAACCCTATGCGGGATGTAGTCGAATTACGTCGGGTGATACTGAGGGAATTAGATTAGGAAATGAGACACTTAAAGTAGTAAAGGAGTTTTGCTATTTGGGGAGCAAAATAACAGATGATGATCGAAGTAGAGAGGATATAAATTGTAGACTGACAATGGCAGAGAAAGCGTTTCTGAAGAAGATAAATTTGTTGACATCGAGTACAGATTTAAATGTCAGGAAGTCGCTTCTAAAAGTATTTGCATGGAGTGTAGCCATGTATGGAAGTAAAACGTGGACGATAAATAGTTTAGGAAAGAAGAGAATAGAAGCTTTCGAAATGTGGTGGTACAGAAGAATGCTGAAGATTAGATGGGTAGATTACATAACTAATGAGGAGGTATTGAATAAAATTGGGGAGAAGTTTGTGGCACAACTTGACTAGAAGAAGAGATCGGTTGGTAGGATATGTTCTGAGGCATCAAGGGCTCACCAATTTAGTATTGGAGGGCAGCGTGGAGGGTAAAAATCGTAGAGGGAGACCAAGAGATGAATACACTAAGCAGATTCAGAAGGATGTAGGCTGCAGTAGGTACTGGGAGATGAAGAAGCGTGCACAGAATAGAGTAGCATGCAAAGCTGCGTCCAACCGGTATCAGGACTGAAGACCACAATAACAACGTGCGGGACTCTCGAGGACATTAGTCATAATCTTTCAGTTCTGCAAAATATATAAAGTGAGTTTTAGGTAGATTGTCGACACCACCAAGACTTTGTTAACTTTGCTACGCAACAGAAAATTGTGTAGTAGAGCCAGGAAAGGTTCTAGGGTCATCTTTTATGAGTGCAGATGAGGCAATTACGTTTTGAAACATATTCTGTTAAAATATTTGCGCAGTATTAATACGTATAGTGCTGTATTACAAATAAACGCGCCATATTGCAGTTTCACGTACTGACAATATACAAGCTAGCACTAATGATCGTTCCGTAATTGTGATAGATCGTTCTGTTCGGTTTTGTGATTGAGGTCTCGTAATTTGAAAGGAAGAGGATACGGCTGCTGCCACGCATTGGACGAAACGAATACTATAACGTAGAAGCTTCTACACGAAGGACTCAGAACAGCGCTGGACTGCTACATAGATGCCCCGAAAAAATACGTTTTCATCTATTCCGCTGTCGTGCGTTCTGAACTTGAATCCTCATCATCATTCTCTCTAAGATTTATTTCGCATTTACGAGTCATGATTATTATATTTACACGAGTACATTTATCCCACAAGAACAGCGTACATACGCTCCCGATCGTAACCACACTCGAGTGGTAACGGTCATTACGTCTCCAACACAAGTTGGCGAGACAATCGATCCATTTAGGATTCACGGTTGGTGCGAAACAATTGCGCTGCCTGAGAGCAGCGCGGCGCGGGCAGCGTTCCAGCGAGTTAATTGGGAGATTTGTGCGGCGGGGCAGAGGCCGGTCTCGAGCACCGCCTCCCGGCCGCTGCCCGCTGCCTCCTGACAGCGTAAATCACGGCGCAACGGCAAGGCGCCACACCGCGCCACTCTGCTCTCCCGCAATTAATAGATTACTCTGGCGAGCGCGCCCGGGCGTAATTTACCGCGTCAATTAGTGACTTCATATTTTCCGCCGCCCGGAAGAGGCGCCCGCCACTAGAAAGTAGCGCCGCGCGGAGGCCTGCCCCTGTTCTCGCACCGTTCCGGAAGTACGCGAGTACTGCGCGCGAAAACTGTCTTTTGCGCGCTGGTTTCGAAGTAAATCTGTTGATCCGTCCAGGAGCGTGGTTTGTAACAAGCAGTTTACTTTTATCAGTACAATCCGTTACAATGCAGCTCTGATACGCGTGTTAAATACGAAACTTATTTGCCATCAACAATACTGGTCATTTAAAAAAGAATGACCAGATTTTGTATGGTAATAATTACGAAACATGGGACGTGCAGGCAACGAAATCGTAATGGACTTGGCCTAGAGTTTCAGAAAATCGCCGTTAGATGTCAGTCAGTACGTATTCGCAGTTTGGAGTCAGAAGTAAGATGGCGTCCGCTCAACAGAGGGCGTTTTGTGTCCTGCAGTTCGCAAAGAGTGAGTCACTGATTTCGGTCCAACGTTCTTTTCGTCAGCGTTTCGGTATTGATCAGCCTGCACCCAAAAATATTCGTCGTTGGTATCGCCAGTGTGAAAAGACAAGATGCTTGTGCAAAGGTAAGCGTCCAGGTCGACCTTGAACTTCCGATGAGATGGTGATATGGATTCGGCGAACGAGCGGAGTCCACGAAGGTCTACTCACTGAGCAAGCGGAGAACTGGCAATTCCTCATACGACTGTCTGGCGAGTGTTAGTGAGACAGTTACCGCAAACTTTTCAGGGTGACGATAAAAGGAAACTGGTCGACTTTAGCAATGCTCCGATAGAGGACATGGAAAACAGTACATTTTTACCACGGTTGATTTACAGTGGTAAAGCAACATTTCATGTTAGTGGTAAGGTAAACCGACATGACGTGCACATATGGGGACTCTAGGACCCTCATGACATTACTGAGCACGATACAGGCTCACCAAAAGTGAATGTTTTTTATGCCATTTCTTGAGGAAAACACAGTGACTGGAATGAGCTATCATCAAATGCTGCAGGATTGGCGTTCTCCACAACTTCAGGGGGACACCCGATGATCTCATTTTCCAACAAGATGGAGCCCCGATAGAATGGCACAACAACGTACGTCAGTTGCTCAATGACACACTGTCTCAGTGCTGGATAGAACCCCGAGACACTGCCCTGCTCTTTTGGCCTCTAAGATCGCCAAACGTGACCCCATGCTATTTTTTCTTGTGGGGATATGTGAAGTGACATAGAAGAAGTGAAGAACAGAATAAGCGCCACCATAACTTCTGTAAAAGCAGACACATTACGCAAAGTTTATGACGAATTTAGCCATCATCTAGGTGTTGTTCGTGGTGCTGCTTTCGACAATACTGCGTATTTCGGAATGAATTTTTCACTCTGCGGCGGAATGTGTGCTGATATGAAACTTCGTGGCGGATTAGAAATGTATGGCGGTCCGAGACTCGAACTCGGGACCCTTGCCTTTTACCGGCAAGTGCTCTACCAGCTGAGCTACCCAAGTAACACTCATGACCCTTCTTCACACCTTTACTTCCGCCAGTATGTCATCTCCTATCTTCACATCATGCACGTGTGTTTGTTTAACAGACAACTGTGCTTGTGAAGGGTTTTGTATTACGAAAACTACAGACAATATTAAACGTGATGCAACAGACTTGGGAAGCACGACTAATTTCCATGACAGTATAATTTAATTTTTCGAGGGCGCCTATTGACGAAAAGAGGTTTTTCAGAACGCCAATAGTTTGCTTTTACGACGACTTTTTTTTCCGGCGCCTCGTCTCATTACGCCCGAAGCATTGAAGAAGTTTATTGCTTAAGAGCCTTGGCTGCGTAGCCGCTATTTATTAATTTCATGTTTCGAGAATGGCCTGAGAAACAATTGGTGTCTCAGCTGTGCGAAGAAGTGGGAGAGAAAGAAAGGCTTTAATTACGCGAGGAAGGCCGGACGGCAATAGGGAGCGCACCAAGTTGTAAAAGCAGTCCGGCGCGGCGCAACACGGACTCAAGCGAGTAGGACGGATCTTTTAATCCCTCGTGTTCACGTTTACCGTCTCTGCTTTGGTATCCGTCTGGACTAATTAGCAAGGAAACTAGATTAATCTTTAAGGCAATCCCCTGTACTGCGCCAACGCTGAGTCGATTGTAAAAACAAACGCATATGAAAATTTAAGCACAAAAATTCTAACAGCAAGAAGGAGAAATGCTTCGTTACACGCTGCTAAACTCAGACCAATAGAGGTTCTTTCCGCACTTTAACATAACGGCGCCATTCCATCTATATCTGTATCCTGTGCAAGCTTTTTCATCTCCCAGTACCTACTGCACCCTACATCCTTCTGAATCTGCTTAGTGTATTCATCTCTTGGTCTCCCTCTACGATTTTTACCCTCCACGCTGCCCTCCAATACTAAATTGGTGATCCCTTGATGCCTCAGAACATGTCCTACCAACCGATCCCTTCTTCTGGTCAAGTTGTGCCACAAACTTCTCTTCTCCCCAATCCTATTCAATACTTCCTCATTAGTTATGTGATCTACCAATCTAATCTTCAGCATTCTTCTGTACCACCACATTTCGAAAGCTTCTATACTCTTCTTGTCCAAACTATTTATCGTCCATGTTTCACTTCCATACATGGCTACACTCCATACGAATACTTTCAGAAATGACTTCCTGACACTTAAATCTATACTCGATGTTAACAAATTTCTCTTCTTCAGAAACGCTTTCCTTGCCATTGCCAGCCTACATTTTATATCCTCTCTACTTCGACCATCGTCAGTTATTTTGCTCCCCAAATAGCAAAACTCCTTTACTACTTTAAGTGCCTCATTTCCTAATCTAATTCCCTCAGCATCACCCGACTTAATTAGACTACATTCCATTATCCTTGTTTTGCTTTTGTTGATGTTCATCTTATATCCTCCTTTCAAGCCACTGTCCATTCCATTCAACTGCTCTTCCAAGTCCTTTGCTGTCTCTGACAGAATTACAATGTCATCGGCGAACCTCAAAGTTTCTATTTCTTCTCCATAAATTTTAATACCTACTCCAAATTTTTCTTTTGTTTCCTTTACTGCTTGCTCAATATACAGATTGAACAACATCGGGGAGAGGCTACAACCCTGTCTTACTCCCTTCCCAACCACTGCTTCCCTTTCATGTCCCTCGACTCTTATAACTGCCATCTGGTTTCTGTACAAATTGTAAATAGCCTTTCGCTCCCTGTATTTTACCCCTGCCACCTTTAGAATTTGAAAGAGAGTATTCCAGTCAACATTGTCAAATGCTTTCTCTAAGTCTACAAATGCTAGAAACGTAGGTTTGCCTTTCCTTAATCTTTCTTCTAAGATAAGTCGTAAGGTCAGTATTGCCTCACGTGTTCCAGTGTTTCTACGGAATCCAAACTGATCTTCCCCGAGGTTGGCTTCTACTAGTTTTTCCATTCGTCTGTAAAGAATTCGTGTTAGTATTTTGCAGCTGTGACTTATTAAGCTGATAGTTCGGTAATTTTCACATCTGTCAACACCTGCTTTCTTTGGGATTGGAATTATTATATTCTTCTTGAAGTCTGAGGGTATTTCGCCTGTTTCATACATCTTGCTCACCAGATGGTAGAGTTTTGTCAGGACTGGCTCTCCCACGGCCGTCAGTAGTCCACTGGACTTGTTTCGACTCAGGTCTTTCAGTGCTCTGTCAAACTCTTCACGCAGTATCATATCTCCCATTTCATCTTCATCTACATCCTCTTCCATTTCCATAACATTGTCCTCAAGTACATCGCCCTTGTATAGACCCTCTATATACTCCTTCCACCTTTCTGCTTTCCCTTCTTTGCTTAGAACTGGGTTTCCATCTGAGCTCTTGATATTCATGCAAGTCGTTCTCTTATCTCCAAAGGTCTCTTTAATTTTCCTGTAGGCGGTATCTATCTTACCCCTAATGAGATAGGCCTCTACATCCTTACATTTGTCCTCTAGCCATCCCTGCTTAGCCATTTTGCACTTCCTGTCGATCTCATTTTTGAGACGTTTGTACTCCTTTTTGCCTGTTTCACTTACTGCATTTTTATATTTTCTCCTTTCATCAATTAAATTCAGTAATATCTTAGTAGAAATGCGGTTTCGCAACCGAAAATTTTGTGTCAACTGTTGCTGAAACAAGCAAATGTGTCCTAACACCAATAATTACTTTCATTTTTTACTTCTCTCCAGCAGTATCGCGGAAGTTAAAGACAGACACTGCTAGCATACCTTTCCCACAGAAAGTACTTTGAAATATGACTGCACCACATTACTTCACTAAAAAGACGAACGAATCACATCACCAGATTCTCTGTCTCAGAAACTTGACGGTGGTGAGGATGCAACAAGAGAGGAACGTTCAAATAATAATTAAATTATCTCGAGCAGCTTAATTAGGTTCAAACTGAATACGAAGAGAAGATACAGACATTAGACTGTTTCCCTTGCTTCGCTCGACAGGCGCCATTATCGCGTACACGACTGCATGTGTGAAAGCGCAAAGGAATCTGAAGGACATCCATCGATCATAGCAGGAAGCGGCGACACCCAATTAGCTTTTATGTATCCACAGCAGAGGCACAAATGTAGGTTAAATAGATTGAGCATTCCAAACCCACTTCATTTACATAAACAAGGCACGAGGACTGAGCGCTCCTACGACGATAATATTGACCGGTGCCGAACACATTAAAAGTTGCCCCTCATCATTAAAAGGATATTGTGAGAAACGTACAGTGGCCATCTAACACAATCCATTGGATGCATCACGAATGCGTTATACCTGGGAATGTATCGTATCGTTTTTAACAGAGACATTTCTGCTGCATCTGAACTGACCTAACAGTCGGATGAATTATTAATTTAAATGATACCACTCAAACCGATCGTTCAAGGCAGTAGAAAATCTATGCCCGGTATTTAATTATTGCAGAAAGTTCAAAAATGTATTTTGGCGTATTGCCCTGGCGTATTGCTATCATATATTCTAAAACTCCTTTCAGACAGTTGCATGTTCATTTGAAGCTACTAAACTGCAATATTTGTAAGAAATTGACCCGACCTGTACAATTTATATAGCGCTAGACAGAATCTGAAAATAGTTACACATATCCGCTAGTCCGTTTTGTATTGATCTTGTAATCTCATTTCAACCTCACTAGCATAAACGACTGTGAATATCTCATTCAAGTCGACGCATGCACATTACTCTTTTGCCGACAACAGACGTACGCTTTTTTAGAAGTTTCTCCGTCAGCTGTTTCAAATGTGGTGAAGCAGTACGGTATAAGCGGTGGGAAAGAATTTAAGAGCATCAGTTGGAAACGTTTGTAAGGATTTCAGACACTGTCAGGTACGCTGCAGAAGATACTGCAACTGGAGTTCAGCCGATTATCTCTCTGTTTATGATAGAAACGAATGGGACAAACAGGATAACATCGCAGAGTGAGATGAATTGTTTTCAGGAATATTCATGCTGATGTCTCTCGAATCGATTATAGGAAGACAAGGCTGTACGAAATTATGCGCTCGCTACTAACTTCCTCAGGACTGCGTTAGAGCAAATACCGATCTTGAATAACAACATACCGTAAGGATAACTATTATCAAAAGCAATGGCACCAACTGTAATTACTATTAGCGTGGAAGTTCAGACTGAAGCATCAATTGTAATTTCTTGATATATTTAGTAATTTATGTCCACTAATTTTAATTTAGCAGCAGTTCGAAATGACTGTAAGCTTTACAAGTGGCAAGCGCACCACAGAAGTTGAGGCATATGACTTAAACAAAATATATAGCACATTAAATTTAGAGGTCCGTCAACGTACCACTTCCTGTCTCCTGATAAACAACATCGTTGCTAGTGTTGAAGGCCGAGGAAACAGTATCGATACTCGTGTTGAAGGGCGTTTTGGGCAACCCTGCACCTTTTATATGGTTTTGGTCAACTAAATTTTTTAATGATCTGGACAGTATGGAGAATATCAAGTAGTGCTATGTTCTTGGAATTACAGCTGTCGGATTTTGGACTGACGTTTGCATGAATAATTGATTTAGATTTTCGTTATATATTCTCTTCAATCTCTTCTTGAAGCGTCCAAGCTACACCCGCATCTAGGGTTCTGACACTGAATAAGCATTGTCGGGTTTAGCAAATATAATGCAACATACATTAAAGTTTATCTAGGGTATATGACCAGTGTAACGTGCTGTTCACGTTAAGTCGATGTCGTTTTGAATTATTACCAATGTTCTGCTTCCATCTCCTATTTTCGTCAGAGGAAAAGTGGTAATAGTTGAAATTTGGTCGACGTATTTAATTTTGCCAATTTAATTACGTGATGGACGTGTTAATTCAGAAAACTAACTGGAGCTCCAGTCACGCACTCTTATCAAATAATTCCTTGCAGAGAAAATGTTAACGAAGAAGTTCACGTGTCATCATATTACTGATGTCAGCGACGTATCTTTTAGTTTTCGAATCGTCAACAGAGGAATCACGACTTTGATTTCATGTAATGACATCTGCTTAACGATAATCACGTAATTAGCTTCTTTTTCATATTTTCATATTGTGTCACAGGGTGACCGAACGTCATTATTGTACAGCACTTACCATAGAAACGTTTGTGCAGCACTTACCTGCTAATCATCAAGAAATTTATTAAAGGTAATAAGCTGTGGCCTTAATTCTGTTTTACTTATTCCTGGAAGTATTTTTATTCTTATGGATCACAAAAAACACTTGATAATGTTTCCAACTACTATTGTAATTCAACAGTCTAAACGCGGAGCGCAGCACATTTAACGCATGGCTGTGAGGTGGCGCTCGACTCTGAGGTATCCGCTTTAAATCCCGCTTGTATTTGGGCAGCGAGAGGAAGACAATTGTAATATCAATTTCCTGAGCACCAGACCTTGCGCCAATATAAAACCTAAAGCTATCATGGAATTGAAGGTTTGTTTCTGAGCCACAGTGCTGTAATAGGCATGGTGCTTTTAGACGTGCTCTGCCGTTGCGTTCCTTCTATGTTTCAACTGATCTACTCGGCTAGTTATAGGGCCTGTAATTTAACGTGGATTCAGAATCGCGGTGTAGCTCGGCATTTTTCACATTAACAAACTCTGCTTGAGACGAAAGAGAAGTAGTAAGTGACAGACAAAAATCCTAGAACTGACCACGGGCCGAACCCTGGATCTCATGATCTGCAATCTCATATTTTACACAGATTAACCGAACCAATATACTAGATTACATTTCAGACGTCTAAGCGGTGTCTCGTGAAGTGGTTCCAAGTGCTCCGTCCGTCGGTGGGGCCTTTGATATGGCGATCCCTTAGCTGCGATTCGAGGGAAGTAGGCTATGAGTTGGCTCTGGGTTTCATCCTTTTTTGTTTGATCAATCATGATACAACACGTTAAAGCACTATACAGTGTACACAATCATTATAGCCATCTGCACTCAACAGACAAACTTAAAGGACACAACTGTCACACTTCATATAGGAAAGATGCCACTGTGCTTAAAGAAAAACCTTTCCAGATAGGTGGTTAAAATTATTTTTACTTTGAGCCCGTTTTCACGAGGGACTCCCTGGTGAAAATAAGCTACTGGTAGCCGTACTTATCATGCGCACGCGTGTTAGTCAGCCACCAACCACTAAGCGACTGGTTGTGCCGAGTGTAGTCGAGTTCTTAAAATCCTGAGTACGCAGAACTCTGCGCATGTGCAGAAACCAAGCGACGGTTACGTCGCCTGCTTGCATCGAAATTTAACCCACTCTTCGCCATCCCCACTCACGTAGTAACGGATTTTTGTATCTTCTTAATGTTAATTTCATTGTTTACGTAGTTTTCGCGACAAGCTGAGAAGATTGCACAAGGATTTGATATTTTTGCTACGAGTGTTCCCCACAAGAGAGACCAAATATCTGAAAACAAGAAATTTTCCAAATTAAACCTAACTAACCTAAGGACATCACACACATCCATGCCCGAGGCAGGATTCGAGCCTGCGACCGTAGCGGTCGCGCGGTTCCAGACTGTAGCGCCTAGAACCGCTCGGCCACCCCGGCCGGCCAAAAGTGAAAAGATCAGATGTATTAGCGTACAAACGATAAGGCAAAAGGATGCTATGTACTGCCTTCTAAATATTGCTTGATGTGTTTACCTGTATGTTTATTTTCTCGATCAAATAAATGATGATGATCTTTCAGTTTTCAGCAGTGTGGGGTATCTGTCACACATCTTTGACAGGAACATTTACAATGCATTTGACTTCGGTTCTTAAGAAAGTCATAGAAGTTGCTAGTTTCTTAATGATGTTACTACACTGCTGCTTTTTGTAAGGACTGTCCCTCATAACCACACCATCACAGCACAAACATCTCTAAACGAGCGGGGTGCGACAGTTCACGAATAATACACCAGAAGCGCTGCAGCACTCAACTGCCACGGTTAGTTGAGTCTTTTGAGACAGTATAGTCGCGGGGCTGGAGAGAGAGAGAGAGAGAGAGAGAGAAACTGTGAACCTGACAACAGCGAAGGGGTCTCCCCCCCCCCCCCCCCCCCCCAACAGCATCTGCGAATAGAACATAAACAAGATTTGACGACATTGGAGACACTCTGGTACACGCGTCATAGTGGTACCGGTGAGGCATAGATGTAGGCGAGTTTATAGAGGTTGTGTTGTACGCCGTAGGGGGTGTGGGGGTAGCAGCCACGAGCGCGGCCTGCCCGCGCCCACGGTGAGCGGATGGCCGCGCCGGAACACAGGCGCCGTGCTCCCAAAGCGGCAGCGGCAGCGGGCGCTGACAAAGCGCTGTAGTCGCCTGCTTATCAGGCGCACGCTCCGCTCCGCAGGAAGTGGCCGGCTTCTGCTCTCGGGTGACGCTTTTAGACACGTCTGACCAACCACAATTACGGCTTTCCGCGGAAAGATAACCAATAAGATTCAGCAGTTTTTCAGCCTACCAAGTTTATTTGGTTTCCAAGAAGAGGATTTTGTCCATAGCTCATGATTGTTATGAGTTTGGTAAAAGAAAGAAAAAAAAAGTCTGTGATATCTGACGTACTGTGTGTGTTGCACCGAAAAATGAAAAAGTTTGTTTAGCGAAATATTTTTCACTGTTGTGTATCAGTATTATCGTTCGAGTGTAATTGTCGTATGTTTGATTTGATTGATGAGGGGACTGCACTTGCTTGCTCTGAGCGCTATGGGACTTAACATCTGTGGTCATCAGTCTCCTAGAACTCAGAACTACTTAAACCTAACTAACCTAAGAACATCCCACACATCCATGCCCGAGGCAGGATTCGAACCTGCGAACGTAGCGGTCACGCGGTTCCAAACTGAAGCGCCTAGAACTGCACGGCCACACCGGCCGGCGCTTGCTTGTCATGTTAGTTTCAATCCATTACTGACGTCCTTACATACGTGTTCCCTTGCTTTCTCCCGTCGGTAGCAAAAATCGTTGTTCTATATTAACAGAGACATATTTTGATAGTGTAGGACCCCTCCGATAAACCAGATTTAGCTTTTCCGTTATATCCCAAAATCACTTCAATCATCCCCAAGCTCGACCTTATGCTCCGTCGACGGGACGCAAAACCCAAATCTTTCCATTTCTTTGCTGTATTCAGTTTATTTTGCCTTTATAGAGGGTTTTGTATTGGTGGGGAGCCGAGCTCGTTGGCCCCGCAGCGCGCGTGATAAGGTGGTATTGAACCAAGAAGGTTTCTCAGGAGGATTATGTGGTCCAAGTCATCAAAAACCTCGTGGAAACTTTGATCATAACCGGGGGATATAATGACCAGTAGCGAGGCGTGACTGAATTGAAGGAAGCGCCACGTAAAATAAAACCACACAGATTTCAGGTGTCGAGTTTACTAATGCGTGAATACGAAAATGTTCAGCATTGTTCAGTACTGAATGAGTTACAGGCACTCGTCACTCGAGCGACGGCGGCTGTCTGATTGTCCTCAGCACGGCGGGTGCTTTCGAATAAACTCAAACTGTATCCAGAGCAAATAAAATATTGTTTCCCACGATTTTTTTCTTTTTCTGAAATTCTTGGGGATGCCTCGCGCCTTCATCGTTTGGCCACGATTATAACTCAGATGATACTGAGTACATTCCACTTTGGTGAGAGGGTAACAGATGATCTAAATTCGCAGGTCCATAATTTCGGAGCAAGCAAGCCGTTGCTATGACATTGACCCAGTTCCACATTGGCAGTGGGCGGAATTCTTAACGCTAGTAGTGTATATATCTGATATTGTCACACCAATTGTACACCATGCTCACAGTGACTCTCAATTACTTGCTGGAGAAATATCTTAATATAGGACGTTTTATAACGAAATTGGACTCCCAAGTACTAAGCGCACTTTATTTCACATCTGTCGTGTACATTTTCAATCAATATTAACGCAACCAAAATTCGAGACTAAGTAAAAGCTGTCATGAAAGCTTAACAGTGATAAAGTGGAAAGTGACCCCGGATCTAAAGCCTTTATTTACGGTTGAACCATTATGCGGTCGCGCGGTTTTCGTAACGTTAATAGTCGCATGGGGTGTTGCTAACACCTCAAATAAAAGTGGCTATAATGACATTGTTGTGCGGCATATCACTGATATGAATATGTTTACTTCAGACCTGGCTATTTAGAATGTTATCTTCCGGTACATTATCGTTTTATTTAATATTACTTTAGTATTAAATTGGGTTATTTGAAACATATTTCCCATTTCTTACTATAGTTTCTTTAATTATTTATTTCTGTTATTCTTCATACTGTATTACAGGTATAAGACATACATATAATTAAACATTTGTTCACTCAACTCATACAAACATTTTATGAAATCAGCCACTATGACTGGCTGCAAGGGATGCGCTATCGCAACACTTTTCACAAACATTTCTCATGTGCTTTACACACACAACTTTCAAACATCGAGCACAGTGCGATTTAACTTTTATATCTTTGCTGCGATGACAAACTGTGCAACGCTTGGGCTTCAGTATTCTTTGTTCAGAAGGTGGTGCATTGTTGCTGTCTTCAATTTCCGCCATTTTAGCGGCTTTTCTGCCTAACTTGTTTAGGCAAGTAGTGAGTGGCTGCTCTCTTGCACACTATGGGATTTACTAATGACCTTCCGACATCACGTAAAAACATTCTTCGGGAAATCCTCTCATTGTTATTATTTGCGTATATGATGAAGGCGTTACTGCAAGCAGTGTCAATCATTCGGAAAAATAAGGCAAGTGGTCAGCGTGTAGTTTTTCTTGAGGCTGAATAAGTAGCGCACATTTCATCTATTGTAGCCACGCCTGATTTGGTCTTATTGTGGATTGTTATATTGTCTGGTTTCTTTTCTTCCACAATATTAGTGTCAATGGCACCGTCATGATACAAAGATGAAAGGAGAATAACGTTTTTGCCCTTCTTTGGCACATATGAAACTATGGTGATATCCTTTCTGAATCAAAAAAGGCTGCTTCTAAGGTCATGACCTCTCGTGCAAACAAAGTCTGGAGGGAGCTCACTCTTATTTTTTCTAGGAGTTCCTACTACTGTAAGTTTCTTTTTCAGGAGCTCTTCAGCCAGTGGTATGGAACAAAACCAATTGTTAACAAAACCAGTTGTCTAGTGTCACATTGCATCCTGTACCTTCGATAGGCCGTACAAGTCTATTTACTACCCCCTTAGGCGAGTTTGACAGTGCTAAGGCACACTATGGCTTTTCCCAACACAGATTTCCATCCCCAAAGTATACCATGTTCTTGCGTCACATAAGGTGAAATTTTCAAACGATATTTCACAGGTTTGCTTGGTATATATTGTCGGACACTGCATTTGCCTCTAAATGCAAACAGTTGTTCATCCACTGTCATATATTCAGACACAATACAATTAATTACTGACACAGTTTGACATGAATAATTCAAACACTTCTCTGAACGCAGCTAGGCGATCAAGTTCTCTATGCTGTGGTCTGTCTCGAATATCATCGAATCTCAAACAACGCAACAAGAAACGAAAGCGCTGTAAGCTCTTTGTTGCATGAAATATTGCAATTCCAAAACCATTTATGTTGGATAAGTCTTACAGATTTCGGTGTCCTGCCCTGTAATGCCTAGCCAATATCAACAGACACAGAAGAGATTTGATTTCTTCCTCATTTCTTGGTTTGACATCACGGAGTCTTGTGAAATTTGATGCCATGTGTTGTATGTAAATATTTGTGCACGATGTAATCGTTCTAATTATTATGTCATTTATAAATATCGAAAAACAGCCCACAGCAGATTTCCCATATTTTGCGATAGCTTTCACACCAGGGAGATAAATAATGAGGTCTACACTTCTAGTTCTTATGTTGCGAGTAGGACAACTTTTCATCCGTTTTGTAACATTATCCTTTCCAATAAAAAAATCATGCTTGCTTTCATTACCCGCTGCGCTTACTTGCGGTTCCAGTTCCAGGTTGTCGTCATCCTCCGTTTTCTGTTGTCATTGTGATGAGAGAGAACTTCACAACTGTGTTTCCTCCTCTTCCTCTTCTCCTCCTTCAAACGTTTCGTCTAAGGCCTCTTCCAGAAGCATCCGCACTCTTTCTTGTTCTGTTTCGTAACGATCCATAGCTGTTTTAACTGCACAGAGTGAGAAAATATAAGCAGTTGCTACGGAACACTACTGTGCGCTTTCTCGCAGCACTGCAACATAAGAGTAGCGCGGGGTGCAGACAACACCCCAAGGCACATTGTTGCTTGTTTTCTTGGAACTTGCGCTTCCACTGTTACTCAAAGCTTTCACATTACGTCCTAGGAAGGTACCAAAGAACATGACTTTATACTCCTATCCATTATGTAATAATTCATCGATAAGGATAACTGGTGTGTTCTGAACAACCCGCGCGACCGCTTCAGGGTTAATTAGATGAAAATGCTATTCATTTAATGAAATGCACATATTACACAAGTGTTTTGAGGTGTTATTCATAAATCCATTACTTCATTGTTTCCACACTTGGAATATGGACTACAATGTTAACAGTAACTGTCAAGACTGTTCTGTTGGACCGCTTTGTTCCAACAATGACCATTTTTTTCCGTGAAAGACTGCATTTTCTACTTCGCTGTCTGAAAATGCGACAGGTTGATCAGTACCTCGACCCAGACTTTTAGATTTGGAAAACAGAAAAATAGATAAATTCAGACAGCAAAATTAAAATAATTCTTGTCATTGATTTGCTAGCTTTCCGTCCGACGGCGTCGAATCGTTAGCCAAATACACTATTAACAAGGAATTTAGCCCAAGCACATCATTTTCTGTGATTTCCCTAAATCACGACTGCCAGGATGGTATCAGCAGACAGAAGGGTGTATTTCGTACTTCAAACTTGTCCAAAATCTGCTTATCAAACTTCAGTACTCTTATTCTATGAGACATTCCCTGCTCTCTTTTGCTTCAACGAAAAAAATATGAATTCCTGTGTGTCAGATGTAGCAGGATAATGTTGTTAGAAATTCGTATCCAAAATCTGCTTATCGATCTTCAGTATTCTTATGCTATGAGACATTCCCTGCTCTCTCTTGTTTCAACGAAAAATTATGAATTCCTGTGCGTCAGATATAGCAGGATAATATTGTTAGAAATTCGTATTGTGTCTAAATAAACCAAAACACACGAGGTGCGGTCTCCAACATTTCCCCCCCCCCCCCCCTCCTCCTCCACCCTTTTTAAATCTACGAGTCAACAATGTTTTATTGTCGGTTGCGTTATGTGTTGGAGCAGTTTTCTAGACCGCGCCTCGTGAACTGTGCAGTTTTCATAACACAACGTGTGTTCGCAGAAACGTGTCAATTTTTACGATGCTGATTTAGATGGTAATTGGTGGATGGAGGAAGATGTCACTGATATAGACCAAGAATGGACGAAAAAGACGATGATTTTTCAGTTGTCAGTGATCAAAATTCTGTCAGCGAAGTGGTGACGAGGATCTTTTGTTTCTCCAGTAAAACACTTTAAGTATTAGTTAAAATCAAATGCGCTCTTAGTGATGGTAAAGAAAAACACAGAACCCAGACTCTAATTTTAATTTTGCGAAATTTTTTGCACCTATCGAGCTTTATGTACACATTTAAGCCCTGGAAATTAGTTTTATGTGAACATTTACCTCATAAAGAGATAATATATTTTTTCATAATGGAAAATTAAGTTCTTTAACTGTTAGTATATGTGCACTATTTGAAAAACTGCACAACAGTATGTGATTTTTGTGATAAAAAATATGATACTGCAGGCTTTATTTAGTGCAATAAAATCAATAATGAATATATAATAAAAAGTTAATGTTATGCAATCCAAAATTTTCAATTGGTTTATGCCTTAAATCTTGGTTTAAAAATAGAGGTCTCAAGGGACCATACCTTGTAGTAAGATTACACCGCATTGCAAATATGAATATCCAAACTCGAAGCTAATTCACCATTATAGTAAAGTGTTTAGCTCTTTTGTGTTAGATTTTTATTCGTTTTTTTCTTTGTTCTCGTATTTTTTCATACATGAAACTAAATTGAAACACATAATATACGAGAAGAAATATTTTAAAATACTTTTAAATTTTAGAACTCCTTAAAGAAAACTGCGTGTGGCTCAATAGCCGGGTGCAAGTCTTTCGATCGGGCGCCAGTTTGGAGACTTGAGTGCTCCTTATGTGCCGCCTTTATTCAACCGGGAAAGAGGCCCTACAGTTTAAAGTGGAATCCGAACCACGTGACGTTTCTGGCGACTCCTCGTACTGTTGAGAGGTGAGAACTAGGATAAAAGCGGACATAAATTTCGTGGTCCAACAGGAATTCAATCCCGCGACCTGTTGGTTTCCAGGCACGTGCTTTACCGTAAGACCACCAGACCCGACATTCTTTACGATGGAAGAACAATACGTGCTGAATAAAACTTGACTGTTATTATCTCATCTTTCACGCGAAAGTTTCTACACTGACCATCAAATCCTAGTATGAAACGGGTTTCAAAGAGTAAATGTCTAGAACTAGTTTTTTTCTACATTTGATAATATATGCCAGTATGTAAGTGTTGTGGAACGAAGAGTAACTTCGCTAGTTAGAGTTGGCACGAAGCCCACACTTCTGATTGCCACATTAGACGCAGCGTCTGAAAGCGAAGTGCCGGAGATTTCTCCAAGTCCCTGCAGCCTATCCCCTTTAAAGCGATGTGAATCCATACCTGCAGTGGTAGTGGCAGCAGACGGCGAGTGCCCTAGCTGTCTCGCCGCGGTCGGTCGATATGCAGAGGTCGCCAGCCCCGAACAGTACACAGGCTGCGCCTGCGTGCATACCGATCACCTCTACTGTCTGGATATGTTCTCTGCTTGCCTGCAAAGAAATACGAAAACAGTATTAAAAAACATAAATTTTTGGAAGGTTGCAGATGATCAGTATTTTAGTGTACAGTGATTCGAACGAGTCACTGTGGCAGTGATTACAGTAAAGTAGGGCTCATCTGTTTAGTGACATAATGCGCACTGTTTCCTCTGCTACCGTTCTATGTGTTGGTCTGTAAATATGTTGGCACTTGGTCTAACTTCAAACCAACCTCCAGTAATGATAGTGTAAGGCAGAGCTATGCGTAAAGTCGACGGTTCTGCGGAAGTTTTCAGGATAATGATCTTCGATCTCTTACCCCTGCATGTGCAAGTCCGCTTTTTAAGGTTTGCCATAATGAAATCGCGCGCCCTCGTTCCATGCTCACTTCACGCATCATCACGCGCGGGACATGAACCGTGAAATTACCAAACGGAATTCCACGACGATTACGAGGCCGCTAACCGATATTACGCTCGGTGCTGGGAACTGCAGGTGATTACACGCCGATTAGAATCATACAGCCACAGCACATAGTGCAGGAGTTAATTGGATATGTTACTTCCGTATTTAGATGCGCCGAATTTTTATTCTTTTTCAGCTGAGATGTTCCTTTCTGCACTTCAGAATTATGTGTAGATAACAGAACGACATCTGCAGCATCCATGAGGGAAAAGTTTAAAGCTACATAGACCTCATCAGTGTTACGCAAGTTGCAATTGAGCGCTGTGAATGAAATGCGTTAGATTTTCTCATCACTTAGCTTCTCTAGGAATGGTTTTATTTACATCAAAGAGCTTTTCTGTTAGTTTATCCTTATTCTATTATTTTTCGTTCTTATAACTTTCGCTATTATGAGCCCAGATTTTTTAGGTTTTTATAAAACAGATTTTAGCCTTTTATTTTCTCGGAGTTGCCGTTTTTAGGTTAACAAAAACTATTTTAGCCTCATTGGAGTCTTTTAATTAAAAATATAATGACCACTAATATTAACATAGAAAATTTTATTATAATATTGACATAGTTATTCTAGTTACTTGTAGAAAATAAATAATTAATCATGCCTTGTATCGCCGCTCGAAAAAATACACAATCAATCTGTTTTGTACTATTTTAATGAGAATTCTTTTATTGAAAAATTCTTTTCATGTGTAACTCTCATAAAAACAACACACTTAAGATTTGTGCATGTGTATGACCGCAATCCGTGGCGTATAACTCTACAATTACAAGAAATTTTATATTACGTTTCGGTATTGCATTACACCTTTCAGTGCATTTTTGTACGCTGAAGAAGCACAAGACGTCAATGTGATAATTTCATTCACGCAATTTCTCGTTGCTCTCAGTACAATCCACTTCCGAACCTCTTCCCCTCAATAATGGCTGACATGCATGGATCATCTCCTACATGCTGCCTTTATATTAAGTTTTCGCATCATTTGATCAACCATGCCGATCCCATACTTTGTTGCATTGCGGTATGTTATGGTTCCAGGTTTCTTCTTTCCTTCTTTACTCAATCATACTTACGCATGCAGCATACACAGAAGAATTGAAATTTTTAGGCCTACTGTCAAAGTGGTGCCTACGGTGCCAGTCTGGTACAGGATGATGGTGGAGTGCATTTCAGCCTTCTGCTTCTGTATCTCATCACAGATTTCATGACAGATGTTGTTCATTGTACCAATTAATTTGTCGGCATCAGTCTGGTTTGTTAGGCATATATTGGGCGACCCTACATGTTATTTTGCTAGGTGATAGTTGCTCGTCTGTGGTTATATTTTCTCCAGGGCGGTAAGACAAATACTGTTTTCAATGAACGTTTCATATACATAAGCAAATTTGTTGCCTAGCAGGCGTTCAGCTCGGGTTGACTTTTCATCGAAACTGGTAAATCTGAGAAGCTCCTGAATTCAGTCCCTTGGCATAATGTCCTGTATGAAAGTAGGCCCCCAAGACTGCGACCAGAGACCAGGGACCGTCCGTACCTTTTGTACATATGACACTTCGAGTGGTCCAGTCACTGTTTTTAGTACGTTTAGTTCATTTGATTCTGTCTATTTCTTCTTGATACGCAACAGACAGAACTGACGACAAGACTTACTAAAAATTGGCCACTTCCCGCTCAGCTCCACCCCGGAGTACCGCAGAGGTCTGTCTTAGGACCCCTGCTGTACTCGCTCTACACCTCCGACACACCAAAGGTGGACTGGGACAAGTTAGCTCCGTGCGCAGATGACACGGCCCCGTACACCAGGTGTTTAAACCCCAACGTCTTGCGCCATCATCTGCAGCTAGCATACGACACACTCGGAGCCTGGGTCACTAAATGGTGGTTAAAATATAACGCTACCAAACGCCAGGCCCTAATCATCACCCCAAAAAGAATCCCTGCATATCTCCCACCAGTGCGAATCGTGGAAGGCCCCATCACATGTTCACGCCGAACAAAATAACTGGGCGTTAACATAGATAGACACCTCACCTGGGGACCCCACATAAAAGAAGTCAGTGTTAAAGCAATAGGCAGACAGAAGTCACCCTGTAATAAACCCGGAGTCCATCTTACCCTCACATTCGGTGTTACGCTGTATCTGTCGCTAATTCATCCCATGGTTGAACACGCGGCCGTAGTGTGGGGAAATGTGGCTGTCACACGAGACGTCTGCAAGGCCTTCCGGGCAGAGTGCTTAGACTAGCAATGCGTCTCCCACGCGACTTTCAAATTCGGGAGTTGCACGAGCTCACTGAATCCCGGAAATCAAAGATGGAATTCGACAGACTGCGCAACTATTCTATGAAAAGTCCGATTCAACGTCGGAGTTCTCTAATAGCTGTAACAGTTCTTCATCACAAAGTCTACGTTGACGATATATGTTCGTAAACGTCTTTCACTGACAAATAACATTATGTGCATAACACGATATCGTGTAATCTGTACAGGTTGGAATGTGTGCGTGAGATGCAGTGGTAGGCAGCAACAACTCTGTATGACTGCTGACTTCCCGCTTCATTGTTGGATATCTGCATCTATTCAGAAGACTAATTTCAACAGTGTCTGATTGACGCCTTCCGTCGTTCTAGGTGTATGGAAAGAAACGTCGAATGAAATATAAACAGTTTGTAACTTCCAGTACCATAATCGTAAATAAGAGAAAAAATACGAGGTCATATGATTTCAGGAACGTATATAAAAAATGCGTCTGACACTGAAGAAAAAAGTATGACAGGGGTAATTTTGACCTCTTCGGCCGTTCTGTTGTTAAAGAACTGAACACGGGTAAGAGCCTTGTGAATTACTTTCATAGAAGAGGAAGTGATACTATTAAACTCGGAAAAATTGTTCCAGACCTCCTCTGCTGGACGGTGTAGGCATGGGCAAGACAGGTGCAATGGATCATATTGGGACAATTCTTTCGTGTTGCTCCTGCTTTTAACATGTAGGCAACACAGTCTGTCACCAACAGCAAAATTTCTCATCCCAATCTTTCCTGGTCATGGGATACGCAGTGCTATCCTGACAGTTCGGGCTACAATACCGTGATCGTCTATAATTTTTACACAGGACTGGTGGGGTTTTCCTAGTGGCGTGAAATCTAACTTCACCAACACGACATTAGCTATAAATCTGCCACAACTGTCAGGTGCCTAGTCGACTGTTTTAATATCAGCAGTAGCCTTTTCATAAACCTGTTTCAGATATCTTTTACGCAATGTCGATTCATCTGGTTCGCTGCGGTCGCTGATACTGCCCTGAAAGTGAGGTTCTTTGGCGCGTTTCGTGGCACATTAACCAGCAGTATAGTTTCACACAAGTCTAGATTACAGGCCGGCCGCTGTGGGCGAGCCGGCACGGTAGCTCAGCGTGTTTGGTCAGAGGGTTAACTACCCTCTGTAATAATTAAAAAAAACTGAGTGAACGGATCAACGAACAAACTAAACGGCTGTCATCTGACGTCCACAACGAACAAAGCAACGAACAATGTAGAACAAAAATGAGAGTAAAAAAAAGCGCTTCAGTCCGGAACCACGCTGCTGCTACGGTCGCAGGTTCGAATCCTGCCTCGGGCATGGATGTGAGCGATGTCCTTAGGTTAGTTAGGTTTAAGTAGTTTTAAGTGTAGGGGACTGATGATCTCAGATGTTAAGTGCCATATTGCTTAGAGCCATTTGAACCATTTTGCACTAGATTACAGCTGTCGACTTGTCGTAGAGGAAATTAATGGTTGAATATTTTGTTCGTTCTTCTTCCAAGTGACGAACGTAATGTGAGCTCCTGTGTTGAAGGAAATGTGACTTACCTAAGTTAAAACAATAACACCAAGATACCAGCGACTATCATGTTATATGTCAGCTTCAATTGAATCGCATATGTATGTCAGTAAACTAATTTTAAATTTTGATTTGAAAATTGACAGGAAGAAGACTAGCAAGAAGACTGGTAGATAAAATGAATAAAAAACTAACTTGTGTTCATTTATTTGTAATGAAGGCGTGGTAGAAAATTACTAGTCCATCAGTTGTGGAATTGAAGTCATCTTCAGTTCGCGCTACTCAATGCGAGTCAACACATTACGCACGTTTACTTCGTACCTGCAAAAATAAATAGGCCCCCGTATCACTGATTTGGACCTTTAATACGCCTTTCTTTGTCGTACGGCATTTAAGTAAAGGCTGGGTGGCTTTGTGGCTATCTGGACAAATTCTCAAAGTGACATGCGTCACACAGGGTGTTGATTTCAGGGCAGCCTATATTTCTTAGAGCTTCCGCACTTCGAAAATGCGTAGACTTCAGTGTCATCGATACAGCAGCGCGGTGACACGTTATCGAGTTTAAAAACAAGCAACATTGCTCATTCTTGATTTCAGTACATTTATTTATTACGAGCGAACCCGCCCATGCTACGCAATTGCTAAATATATATGTGAATTGAGTACGCGCCCTAATCTCCTCCTCCCCCTCCTTTCTGTTCATCGCCTCTTCCCTCCACTCTCTCTGTCCATCACTTCTTACCTTCTCTCTTCGTCCATCACAATCTACCTCTCTCAAACATCATCTCCTCCTTTCCTCTTTTTGTTCATCTTCCCCCACCCACCCCCCAACCCTGTTCATCTCATCTTCTCCCCTCTCTCTGACCTTGATTTCTTTTGCTATTTCAAACAAAATCTTTAAAGGAAATTGAAGTCGCCAAGACTTGACGTCGCGGTTGGGATCATTGGTTATGGTTAAAGGGTCAGAGAGAGACCTCTCCAGCAGCTGGATCTGTGAGTAGAGTGTCTTCAGTGACAGCATTTTGTGTGGTTTTAATCTCCGAACGTGTAGGGAGAAACGGTTTGTCTCATGGTTTAAATGAGCTGCTGTCGTAGTTTTACTGAGAGCGGGAAGCCGCGGGGTCTTAGGCGCCTTGTCACGGTCCGTGCGGCTCCCCGTCGGAGGTTCGAGTTCCCCATTGGTGTGTGTATGTGTTGTCCATAGCAGAAGTTAGTTTAAGTTTGGTTTAGTAGTGTGTAGGCTGAGGGACTGACCTCAGCAGTTTGGTCCCATAAGACCTCACAACAAATCTCTATTTTTTCCAAACTGTGGGAAAGAAAACGACACCACACATTTTCAGGGCGTAGCACAGAATTTCTTCCAGTTGTTTTCAACAGAAAACCTATAAATTGTTGCTTAAAAAACTATGGCGTACGTCCGTGTGATGGTTTATTAGACTATCACTTGAAAACTTTTAAGTAAATCCGTCAAGTGCTTTTTAAGATTTTGCTAACAATGTTTTCCTATTTACAAGTACACTGACGGAAAAAAATCGTAACACCAAGAAGGTGTTTCTACATCTGAAAGATGATATCTATTCCAATTTCGCACCAGTACCATAAGAGTTGCGCCACTATGAGAATGTAAACCAGGTTTCCTTTAAATGCGAGCTGTAACGGCTGTGAGCATTAGTTACCTTTGAGATAGGACGTAGTGAACTGAGGTTCGTCAAGAATGCCTTTAAGTCGACAAAGACGCCATTATCAACATCCCACTGAGTTTTAACGAGGTTGTGTAATAGCGCTACGAGAAATTGGATGTTCCTTCTGCGATACTGCAGAAAGGCTTGGTAGGAACGTAGCCACTCTACATGACAGCTGGCAGCGGTACATGATTGCTGGCAGCGGTGGTCACAAGAAGACCGGGATCCGGATGGCCACGTAACTCTACCGAGAGGGAAGACCATCGTGTTCGCCGTACGGCTTGTAAGTAGCCTGTTTGTATGTTCGAGCGCTATAGACTTTATTAATATCGCCGATAAAGCTCTGCGTTCTCGGCAAGAGATATTGTGGTTGGACGGACTAGTAGTTAGCGAATGGATAGGGAATTGTATGGTCATGATATTCTTAGTGGACTCTCTGTGTTGGTAGGACATGCATTGTAAAGTGAAATGAAATGATGTGTTTATAAGAAAATACGTAAGGAAATGTATGAGGATGGATGTTTGTTGATAATGTTTAGGTTGTGGAATTATCGACAACTACATAATTTTTGGAACTAAATATCAATCACATGAATAAGGTAAAATTTTCTAAATGCATTGTTTGCTCTTCAACAAAATCTTTATTTTGCTGATCATATGCCTCCTAGTAGTTAAGGGTCTATAGTAATTAGAATCTTTTTATTTAGCTGGCAGTTGTTACTTTCTGTAGCCATAGTTCGTGTTACGAAGATTTTCTGTGAGTTAAGCGACTTATGAAAAAGAATGGGATTTCCACTATCGAGACTCATGATTGAAATTAGTTTAGGCGATTAACAGAGTTGGAGGTAGTTCCATATTTCTTTAATTTCATATTTTTTTGATTTGTATTATTGTTAGGGTTTCTCGCAAATCAGGGCCATTCTTTTATGTTAATTATTGGAAGGCATGTTGTCAACGTATAGCAGTCAGGTTACGTTGGGCTTGTATATTGTGGGTAATAAATGAATAGTTTAAGTTTGACTTGTCTTTGTCAGGGAAAATTCTATAGGTCGGTGTTTAAAAAAAAAAAAAAATAATTGAAGAGGTAGTTTCAGGCTCTGGCACATCGTACTGAATCTGCAGCAGTAACTTGAGCAGCAGTTGGCTTCACGGTGACACAACGAACTGTTGTAAATATGTTAGTTACTTCAAGGACAGCTCCGAGCTAGACACCTTGTAGCATGCATTCCATTGACCCCAAACCCCGGTCATGGTGTCACGTGGCGAGGGCAGGACGGAGGTCTGTTGTGCATTCTGATGAAAGCTGATAATGCCTGTGCCAGTGTCTGCCGTGTGTTGGTTAGGCCAGTTGAGGGTCTGTGTAATTAACCGGTCGGCGTAGGTGCCTGCCTGCTTGCACGTACACTGAAATTACGGTCTGGGATACGGTTTCGTATGACAACGGGAGCACACACTGACAATAAATCTGTAAGCCAGTCTGGTGATCCGACCTGCTGTGCTGCCATTCATGAACAGCATTCCAGGGGGTGTTTTCAACAGGATAACGCTCGCCCACGTACCTCTGTTGTAACCCAACATGTTCTGCAGAATGTCGACATGTTGCCTTGGCCTGCTCGTTCACCATATCTGTCTCCTATCGAGCACATATGGGACATCATCACACAGGTCCAGCGTAATCCAGAAACAGCATTAAACGTCTCTGTATTGACAGACCCGAGTGCAAGACTAAGTGCAAGAGACATGGAACTCAATCCGACAAACTGACATCTGGCACCTGTACAATACAATGCATGCATATTTGCATGCTAGGATTGAACATACTAGCGGTTACACGTAGCTAATGTATCGGCATTTCACATTTGCGCCGGCCGGAGTGGCCGAGCGGTTCTAGGCGCTACAGTCTGGCACCGCGTGACCGCTACGGTCGCAGGTTCGAATCCTGCCTCGGGCATGGGTGTCTGTGATGTCCTTAGATTAGTTAGGTTTAAGTAGTTCTAAGTTCTAGGGGACTTATGACCTCAGAAGTTACGTCCCATAGTGCTCAGAGCCATTTGAACCACTCACATTTGCAACGTATTATCTCACGCACGTTAACCTGTGATCTTGAAGTGTAACTCACTTAAATAAGTTGCCTAGACAAATGTATTCGAGAAATTTAATTACTCTACCTTAATCATTTGTGGGTGTTGCGATTTTTTTCTGTGTGGCATTCGAATAAGCGCGTTTTTTTTTATGGCACTATGTATAAAAACACTCGCATGTTCAAATGCCATAGTGTATCACAAATTCAAAGTAACCGGTTAAGAACTTTGTAAGATTGAAGTTTTTGAACAAAAGAACATTTCCATTTTTGTTGATATAGATGATATTCCTTACAATGTGCAAATTCACAAAATTGAGTTCCCTTGGTATTAGAAAATCTATTTAAAAACCGTAATTTTGAGCAGAAGTTCTCTTCAGCCCTTACTTTTTTCTGTGGAAGTCGTGTTCAGCACCTTTTAGGCCTTGAATACGATTTGTCCCTTAGTGCATTCAAATCCGGACACTAGTTATTACACACTGTGATACTCTTTATTCCTCTTCCTTCTTTTCTAAGACACGTTTTCGTACTCGACTTCAGTTTCATAACTTCATCCTTCTGTAACTACTTCTGGACAAATAAACATGGTGATCCTGTGATGGTGTTACAAACGTACAGGGACGGTGGAGAATTGTATCAATTCAAGACAAGGGATCCTGGTCTGGAAACGACCGAGTCGAAAGTTTTACTGGTTGTGTTATTGCGAATGTTGTAGAGTATGCAACTTTCACAGGTGGTAGTACGGACCAAGACAAGACAAAAGTCTAGCAAAAATGGGCTCTTAAACTGCACACCCGGGGAGCTATGAGCACTTGCTCGACTTCAAAAGTGTGAAACACATCTCCTCTTAATGTATGCATTTGAGAGTTCATGTTTATTAGATTTTTTCTCGTTTTGTTCCATATTACCACATCTGAAAGCTGCGTATCCAACAATCTTAACATCAGTGGTACCGGTACATGTATTCAACTGTCTGAGGCATCAGAACAATTTTCACTTATAACTCTCGATCCGTTCAAAGATTTTTGCATATCAAGGAGACACTGGACCCAGTCTTCATATATTTCATTTGGTGTTTCTCCTGTCTTACCAACGATCGCGTCCAGTGTTAAAAAGCTTTCTGGTTCCTCTGCCAACATAAACAAAAACATATTTTTAAGGCAATTACTTTGTTATTATTATTGAAAACTGTTGCCCATTTTCCTTTTAAGGATAGATTTAACTTTTTAATTTTTCCAAGAAGATGTTCAAAAAAATAGTTTGAACAACTACGTCACATCGCTCAAGCGGTATTACAATCTTACATGCTTGTAATTCAACTCTTAAGCTCGAAAATACTGCTCTTAGTTCGAAAATAATTTTCTTAAGATTTTACCCAGAGGTAACCGTCTAACCTTAGTGTAGAGCGGTAGTGTTTCATGTTTGCTCCCATAATCCTCACACAATATTGAAAACAATCGTCAGTGAAGAGGGCGTGATTTATAATAATTCACTTCTTTTATTGCTTCATCGAACCAGTTTTAGACTTGGCACCATCGTCTTTATCGGAAGTGCTTGTACAGGCAGGAACACTGACTAGAACTATAGTTTCACACTTTATCTTTTATTATTGCTTCCGTTCCTGCTGCTTTACCAGTCATTGCCTTAGCCTCATCTGTACAAATATGGATACAATCGTTCTAGTCGAGATGGTTTCTTTCAAAAAATTGCTAATTTTTAAAAATTTCTTTTGTAGCGATGTGCACATAAACAAGTCTTCTTTAAGTGAATGTTAATGTGGATATCATACCAGTATCAGCAAAATGGCTGGCTGCTCCAGCAACAACAGTCGACTCATCCATTTGTTGTGCCGAAGGTGACCAAATAGGTCTTGTTTCATATAGCCTACGAGATCATTAACTCATGCGCCAAGTATCGCTCGAAAGCGGCACTGTAGAATGATGCTACGCAAATTTTTTAAATGTCTGCCACACATGGTATTACAAAATTCTCATCGATAATGTGTACTTTGCCTGTGCCATGCGGTATCTGACCAAATAGGATGCCTGTATGACCTTTTCATTCACAGTCTAGGTCGCATACTTAATATTATGACTTCTTGATAACTGTTCTTTCTTATATATATAAAATACGTCAGTCTTATCTTTACAATCGTTGGGTATTGTTACTAAATGTCAGCGCATCTTAGCAGGTACCATGGTATCATTCGGAAGTAGCTTGCTACGTAATATGAAGAGAGGTGAGCCGTTAGAAACAACAAATCTGAGACGGATGTAAGACTTCTCATACTTTTTTTCCACCTTTTCTTGAATCATTAGATATCGTACTGATTCAAACCATGGAACTTGAAGTCGTTAAATCACCTTCTTGAAATTTCATAGTCGTGATCTGAAATCTTTGATGTTGATGCTGCATCTTCCGGGTGAACCACCTTTGAGCCAACGCTCCGGGATATCTTTTAAAATCAACAGTTTAATTTTACAGTATGATAAACATAGAATAATAGTACAATAAGACATTGAATTTTACAATAGTAGTCAATAACAAACACGAATCGGATACAAGTAGTCAGAGAGTGGTGCATGGGTTCGTCGTGCTGAAGCGGTCTGAACGTTACAATCGCATACTCCGGTAGGAACTGTACTTTGTGATGCGCGGTGCAGGTTCATACACACATCAAAAAAAGTTTTGCATCACCTCGGTTCCGAGAGTTCCGGAAACTGAACAGAAAATTGGAGTAGAGATCAACATAAACATCATTGCTGCCCTTTTTATTGCTCATGTAGACCACACATTGTATGTTGTACCACCATACAGCAAGACCTTCAGAGGTCCAGACTGCTGTACACACCAGTACCTCTAATACCCAGTAGCACGTCCTCTTGCATTGATGATGCCTGTATTCGTCGTGGCATACTATGCACAAGTTCATCAAGGCACTGTTGGTTCAGATTGTCCCACTTCTCAATGGCGATTCGGCGTAGATCCCTCAGAGTGGTTGGTGGGTCACTTCGTTCATAAATAGCCCTTTTCAACCTATCCCAGGCATTTTCGATAGTGTTCATATCTGGAGAACATGCTGCCCACTCTAGTCGAGCGATGTCGTTATCCTAAATGAAGTCATTCACAAGATGTGCACGATGGCGCGAATTGTCGTCCATGAAGACGAATGTATCGCCAATATGCTGCCGACATGGTTGCGCTATCGGTAGGAGAATGGCATTCACGTATCGTACAGCCGTTACGGCGTCTTCCATGACCACCAACGGCGTACGTCGACCCTACATAATGCCACCCCAAAACAGCAGGGAACCTCCACCTTGCTGCACTCGCTGTACAGTGTGCCTAAAGCGTTCAGCCTGACCGGATTGCCTCCAAACACGTCTCCGACGATTGTCTGGTTGAAGGCATATGCGACACGCGTCGGTGAAGAGAACGTGATGCCAATCCTGAGAGGTCCATTCGGCATGTTGTTGGGCCCATGCGTACCGCGCTGCATGGTGTTGTGGTTGTAAAGATGGACCTCGCCATGGACGTCGGGAGTGAAGTTGCACGTCATGCAGCCTATTGCGCACAGTTTGAGTCGTAACACGACGTCCTATGGCTGCACGAAAAGCATTAATCAATATGGCGTTGCTGTCAGGGTTCCTCCGGTGATCCACTGCAGTATTAGCCCTTGAGCGGCCTGAGCGAGGCATGTCATCGACAGTTCCTGTCTTTCTGTAGCTCCTCCATGTTCGAACAACATCGCTATGGTTCACTCCGAGACGCCTGGACACTTCCCTTGTTGAGAGACCTTCCTGACACAAAGTAACAATTCGCACGCAATCGAACCGCGGTATTGACCGTCTAGGCATGGTTGAACACGAGCCGCGTAGCACCTTCCTGGTGGAATGACTGAAACTGATCACGTGTCGGACTCCCTCCGTCTAATAGGCGCTGCTCTTGCATGGTTCTTTACATCTTTGGGCGGATTTAGTGACAGCTCTCAACAGTCAGAGGGACTGGGTCTGTGATGCAATATCCACAGTAAATGTCTGTCTTCAGGAGTTCTGGAAACAGGGGTGATGCTCTTTTTTTTTTTTTTTTTTTTTTTTTTTTTTTGTATCCCCAGGCAGTGAAGCACAGATACTGACGCGATGAAATCCTTCGAGGCGGTTCGAGGAGTTGGTGGATGAGAGACAGATGTAATGAGTGTAGTGGAAAGCTCGTGAGGTATGTAAATGAGACAGTGCGCAGCGCGCGCGGGGAGAGAGAGAGAGAGAGAGAGAGAGAGAGACTCGTGCAAATTAGTCATTGATTGTAGCGTTATTCTAGATTATTATGCTGGTTTTCGTCTCATTTTCGGCCATTAAGGACTGCGAGAAAAAACAACTTTCATAAAACTGACACTGATGTGATATTCATAAGAGTTGCTTTTCTCAGTGTGTAACAACGCTTGATGTGCTTTGTTCTTTAGGATTATTTTGGCGGAGCCCTCGCTGAGGCGGTACCCCGTGCTTCCACGGCGCACACTTACATTTGCTTATCGCTGCTCTCAATTAAGGTAGTCTTTAGCACAAAGAGGGCTGCAGAATGTTGCAGTCCGACTTTGTGATCACTCACCGAGTGATATAAAATGTCTGATAGACACGTAACTATAAAATTTTAAAGAAAACAGAAGAAGTTAAAAATAAAAAAATAGAAGTGGAGACCCTTTTGTAAATGGTCTGTATGGACAGTAGTCATATTTGCGATATGAGTGCAAGGTGACACGTTCTACATCTTTACAGTTTGTAGTGCGTACACTGACAAGCCTAAACATTATGACTATTGCCCACTGCGACTTTGGATGCCGCCTGGTGGCGATGCGGGCACTTGACGCGGTAACAACACTATGTAAGCGGAGCAGACGCGGACGGGGTGTCACCTTAGCGAAGACAACGGGCTGCAAATGGGGAAACCCATTCTTCTACGCGCCTTTGGCAGAAGGCAAAAAATGGCTCTGAGCACTATGGGACTCAACTGCTGAGGTCATTAGTCCCCTAGAACTGAGAACTAGTTAAACCTAACTAACCTAAGGACATCACAAACATCCATACCCGAGGCAGGATTCGAACCTGCGACCGTAGCGGTCTTGCGGTTCCAGACTGCAGCGCCTTTAACCGCACGGCCACTCCGGCCGGCGGCAGAAGGCAGATTATTATTACGCAGAGCTTGTGAACGAGCATCTCGAAAATGGCGAAGCTAGTCGAATGTTGACGTGCTACTATCGTGAGCATCTACGGAAAGAAGTAGAAGAAAACTGAAACTACCACTAGGCGCTAAATGGTTGGATATCCATGACTCTTCGCAGAACATGGGGTACGAAGGCTCGTCTGCTCTGTAAAGTAGGATAGATGTTGAGCTGTGGAATATCTGCTAACACAGCACAATGCTGGTGCACCTACAATTTCGGAGCACGCCGTTCATCGTACATTGTTGAACATAGCTCAGCAACGGACCACCCCTACGAATTCACATGTTGACACAACATCGTTAATTATGATTGTAGTGGGCACGGGACCATCGGGATTCGACCATAAATCAACGGAAACGTGTTGGCTCTTATCACATTTTTGCTGCTAGGTCGATAGTCGTTTCCACAAACGTCATCGAGGTGAATGGTAGCTCGAAACGTGAAGCGCTCCATGGACGCAGGCTGATGGGAGCAATATTATGCTACCGGAGACATTTTCCTGCGCCTGCATGGGATCTGTGGTAGTAATTGAAGACACACTGACTGCTGCGAACCACTTGTATCCCTTCATGCTTGATGTCTTCTCCGACGGCGATGTCATCTTTCAGCAGTATAATTGTCCGTGTCCCGGTGCCAGAACCGCGCAACTGTGGTGTGGGAAGCGTTATAGTGAACTCACCTTCATGTCTCGGTGGCCAAATTCTCCTGATTTAAACCCCATGGAACCCATCTGGGTCACTATCGGGCGCCATCACCGCGTACGCAGATCAGCGGCCCGTTATTTACGCGAATTACATGACCTGTGCGTATATATCTAACGCCACATACCTCCACAAACCTACGAACGAACTGTCGGATCCCTGATACGCAGAATCAGTTATGTATTTTGTTCCAAAGACGGACAAACAAGCTATTAAGCTGGTGATCACAATGTTTTGGCTCATCAGTCTGTGTTGCATGGAACATGAAACTAGCACACAAACTTCAAATAATTTCAAACTTTTCCGAAACTTTTTCTCGCTGAGATCCGTCATGAAATGCTGAAAAAAAAGTTTATAGCTTATTACATTTTCGCTGTTCATGCAGTGAAACTGCTGCGTCAAGCATGGTGTTTTAATTTCTTTCTTCTTTATTACTAACTGTATTCACAACACATTTTGCAATCAGTGTCCGCATATAGCAGTGCATGTACCTGCAAAATTATGTCATCGTACGACACGTGCTTCAGGAGATACGGTGTCATAAGTATGGAGATGCATGAAAACGTAGTTGTTGGAATCTGTACTCATAGTACCTAGAATACTCACCCAGTGTTTGAAAATGAGCGTACTTAGCGAATTCTAGCAAACTTTAAACATAATTTCACAACTTTTCTAAACTTTTTTCACTTACCTGCTTAATGTCCGACATGTAGTATATTAACTTATTTGTAAAGTAATCGGAAATTTGAAGCTGTAGAGAGCTGGATTCTTCAAGAAATCGGGCTTTATTGGTTGGTTTATAGTTTGGCCGTTATTGTATTTTTTCCTAGGGATTATACTTCTCTGTGCAATTTTTGAGAAAATAGGTTATTTATTTCTGCAATGGAACATATGAAGACATAAAAGTTTTCTCTCAGTTCGAAAGAGAATTAAGAAGCTACACTTAACAAAATTCGCATGTCAGTTTTTGAAGACTGGTACTTTACATAACTCTTCTTGGAATATTCTATTAGTGTTTTATTGGTATTCAAATGGTGCAGGACGTGGAAATATCGCATACCATTTACGGTATTTTTTAGTGTTGGCATTAACGAATATTGGCATGTGTCACTGGCACCCTGTAAAGGGTTGTATTTTTGACCAAGTAATCTTAATACTATAAATCATACTCTTCTAACGATTAAAGTCGTTGTCAGTAATTATTAAATCAAGGCACCAAAATGCAGCAAGCAACACGATAAAAGTCGTTCTAACTTATTCCATCACGGTCACGTTAGTGCAATGTGGAAACAAAATTCGGGAACTCCCGTCAAATACGTTGATTAAGCTGATGACTGCTCCACTTCTTTAGCTGGTCCGTAATATTGTTCGGCAGGTGAATCCATACGTCTCCCACTGCTTGATCACTGATAAAGCCAGTAATGTCTGATTACTTTTAAGCGTTTAATTGGAGCTCTTCAGCCTCGCCATTGCCACATAGTGGGTCTGTCTGCCTGCTGTTATCAGAAATTCGAACATTATATTGGAGTTTGGTGACCAGTCTACTTCCAGTCGAGAGCGCTCCACCACTCCCTGCAGTGTTTGGATACATACTTGTACACAGCTTACGCACTGGCGCATTAAATAACACTACCGCCTGAAATGTCCAATTTTTTTAAAGTGTCTTTTGGAAAGAAAGTCAAAGTGATTGCTTGTTGGCTCGGCTCTGAGCACTGTGGGACTCAACTGCTGAGGCCATTAGTCCCCTAGAACATAGAACTAGTTAAACCTAACTAACCTAAGGACATCACAAACATCCATGCCCGAGGCATGATTCGAACCTGCGACCGCAGCAGTCTTCGGTTTCAGATTGCAGCGCCTTTAACCGCACGGCCACTTCGGCCGGCGATTGCTTGTTGATGTAAGGTTTAACCCAGCAAGATCCTAGATATGTAAATAACGCATTTGGCTACAGTTCGTACGGCGAAAGAAGCTAACAGCGCCACGTGACTGAAACAGTAATCGTCAATAGAATTAACAGAACAGGGCAAGACTCTGCCGTTGCCATATTGTACGAGGTGCATTGAAGTTCTAAGGCCTCCGATTTTTTTTTCTCTGGACTAGAAAGAGATAGAAACATGCACATTGTTTTAAAATGAGGCCGCGTTCATTGTCAATACGCCCCAGAGATGGCAGCACCGTACGGCAGATGGCATTTTACCACCAGCGGCGAGAATGAGAACTGTTTTAAATACTTAAAATGGCGACGTTTTCCTTACTTGAACAGCGTACAATCATTCGTTTTCTGAATTTGCGTGGTTTGAAACCAATTGAAATTCATCGACAGTTGAAGGAGACATGTGGTGATGGAGTTATGGATGTGTCTAAAATGCGTTCGTGGGTGCAACAGTTAATAATGAAGGCAGAACATCGTGTGACAACAAACCGAAACAACCTCGGGCTCGCACAAGCCAGTCTGACGATATGATCGAGAAAGTGGAGAGAATTGTTTTGGGGGATCTCCGAATGACTGTTGAACAGATCGCCTCCAGAGTTGGCATTTCTGTTGGTTCTGTGCACACAATCCTGCATGACGACCTGAAAATGCGAAAAGTGTCATCCAGGTGGGTGCCACGAATGCTGACGGACGACCACATGGCTGCCCGTGTGGCATGTTACCAAGCAATGTTGGCACGCAACGACAGCATGAATCGGACTTTCTTTTCGTCGGTTGTGACAATGGATGAGACGTGGATGCCATTTTTCAATCCAGAAACAAAGCGCCAGTCAGCTCAATGGAAGCACACAGATTCACCGCCACCAAAAAAATTTCGGGTAACCGCCAGTGCTGAAAAAATGATGGTGTCCATGTTCTGGGACAGCGAGGGCGTAATCCTTACCCATTGCGTTCCAAAGGGCACTACGGTAACAGGTGCATCCTGCGAAAATGTTTTGAAGAACAAATTCCTTCCTGCACTGCAACAAAAACGTCCGGGAAGGTTTGCACGTGTGCTGTTTCACGAAGACAACGTACCCGCACATCGAGCTAACGTTACGCAACAGTTTCTTCCTGATAACAACTTTGAAGTGATTTCTCATGCTCCCTACTCACCTGACTTGGCTCCTAGTGAGTTTTGGCTTCTTCCAACAATGAAAGACACTCTCCGTGGCCGCACATTCACCAGCCGTGCTGCTATTGCCTCAGCGATTTTCCAGTGGTCAAAACAGACTCCTAAAGAAGCCTTCGCCGCTGCCATGGAATCATGGCGTCAGCGTTGTGAAAAATGTGTACGTCTGCAGTGCGATTACGTCGAGAAGTAACGCCAGTTTCATCGATTTCGGGTGAGTAGTTAATAAGAAAAAAAATCGAAGGTCTTAGAACTTGAATGCACCTCGTACAATACAAGATGGCGTCATCTGGTTGTGGTAGACGTGCGAGGGAGTCACGGCAAGCTCACTTTAACTGTCTGTACTCGTCTTTCCCAGTACAACAGACTAAAGCCATGTGCGTTTATTTAAGTAACCATGACCTTGCTTAGATTTGCCCTTCACCCAAGTGCAATCTCGAATGGCCGAGCGAACTCCGTGCTTACGGGACGCAGGGAGGCGAGCATGATCCGGATCGACTCCGCCTCGCTGATTAACGGCGAGAACCGGTGAGCCGGCCTGCCTGGATGAGGCTTTTAGGCGATTTCCCGTATTCCACTAAGTAAACAATGGGCTGGTACCCACAATTCGCCTCAGATACGCGCTACGCAAACGTAAAGGACTGATGACCATAGATGTTTATTTTGCGAACCCTTCGCCGAAAAAAATTCTTCCTCGATATTTGCTCACTATAAGGTCAAAGAGTTGCTCGTTTTCGGAAGTTGTTCCCAGTGTCGGACCGAAATTCCTTCACTTTAAGGAATTCGCATCAATCGCATCTTTGTTAATGCAGAGGAATTCAATTAGAGTGATTTACCTAGTAGTGTGTAACACTCTCTTTTGCCCTTCCGTGAACTCCAGACTCTTACCATTCAGTTAGCATGCCGCAAGTGTTCCTTAGTTTCTGCAGTCGTAAAAGCGAAATGTATGTGATTCAGAGCTTAGTCATGAATATATAGATGAAAGTACCTCGTGATGAATTATTAGTGTCCGCGAAGACGTGTTTAAGTGTTTATGAAATGACATGCCATCAAATGGGTTAAGTTGATCGATTTTGGACATTAAAATTGGAAACAAATGAAATTAATATATTGGTTTTTCTTTCAGAGCATGGGTATCTGGCTGTTCTGCTAAGACTTCTGGTCTTTATTACCTTCGGTCTAACAATTCATAAAATGAATACTAATACTAATTTCACGTAAACATGCAAAGAAATTTTATGGCCAAAACACTGTGACCACAAATTCCGAAAAAACACGCAATCCACTTTTTTTAGCACTATAACAGGCGAACGACCCGGTGCTTTACCATGAAGACCACGAATCCAGTTTATCAGGGTTATTTGGGATTTTTATACACTCGGTTACCGTGTTAAAGCTAACTTTGCATTTAAAATTTCTGTGAGACGCCGTTTTAAAACGTCCAGGCTATATTTCCTCAATTCACTCGATTTACGTTTTTACACACGCCGCATTTTCACACTGACACTTCTTACGATCTCAGCTATATGACGGAACGAACACACTTGCAACCTACGTGGCAAATTCATAAGTTAATACAAAGACTCTTGCGGTAATGACTTCCCCACCCCACCACTATGCTGTTACAGCAATTTTTGTTGCACTCACTGGTCACGTCGTTGCTACGTTCATTAGATCAAATTCTTACCGCATTCACGAATGTCTGTTTATAAAAAACCCGCTCGAGAGAAGACGGTTAATTTCACACCTATTCCACCAAGAACGTGCATAGTTTTATTTATGTGTGCATATATAGGTCAGTGGACGACAAACATGAGCTAGATGCCTGAGTTGTTTCACGCCAATCACACAATTAAAAGTATTAGCTCTTTAAAAAAGCGAGGAAAATCAGTCTTTCTAAAAAGAGTTACTGTTCAAAAGAGTCTCGGAATACTACACATACAGTCATTACCACAAATTAAGAACTTATCGGACAGTTTTAATCTGCCAGGAAGTTTCATATCAGTGCACACTCCGCTGCAGAATGAAAATCTTTTTCAGTTACCATAGTGACTAAAATAAAAGAATTTTGATCACCAGTATATAGTCATTTAACATAAAAGGTTTTTTGAATTTTCGGGAAACTTTACCTCATTTGACGTTTCATGATGGACGAAACATTTTACTCTCAATGGAAGTGGGTAATAAATACGGTTTCAAGCACGATCATCTGGGTAAAATGAATTACCAGCATCTCAATCAGAAGAGCACAGTACTTAGTGAATGTTGCCGATGAGAAACATCGCTTCATCCTAGATATTTGCCCATTACTGAAGTCTTAAGATCAGGACAGTCTTTTAAGGGTTCATTATCGTAACATTCACATTGTACAGCGAGAGATGTCGGTACACAACGCTATAATTATAAATATGCGAAATGTGCAATATATAGTTGGCGTTGTCAACTTTGCAGCTTTACGCTCGAGTGGGTTTCCAATGCGTAGCTACGGGACGCCTACACCAAAGTCGGCCATTAATCTTATCGTTTTAAAAAAAGGTCAGCTCTCCTACGATCACAGTGAAAGGTAAGTTTAAAAAATCCATTATTGAGATAATTGTTTACTGAATAAGGAGTTTTAATTATGTCACCAATTCGCGAGCGTCCAGTTAATGGAAGAATAATTACAGCAGTTGTAAGCTTTAACACTTGGCGATTATAGTATGTAAATGAACCTCAAATTACAAGGTAATATCTTCACGACAGCATGTGTTCTATCACTTATGTAATATCCCACTGAATATGTGAAAAATAATGTATACATGCATATTTAAACTTCATTTGCCGGAATTCGCTGCACGCACTTATCTTTGATATCAATACGGAAAATGAATTTCATTTTGAAATTTCAGTCGAATAAAATTTCCGTTGAATCCAGCGGGAAGAAACCACCTTTTGTTTCAAAAAATCGTTTCAAGGTGTAAAATACCTACATAGCATTCATTTTACTTCAATTTTTGTTATGCTACGTTTTTAAGGTACAGAATTATATAATTTCCAAGTCAAAAATTATTAATTTACCATTTAATAATGTAACAATTTCGTATAAGTGACCTTTCTTCTAACCTCTTGATCAGAGTCGGTGCAGATTATATTGTTACAGCGTGGAAGCGCTGTAACAACTACCTTTGAGAAGGCCGCATGTAGAACTGCCGTTTGGAGGGGGGAGTTCCTTGGTCCGTTTGTATTTGAGCTAGGAACACGGGGTAAAAAGTTTTTGGTTTAGCCCAGACCAGCTGCCATTTGTATAGCCATTCGAACGTCTGTCATACTGTAGCTGTGCACAGTAAGCCTGTTATTACGCAAGGTCTGAGCGACGAACAGAAGATGGGGCCCAGGCAAATTGTGCGAATCGGTTAATTCCTTTTGCAAAAGACGTTCACTGGACTGAAATAAACGCTCAGGTAATGGCACACTACCGATGAATTCTCCGTTGTCGAGCTACTACAGTTTACAGTCGAGCAAAATGTGGCACGTAAAATTCATTCTTTCGTGAACTGAATGCGCGAAATGGGTTTAAGTAATTCAAAGAAATACAAAATACATTCTTAATATAAGAATAAAAACTCGCTTTCAAAAGTCTAGCCTCATTCGGATTTTACGTACAAAAACATGTTTTTCGTGAGTTTTTTATGCGCGCCACTTCTATGTCGAGACTTACGCGAATCGGTTCAAATTTTGTAAGAAGGTAGACAGATCGATGTAATTAATGGTCGTCCTGTTGTTTTGAAGCTTTATCCGCTGCAACGATATGAGCGACATGGTTCGAAAGACAATTAAAAGAAGACCTAACCGGATCAATCGTAGCCCGGGTCAACAAAAATCTATATTGGTTGCTAAGCTATGGCACTCTAATGTCAAAATTATGTTAGAGTAAAAAGTTGAGAACCAGAACGAAAAATGCTCTTCCCATACAAAAAAAGACGAATACATCCAGGGCAGAGTTATGGGCGTGAAAGATGGAAGAAGCTATTCCGCTTATCAGAAAGAAGAGAACTAGCTTTTCGGCTTATATAGCTTTTCGGCTTATCAGGCACGTTCAAAGATATTTAAAACAATACATCTTGACGTATTCTCGCTTTTTCATCAGTTCACCCTACCTCCCAGGGCAGCGAGCGCTCTTAGTGCAAGGTGTCGGCACACCTGCATCGTGCAATTTATACGCTAGAGTCCCTGATACTGCACTCAAAATCCATAAGATTCGCCAGCCATAGTAAACAATATGTAATATCATATGGCTGAAGAGCATACATGATAGCTAAAAATGTTTTTCAGGGGCGATAAAATTTCTAGGGTTGGATTTGTATCTGGGGGATGATATCGTATTGTATCATGTTACTTTATTTGATACGACGCATTATATTACATGACGTTGGTACTGATAACTAACGAGTAAAAAGGCGCGAAAATGTCAAGTGACAAAAATTGAAGTGAAGTGAAATACGAGGTGCATTCAAGTTCTAAGGCCTCCGATTTTTTTTCTCCGGACTGGAAAGAGATAGAAACATGCGCATTGTTTTAAAATGAGGCTGCGTTCATTGTTAATACGTCCCAGAGATGGCAGCACCGTACGGCAGATGGAATTTTACCGCCAGCGGCGAGAATGAGAACTGTTTTAAATACTTAAAATGGCAACGTTTTCCTTACTTGAACAGCGTGCAATCATTCGTTTTCTGAATTTGCGTGGTGTGAAACCAATTGAAATTCATCAACAGTTGAAGGAGACATGTGGTGATGGAGTTAATGGATGTGTCTAAAGTGCGTTCGTGGGTGCGACAGTTAATAATGAAGGCAGAACATCGTGTGACAACAAACCGAAACAACCTCGGGCTCGCACAAGCCGGTCTGACGACATGATCGAGAAAGTGGAGAGAATTGTTTTGGGGGATCTCCGAATGACTGTTGAACAGATCGCCTCCAGAGCTGGCATTTCTGTGGGTTCTGTGCACACATGGTTCTGTGCACACAATCCTGCATGACGACCTGAAAATGCGAAAAGTGTCATCCAGGTGGGTGCCACGAATGCTGACGGACAACCACATGGCTGCCCATGTGGCATGTTGCCAAGCAATGTTGACGCGCAACGACAGCACGAATAGGACTTTCTTTTCGTCGGTTGTGACAATGGATGAGATGTGGATGCCATTTTTCAATCCAGAAACAAAGCGCCAGTCAGTTCAATGGAAGCACACAGATTCACCGCCACCAAAAAAATTTCGGGTAACTGCCAGTGCTGAAAAAATAATGGTCTCCATGTTCTGGGACAGCGAGGGCGTAATCCTTACCCATTGCGTTCCAAAGGGCACTACGGTAACAGGTGCATCCTACGAAAATGTTTTGAAGAACAAATTCCTTCCTGCACTGCAACAAAAACGTCCAGGAAGGGCTGCGCGTGTGCTGTTTCACCAAGACAACGCACCCGCACATCGAGCTAACGTTACGCAACAGTTTCTTCCTGATAACGACTTTGAAGTGATTCCTCATGCTCCCTACTCACCTGACCTGGCTCCTAGTGACTTTTGGCTTTTTCCAACAATGAAAGACACTCTCCGTGGCCGCACATTCACCAGCCGTGCTGCTATTGCCTCAGCGATTTTCCAGTGGTCAAAACAGACTCCTAAAGAAGCCTTCGCCGCTGCCATGGAATCATGGCGTCAGCGTTGTGAAAAATGTGTACGTCTGCAGGGCGATTACGTCGAGAAGTAACGCCAGTTTCATCGATTTCGGGTGAGTAGTTAATTAGAAAAAAATCGGAGGCCTTAGAACTTAAATGCACCTCGTACTACGTAAGTATGTATCACCTTGAAAAGATTTTCTTAAATAAAAAAATTCTGGTACAGTGGGGGAGAGAGATGAAGGATTGTTAACACTGAGACATTACGTCGTATATTGGCAAGGGCCGCGGCTCACAAGAGGAAATAAATGGCGCTGACTAATGCAAAGCAAGGACGAGGAGCTAGATGGATAGAATTAATGTAACGGAAACATCTTGTCAGAAATTTTGATCACGTCCTATAAAGAACGGTCACCATAGACAAGAGCGTGGATGATTCGAGCCCGTTTCTACGCATTGTAATTCATCTATGGTAGCCATAGCTACGCAAATTTTGTGATGTACCCATCAGTGCTTCACATTTTTAGTGGAGTGCTGGTTATATACTGACTAATCGAGGTTCAGTAGTTTGGCAAAGACTTGCCCTCTACTTTTAGCGATAAGACTCGCCATTAAACGTAAGAACGAAACTGTCACCACGAGTTCCTAGAGCGGTAGAGCAAAACGATATCGATTCATATCAAGAGAAGAATTTCAGTACTATGTATATGTACATCTGCGTGGGTACTCTGCATCTCACTTAAGTGCCTGGCAGATGGTTCATCAAACCACCTTCACAACAATTCTTTATTATTCCAGTCTAGAACAGCGTGCGAAAAAAACCAAACACCTATATCTTCCCATGCGAGTTCTGATTTCCCTTTACAGGTACGTGAATTTATTTCCGCAGTTTAGAATTCCTTATTTATCAGCATTTCATTGCTGGAGATGCATGCATGAAAGGTGTGTACCCCAAGTTGTTTTCTATTTGAAAATGGAAATACCTGTAAACGAACATTGGAATCAGAACGCCAATAATTATCAGTTAACCTAATTGTATTTGGAACAGTCATTAATTTGAATCGATATTTAGGTCCTTGAGCTTAAAATCAAAATAATCAGCAGGGAAGTTTCGAAAGTGCTCTTAAGTTTTTAGGATTCGCCCCTAACAGTCTTACTGTTCAGTGAGCCTCGTAACTACTTTAAGTGAAATCCTCTTATCCTGTACATGTTTCCATCGAGTTGCACCATTAAACGGTCATTCATGCATTGGAATATTAATCCACTTTTTACGTGGCAGTAATTTCTACCAAAATGGGAAAATGTATCGCTTAATTTCTTAATTGCCAGGTACTATGTATGCCTTTGTATAGAATGATTCCGTGATGATGTTACATAATTACAAGGATGATGGAAAAGGATAATTTTGTCAATTTTAGGTAAGGCACCCTGGTCTGGAAAGGACAGAGTCGAAAGTTATAAGCGAAAATCATTCTGATACAACGTTCTCGCTAAGACTGTAGGGTACGCAACTTTCAGAGGTGGTAGTATGGATCAAAACAAGAAAACATTTAGTAAACATGGGCTCTAAAATACCTACCTTAATAGCTATGAGCATTTGTTCAGTGGAAAAGATGTGTTTATCTACGCTACAATGTTAGCAACAACAGTACCACTTTGTAACATCATCACGGAATCAAATGGTTCAAATGGCTCTGAGCACTATGGGACTTAACATCTGAGGTCATCAGTCCCCTAGAAGTTAGAACTAGACTGTCGCGCCTAGAACCGCTCGGCCACTCCGGCCGGCCATCACGGAATCACCCTGTACTTTTAAATAGCGCGCGCGCCTCTGCTTGCTGTTAGACTGATGTTCAGGATGTGGTTTTCGCGAATGGTGTTACGGAAGAAGTTAAATCTGATTTTTATCACAGGTCCAATTTCAGACATACCAGCAGTTCTGGCTTCCGATGTTTGTTGGCGTAGATTCCTTATTCATTTACATGATGCCCTAACGCAATCATCTGTCGGAGCAGAAAAAAGAAACGTCGCAGCTCCAAATGTGATGCGAAAGACGAGAGCATAAGGCTACAGCTGAGTCACGGACGGGTGACTGTTCCGCAGACCTACGTGTCTTTAAACATCGAGTCTGGTTAGCTGTGAATACCACTGGGAAAGAAGCTTCACCGCTAGTGACGTAATGAGAACGCGCCATTCTCAAGACGGTCGCCACAGCGTGTGACTAATACCCGCAATCTGGCGCCGCCGAGTCATGTTGAGTTGATGCGTTCCAAATCCACCTACTGACTCTAAAAATGCTCGGCGCGTTTAGTGTAACGGAAACATTGATGTTTATTTTATGCTGTTGTTGATCTTGTCTCGACTTAGATAACGGCCTGAGACAATTTCGATGTTAGTGTAGACTCGCACTAATATTTTACTATGGCATTTATTAAACTGGAAACGAACAAGCTTAGAGCGTCACAAATATTGCAGATTTTCTATTTCTACCTGATTCCAAAACTGCGAAATACGGTATGTAAATCTAATTAATTGGATGCAGCTCCTGGATAATCCTAGCCGGGCGCAGAACGCTGCCGTACATAATCAGTCCCGTAGATTAGATAACATTTTCTCAAATTCCTTTGACCTCCCTCTCGACGCGAACTACTTCGTGTATTTTTTCTTATGCTTTGTAATAGGCTCTTTATAGAAAAACGATCAGTCCTTCCTCAAAGTCACTGCACTTCCCAGCAGCTAATAAGAGTTGCACTGTACCTGGGCACAGTTTTAAAACTGTTGCTTCCTGGTATTATCTAGCAGAAGAAATCCGTGTGCGAGCGGCTTGACCGCGTCAACGCATAAGGCGTAACAGGCAACAACAGCTCAAGCTTTCTACCGTTGTCGTGAGGCCATATTAATGTTAGAAGCAGTGCATTTCCAACTATTCCTGCCCTCTCAAAAAGCAGATCCACCTGAAGACAATTTGGGTTGAATAGCTTGTTCAACTAAATTTTCCTTAATGCGGAATGTAGCGTCCTCCCTATTTCGATGTATATGCGATATTGCACAAACTTTTATTTAAATTATGACGACACAATACTTTCAGTTTATCACTTTGAACGAAACACATTTAATATCCTTACTTGAAAATGAATTGATAGCTTGCAACTTATGACAGAATATGTAAAACTTATTCAAAACATTTTGCTTCGAAATTCCACAATAACAATGGGAGACCTGTGTCACTGCAGCGGGTCCGCCCTGCACTACTGTCCAAACACGTCAGAGGTCAAGAAAGAAGCAGGAGTTGGTCAGCCGGACATTATAGTGATGATATCGGCACCTGCCGCACAGTTTGGATTAATTAACTCCTTAGTCCCGAGGTAATTCGTAATGGAAGATGAGATGATCATGTACGATTTTCTGTCCATGTAATCAAGACAAGTAAGATAAATACGTGTAAATTTATCCTTTAAATGTTATTTAGTGCGAACTACGCGCAGTCAAGGATGTCTTGCAGTTACTAACTAAAGCTACTTATTTATGTGTTAGCCGGCCGGAGTGGCCGAGCGGTTCTAGGCGCTACAGTCTGGAGCTGCGTGACCGCTACGGTCGCAGGTTCGAATCCTGCCTCGGGCATGGATGTGTGTGATGTCCTTAGGTTAGTTAGGTTTAAGTAGTTCTAAGTTCTAGGGGACTGATGACCACAGCAGTTAAGTCCCATAGTGCTCAGAGCCATTTATGTGTTATCTCGACGGAGCATCATGAACGACGTGGTGACGCTGCGACGACTAGTTATATGAACTCGAAGGCGATGTCGTTAGCTTTGGTAGAAAAAAGAAGCTGTCGTGGACTTTTGAAGGAACCATCCCAGCGTCGTCTACAGTGTTACGGTAAGCTCCAAAGAACGTCAGTCAGGTACGCTTTCCCCTTCCACCTGAGAAAGAAGCGCTTTGTAACTGCCCTACCTGTATATTCCATTGTAGATTTACGTGATCTGTAGCTGACATTCGCCATACGTAACGTGAACATACATCGTTCATCGTCAACGTTACGTAGTGTACTTTAATACAGGAAAGCATACCGAATGGGTAGTGCATATTTAGGCACTTTGATCAGCTTTTCTTGGCATTGTTTGAAAGATGTTGTACATGTTTGTTTTTACGAGGAAGGAAGGCAGCTTCTAACGTCCTGTTGGTGGCGAGATTACTAAAGGCGGAACGCAAGCTTCGATAGTGCTAGTACGTAGAAAGAAATCAGTTGTGTTCTTTCCAAACCATGCTTCTCCGCATTCGAATTAACTGAGTGGTGAAGCCACGAGAAATATAAATCTGGCTGGCCCAGCGGGGATTTTAACACATCTTCCCTAATGACAGTCCAGTCCCTTAAGCATTGCGCCGTCTCCCACAGTCGAAGAACAGAGTTCGGTCTGTAGTGGAGGAGCGAGTATATATATATATATATATATATATATATATATATATATATATATATTCTTACTGCAGAAGGAATGCCAATGGCCATAATTGCAATAAAATTGTAGCAATATGTTTGATTACTTGCGTAACAAGTAAATTCAATGCAGACAGATAAAATTCGTCGTGGATATTTTCTTCGAATGTAATTAATGTTTTATTTCTTTTTAATTTATTTAGAAAGTTGTATATTACGTAGTACAAATGAACGGTATTCTTGCTTCTGCTACCGAAATAAATTGGTTAGCACACTGGACTCGCATTCGGGAGGGTGACGGTTCAGTCCCGCGTCCGGCTATCCTGATTAGGTTTTCCGTGATTTCCCTAAATCGCATCGGCAGATGTCGGGCCGGTTCCCCTGACATAGGACCGCTTTTATTCCCCATCCCACCATAACCCGAGCTTGTGCTCCGTCTCTAATGACCTCGACGTCGATAAGACGTTCAACACTAATCTTATTTTCCTCCTCCTCCTCCTACGAATTACACATATTTCACTGTTGAGCGCGAACTCGCCTGTACCTGTTACAATACTACCTTTTAAAATCACTTACCGAAGTCAGTACGATACCGACTCTAGATTTTGGCCTCCCAGTCATGTTGGCGTAACGATGCGAAAGTGCTGGCTGGCATCACGAGCAAAACGCTGTTGCGGACCACACACGCACCCTAGCTGCACGAGCGTGCAGTGTTGCGTAACTGTGGGAAGGAGCGGCATGTAGCGAAATGTGCCCGCCGGACGCGCTCCGCCGTGCTCACCGTTCCATTTCACTTCAGTATAAGCACGCCGCTAAGTACTTCGGAATAATACGCCATGTGGGGGCTCGTCCTGCTTATCTGTCAGGGTCTTGGAAACCAGGTTTTAGTGTAGATTATTTAATCTTATTTAAATTATGTTCTTTTTGAATGGGAGTACGGGGTACATTAAGTGCGGTCTTACATTTATATAAAAAACGTGAACATTAAGTTCATCAATTATGCACATCTGCTTATGCTTACAGTCAATACCTAAAAGTGTCTCTCTTCGGTTCTAAACGCGCTCAAACGCCTTTCATTGAAATATCATTGTTAACAGATCAAATTTCTTGATATATGTGAATTCTTCTATCCGTTTGATTTTGTTTAGTTTATTTTTTGTATTTATGTAGTATGAGAAGATATTTGGCAATATGTACGAACAAAAACATGGCCTATTCCATTGCACACGTCATTACATTATGTTTTACTAACAAGTGCTGAGAACACGGGATAAATGAAAGTGATAGTCCGCCGGCCGGAGTGGCCGAGCGGTTCTAGGCGCTACAGCCTGGAACCGCGCGACCACAACGGTCGCAGGTTCGAATCTTGCCTCGGGCATGGAGGTGTGTGATGTCCTTAGGTTAGTTAGGTTTAAGTAGTTCTAAGTTCTAGGGGACTGATGACCACAGCAGTTAAGTCCCATAGTGCTCAGAGCCAGCCAAAGTGATAGTCCAACATAAAACGACACTACCTCATTGATAAATTACTTAACTATTCAAAATAGCTATTTACAGGAAATATCTTGGAGCCTCTAGTGTGAGAACCACTTAGTTGAGCATTACATTACGTTGAAGACGCGTAACGCCCAGCCACTGAAAAAAATTTAGAACACAGAATGTCCGTGTGTTGCAGCTAGCTCATTCGCCGTCGTTTATGTTCTGATGTAGATCATGCTGCAGGCAGTGCCTGCCGAATACAAAACGTGGCTATTGGACAGCCCTCGCGTGTGTTAGAGAGGAGCAGGCGCCAAGTGGCTATTGCGGGCGTGGCGCCAGTCTGGTCATTAGCGCCTCTGTTTCCCAACATCGCTTGAAATTGACGGAGACCGGCGCCTGACGCGGGAAAAAACGGCTCCACTTCGTGTCGGGCGGGCCGGCTTAGCAAATAAGTCTCTACTCTGGCGCCATATTGAGTTTACTCACACGAACATACGAACATGTATACAGAACCGTGCAAATCTGGTCGCTCCGTCAATATTACTCTCTTTCTTCTTGTCACAACGCATTTCTCGGCTCCTCAGTACTTAGACATTCTGTGTTAGCATCACAGCAGCTTAAATTCGAATAAGCTTATTCTGTAGGAAGCATGATGCTAGAGTACCCTTGAAGACTTTCTTGAAGGAGTATTAAAATAAATAATCATTACAGGGAAGTAACTCATGTGAATTTGGGCACTAGAACCAGTGCTCGTATTTATATATTTACAAGAGTCGACATTCAACCACAACATCCTTTACTTACTTAACCGGTACGAAAGTGCATTTCATCATACTACATGGTTTCCACTTTATTCCCACACATTTACCAGCTCCACCTGACATGCTTCTGTCAGCAAAATTCTGTTAGTGACATCGAATCTCATTGTTCAGGAATGGTTCAAATGGCTCTGAGCACTATGGGACTCAACTGCTGTGGTCGTAAGTCCCCTAGAACTTAGAACTACTTAAACCTAAGTAACCTAAGGACATCACACACATCCATGCCCGAGGCAGGATTCGAACCTGCGACCGTAGCGGTCGTGCGGTTCCAGACTGTAGGGCCTTTAACCGCTCGGCCACTCCGGCCGGCAGTCAGGAACGGATGGTCCAAATGGCTCTGAGCACTATGGGACTTAACATCTTAGGTCATCAGTCCCCTAGAACTTAGAACTACTTAAACCTAATTAACCTAAGGACATCACACACATCCATGCCCGAGGCAGGATTCGAACCTGCGACCGTAGCAGTCCCGCCGTTCCGGACTGCAGCGCCTAGAACCGCAAGGCCACCGCGGCCGGCCTCAGGAATGGGGGATATGGACATGAATCTTAGACATTTTCACGAAACCTCTTTAGGTGTTTATTCCACATTCATCGTCTATGAAAAGCAGCACTGTACACAGCTGTACGCCGGTGCACCCAAGGAAGGACATTCTCCGTTTCTCCAGGGTGTTCTCATAAGCTGTGACAGACTGGTCGGAGTTTGAAGGCAAAGAAGAAAAGCAGCTCGTTAATTTAAGCAGTTGTTGGTATGAACGTATGCAATTGCATGAACTTGTTTGCGCTCTCAAAATCTTATCATGCAGCAAGTGGCAACATTGTAACAAAAGTCATACGTTTAAATCTCTGCTATTGTCCGCCCCTGGTAGCTCAGTGTTCAGCGCGACGGAATGTCATACCTAACGACCCGGGTTCGATTCCGGCCGGGTCGGAGATTTTCTCCGCTCAGGGACTGGGTGTTGTGTTGTCCTTATTATCATTATTTCATCCCCATCGACATGCAAGTCGCCGAAGTGGCGTCAACTCGAAAGACTTTCACCAGGCCAACGGTCTACGTGACGGGAGGCCCTAGGCACACGGCATTTCCATATCTGCATTTTGTTTCACCCCTTCCAGTGCGGATGACAGATGTTCATATTACTAGTATTATAACCCTGCCCTAAAGCAAAAGACGTCGTCCATCAAATAGACGTACCTGGAATGGCTGTCGGCCGATGGAAACGCTACGTCTGATCTCATTACCGGAGGCAAAGCTATGATTGGGTGTTGAGGATTCCCAGTGCGAATTTTGTTTCTGAATGTGCTTCCCCCAATTGAAAATTAGTTTGTGATCCATAAAGAATAAATACAGTCGGTGGCGAAACTGGTAAAATGTTATTGTCACCATCTACAGTTGCGTCACGGCTTTTTTGCGTAGATCGTCATTTTAGTGAGTCAGTAACAATACAGAGTTCTTTATGGATCACTACGATCAGGTATCATTGATACAGTTTTCTTGAGTTTCTAAGTGTTTCTGGTAGTCGTGGAGCTCTGTTTCAGTAGCTTCCCTATTACTTTCAGTCATCAGGGCTAATTACTTATTAAACGATTCATGAATTTTAAAGAAGCACCTGTCCGATTTAGACTTAGAGATTTTATTTTTGTGGCAACAAGAATAAAAATATTAGCAATTGTTCGTGATGATGCGTCCAAGGACGTAAGTTTCGGGAAATTCTCTCTTACACATCAAATGTTCCATCTGCACACCGTAGTCTATTTTTTTTTTTTAACCGAGCTTTTGCCTACAGCGATGTAGGAAAAACAAGGAAAACGCTGGCTCGTATGGCCGTAAGGGAATTTGATCCTTTTCTGCCCCGAATTTGATATATGCAGAAAAACACCAATAATTACATTACTTAACGATGCTAGTACAAACGCAACAGTTATAAGAATAAGATTTATAATTTCCCATTAGCAGTCTGTCTCTCTTATCACTACGCCCTTTAATTACAATCATACTGCAGGCCATATGAACGTCAGTTGACAATGTTATTAAACGCGCTATTTGTATTCAAGTATGTATTATTATTTCTTCGTAAATCATGTTCACCGCCTAGATATATCATTGAGATTTAGTACGGAGCCAGGAGCACTGTGGGGCAATAACGCTGGGAAGGCACAAGCCAGGAAGGCTGTCGCTTACCATGATATACGGTCAGCCAGCGTCAACATGCAAGCTTCCTAACACCCGGCTGCTACCTGCACGCCAGGGGCAAGCCAGCGCTGCTCATCTTGCGGTCGAGGGAGCAAAAGTAAATGCGGTAACAGCTTTACGTAACATGGTAGTCGCATTATCTGGGAGTAGGAAACGTAATAAATGATGAAGATGCATTTGCTGATCTCGCCAAAAGACATCGCCAAAATATACAATTTATTTATCGCCTAGCTGATCACACAGAATCGCCCGGTTACTTATTTACCTAAGCTTCCGATTAGACATAATATTTCAGGCCCAATATGAGCTACCCCTGATTGCGCTGTCTGATAATACTACCTTTCTACCATACTGACTATAAAACTTCGATACATAGGACATGTTCGATGAGCACAACAGAGGGATGTATATGGATAAGAAGATGGATGATCATTGGAAGGTAAAGGAATAAGAAAATGACATTTTGAGAGATTAATTCGTTTATTTACGCTATGTTGATAATTATTACTTTGGGACCGTCTAATAACAACTCGATAAAACACAATTTTTGTGCTATTAGGGTTTCGCCTTTAATCTTTGCAAGGCATCTTCAGTGGCACGAAATCTGCCACGGAAGATGCCTTGCAAAGAGTAAAAGTGAAACGCTCATGGCACAAAAGCTGTATTTTATGAAGTTGTGATTCGACTGTTCCAAAGTAAAAAACTGAACATCATCGGACTGTTACTTACCACGTACATGATCACAGAAACTATCGATTCAAGAATAATAAAGTTCTTTTTCGATTATTTTTATGTCACCTCTTTCCAATTGAAAGCCTTTAGTCGTTTGGCTCTACTATCCCACTGTTATTTTTTTTCGATTTGTGAGTCATATCAGCATCAAGTAGGTTGAGACTGATTCAGAAGCTGCAGAGTTATTAACGCTACTTTTAGTCTCACTGGATACTCCTTATCAGATCAGTATGATTTTCTGGATAGTAATTCACTCGTAAGTTTGGTTAAAATAGCTCCATAATTATGCGTTTTACATCTTGCCCTCTTCATATTCCTGTGGCGTATCTTACTCCTATAGTATTTTATTTCTCCATTAGTTTTACAAGTATTGAAGCTAAATAGTCGATATTTGATTGAAATTGTTCAGATCCTCACCATCATCTTCAGCCTCTAGGATTACTAAAGCTGTCTTACTCCGACAGTAGTCAGGTCTATTTTTCATGCCAGCCTCTCTGGACTATGGTGGTAACACTGCGCATTCGGCGGTCATGATTCAATCCTCAGTCAATCCTAGAATTTTGTCTGGCACTTACGGTTCTTTCACCTCTGGCAAATACGTTGTTGTGCGAAACTTAAGTATGAAAGTAACTTTCGTATGATGCGTCACTGCCAAGTAATATAGCTCGATGAAACTTGCGCCATACAGAGAAAGAACTGCTACAGTATTGTACAGAAGGTAGCTGTGAGATGTACGTAACGAAACGAACAGAAATGACACTTATTGCCGGCCAGGGTGGCCGAGCGGTTCTAGGCGCTACAGTCTGGAACCGCGTGACCGCTACGGTCGCAGGTTCGAATCCTGCCTCGGGCATGGCCGCGTGTGACGTCCTTAGGTTAGTTAGGTTTAAGTAGTTGTAAGTTCTAGGGGACTGATGACCTCAGATGTTAAGTCCCATAGTGCTCAGACCCATTTGAACCCATTTTGACACTCATTCGAGTACAATAATTCCACTGAAGCGACAGCGATTTATGTGGCCCATGGGCAGTACAAAAGCGGGGAATGGTTTCTGACAGGGTGTGTGATCACCACGACGGCAGTCCAGGATTTACAACGTGATCACATTCTGCCCACAAGACTGTTAAGGAGTTGCCGTAGGACTTCCCACTCCTTCACCAACGCGGTTGACAGCTGAAGGATGGTTGTGGGTACATGTGGACCTGCTGCAACACGTCTCCCCACAAGTGCTCGATAGGATTTAAGTCATACCTCCATAAGGCGAGTGATTGAAACACGTAATGGGCGTAAGAGCATGGCCCAAAATAATCGTTTTTCTGGTCCGTGGTTTTGCTGGTCCATAGTGTGGGGAGGCAGTGTGTGCACTGACCCCGAATCTTTGAACACGGTACACTCACTGCTCAAAGTTACTGTGACTTCGTACTCCTTCTCCACATAAGACTTTTAAGGCCGTGGATTCGTTTTTATGCGCGACCGCATCGAACAGCGCAGGTGGAGGAGCGCCTGAAACGAGAGGAATTTTCAGCGAATGGACTGGCCCGCCCATTCCTCGGCTTCAGTCCCATAGAGCACGTGTGGGATGCGTTGGGGAGATGTATTGCAGCGTGTCCACGTGCTCCCACGACTGTTTAGCGGTTGTCGTCCGCGCTACTGGAGGGATGGAACGCTCTACTACAAGAATTGCTGACGAAACGTGCGGCCAGCATGGCGGCACGTTACAGAGCTTGCACTGTCGTCCGTGGTGATCACACACCCTATTAAGAACCAAGTCACGCATTTTTTAATGTCCAGGGGACCATCATGAGTTGCATTGATTTTGGGGTGATTACCGTTGTTAATAAAAGGGTCGTTTCTGTTCGTCGCATTGCTTATTTCTTTCAGTTAGCGTCTAATAATTGTACTACATTTATCCAAATTGTATCAGTTATGGAGTAGCAATTTGTAACACGCACCCTTTTCGACTCAGCAGCAAGTTCATTTTACAAGGTAGGAAACTGTATGCCCCAGGTGCCGCTCAGAAAGTACACTGGTGTCCATTTCCACGTCCTGTGTCTAATTCATGATATAATCACACAAACTGTTAACGTATGTCGTTACGAGCGTGTTCTGCACAGAAGACGGCATTCCGATCAACCACGTCAGCAATGACGTCAAAGCGTCTATCAAGTAGCGTAGTGTCTGCAGAGTATTCTCACATCCACAATTGCTGTGAACACAGTCATAGACGGCCGCGCGGAGTGGCCGCGCGGTTTGAGGCGCCACATCACGGACTCTGTGGCCCCTCCTGCCGGAGGTTCGAGTCCTCCCTCGGGCATGGGTGTCTTTGTTTTTCATAGCATAAGTTGGTTTAACTAGTGAGTAACTCTAGGGACCGATGTCCTCAGCAGTTTGGTCTCTTAGGAGTTCACATACATTTGAGGAGTCATAGACGATGCAGTATGGCACAGAGAAAACGCCTGCAGACTCTCTGGTGTGGAGGACCTTAGGAAGAATGGAAGCAAGAGAGTTGCAAACTGCTGTGGCCCGATGGCTTAACGTGAACCGTTCTATTGTTTCTTGGACAAGGCAACAGTTTATACAGACCTAAACTTTCAACAGTTTATACAGACCTAAACTTTATCTCTGACACCAGGATAGCCCCGACCACGTGTGAAATCAGAAAGATTGGACCGTTATTTGGCTGTAAGGGCATGACGGTATCGTCTTAGTACTGTACTGCACTGCAACTGGCGTCTGAACTAGCCTCATACCCTGGACGTGTTGTATCGAGGCAAAAGGTGTATAGAAGGCTTCAGCAGAGTGGGTTTTATTGTTAGAGACCTGTTGTCTGTTTACCTCTGGCGTGTCTTCACAGAAGGGAAGGCCTAGAGTGGAGCTGGAGCCATCAACATACCACCTGGACGGTTGAGGACCAATGTACTTTTCACAGATAAGTCCCGATCCGGTCTGGAGAGTGATTCTCGACGTATTCGCATCTGCAGGGAACGTGGAGCACGATTTCGGGACCCAAACTTCGTCGAAAGAGACGGATATCGAGGAGGATCCCCAATGGTGTGGAAGGGATTATGTTTGCCACTGCAACACCTTTTCATGAAATTGTACGGGTGAATCAGCATGATTTAGCTGCTGCCAGGTACGGTGAGGAGATCTTGGCATCTCCAGCGCGTTTATTTTTTTTTTTTTTTTTTTTTTTTTTTTTTGGAAACGGAATATATTGCACGTATGGCGTGGCCTGCTCGCTCTCCGGATTTGAATCCCATAGAGCGTGTCTGGGATGTATTAGGGAGACGGGTTGCATCACTTCTGCATCCACCAACGACTCTCCAAGACTTGTGAGCAGCTCTGCGGGAAGAATGGGCGTTATAGCCTACATGAGACTGATGACATTATTCACAGCGCGTGCCAGCCAGCCCAAGCAGCCGGTAGGTGGATTTCGTTGCCTTCTCTAAACTCTCAGAACGACTTCATTTATCCAAATCAAATTGTATCAGTTGTGGAGTAGCAATTTTTATCAGTTGTGGAGTAGCCACGTGAGTAGGACCTCTGGAGTGTCAAACCAGTGAAGTGCAATACTTTTCGTGTACCACTCCTCTCCATTTATATTCCCCAATCTGTCTTTAAGTGTCCCATACATAATATGACTCTAGCTGACAGTTTTGGAACGCATTATTTTTGGCGAATCTCTTACGTACACTACGAGAGTTGCCCAAAAAGCAATACTCCGCATCTTTTTTTCATCAATTCTTTATTAACATAATGAGAATTACGCACACGAAAGAATGATGTTTTATCTACACACCCTGTTTTTCCAAGTAGTCTCCATCACGATCTATGGCATTCCTCCAGCGCGAAACAAGGGCGTATATGCCCTGTCGGTACCAAACCTTCTGCTGGTGGCGGAGCCAGTGCTTCACTATGTGAATCACCTCCTCGTCGTTCTCAAAATGTCTTCCACGATTGGCACCCTTTAATGATCCAAACAAGTGGAAGTCCGAGGGGGCTAGGTCAGGGTTGTTGGGTGGATGGGGTAATATTATCCAACCGTGTTTCACGAAGTGTTCAGCTTTCCTCAGACTTGTGTGGGGCCGAGCGTTATCATGTTGCAGCAAAACATCACCTGGGTTGCTGTGGCGCCGAAGCCACCGGAAGCGCTTCTTCAGTTTTGTTAATATGTCGACATATGCTTCTGAATTAACCCGAATCATCCCAGTGTTCCCATATGGCAACGCAGCGCGAGCGTCGTCGTTTCCGCGAATCGGCGCTACACCCTTGTTGCGTCACAGATAATCACATCGGAATTTCATTGTTGGAAACTAGAGCAGACGTCTGGTACAAATTTGGGTCGGTTGTTGCTGTGCCATCAGCGAGAGGAGACTTGGAAAGTCAGCACGATGTCGGTGAAAGATGATCCCTCGTATATGACAAGGTAAAAGTTACTTTTGAATTATTTGCTTATTCATTGCAGTAATGACCTATTGGAGATTCTTGTTGGAATATGTATCTTTATTTTAGTGTCGTCGTTTTTTTAAAAAAAATGCATTTTAAAAGTAGTTTTATGGTATATTGTATTTTTGTTCCTATATGGCAACGCTAGGTCATACAGCGCTTTTCCCTATTGTTGATATTTTTGGTACGCTATTACATAATTTACGGTGTTTTGAATAGTTTTATTTAAAACTGAAGCTTGATTACAATAGATGGTTAACTTTCTCTCTGTTTTCACGTTATATTAGGCCGATTTCACTGGAAGAAACCCATGATTGCTTAGAGGAAATTATAGATGACGATGACGAACCAACAGCATTGTATTTACAACCCTCTGAAACCAAAGATAGAGCTGTTAGCAGAGAAGACGACCAGGAAGACGAAGAAGATGGGTTACCAGAAAATGTGTAATGTGGACAGTTGAAAGGTAATTGTGGAATAGTTATGAAAAGTGGCAGCCGTGTTGAGACTATTGAACAAATGAAATCACAACAAAACGTGGAAGCAGAAACTGGAATAGATGACAAAATTTTGGCTGAAATTTTAGAATGTTCTCAACAAACTGTGAGTACTAATAATGAAGATATTATGAGCAAACTATCTTGTAAGCCTTCAGTGAAGTTACAAGTAGTTCAGTCAACGAGGTCTACATGTACAATTCCATCATTCAACAAGAACACAGATTTCAAATGGGTGGAAGACGAATCTGAAGCAATTACTGCAGTATTTCCTCCCGCTAATTACCAGGATTGTTTTGGAATGCCACCCAACGAACAATTTGAGAAATTTTTCGATGACGCTCTATTACAACATATTTGTGATGAGCCATGAAAGAAAGTATGCTATATTTATTGGGAAGCCTAACCCAAACATTACCGTGGAAGAGTTGAAAGTCTTTATTAGTATTTTACTTGTAACTGGATACAACTATCACCCACGTGTACTACGTGTACGATCATTTTGGAACAATGTGGTGATCTAAAGAATGAAATGGTCTCAAACGCTATACGAAGAAACAGATACTGCAGTTTCTTCACTTTGAGGACAATCAGAAAAAAGGAAGTGAGAGGGACAAAACGTGGAAATTGCGTCCCATTACAGACCACCTGAAAGCAAATATGCTAAAATATTTCCATCCCGACCAGAATCTTTCATATGATGAAAGTACGATTGCGTATTAGGACGTCATGGCTGTAAGCAGTTTATAAAGGGAGTTTATAAAGGGAAAACCACTGCGATTTAGATATAAGGTTTGGTCTTTATGCGCACAAGCAGGTTACCTAATAAATTTCGAAATATATCAGGGTGAAAATCCACGAACAGTTCAAGAGTATGAGGAAAGATTTGGAAAATCGGCAGGTCCACTTATGACTATGATGGATGAGTTTGAAACAGATGTCCAGCAGCTCCCTTTCTCATTTTATTTTGATAATTTATTTACAGGATTTCCATTTTTAGCGGAAATCTCGTGGGTACTCTGGAACAGGAACCATCTGTGAGAAAAGAATTCCGAAAAACTGCCCACTTGAAAGCAAAGCAGTTCTAAAGAAAGGGTTCAAATGGCTCTGAGCACTATGGGACTTAACTTCTGAGGTCATCAGTCCCCTAGAACTTAGAACTACTTAAACCTAACTAACCTAAGGACATCACACACATTAATGCCCGAGGCAGGATTCGAACCTGCGACAGTAGCGGCCGCGCGATTCCAGACTATATATAGCGCCTAGAACCGCTCGGTCAACCACGCCAGCCTAAAGAAAGGGCCAAGAGGATACGTTACTTCTGTGAAAATGGAGGATACTGGTATAATTGTCACCAAATGGTTAGATAATTCTTTTGTAAATGTTCCGTCGACATCATATGGAAAGAATTCCGTTTCATTGGTGCAGCGTTATTCCAGAGAACACAAAAAGAAAATTAGTGTTAGGCGGGCCTGTGTCGTCAAAGAATACAGCACATCAATGGGAGGCGTGGACCGGATGGAGCTGAATGTAAACCTTTATCGAATCGGGAATCGTGGTAAAAAACGGTGGAATTGCATTTTTACGTGATTAGTTGATGTGTGCCTGCATAATGCGTGGCAGCTACATAGAATTGCCCATCGTACCATATCTCACTTAAAATTTCGCCGCCACTTTGCTATCTACTACTGTAGTCACTATGGAGAAAAATCCAAAAGCCCAGGCCGCAAGCGTGCATTACGAGATACACTTTATGAAAATCTACGTTATGATGGACTTAACCACTGGCCAGTTCGAATTGAAAAGAAAAGGAGATGTGCTGGTGAAAACTGCTCCACAATCGGTCGAACTGCATGCTCAAAGTGTGAAACTGGACTATGCATTAAATGTTTCCAACATTACCATTTAAAAAAGGTGCTAAACACATGTAAAATATCATTGTATGTTCATATTTCATGCAAAAAATGAAATTTCTCATGACTGTACGCAATAAAAGCTAATATGGAATGAAAAATGCGTTGGAGTATTATTTTCCTCCGTATGGTAACGCATTGTTGGGAGAAAGTGAGAAGTGTGAAAAGAGAAGTATTGATAGTTTTTAGTTACAGGTATCTCTCTGTTAATGGTTACGAACATTTTTCGTATTTTTTTCAAAATTAATTCGGGACATAATGGGTTAATGGTCCGGCCTCTTGGCGCCACATCAATGAGAATCACACCTTCACATTCCCAGAACACGGTGATCATGACCATGTTATCATGACCTTAACGGCGGAAGCAGCTGCTTTGAATTTTTTCTTATGTGGGGAGTGGGAATGGCGCCAACCCATCGACTGTCGTTTTGTTTCGGTCTCAAAATGGTAGTAACTCAGGTTTCATCACCCGTCACAATCCGGGATAAGAAGGACTTTCCCTCGTCTTCAAAACGTTACAACATATCAAGATAAATGTTTTTTCTGTGTAATTTGTTTTCCACCGTTAGACACCGCGGGATCCATCTCGCACACATTTTTGAATATACGAGAGTGCGGATAATTGCATCCACACTTCCCTTGCTGGTTAACAGATGAAGCGTCAACTGCCGAGTCGTAATGCGTCTGTCCTCGCGAATGACAGTTCGTAACATGTCAGGTGTGACAGCCGTGGATGGTCTCCCCGACCGCTTGGAGCTCCGCCGAACCGTCTTCTGATGACCTCACCCTCCGTACCTAGCGACAATCAGTACTTCTGTCGACAGCAGATGTTCCATAGACTTTGCACAAGCGTTTTCTTTCTCTGCAGTGAGAAATTCAATGACGGCACGTTGTTTGTATGGTACATCGCCTACAGACGCCAGTTTGAAACTGTCCTGCAGCTACGCCTATCTGCGGAAAGTGACGGAAACTTGGCGCGCTCACTCAAGAGACTTCAAATACTACATAGGTAACGTTTCACATCCGTAGCTTTGTTTTCGGCTGAGAAAAAAAATGCGGAGCCTTACTTTCTGGGCAACCCTCGTACTAAAATTTCATTAGTTCTCTTTGTGAGATTCTGCAGGTAGTGTTGATTTACGAGCTAGTAAAAATGTAAAACGTAGAACATAGTTCGCAACTGCGGGCTCAGTCATGTGTTGGTTTAACACATGTCATGTGTTAAACCTTGGATTACTTCCTCATATTGTCCGAAGCTTGAAGTATTGATCGTGTGAGCCTATGCATCATATTCATATATGAAATCGCAATCGTGCTTAGTTTTTTGTGCGAGATTATAATGAATTCTGACACTAAAATATAACGTGCTATCGGTTGAAATCGTATCGACCTGTGTTTGTTTTGGGTGTAAAATCTTTTTCACTAAATTTAGGGCTTCTGTAGATCTGAAGGAAGTATGCTCAAATTCCGCCTATAATCGCAAACATCTTTATGTAAACTGCGCAGAATAGTGACCGTGAAAGTGGCTTTACTAATGAATCACGAAGTTTCACCATCTCAACAAAAAATAATAATAATAAAAAAGAAAACAGTGTGGCATTGTGAGCTATAGATCCGTAGTTGCAAAAAATGGTTCAAATGGCTCTGAGCACTATGGGATTCAACTTCTGTGGTCATAAGTCCCCTAGAACTTAGAACTACTTAAACCTAACTAATCTAAGGACATCACACACATCCATGCCCGAGGCAGGATTCGAACCTGCGACCGTAGCGGTCGCGCGGTTCCAGACTGTAGCGCCTAGAACCGCTCGGCCACTCTGGCCTGCTCCGTAGTTGCAAAGGTTCTCTTTATTCGCCCACTTAATATCTACCTCCGTGAACAATGACACTTTGCTAAGTGAAGTATATTTAATAAGCGTAGGTTACTGAGATTGTTCTGTGGATTTTGTGTCGTGTTTGTGCTGTGGATGACAGGGAGAGAGAAGTAACAGGACTAAACCTGGTGTCTACTCCTCTCGAATTGTAAGAACAGTGCTACAGGACTGCCTCTTAATAGCCTTGACGCCGACGAAAAGTTAAAATCTAATTTCCTTTCTTTTTTTACGAAGCTGCGTTTTCGTGATACGCATCATTTACATATTCCGCCGATAGAGGTTTCACAACGAGTAGCTTCATTTATAAGGGGCGTTAAAAAAGGAACGGGGCGGAAGCATAATTACAGAAACCAGTACCTGTATGTTAGAAGTATTGTCCCTAACCAGTTCCGCACTTTCAGCTGGACGTTATCATCCGAGGTGAATCGTTTGCCCCTCAGAGCCTTTTTAAGGGATCAAAAATGGCGTAATCACAGACTGAGAGGTGGTGGTGATCCTGGATGCCTCCACTGCAGACTTTTTTCGTTTTGATTCAGGTTCGAAGTGATGACACCATGACTCATCTCCAGCCACCACTCGTGCCAGGAACGCATTCCCGTCCCGGGCAAAACGCTGCAGATGAGCGAGACAGTGGGCCATTCGAAATGCTACCTGGTGTGGATGCAATGCGACTGGCAGCGTTGGATGATTGATGCATGCTGCTGCTAGCTCTGTAGTCACGTGACGTGCATGCATGCCCTCTAGTTACGGGCTGTGAACTTCCACGCTCTGGTCGGAGCCACACCTCGCAGCGATATTACCCTCCTGTCACCGGTTTACGCATTCCAGACCCCGGATCGTTTGTTGTTGAACGCCCCTTATACATTTCGCCTTATAATTTAGAACTACTTACACCTAACTAACCTAATGACATCTCACACATCCATCGCTACGGTCACAGGTTCGAATCCTGCCCCGGGCATGGATGTATGTGATGTCCTTAGGTTAGTTAGGTTTAACTAGTTCTAAGTTCTAGGGGACTGATGACATCATAAGTTAAGTCCCATAGTGCTAAGAGCCATTTTAACCATTTTTGCCACACATCCATGCCCGAGGCAGGATTCGAACCTGCGACCGTAGCAGCAGCGCGGTTCCGGACTGAAACGCCTAGAGCCGCTCGGCCACAGCGGCCGGCTTTCGACATATACCGGTAAGTGTTTGTGTCACTTCGATTACAGAATTGGTCGTCATGCACGGGAAACTTTCCTACTGCGTTCTGTGTGCACACAGAATGCGATAATGCTCATGTTGTGTCATATAAGGTAAGAGAATCAACGATTAAGTTCAATAGTTGAGAGAGAGATACCATTGCCGAACTGTACTGCAACGCATGCCTTAGCACATTCTGGAAAATATTTTTCCACAGTTCACACTGTAATACACTCCTGGAAATTGAAATAAGAACACCGTGAATTCATTGTCCCAGGAAGGGGAAACTTTATTGACACATTCCTGGGGTCAGATACATCACATGATCACACTGACAGAACCACAGGCACATAGACACAGGCAACAGAGCATGCACAATGTCGGCACTAGTACAATGTATATCCACCTTTCGCACCAATGCAGGCTGCTGTTCTCCCATGGAGACGATCGTAGAGATGCTGGATGTAGTCCTGTGGAACGGCTTGCCATGCCATTTCCACCTGGCGCCTCAGTTGGACCAGCGTTCGTGCTGGACGTGCAGACCGCGTGAGACGACGCTTCATCCAGTCCCAAACATGCTCAATGGGGGACAGATCCGGAGATCTTGCTGGCCAGGGTAGTTGACTTACACCTTCTAGAGCACGTTGGGTAGCACGGTATACATGCGTACGTGCATTGTCCTGTTGGAACAGCAAGTTCCCTTGCCGATCTAGGAATGGTAGAACGATGGGTTCGATGACGGTTTGGATGTACCGTGCACTATTCAGTGTCCCCTCGACGATCACCAGTGGTGTACGGCCAGTGTAGGAGATCGCTCCCCACACCATGATGCCGGGTGTTGGCCCTGTGTGCCTCGGTCGTATGCAGTCCTGATTGTGGCGCTCACCTGCACGGCGCCAAACACGCATACGACCATCATTGGCACCAAGGCAGAAGCGACTCTCATCGCTGAAGACGACACGTCTCCATTCGTCCCTCCATTCACGCCTGTCGCGACACCACTGGAGGCTGGCTGCACGATGTTGGGACGTGAGCGGAAAACGGCCTAACGGTGTGCGGGACCGTAGCCCAGCTTCATGGAGACGGTTGCGAATGGTCCTCGCCGATACCCCAGGAGCAACAGTGTCCCTAATTTGCTGGGAAGTGGCGGTGCGGTCCCCTACGGCACTGCGTAGGATCCTACGGTCTTGGCGTGCATCCGTGCGTCGCTGCGGTCCGGTCCCAGGTCGACGGGCACGTGCACCTTCCGCCGACCACTGGCGACAACATCGATGTACTGTGGAGACCTCACGCCCGACGTGTTGAGCAATTCGGCGGTACGTCCACCCGGCCTCCCGCATGCCCACTATACGCCCTCGCTCGAAGTCCGTCAACTGCACATACGGTTCACGTCCACGCTGTCGCGGCATGCTACCAGTGTTAAAGACTGCGATGGAGCTCCGTATGCCACGGCAAACTGGCTGACACTGATAGCGGCGGTGCACAAATGCTGCGCAGCTAGCGCCATTCGACGGCCAACACCGCGGTTCCTGTGTGTCCGCTGTGCCGTGCGTGTGATCATTGCTTGTACAGCCCTCTCGCAGTGTCCGGAGCAAGTATGGTGGGTCTGACACACCGGTGTCAATGTGTTCTTTTTTCCATTTCCAGGAGTGTAGATTAGTAAATGTATGCGTAAACGAAGTCATTAACCATAACTACTAATTACACGTGTGATCTTAACTTTAACTATTACGTGAACATGTGTGGTACTGTGGTACTAGTTATCACACAATAACGTACTATATTGAACACTAGTTCTTAGATCCAACACGCAGCGAAAATCCATTCCTGCAAATTGAATATTGACCTGCGACGATTTGTTCTGGAACAGCGTTCTTCAGTGAGGCCAGAAGCATTGTTCTGAAGACGCACAGGAACCATTACCCTTAAACGAGAACCTCCTTGTTCCCGCAACGAAATGCGTTCACCATCTTTAATTTCGGCGAGTTTGTGCTGCGAACACCGACGGCCAGAGACTGGCTCGTAAATACGACTGTTGTGCGATCAGCTTCGCTTCGTTACGCGTACGTGCAGCGTTTCTTGTAAAGCACGAGTGATTTTCGTGCGAAAGCAGAGATGGTTCGCCCGAGCAGTGGTGCAGTAAACAGGAGGGAGGGGGAAGGCGTCTCTCGGTTGTCTCAACGGTCGCTATTGTACTCGTGGAGCGTGGATAATGTGCCGAAACTCCAGCCGGCCTTTCCCTCCATTTAAAATTTAAAACGTCTCTCCGTTGCCTCTCAGCTTGGTCCTCAGTTGTCCAGCTTCCCATCTATCTGTCTGTTTTACATGCCTCTAGAGCTGTGTTGCATGTATCTTGCCAGTATTCAACGCTGAGATGAAACCTCGTGCATTGATTAGCTGTCTGCTGACAGTAGATTGTAAGGATCATCAGATGTGAAAGATAGTGTTAGCAAATATTAAAAACTTACGCAGAGCAAGACACTGAAAGTTATCCGCCTTGTTAATCCGATATACACGTGACGATACAATGTGATTAATTACAAACCAACAAAACAGGTGATGTCAACCATATCAATTCTACTATTACGTAAAAGTAATAAAAGAAAATCGTTAGAAACAACACTGTAGAATGACAGTCAGAAGAGACAGGATGAAAACAAATCCTTAGATGCACGTAGAAGGAATTGGGAAGCAGTCATTAACGAACATTTTGGCATTGTGGTAGACTACGGCGTTATCAGCGCGCTTTCCTAAGTAATGACATCCTCACATTCACACTACTACGTTACTTTTAAGGCACTGTAAATTTGGGCAACTGTTCTAAAACTTTTCTATGATGGATTATACTCTAAAATTTTTTTCACGTGGATAGTGCAAGAAGAACGCTAAAATAATGACTCATAGAGATGTGAGAGACTGATCACTTAACAGAAACACAGGTGTGTTAGCCACTATGATAAAAAAATGCAGAAGTACAGATCTCTCACGAAAGACGCTCGGGAGGGGTCCGCGGGTCGCGCGGCAGGGCCGCCGCCACCACAGACGCCGACCACCGCCGCGCCGTCTCTCAGACACTTATCTGCCGGTAGTCGGCTGCGTGCTTCCTCTGAGTTAAGCACTAACAACGTTGCCATCTGCCAGCGTACCTCTATTTGCAATTGGTGCTCAGAGTGATGTTCCTCTATGGTAAGAGCAGCCTGACAACTTCGAGTACGTTAGCAAACACTCGATCAACTTCGGATGCCGATATCTGGGAAATGACTAGCCGAACCCTGTCTCGCAGTTCTTCGAGCATGTAGGGACTGGTTGTATACCCCTTGTCTTAACGTTCCCCAAAGATAAAAATCACACAGATTCAGATCTGGAGAACGAGGAGGCCAGTCAACTGCCCTATCATCAAAAACACCTCGTACTGCTGCCACAGAAGCATTGGCGATATGTGGTCTTGCATTGTCCTGCATGAAATAACCGTACATCTTTTCGTTAGGTGTTAGTTCTGGAGAGAAAAAAGGATGCAGTGTTCTATTTACACACCCGTTAGAGCTTATTGTTTCGTTGAAACAGATTGGTCGAATAATTCGTCTTCACTATTTGCACACCACACTCCTGTTTTGATTGTTGTTGCTGTAATTTAGGAAGATTTTCGGAGCTCCATTGTCGATTGATCTGAGAATTAAAGTACCCTGACAAATACAGCCGTGCTTCATCAGAAAAAAAGCATCTCGGGATCAATTTCCCCATCGTGCACAGACTGTAACAGCCAGTTGCAAAAAAGGAAATTTGTGGTAAGGTCTTATGGGACCAAACCGCTGAGGTCATCGGTCCCTAAGCCTAAACACTACCTAATCTAACTTAAACTAACTTACGCTATGGACAACACACACACCCTTATCCGAGGGAGGACTCGAACCTCCGACGGGGGGAGCCGCATGGACTGTGTCAAGGTGCCTCAGACCGCGCGGCAGCAAGTTGCAATAACGACGTCAAGCGACAGCATTTTTCCTCAGTTGATGCACTACCGTTATTTTGTATAGTTTCAATTTTAGTTTGTGCAGAGCTGTGCGAGAAGATGCTTTTGACACACCATTCTGTGCGCCAAACGGCGCAGACATTTTCTCAAGACTTCTTTCCAGCGCCTCCCTATCTCGTCTAATTTATTTTCGGTTTAAAAACTAGGTTTTTTAGGCCTTCGTTTGCGTAAAACAGACCCAGTCTCTTGAAATTTCTTCACTAATTTGCGTATCGTTGAATCTTTAGGAACGCCGGCCGCGGTGGTCTAGTGGTTCTAGGCGCGCAGTCCGGAACCGCGGGACTGCTACGGTCGCAGGTTCGAATCATGCCTCGGGCATGGATGTGTGTGATGTCCTTAGGTTAGTTAGGTTTAAGTAGTTCTAAGTTCTAGGGGACTGATGACCTCAGATTCAGAAGTTAAGTCCCATAGTGCTCAGAGCCAATCTTTAGGAACATGCACACCGCGAAATTTTCGTATGAATTTAAGCCGACATTCCAAAAACGATTCCGTTTTGGCATAGTTCAACACAAGAAACACTTGTTGATCCTTTGTGGAAACCATACCGAATGGAAACTCGACAGGAAACTCAAAACAAAACAGCCGAACATTCAGTCGCGCAATATAGAAGACATACACATGTTGTTTTTGTCTGAGTATCGGGCTCAGCGACATACTGACAGGGAAAGGCCCGGACTCAGCGCACTTACAGTAATGACGTCTAGCAACAATATTTGAAGCGATTAAACTTGACAACAAAACATCAGTACACTCAGTCGCATAGCGCAGGGGGCATGCGCACAGTATTTGTGCGCGAGAACTATGGTTAATCGACAGCCGGCAAACGCACCACCGCGCAACCCGCGAACTCCTACCTGCGTCTTTCGCAAGGCAGCCTGTAGTTCCCAGGTGAACAGCCTAACGTCAGCGTTCAGTGGGCACAATATGTCGGCAAAAGACCACACCATTATCAGGTGCTCTGATGAACTTACTGATTGGGAGGGGGAGGGGTGCCACGCGCTTTTGTCTCTTGTCTCTCTCCCTCAGGTTGGCCGCTCCATCTGCTGTCCGCCGCGAACTATTTCGACATGAAGTACACCTGGAGAAACTGAATTATAACCTACGAAAAACATTTCTCTAATACAGTCTTGATCGTAAAAATTACATCATGACCGAGGCGTGCGACAAACGTGTAACTGGCATAAAGTATACTACATACCTGGATATGCAGATGATTAACATTTAGCCATCACTCGTCAGCCACGGCGACTGACGAGCTCCGGTGTAGACCTGAAGCGCCATGTCTGTCATGTAAGCTCAGTTTTATTCGATACCCAGCCAGGTTAGAGCCATTTTGTGTCAGATGCAGCTCTGTGTACTAAATTTTTCACCCTATGTACGCTCAAATCACATACGCATTTAATCACGTATTCGTCCTACCACACTGTACATAAATGATAAGTAAAATTTCATCATTTTCTATCATTCCTGCTGCTAGAGCGTGTATTTTGCAAACAAGTTGGACGTGTCACATAGTCTTAAAAGTCATACCACATTAGTCTCATTGTCAGGTACAAAAAAAGGAGAAAATGTGCTGATAAATTAGGCACTATTCTATGGCTTTACTATAAAACGTAAGTCGGCTAACATGTGGCCTAGGATTTTCTGTAATCAGTGAGCACTGCATATAGGAGGAGGTCCTTTCGCTGCAAGCCATGTGTCCAAATACTTTAAAGGAATAGAGTATGAAAAACATCTTTCTGCCTTTCAAAAAACAGAAGTGGAGAAGAGAAATACTTGTTACCAGAGGGGAAAAAACAGAAGTGGAGAAGAGAAATACTTGTTATCAGAGGGGATGAAGTAAGATAGAAACCTTTAGTAAGTCCGAATACGCATCTGTTGAAAGTTGTCAATGGTGTCAATAACTGACAGTCGCTTGGGGTGATATTTAGGGAACAAATTGGACTCGCCACGCAGCAGCGCTGCTCAGTTGCTGCTGGAGTATCGGTAATTATTCTTCGTGTTTCACTGTCCCCATTGAAACACATCGATAAAACGAACATCGCACTGGACTAATCTGAGACGGCTCTATCGGACAGGCCCTTAAAATCACGCTTTAAAAATCATTTTGTTCGTAACTGGAAGCAAACCAACGCTTTCCGGCGATTCAGGCCGTCGCATAAACTTGATTAGCAGTATTTGTTTGAGCTGATACCAGCTACACGGTGCAGATACGAAATCCCAGATATATGCCGAAACACAAAGAAAATGCACATGACTTGTCTTATGAGGGACACTCGGTGGTTATGGAAGAAAGAAATAACATTAGTTTCTTGGCATTAGCTGCCTGCTCATATCTTGTAACTCGTAGGGTGATTTATACTGAGGTGACAAAAGTCGTGGGATAGTGATGGCGGTAGTATCGCTTACACAAGATGTAAAAGGGCAGTGCATTGGCGGAGCTGCCACTTGTACTCGGGTGATTCATGTGAGAAGGTTTCGACGTGATTACGACTGCACGACAGGAAAGATAGTTGAAGCTAGACGCATGCGGACATTCCAGTTTCGGAAATCGTTAGGGAATTCAATATTCCGAGATCCACAGTGTCAAGAGTGTACTGAGAATACCAGATTTCAGGCTTTACCATTCACCTCGGACAGCGTAGTGACTGACGGCCTCGCGGAAGTCAATTTCGGACGTACGACGAACGTATCCGTTCGTATAGTGCGGCGAAATTTGGCGTTAATAGGGTATGAGAGGAAGTGACCAACTCTAGTGTCTTTGCTAACAGAACATTCCATGTAGCGCCTCTTCTTGGTTCGTGACTATATCGGTTGGATCCTAGACAACTGGAAATTTGTGACGTGGTCAAATGAGCCCCGATCCCAGCTAGTAAGAGCTGACGGTGGGGTTCGAGAGTGGTGCAGACCCCACGAAGTCACGGATCGAAGTTGCGAACAATGCACTGTGCAAGGTGATGGTGGCTCCATAATGGTGTGGGCTATGTTTACATGGAATGGACTGGGTCCTCTGGTCCAACTGAACCGATAATTGACTGGAAATGGTTATGTTCGGAAAATTGTTCCCAAACAACGATGGAAGTTTCATGGATGACATTGCGCCATCTCACTGAGCTCAGATTGTTCGCGATTGTAGTGAAGAATGTTCTGGAAAATTCTAGCGAATAATTTGGCCACCCATCGAATATTTCTGGGACATAATCAACACTTTCGGAGTTATGGGCGGCCATAGAAGAAGCATTGCTTAATATTTCTGGAGAGTACTTCCAACGGTTTCTTGAGTCCAAGTCACGTCGATTTACCGCACCACGCCGGGAAAAGGAGGTCAGGATCCATGTCACCTCAGTGTATGTCTTGTTGAAAAATTTCGGTCCTGAAATATTTTTGACATTGTCTCCTTTTTCACCTCCAGCGATGATTTGTTGTCGTCAAAAACCCACATTGCACCACAGTTAGGAGTTGACATATCGAAGGTTAGAGGAAGACAACAGTATACCACTTCCAAAAGGACATGTCTAGTAAACCACTACGATGCTCAGGTTGAGGGCGGTTTTTTTCCATAAAGATAGCGCGTTCTGTTACGTAGTCGTAGTTCATAAACGTCATTATTATGATAAGAGTGTGACTGCACAGAGGTGGAACAGTTTCAGCGCATTACAGCTATTACAAAACGTTATACGACCTGCGAAGGCTTTCGTAGCGCGTTATGCAGGTCGGCTGGTGCACCAGCGTGCAAATCTCACCAAAATGACGCTTAGTTCGGAAGAAATGCGTGACTCCGCTAGGAGCCGGCTTTTTGAAAGCGCCTCGCCTGTGAGAACAGCGGCCACACAGCGCGCAGAGGCGCGCGGTGCGTCACCGCCAGCCAAGGGGGGTCAAGTGGCTGTCCGCCGGCCGTGGGTCAGCGCGACACTGGCTTGGCCCGGCCCGGCCCTCGTTGCCCGGCACAGATTGCGCTCGCCCCCGCACTTGTCGACCGTCGCTCACGGCCAGACCACATGCACTTGGCCGCCCAATTTTTTTCTATACCTGCGAAATGTGACGGATTGTCCCACATTGACTTATTTAACGAACTTTAATACTCTGGCCATTCCTAAAACGTTGCTGACGAAATATGATGTAGGTACTCTTTCCCATGACGCCCTGAAGTCACTGCTGTTAAATGAATCCCAGGATTGCTAGAATGACGAACATAACAACTGTCCACTGTCCCGTTAACGATTGGGGTATTGAAGACAGAGAAGAAACCTGAGCTAGGGAACGAGGCGGTAGGCAAAAATCGGTCGCAGCGTTTTCAAAAGGAACAATAAAAGTGATTGTGGAAGGCTGAGACTGAGATTAGATTTCAGTCCGCTCTCTCAAGTGCTAGAACACTGCTGTAACCATTGTGTCACCTTGTTTATTGAGAGATATCCTAGCGAAACAGTACCGAGTCAGCTGCATAACATTTGCACGATCACTGGCTTCATACACCTCTCGACAACAACGTCACGTAAGCGGTCTCACAGTAGCGTATTCTTTTGAGGAAATATGCGCAGTGAAAATCAGAAAGTACCAGAAGACTTAAAAAGGCGAGTTACACATTATTATGGCAGGACTGTAACATCGCATGTTGCACTACACTTCAAAATGACACAGATATTATGCGTGGAAACTAAGTTGACACTCGGCACGGTGGCTGATGGGAGCAACTTTAAATGGGAAATGCCTTTACGGTCGCTCCTATCAGCCACCTCGCCTTGTGTCAACCTAGTTTGCGCAATATTACTTGGCAGTATTTATCAAAAAAGTCACCACGTCTCTATAAACAATGATCGGATCTTCCAACCAGTCGCTCAGTTCCTCGACGACATTAATTCGATCCCAGGTGATGGAGCCATTCGCAGCCAAAGTCTGAACGTCCTTGTCGGAAAGTAACCCCTGCCCCCCTCCAATATTACTTCTTCGATTCCATGGACATTGTCGTATGTGGTTGTTGTCGATGGCCTTCCTTCCATATCATCACCGACGTCTATGCAGCCTTGGTCACATTGTTGGCACTATTGCTGGATGCGAGGCATTTTGTCCAGATACAGCCAGAATTTCACGTTAATCTGAGCGCAATTTAGACTTTTTGCCAACAAGACGTACTGTCCCGCGTACTTCAACTTCTTAGTACTTATCAGTTGCAGCGTCATTACACTTCCATGAGTACTAAATGAACAGTATTGTTGATAATGTGGCAAAAGAATTTTATCGTCTTTAAATTGCATGTGTGTTGCTCCAGTGTCTTACAGCACGACGATAAGACTTATATTGAAGCGCAGAAAGTCTACGTTCATTAAGAATGTTACAACTCCGGCAATTTATTGTGCTCCTAATTCTCTAATAGTTTTCAGAACCGGACCATGCCTACAAACCATTTGAAATTTACATCTAACGTTTCCTACGGGTAGTGAGAAATTTACAACTCAGGTTTAAGGCCTTGGAGAAGCCGAAAATACAAAATTAGATACACTGCTTTACAATCGCAAAGTAACAGGGCCATTGTTGGACAGGTATAATCACAGGCAATGATCGACGGCATGAAACACAGAACATACGTGGTATATAACGAAAAATGATACAGGGTTCACCACATGGGAAAGCAGGATAAAACACGTAACTAACGTTCATGTTTGACTGACATCAGACTCCCAGCATAAAGGTTGACATGGGACTCTTAGTAAGGAATATGCCCCGCTCGGGCACTAATTCACATTTTGCACCTGTTATTCGTGCTAGCTACGAAACTGGTGAGGTCCCCGTGTGGAATATTGCCCCATTCCTCTCTCAAGGCGGTTTTCACTTCTTGCGCGGTTCGGGGAGGCTGTGTTCGTTGAGAAACACGTCCGCCAGGAACATCACAAAAAAATTATTCAGATGGCTCTGAGCACTATGGGACTTAACTGCTGAAGTCATCAGTCCCCTAGAACTTAGAACTACTTAAATCTAACTAACCAAAGGACATCACATACATCCATGCCAGAGGCAGGATTCGAATCTGCGACCGTAGCGGTCGCGCGGTTCCAGACTGTAGCGCCTAGAACCGCTCGGCCACTCCGGCCGGCCAGGAACATAACAGCCGAACACCTTAGGGATTAAGTCCGGGGAGTAAGCAGGCTGTTCCAGACATACACTTTCCAATGTTTTCGACACCTGAGCAGTCCTGTAGAGGACGGGGGACAGGCATTGTCGTCCATAAGCCCATAAGCGGAAAGTTGGGACCTGCCGCACCACTGAACAAACGGACGTGAACCAGAATAATCTGCCTGTAATCTGCTGCACTCGTTCGACTATTACGCATAATGCCTGCCCACACCATAACAAGTAAGCCACACAGATGATGTTCATGAACATTCTATTGGTGTAACGTGTTCCCTCTTTCACCATACTAAATGGTGGCCACAGTCACTTGCCACAATGAAGCGGGATTCGTCAGAGAACATCAGTCGGGACCACTGTTGCTGACCCCACCCAGCATGTTCCCTACACCAACTCTCTCTCTCTCGACTATACAGGGGTTGAAGTGGGATGCATTTAGCAGGCATACAAACCAGCCTGATTTCGTCGCCGCCGAAAGGTTCTGACAGAGACGGGTGTACCGGTAGTGGTTGCAAGGTCTGTAGCGATCTGCCTAGGAGTGACATGTCTGTTCCTTTTTGCCACTAGGGCTACGTATTGATGCCTTTGCGGTGTGTTGGTCCGTCTACGACCACCGGCATGCTTTCGCATAGCAGTCCCACTCCAGGGGCCTTTTCTAATCGTGAGATGACCCTTTTCGACACCCTCATTACTGCGGTCACAGTAACGACTCTTTGACCGGCCTCGAGCCGTCCACTTTCTCGTCCACAATCGTGCGCACTCCGATGTCTTGCCGACATGTTGCTGTACCACACTGAATGTCGCACTAACCGGTTCTACAACAAACTTCTACAATCGCAGTACTGCTTGGGTGTCGAATGCATACAGGGCGGTCGTGCACAGGCTTTCCTTTTACAGTCATTTGTTGGGTGTTCCGCGCCAATTGCCGGTTGATTCGCAACAATTGTCTAGCAGTGTAATATTCGTCATAATGACTGTAATTTCTTCTTCGACATAAGAAATTATTAGTGCATTAGACTGAATAGGAGTGCGTATGATCAGCTACGATGTGTAAAATGTGCATCAGAATTCGGTTGGCGCAGTGGCATCCAGTTAACGTTTACTGTCAAGTTTCTTGTTATTCGCATTACTATACTCTTATGTTTTTCGTTATGATTCAAAATAATTTCAAATGTTTGCTCAGTTTGAAGGTAGTAAATGTGGATTGTGGGATAGTTACACGCAACGCAAGTGGACTAAGGTTTGCGAATATCTTATGTAAAAGTTTCTATTTCTTGAACTGTTAACGCCCTAGCATGTCATTACGCTTAATCCGAACAGGTGTAGAAGGTAGGCTACATGAAGATGCACTGAATGGAAGAATTACTGATGTAGAAAAAGAAGTTTGTATGTGCGTGAGAAGCTTACATAAGTGATTACCTCACTTATCAGTTCCACCGCATCTGTTCATCACATTTTTACCTTCAGATAAAGTTGTCTTATTATGAAATATTAACAGATACGAAGATTATCACAGATGGCAGTTAAGATGTGCCCACTTGATAACTGCGCAGTAACCTTAAAAAGGTTCTCTGCCCTTTTACATAATTTGTAATAGCCTAATGCCGTATAAAGTATTTCGCATAAGACAGGGAGTAAATAATGTAGATCCACGTTAGGAGAATCGTACACTACCCTGATTTCTTCACTTGCAACTTAACGCTGATATGTAAGCACAACATCCCTTGCGATAATAATTACCTGAACGTCAGCAGAAATCAAGTATTATGGCATCTATTTAATGTTCAAAATTATTTTGGATTATAGTTTCACTGATAACCGGGATTACAACTGTATTCATCACTTGGGAAAGAAATTAAGCTCCCAGGCGCAGATGAAATTGATAAGCGCTATTAATGGTTCAAATGGCTCTGAGCACTATGGGACTTAATTTCTGTGGTCATCAGTCCCCTAGAACTTAGAACTACTTAAACCTAACTAATCTAAGGACATCACACACATCCATGCCCGAGGCAGGATTCGAACCTGCGACCGTAGAGGTCGCGCGTTTCCAGACTGTAGCGCCTAGAACCGCTCTGCCATCCCGGCCGGCAATAAGCGCTATTTTTACGTGCGATAAGTAATGGGCTTCTGAGTACTAAAACGTACCTACAAACATTCTTCTCTCCCATTGGTTACGTATTTGCATGTGTCAGAAAGGCATCAAATGAAATGTTCATACTGCTCGAGTGGCTGTGTTGTTCTTTGAAAGAACGGCTTTCGTATCAGCTACGCATTATAAACGGCGGGAGATCTATGTTGAAAGTAATATGTGTTAAGTTACCAAACAGTTGGATTTTACTAAGATACTTGAGGGGAATGTTGAACACACTTTTCATGAATCACAATGAATGACCTTCAATTTCCGCAAAGTTCTAGCACACTTCATGACTCTAGTCCATAAAATGAAAGAAAAATATGAATTAACAACAAAATTTCACACGAAGTGTGGTCAGAACCAATGAAACAGTTCACTGAAATGTTCAGATTTTAAATTAATGACAGAAACGTTGTTTGGTGAAGCACATCTGTTGGTTAGTGGCTTCAGAATCGGTTGTCTTGGACATTGCTGGATGGACTTACTTAAGGAAACCATGGAAAATCTAAATCAAGATCCACGGACGGCGGTTTCTCTCGTTTCTTTTAGTCTCGTTTCCTTTACATAAGTTCAGCTTCTTAACAATGACGGCACCGGCCAGATGGTTAAGAGAATTCACAACGGATTAAGTGAATAATCGGAAAACAAAATAATATCACATGTTTGTTGCGCTTGTCCCTGCATACCTACAATTTCCTAAGTTATATTATCGATCATTAGGGCGAATATGGTAGTGCCATGTGTGGAAAAGGACGATATCCGATGTAAGGTGCGCTTATTCGCCAGACGCGGCTATACAGGTACCACAGCTACGTTTTATTGAAGCACGTAAAAATTCCTTACGCTCAGGAATGTCAATTACGGCCCGAAGTTTGCAGTTAAGGTAAGATCTCCGGTGTGATAACTACGGGAGCGCTGTAGGCACGCGTGGCTTGACTGCTAACACCAACTGTCTTAGAACTTGTTCAGTGACTGTCACACGTTATTGTAATATGTGAATGTGAATGGCCTTTGATGGCACCAACAATTAACACTGCATATCCTAATTTCTTTACTATTTTTACGATCACCTGTAAATAAGATTATCAATTGCAGTTCTGAAAATATTCATTTCTGTTTTCTTTTTCCCTCCTTCCCTTTTGATATATCATTCTGGTACGTCTATAGCACAGAGTGTGGAGTCACAGAGGGAGGGACTGGACTGTTACATGTTACACGCTGTCATCAACAATCTTAAGACATTACAATCTGCAAATAATATAGCAAAACGTGTCTCGAAGAATTAATATTATCACTACCAAATTTAATCTAGGCTCAGTCTGAACATCCATTCTGTTGGACAACGTGTATGCTGACGACAACATACACTTGTGGTACTGAGATCACTGTCGCGTATGTCAAATGATCACAGGAGCCACAAAGCCGGCATCCTTTAGGATTTAAGGGTATATTGTCTAAGAGTTTACTTAAATTTTGAATACAGTAAAACTTCCCTAATACCAGATGATTGTGGCCGAGTAGAGCTCGAATTTGGGAAAGCTCGAATTAGGCAACTTCAGAGACGTTTTATTTAAAAATAGATTCGGAACTTAATGTATTATTACAGGAAACAGTTATTTCATCGATTAACCTATTACTCAGAGTTTGATTTAGATACACTACTGGCCATTAAAATTGCTACACCAAGAAGAAATGCAGATGATAAACGAGTATTTATTGGAAAAATATATTATACTAGAACTGACATGTGATTACATTTTCACGCGATTAGGGTTCATAGGTCCTGAGAAATCAGTACCCAGAACAACCACCTCTGGCCGTAATAACGGCCTTGATACGCCTGGGGATTGAGTCAAACAGAGCTTTGTTGGCGTTTACACGTACAGCTGCCCATGCAGCTTCAACAGGATACCACAGTTCATCAAGAGTAGTGACTGGCGTATTGTGACGAGCCAGTTGCTCGGCCACCATTGACCAGATGTTTTCAATTGGTGAGAGATCTGGAGAATGTGCTGGTCAGGGCAGCAGTCGAACATTTTTCTGTATCCAGAAAGGTCCGTACAGGACCTGCAACATGCGGTCGTGCACTATCCTGTTGAAAAGTAGGGTTTCGCAGGGATCGAATGAAGGGTAGAGCCACGGGTCGCAACACATCTGAAATGTAACGTCCACTGTGCAAAGTGCCGTCAATGCGAACAAGAGGTGACCGAGACGTGTAACCAATGGCACCCCATACTATCACGCCGGGTGATACGACAGTATGGCGATGACGAATACACGCTTCCAATGTGCGTTCACCGCGATGTCGCCAAACACGTATGCAACCATCATGATGCTGTAAACAGAACCGGGATTCATCCGAAAAAATGACGTTTAGCCATTCGTGCACCCAGGTTCATCGTTGAGTACACCATCGCAGGCGCTCCTGTCTGTGACGCAGCGTCAAGGGTAACCGCAGCCATGGTCTCCGAGCTGATAGTCCATGCTACTGCAAACGTCGTCGAACTGTTCGTGAAAATGGTTGTTGTCTTGCAAACGTCCCCACCTGTTGACTCAGGGATCGAGACGTGGCTCTGTTGACTCAGGGATCGAGACGTGGCTGCACGATCCGTTACAGCCATGCGGATAACATGCCTGTCATCTCGACTGCTAGTGATACGAGGCCGTTGGGATCCAGCACGGGGTTCCGTATTACCCTCCTGAACCCACCGATTCCATATTCAGCTAACAGTCATTGGGTCGCGAGCAGCAATGTCGCGATACGATAAACCGCCATCGCGATAGGCTACAATCTGACCTTTATCAAAGTCGAAAACGTGATGGTACGCATTTCTCCTCCTTACACGAGGCATCACAACAACGTTTCACCAGGCAACGCCGGTCCAACTGCTGTCTGTGTTTGAGAAATCGGTTGGAACCTTTCCTCATGTCAGTACGTTGTAGGTGTCACCTCCGGCGCCAACCTTGTGTGAATGCTCTGAAAAGCTAATCATTTGCATGTCACAGCATCTTCTTCCTATCGGTTAAATTTGGTGTCTGTAGCACGTCATCTTCGTGGTGTAACAATTTTAATGGCCAGTAGTGTATAATGTTCAAGTAGAAACTCAAACATTTACTGTAAACACATACGTACTGTATAAACTACGGTACAACTCTTACTACTGTACATATTTTGTTTCCGGTAAAAAAATCTCGGTTTTTGTTTATTCTTAGCAGTGTAGTCCCACGATCTTTGCAGAAGCTTAACTTCACCTGGCGCCGCCAATTCCGCTATTCCACGTAGCGCAGTGTGATTTTAATGCCGTTGCTAAATCACTAGGACGCACCCAGCAGGAACCAAACATCGTCCTCTTCCTCTGTTTTCTTTATTTACCATTCCCACAACAGCGCCGGTCACTTCGTGCTAATCATCTTGGTTCGACCACATTTGCACTTGATTGTCGTCTGCACTTTCAGACCCAGAAAGATTTCACGCGAGACCTAACCACAACCGTTCATTTTCGTTTTCTTTTGATAGAGTGGTATTCAAAAATGGTTCAAATGGCTCTGAGCACTATGGGACTTAACATCTGTGGTCATTAGTCCCCTAGAACTTAGAACTACTTAAACGTAACTAACCTAAGGACATCACATACATCCATGCCCGAGGCAGGATTCGAACCTGCGACCGGAGCAGTCACGGGGTTCCAGACTGAAGCGCCTAGACCACACGGCCACACCGGCCGGCAGAGTGATATTGTTGCTTCTTTCGTCACCTAAGACAAATTTCCTCATCTGTTTTGAAGAGTTAGCGCCTGAGGCAAAAAATGGCAGGAACAATAGTAAATAAGTATCATGACCCGACAACACAGTCATACGCACCGCAATGAGCCTGAACAGACAATGTCAGACTGGTGGGAAGTTAAACAACACTAGCGGCTTAAGCGAGCACTATTTTAAACTATGTATGCGTGCGGATCTCGGTCGCTGATGACACACACCCCCTGCTTACTTTTTATTTTATCTGGGACATTTTTTTGATTTTTTTAACGTAGAAGACATTGTCATTTACCTCGGATTAAATGGATGCTCGGATTGCCGGGGCTCGAATTACCGAGGTTTTATACCTTCAGGTGTAAGAGGGGTAGCCTACTTCCTGAAATAAACAAATTTTCACAGTTTTCTTTATTTATGGAAGAAGAATACAACCGTGCGACAATAAATGATAGCTGTTCAAGTTTCCCTGACCCTGATTAAAACGAAGTTCTACCACACTGTCAAGAAACAGAGTGTTGCAAGACCAAAGTGTCATATCTGAAAGACGCAGCAGCATGAAGAAAGCAGTAGGTAAGCTGTATGTTATACGAAGTATGTCATTGAAGTTCGTAGAAATATAAATCGGTATCTTTTGACAACTCATAGACACCTTGGGTGGTAGCCTGCGTTATTTGACGTCTAGTCGACAAGGCTCGATTGATCAAAGATTATGAAGGAAACAGAATAAGAAATTTTTCAGTGAACCATCTCGGTAGTACCCTTAACAGGTTTAAGGATACTAACTGCTGGAAGCCTAATCAAGGTGGTTATACTGAGGTTTCAGCCATGTTTCTCCCCATAAATGACACTCCCCGACTGTTACGTTACCTTGGTGACCTGTCTGTAACGATTGGCTTCGTCATTGTGATGTATTGTTTGCACTGATATCTTTCGAGAGCACTACCGCAACATTATGAAAATCGTTTACCTAAAGGAAACTTATCAATCACTTTTGATTCTCGGAATGTCTTTTACAGCGTACTTTAACAGAGATTCACGTTTGATAGTTCAGAGCTCATTGAATACGAAATACTTTCTATGTATTCGGCTGCCATTATTGTTCACGGTGCGGCCCGTCGTCTGGGTACGTGTATACGGGTCGAACTTCGCCCTCATTTCAATGGCGTTGCAAAGAATAAGTGCAAGTGCAAGATTTGTCAACACCTAACAGCAAGCAACTGTGTAATGGTTTGAGAATACCGACTGCTTCTGACAGATGGACTCAATTTCAAATTGCAGTAGCTCCTGAACCCCGAAACTGAATTTGAATGAACCATCTATCATTCGAAACCGCAATATGCAGCTTGATAGAACAAGTTCTTCATGCAAAGGTAAAAGCCCAAATTGGCTGTGTGTGTCGAAGAGTAGTCAGTCCCAGAGGAGAGAGACCACAAACGTGTGTCAGAAGTGTGTTGAATAATAGATTACTATTTGAACTATGCCGGCTGCAACTGGTATAATTTGTCAACAGAAATGACGTGGGAAAGAGTGAAGGATATCGCGAGCGTGTACTTCTGAACTATAATCCTACGAACATTTTCTGCAAAGCGATTGTCTTCGTACAGTTGATGAACCTCCCTTAAACGAAAAGAGAAAGAAGAAAAACTATTCGCTTACTAGTGTAATTTACCTTGTAATAATGTGAAACAGGCAATTTTCTCTAAATCACACTCTTTGATTTTCTTTTTAATGGTGGTTCGTAAAAGAAGCTCGTTACATGACAATTCTATGAAAATTGTTTGATGAACTATGAAACAATATTAGCCCTTCGGTGAACAGTTACCCACATCAGGATGTTATCAAGGGGCTTTTGATTCCGTTAACTCTGTAAAAAGGAACAGGAACGAATGATAGCTCCGAAAGAACAGACGCTACCTGGGATCCGCAGCTGTGATACATATTAAGTAAATTGAAGGAGAAGAACTAATGAAATCAGCTGCATCGGGACTTGCGTGCGGAATCAGTTGCGACGAGTGAAGATGTGTGACAGACCGGGACTCGCACCTGGGATCTCCTGTTTGTAAGGCAGTTGCATTAACCACTGTGCCACATGGTCGCATTGTTTATCGCCAATGCTCAGATAATCTCGGCACGCTTTCCGGTCGATTCACATTCCCACCTAGGGCCAGCTGTCCTCAGTCTCCTGTCGAAGTCCTCTATGCTCGCTAATTTTAGATTCCCGAAGAGATCGAACGTAAATGCTGGTCAGCACTGAAGGTTGTTGATTCATTTCCCATCGAGGTGAGTTACGATTGACCTCCTGCGGGAATCTAAAATATGCAAGCGTGGAAAACATGGACGCGGGCTGTAGACAGATGGGAATTTGAGTCGTCCGGGACGTGTGCCGAGATAGTCTGCGCGTTTGCGATAAACACTGAGACCAGATAGCGTAGTGGTTAATGCTACTGCCTACTAAGCAGGCGTCCTGGGTTAGAGTCCCGGTGCGGCACACATTTCCACTCGTCGCCACTGATTTGGCACAAAGTCCCGATGAAGCTGATCTCATTACCTCCCCTTTCCTTTCCTTTCTCCCACTTCAGTTTACATAATGCTTGCTATTGTTTTGGCGACAGTATGTACGTTTCATGTACGTATAATGTACGTTTCATGTACGTATAATGCATTTTTCATCAGGAGCGATGTTCACATGTTTCATTCCATTACTGCTCTGTTTACACGACGCGTTCCATGGGGAACAACCTCATCGACAACAGAAACGACAGTTCCGACTGTTACAGACGGAATGAATGGTTTTAACGAATGTCCATTGATCTTGTAAGGGGAGCGAGGCTTGGCAAAATGGTTCATAAACACCATCTCAGCTAAATGCATGTGGAAAGTACGGCACTAATCCTAGAGTAAGGAGGCTTATTTTGAGCTCATCCAAGAATTTGTCTGCGTTGGAAATTCTCTTTTTTCCATCGGTATTCAGTTGTGACTTCCGTCGCCGGCTGGTCTATTTCATAACGTTGTCAAATTTTTTTCAAGCGCCAATGCGACAGTCTGTCCAGTTGTAGGACTGGCAGAGGTGTTACCTTCGTCCCTGAGAGGAGCGGAACGCCGCTAGTCATTTGGGCCTTCACAAATAAGCCTGTCTGTAAGGCATCGTGCCCCCACATAAATCTTGACACTGCTGCCCATTCTTCTGCTTAATCTTACCTGAGCAAGTTTTCTCTCGTGGGAGACTGTTCCTGCTCCGGTTGCAGCCCAGTGACCAATTTTGTTCAGGCTGCGATTAGTGGCTAACTCCCGAGGCAAACGTTGATAATTATTGTCCAGGTAGTTTCTTTTCCAATTTTCTCTTCATTTGTAGCCTCAAAGTTCCCAAGCGTATTGTTCCCCGTTTCAAAGAACAGTTGCATAATAACACCTACATATGTCCATCATTGCTCAGCGCATGTCGTCATACATATACGAATCGAGTTTGAGCTTGTCAAGAAGGTACCCAAAACGTATTTTTCGTACTTTCATCTTCATACTTGTCATGAAATGAGGCTTTTCCGTTGCATTTGCCTGTAACTGTGAAAATTGTTAATGTTTTTCTCTTCTTCATAGATGCTGTTCTTTACGTACCACTCTGCATTTAACACTTTGGTTTTCCGTCATTCTAGACTCACGTCGAAAGACAATATGGCACACAATTCATTGTTAGTCTTTCCCTTCGTCTGCGGCTTGCATATCGTTTTCTTGTCACAACAGTTACATATTATTATTAACCTTCGTTGTTCCAACTGTATACGTGGTAGTTTTTTCGGATGTGACTGTATTTTCGAAGACATTAATCAACAGCTCATTTGAGGAAAATCTTCCTAAACAGTTACAAACAATACACAGGCATAACGTCATCTTGAGGTACTTGAGATAGCTAAAAACCTAGCACCTACACCCCACAGATGTCAGGCACTTTTTGATGTAAAAGCACAGCAGTAACCAATAAGATGTATAAAAATCGCTAGATCGTTAAGTTGCATTGCACTAGACGTTCCGCGAGAGAATGATGGATAGCACGTCATTGCGAATTTGATGACTTTGGAAAACGAACTCCGACGTACTACCAAACAAACGTATTATATTGGTTCTTTGATTATTAGTAGTAAAGCTGTACTTTTCAGTAAATGAACGAGCCTCCGGACATCAAGACTCAGACAGAAACGCTTGAGTGCATGTCGCAAAAACTGAGCACTTTGCTTATACTCCATTTTGGCGAGGCTCTCCGTTTGCCACTCGGTAGCGCCTTCCAAGCGACAGTGCCTTGAAAAAATAAAAATAAAAATGGATCGTGTATTTACGACTTTAAACAAACTCTGATTGGTGCGGTGTGAGATATCGGGTCGGGATTACCGTGTGGATACCGGCGATAACTTCGTGCAGCCGATCGGTTGTTAAGAGTGTATGTATGTGTGTGTGTGTGTGATTAATAGGGTTTGTCAACATTATGTCATACTTGCTGTTTCTCTGTTTACAATCAGCCCAGCGGTCATCTTCAAAGAGAATTTGCTCCTCAGAACTTCCCTGGTACACAACACAGGATCGCTTCTTGACTGAAGTTACGTGAATTGTACTCGTGGCTCAAGTGATTGATAATACAGTCTGTACTGAAATTTCAAGAGGATTGCCCTTACTGGAAAGGTTCATGTACCTCGCTGAATATTAGTTGTATTGGCAGAATGATCTCATTTGCTTCAAGAAATTATATGAAGGCAATGTACTTATATCGAATGTTACAGAGGTATCTTTTATTGTGTCATTTTCCCTGAAGAAGTTTCAGAATGTTTGTTTCACGGAAGCCATTATGTCTGAGACGATATATCTGAAGCATTTAATAGTTTGTTCCCTTCCGGAACCTCTATGACTTTTCAAGTAATAAAGGCTGTTGTTCGTGGAAAGTTCCGAAGAAATACCGCCGATGTCCAGGTTGTACGAACACCTTAGTAACAGTTGTCGCTATCTCCCTGTTGTTTTCCATTCCTACACATGCCTGCAAACAGAGTCGTGTCCTTGCTGACGTAAAATACAAGCAGCTGTAGAAACAGTAGTTTCACCATAAATTGTCATTTTGATCATAAACTTACTAAAGAGTTCTGCATAGAAATAGTGTGACTAAAGGGTTCAAATGAGTAGAGACCTATAAAAAAGTATTTCGCTTCCCTACCAACATGTTAACTTGCGAGTTATTTATTTTGAACAACGTAACAAATTAGTTATTTCTCAGTAGATTAAAATAATTAGTTACAATTGGCCATTAATCGTTCATTTGAACCCTGTGTCACAGAAAATGTTACACAAGTCTAAACAGAAAGCGAAATTCAATGTGTAAAACGGTTTCCAAAAGGCATGTAATGACAAAAATTCAGTAAGTAAATTCTTCTGTAAAAATGATGGACAATATCAATACAATAGACCGAAATGCATAGAGAGACTAACAAACAGAGATGGTGAATATGTCTGGACTTGCATTGGGGATTCAGGATAATATGAAAGATTTTGACTGATATCATTTCATGTTATTTTGTCTTGAATGATTTCATCCGCTTTTAACAACTCACTTTATTCTATTGTATTTAATTCACTTCATGTGTGTGGTACACTGCTCTCTTCAATGGCGCATCTTTCGGTGTCCCTCTTTCCTTTTAACGTCACGCTGGTTTCCATAGCTTAGTACAAAAATCAGAAAAACATCAGTAACTAGCGAAAATATAATGTAATCAACACGAAAATAGCACACGGTGTTACAACTGTAGTGTACACCAAACCACCATCTACAAGCAACTTACAGCTGTATGTTTGAGAAGTGAGTGCTGTGAAGATGATTGGATTGTCTGACGTGGTCAAGTGGCTTGAAGAGTCATTTACCGGACGAATTGTTGGGGGATCATTGACAGAAACAGGTGAAGCTGAGAAAGAGATTTCGAGGTAGTTAAATGTTCTTCCTTTCGTTCCTCATAGTCAGAAAGGATAATTTCGAGCATAGGTTCAGTATCTAGGGGAAGGACTACGACACACAGTTACAGTCTGCCCTTCTACAGCAACTAGTAGTGTCATACCATCGAGTACTGGGCGTAAAAGGTTTTGTGAGGATGTTACGCCAGGTGTAATTCCTTTGTGTCAACCAACTCATCGGAGCTAAATATCAGGAGGCTTACCGAAGAATTCGTTTTATGACTGTTTTAAGCTACGTATAGAAAAACCATGGTGTGGGATCTATGCAGAGAAAAAACACCTTCCTATCTAAGGCAATACAGGATAATAAGATACATCTACGAGAATGCAACCAACACAGCAGTCATACAAGCGTAAGCCAACTTTCATCTTAGACGCTTCTGTTTAACTGTAAATTTCTGGCATTCCGTAGTTAAAATCCACCTACGGCGTTCCCGACAAATAACTTGCAGTTACTTTTATATTTGTTACATAGCCTAAAAGACTATCAGCACTTAGTGTGATTTCTAGTTACTAACGAAATGTCTCCTTCTTATGTTGCAGGTTACCACAGCTTGCCGTGTCAGCGAAGTTGTTGTGTCTCCTGATGGTGAGTACGACAGTAAAATACTTCACTTCTTTGAGCAGAATAAGTACATGAATAAAAACAGCCTCGCCAGGTGATGATGATAAACGAGTCAATGTATATCTACGAATGTCAAGGAAGAAATGAAGGAAATTAAGGGTTTAACGTCTCGTCGACGTTGGGGCAGTCTGAGGCGGAGAACTAGCTGAGATACAGCATGGTCTGCCCCTTATTAAGGTAGTAAAGGAAATATGAGGCGGAGAACTAGCTGAGACGGAACATGGTTTGCCCCTTATGAGATGAATCAACTGGCGCTCTCCTGAAACAGAATAAGGGAAACTTCAAAGAAAATAAATTAAATCTAATTTTCACCCCTTCATCATTCGAGTCCAGTGTCTGTTAGAGCTGCAATGGATTACTTAAAAAGTTCAAACGTACCCAAAAATTCCCTGTAGAGGTCGCTGTGGCGCACATGGTTGACATCTTCCTTTGACTTATGACATACGAATTAACGGAAATCGTTAACTACATGGCAGAAAGGAAATAAATGATTACTTTTTCGATGCCCCGTTATTCTCTACCATTGCGATGCGGTAAGATTGAAATTTGGCTCAAAGGTGCCTGCAACCGTTCCCTAAGGGCGCAAAAGCGTGGCGCCCCTTGACATTACCCTCGGTTTCGAAGACGCTTAAAACAATTCAAACAACAGGGTGTCGATACTCAGACATTCATATGACGTGTGAAGTGGGTCAATTATGTCATATTTGCACCAAATATCACCTGAGTTCTGCCAAATTGCGACCGTAGTTTCTGCTCTGGTGTACAGGCTAAAACCACTAGGTACTGTTCATAACCATTGGACGAAATTAGAACGTGATCCAAAGCAGCAAAGGATGCTTATACCCGCAGGTAGGCAACCAATTGAAATACCTCCTATGCCAGTTGCCTATTGCAGGCGCATAGGAGTATTTTGCAGGTTTTCTCTGTGAAGGCACAGTTTCAAAATTTTCAATAAATGTGTGGGGGTGTCACAGAGTGTATTGTCCCGAATTGGGTGGGGGTGGAGGGGGGGCGTGATCTTAGAAGGATCGTCTGCCGTTTTATTCGCGAATTTATCAATGCTGCACCTCTCCGTGATCACATCACAGGAAGGCATGAAACAGGAGCTCTGAAAATGCATAAGCATCCGTTCCTGTTTCGGGTCATGTTCTAATTTAGTCGAATGGTTCTGAACAATCCCTAGTGGTTCCACTCTGTACAGCACAGCAAACATTGTGGTCGCACTGCACTCCAAAGGGGCGAGGTCACGTTCAGTGCGGTTGCTAGCCCACGGTATCCTCGCAGGGCCACACTTCTGCTCTATTTCAGGCGACGGTTGTTGGCACCTTTGAGTCAGATTTCAAACTTATGCGTCGCAGTGTAACTTTAACTGTGTTTCGAAGAAATGGTCCTTTAATTGCATTGCTCAGTGTATTTAACTTGCAACCATTAATACATTACGGCTATACAATTTGAGCTATATAATTTAGAAAAGTGATTGTAATTTTCAGTTAATAAGACCCATTTTGGTTATTACCCTGTTAGGCGAAAGAATCATAGAAGAAAAGTAATGGGATACGAAGAGTGAAGTGGCACTTCGGAAACTTATTTATTTCGATTATTGTATCACCTTTCCTAAAACATTTAGAACATTCGGGTAAAAAGGCTGACTACATAGAAACAGAGATAGATAATAGCTATAGGAAGTCCAAAATATTGGCTGGTGTCTTCAAACGTTCCTTCGCAAAGAAAAAATAAGAAATTTACCACCATTCAGTTGTGGAAAATAAAGACGAAGCAATTAGTAGCAGTGATGTTAAAAGCAGCTGAAATCCGTGAGTGTCACAATAAGTTTCTATACAAAATTTTCAAATGAATTAACTCGACTGTTTACCGTAACGTAGAGAAGATCTTTTGAGTAGAGAAACATTTTTGGTATTGAGTAAGAGCGTGCGCCACACTTGAGAAAGTCATATTTACCAACAATAACGGCTACACAGACCTAACGGCTTGTATCATTCACCTGTATCGGTAGCAGATTGTAAGAACCATGAATAAGTGGAACCTTTGGCATTTTATGTTCCTGGACGTTCTAAAAGCTTTTGATTCAGTATAACACACTAAGAAACTAATGTTCGTACGGGATATCAAAACTCCATGGCGATGTCACTGTAGGAGTAAAACGCTGCATCTTATTCGTCGTTAACCACAGGCGCAGATATCTGACCTGCCCCAGGTAATTATTGTTGCTATTTTATATTAATGACGTAGCAGAAAGTATAAGTTGCAGCCATTAGACTATTCACGGGTAATGCAGCTACGGCCGATAGAAACTGTAGTAACATTAGTCTTTGGGCATTTAGTCATATCACACAAACAGCCGGGAGTAACACTGACTAAAAATACGAAGTGGAGCGATCAAATAAACTCAGTTTGCTTAAATTAAATGAAAGGCTATGATTTATTGGTAGGTTACTGGGGACTGCAGTTAGCATTTGAAAGCGATCTCATACACAGTATTTGCGCCATCGGTACTAGAACAGTGCTGGTAAAAAACTCGTTTAAGCGTAACTAAAGGAAAGGGATTCGAAGAAAGAAGCTGTCTATCTACAACTGTGGCGAGACCGTACGAACAAGAGCCATTTCGACCGACTAAGACAATAAGCACGGAGAATTATATTTACAAATATAAGCATTTATTCAGTGTTCGTCGAAGAATTAATGGTACTCATCGATGAACAGTCTCATGGATATTGAGGGTACTTTTATGGAAGCTACACGTTCCGTGTTCAACAACGCAGTTGTTTACTGTTGCTGGCTCTCTTATAATGAGCGACAACAACTTTTAGAAACAACCAACTAACCACAAAGGCTTCCGCTAAATTGAGGACCTAACTGTCAGACATGTATTAATTTGCTTCCAAGACGTAATAACAACAACATTCTTCGATGGCACCTATGATTTTAAGCTGTTGGTTGGGTTCATGTATGCAAAGCATTATTGAGATCGTAGTCATGTTATGATCGAAGCACGATTTTTTAGATAGGTCAAACCACAACTACGTGCTACAGAGCACTGTATTGAGACTGTGAGCTTTCTCTATTTACTTGAAAACATTTCTCTACATAGATATAGCCACAAATGAGTGCAAGGAAGCGCTGTATCGAGACCAAATACTCCTTTATACAGGGTGTCCCAGGTGGAACGGTCAGTATTCAGGGATATGACAGGAACGATCGTTCGAAACAAAACATAACATTTACAATGCAAATCTTAAGAGCTATGGGCACTTCTACATCTTAGATACTGTGAAACAAATCTCTTTTACTACAGGCTCGTTGCTTTCTGTGTTTTCAGAGATGGTAGAATGGACATTGAGAGGTGGTAGAATGGACGAACACGATGAAAAAATGTGCATACATGAAGAGCTATAAGCTCTTGTTGATCTTCGCTACTGTGAATCACATCCCTTCTACTGAACAAGTGCCCATAACTCGCAAGGTATACACTTAAGTGCCCGTGTCTACTTGCCTATTTTTTCTTGTTTAATCCATACTACCTCCTCCAAAAAATGGAAGCAAAGAGCGTGCAGTAGAAGATATTTGTTTCTCAGTATCGAAGATGAAAAAGTGTTCATAGCTATTAAGGCATGCATGTTTAGTTGACTTTTTGCTTCGAATGATCGTTCATGTGATATCCCTGAATACTGACCATTTCCCCTGGGAACCCTGTATAGTTAACATACCTTCTAAACTGGCGGGAATTCGTCAGCATAATACATTATATCGTCTCTTACGGATAGAAATGTCCCATATTGGATTTAGTGACCATTCTTGAGTGTTTACTGGAGTTCCCGAGCCACCACGTAGCTTAGACTTGAATCCAATTAGTGTTTATGAAATACTTTGGAGGATTCAGTTTGTGCTTACGAGCATCACGCGCATACTTCGAAGAACATTGGGCAGTTACCAGAGCGTTCCTTGGTATTTCGCGACGCATTTTCTATTCAGTTGGGAGTTATTTCACGGGAGAATGTTGCATTTAATCGAGATAGAGGGTTAGTGAATACCCATGCCACAGTACTGTAACAAGCGTACCTTTACCGTACATTAGTATTAATCAGTAATACACGACACCATGTGCTGCTAAGGCAGGCCCAGACTCAGAAAACTGTGCCAACTCTCTAATTACTGCTGTCGTGCTCTTAGGCCATTTTCCTGTGGACAAATCGCGATCTCATATACAATTTGTAGACCAAAAGCGGTAGATCTATGGTTACCCAATCAAAATGAAAGACGAGATGCTTCCATATACACGTTGCGCAACATTTCGACAGTGCGCACGTTTTTCTGAGACGAGACACCAGCCCATCTCATGCTTCCGCTGGCTATTAAGAGTCCTTTATTGATTTTCAATTCCTTAGTGTTTCTTATTGAAATTAGCTGAAAGGAGAACGTGTTAAATTTTTTTGAAGGTTACCTTATGGAGTGGCAAGTTGTGACTGTAAGGATCACATAAAAAGGCAACACTCGAATCATTGGCCACAAAGCATGATGTAAAACTGACCGAGATTTCACAAATTCTGTTGCAAAAATAGAACTGTTGTGGACGCTCGACCCAAATATCGAGCGTACACAAGCAAGGGCAGCGCGAATGGTCTCGATACAGTGCTTCATTGCACTAATTTGTGGCTTTATCACAGGCTCAGCACAGTGCATAGACGATGTGCCTAGACAGTGTACAAACCACCCTTGAGACAAGTCATGAAGCACCCTTACTGCTGTATGCTACACTTTACAGTTGTGATAGATTATGGACCATGTGTTAATAATATGTAATACAGCTACTCTGAAACAATTATGGCACAGGTGCCTACGGATACATAGTATTTTATTACGTTGCGTACTAGGAAACTATTTTGTAAACTCAAGCAATTCGATAGTTTTGGTTAGAAACTTAAAGAAAGTATTTCTCTTTCCAGATATAGTTGTTGCTTTCATGTTGTACTACTTGGTGAGAAGGAAGAGCGTAAACTGCCATGTTTCTTTCAGCAAGTGGCTGCTATTCCTAATCGAACGATGCTCTTAAGATTAAATCCTTTAACGTATCCCCCTCAAAATTTTTTCAGAGCTTCATCTTTTAATTGATGTGGCCTCGTGAGACAGATCTCCACCTGACCCAAAGAATTCTGCTGACGTAATACGGTTCTCTGTTTTAAGACGCGTAATCTCTAAATGTAAAAGGCAATGTCCTGACTGACTGACTCATCATCGCCCAGCCCAAATCACTAAGGATAGAAACTTGAAATTTGCAGAAGGTGTTGATCTTATATTGTAGGCATCAATTAAGAACTGATTTTTCGAAATTCCATCCCTAAGGTGGTGAAATAGGGGATGAAGGGATCTTTTTTAATGTGACTATTAAGGCAATTTTGAAGCTAGACCTATGAAAATCGGTATTTGGTTCCCCAGTCAGAATGTTTCAGCATTTTTAACATACGCATGTCACTGTTTTTGGAAATTCAACCCCTAAGAGGGGTGGAGCGTTTTATGAAAATATTTCATGACGAAAGCATTTTTAAAGCCTAATCTTTGAAAACTGGTGTTGGACTTCTCGGTTAGAGATGAAAAAATACGTGTTTCAGTGTTTTTGGAAATTGAACCCCTAAGGGGGTGAAATAGGGCGTGAAGTGTTTATGGAAAAATGAACCCCTAACGGGGTGAGATTTTTTATGAAAATATTACTATGTAAGCATTTTTAAGAAAATTTAAATTTGGCTTCTAAGTTGTAAATAAAAAAAAAATGTGTGTGTCACTGTTTTTGGAAATTCTGCCCCTATTGGGGCGAAACGGGGGATGAAACTTTTATCGAAATCATTCATTGTGGAGCATCTTTGAAGCTAAATCTATGAATATTTGTATTTGGCTTCTCTGTTAGAAGAAATACACATGTCTCTGCTTTTGGAAATTCAACTCCTATGAAGGGGGCGAAACGTTTTGTGACGATTTTCACTGCAAAACAGTTTCTAAGCTAAATCTTTAAAAAATAGTGTTTGACTTCTCTGTTAGAGATGGAAAAAACGTGTTTCACTGTTTGGAAATTCAACCCCTAAGGGGGTGAAATAGGGCCAGACTGTTCACTGACTCATAGTTGCTCAGCCTAAACCGCTGAAATTTGGAGAGCGCATAGTTTAAGAAGGGATTGTCCGAAATCCCAGTCCTAACGGGGTGAAATAGTGGATGAAAGGTTTTTTGAAAGTATGTCGTTACTGAGATAATTTTGAAGCTAGAACTACGAAAAACTGTGGAATGAAATAGTGGGTGAAAGTCGTTTTCAAAGTAAATTATTACTAAAGAAGTGCTGTAGCATTTTTAAAGCTACATCTATGAAAATTTGTACTTGACTTCACCGTTAGAAATTAAAAAAATACTCCCTAAGGGAGTGAAATAGGGGATGAAAATTTTTAAGAAAATATTTCGTTGTATTAAAAAAATTTTTAAAGCTAAATCTGTGAAAATAGGTATTTCAAAAAAATGGTTCAAATGGCTCTGAGCACTATGGGACTCAACTGCTGAGGTCATTAGTCCCCTAGAACTTAGAACTAGTTAAACCTAACTAACCTAAGGACATCACAAACATCCATGCCCGAGGCAGGATTCGAACCTGCGACCGTAGCGGTCTTGCGGTTCCAGACTGCAGCGCCTTTAAATAGGTATTTCACTTCTCGGTTAGGTATAAAGAAATATTAGTTAGGAGATGAAAGTTGCTATGGAAATATCTTCACAAGAACGCAAAAGCCATGATAAACAAAAACTTTTGACTCCAGCTACCAAAATCGCTTTTTGGTCAGAAGTATATTCGGGAAAGGGCTTAATTAGCGTGAAAAGCTGGTGTCATAGTTTGTGAACAAAATAAAAATTCAGTTAAAAAAAAAATCTCTGCAGGCCATGGCGGCGGGTGCTAAGTTAGTTTCTATATAAGCAGAATATTTCGCTTTACTGAGTGAAGTAGTAGAGAGTTGGCAAGCGATACTCATGAAAGAAAATATTGTAATGCAAAAAAAAGGTCAAATGACTGGTGCCTTGGTCTTACTTTAAGCATATATGTCCAGGTGAGTGTTAGTACATATAACGCAAGGCTATTGATGAACCTGTCATAAATACTCGCCAAATCCCAGATTTAACCATGTCACTGCCAACGTGGCGCTAAACCATACTAAACATAGTTGTTCAGTGTGAGAGGTTTTAAGCAACTTATATAGCTTAATGTTAAATAGTTATTGGAGGTCGACGAGGATGACGGCTTGCCATGTCTGTTTGTCTGCAGATGGTCATCTGCGGGGCGGTACCATCCGTGGTGCGGTCTGTGCGGCTCTACAATGAATGTTCGCACGGCTACGTGCAGATCGACGCCAATGGGACTGTTCGAGCGGACAATCCATACGAAGACAGGTTGCGTAAGTACGATAATCATTGCACATATCATATTTTGCAAAGGTATTTGCACATTTATCTACCAGGCTGGAAGCGAGATATCACTCTGCGTGGTGGGTGTCAATCAACGCTCACAGAATTTTAGGGGCGCATCACCAATGAGCTCTCTTGTTTAATTTCATGCACCTGAAGTACTGAACTACAAAAGAAACCTTCCAGCACCTGATTGAACCTATGCCTGCGGGAGTGGAAACTGTAATCAAGGCTGAGGGTGGGCAAACACCATACTGAATTCCAGCATTACCGATGGAGGGCGCCACGAACTTGTACGTCATTTTCAGCCAGGTGTCCGATTACTTTTGATCATATAGTGTATGTCACGCCCGAAGTAGACGGCGTCTTCGCTTCTAGAAGCACAACAATTTGTTGTTGGCTGTGACCGTCACTGTGTCCCTCTGCCATTATTCTGATGCTGTATGTGCTGCGTAGCATTGAGGAAAACGTTAGGTACAAGCTTACGCTTCCCTCTCATTATGCTGCGGTCTGCCGTGAATAAGCGATACGCTTGTATTAAGAACTTCATTTGCTAATTCCCCTTTATAACTTTTAGACTTAAGTGATACGAATGCTAAAAACTCCTTGTACAGACAAGTACATGGCCCACCCTTCTTTTACTATCTTCGTCGCGATAGATCGTGAAGGGGACGAAGAAAACTCAGTTTTTAAAAGCATTAATGCGAAAATCTGCATATGACCACGAATACCAGCAGAGTATTAGTAACAAAATATTGCTCCAGTAATTGTTCCAGTAAAAACAGCCTTAGATTTTACATATTCAAGAGCCCGTGTAGACCCAGATTTCTATTGATTCCATCATTCCCTTCCTTTTGGGAGGAGTTAGTATGGACGATTCCATCATTCCCTCCCTTTTGGGAGGAGTTAGTATGGACCAAAACAGGAAAAAGTTGTTTACTAAGTATGAGCTCTAAAACGCACTGTGAGCACTTGTTCAGTAGAAAGACGTGTTTCACAGTAGCGAAGATGAACAAGTGCTTATAGAACTTAAAGAATCTGTTTTAAAGCCCATGTCCTGCCTGATCATTATTATTGACCACTTCTCCTGTACACCATCTATGTATGGAGCCCACAAGCCCGGAGTACGAAAGGGAGCCAAAATGTGAAGCTTGTGAGAACGACATAAGTGCGTGTGTCGCATCTGCGACGACAGCGCTACGGGCGGCAGTGACACTGGCCAGGACATCGTAAACCATGCGACCTCGTCAAGCCTGGCGGCAGGCGACAACTTCAGTCACCCACATGAACTACTAAAATTTTTCCAAATTCATGACTTCGTCTCATTAGCATGAGCCACGGACAGGAAACCGATCCTACTTAATAAAGGAACCAGTTGCGTGCAAAATGCATACAGTAAGACTGAATGAAGAAGCATCACACATTCTTACAGTTCGCACTATACAGGCAGCTCACACTTACATAGAATATGCAGGCACTGATAGAAAACTAGTGTTAACATATTTACACACACACACACACACACACACACACACACACACACACACACACACACACACGAGCGCGCGCGCGTTCTTGACCGAACATACGTACTTAGAGATAGACCAACATCGTATAATCATTGAAAAAGCAAATGTTGCAGCAGTTCTGTGCAGCCCATTGTCGGTGATGCAGTGGGCTTAGATACGGGTACCTGCGGCAACAGTGAATCTGTACATCGAGCTGAAAAGTCTGTGATCCTGTTCAAAAAATGGTTCAAATGGCTCTGAGCACTATGGGACTCATCTTCTGAGGTCATTAGTCCCCTAGAACTTAGAACTAATTAAACCTAACTAACCTAAGGACATCACAAACATCCATGCCCGAAGCAGGATTCGAACCCGCGACCGTAGCGGTCTTGCGGTTCCAGACTGCAGCGCCTTTAACCGCACGGCCACTTCGGCCGGCTGTGATCCTGTTCCTAACAAACAGTCATGCAGGCTGGCAACGGATTACCAAACTTCATATTTGTTGTAAAAGGATTGTAGTACTTCCATGTAGTCTGGAGCACCCGAAGTAAAGGATATTGCGTTCTCTTCTACACAACAGCAGAAAGGTGTCTCTGCGGTACGCAGCTAGTGAAGATGTCAACACAAACATCAGTAGCTAAATTTGAATGTGGGTATTAGAGAGACGACCTGCCTAGGCACTGAATTTATACGAGATTCGTGAAACAAGAGATCGACAAGTAAACTGTTGCGGACTTCTTGGTTTGTGTCTTGTTACCTCCCATTCCCACTACCGGCCTTCCATCATGCGTCTGTATGACATTAGTAATCTGTACTTGAGACTGCAGTCCAGGAGGTATGCCCTGTCGCAGCAGCTTCTTTGGCTAAGTGGTCGAGCGCTTAATTGCCAAGGATTCCACAGTGTGATTTTACTCAAGCGAAATTAACGGAATTCCGTTCTTCCCTCATCGACTTCGATACTCTTGTATACAATGGGTTTTCAGTCAAACAAGTGCTAAAATTTTTAAGTATGGTTAATGCAGATAAGGAATCACTGACTAGGAAATTTCGAGAAGCTGTCATTTCCGAGCCAAAACGAAGGGCTGCAGTTACCTTGACAAGATCCGCAGTCATGACACTTGCTTCTCTTGGTAGTTTCAATAGACCAGACTTCCTGCGAACGTGGTATGCAGTGTGGACTTCTAACAAAGCCACTAGTTTTGGAACTGTCAGTAGAGATATTTAAATCACTGGTTTCGGAGCCGTCAGTATAGATATACGTACATGTTTATTCAGCTGCCTTTACCCGTGAGTTTTACCCAACCCGCAAAGCCTTCATATACCACGCTCAATAAGTTCATGTTCTCTCGCTCGCCATGTGCAAGTTGTTAGTCCTACAGAAAAAAATGAACAGGGCCTTTTGTGGCTGGAGGCCACACTTATCAAATTATTAAAGAAAAATGCATTTTCCCTGAATAATTCGAAAAGCACGACCTCAGTCGAAAACCTATCGCAGAACAAAATACAACTACTCTAAATTTTCTACAAAAAGGTGCTGCTCATTTTTTCTGTAAGACTAATAGTTCGCGCGTAGCGAGCGAGGGAATATGAAAATCTCACTTGTGGTTTTTGAAGGGGTCAATAGGTTTTATTGGTGCGGACAGCTCAGTCACCCTGTATATTGGATCGGGATACTGCCTTCAAAACTGCTCCTAAGTTTCATTGTTAATGTGAACTTCAAGGTCGAAGGTAATGTCAGTTATTACGTTCTCATTAAGACAATTTCGGTGGGAATGGGAGGCTAAAACCATTCAGTCTAGTGCTCTAATGATCATCCTTGAAATCTCCGGGGCATTTAAATACGCTTGGGCTAGGGGAGGATGACTTTGATGGTCCAGAAGCGGCCAGTTAATCATTGTATGGTTAGTTTTGAGGCGATCTATATTCCAGAGCTTGACTGTAACAAATTGTGTGAGTTTTACAAATTTAATAAATTGTTTCAGTAATATCGCGACATCACCTCGAAGGACTGTACAACTTTGAAAATTCATATAAATTAATTCATAGTGGGAGATGAAGAAGCTTGCACAGGATAGAATAGCATGGAGACCTGCATCAAACCAGTCTCAGGACTGAAGACCACAACAGCACAACCTACAGATGTAATTGTAGTGTCAGTTTGTAGGGAAATACATCAAGTTTTGTCTCGTGTAGTTCGCTAGTGCCGAATCGCACCGTAAGGAGCGGTAGCGGCTGTTGCGTTAAAGATGACTGCCTTCACTGGACCCTAGCGTGCTAGCTGTGTGTTTTGATTTGAAGAATCGAAGTCGGCGACAACAGTTCAGTGTAATTTCCGTACCAAGTACGCTAAAGATCCTCCTAGTAGGCCTACAATTTATGAGTGGCATAAATGTTTTGTAGAAAGAGAGTGCTCGGTAAGACATAGGAAATCATCAGGTCGTCCAAGCGCATCTGGCGACGTCTTTGAGCGAGTGAGACAACGTTTTGTCTACAGCCCTGCGCCGCGCAGGATTAGCCGAGCTGTCTTGGGCGCTGCAGTCATGGACTGTGCGGCTGGTCCTGGCGGAGGTTCGAGTCCTCCCTCGGGCACGGGTGTGTGTGTTTGTCCTTAGGATAATTTAGGTTAAGTAGTGTGTACGCTTAGGGACTGACGACCTTAGCAGTTGAACATTTTGGAGAGCCCTGCGAAAGCGACCCGGCGTGCATCTCGCGAACTGTAAATCCCACACACGACTGATTGGCGTGTGTTGAGAAACCGTTTTCATTTGAAACCACGCAGATTGACGATCGTACAAGCAACAAAAGACACTGATGAAGTTGCTCACAAGAACTTCTGTGTGCGTATGTTAAATAGTCTTGGACAAAACCATCTTTCCTGACGAGTCGACTTTTCACTTAAGTGGCAAGGTTAACACACACAACTGTAGGATTTGGGGCAGTGAAAATCCACATCAAATATTGCAACATTTTCATGATAGCCCTAAACTGAACGTTCTTCTTGCATTGAGCAAGAACAAATTGTACGGCCCCTTTTTTCTCCGTGGGTGAACCATCAACGGGATACTGTACCTGAATATGTTACAACTATTTTTGATGCCACAGATCGATGAGGATGGCCAAGAACAAAATTTTACTTCATGCAATATGTTGCACCACTCCCAGCACCCGGCTGGCTGACGTCAGAGATTTTCTCAGTGACAGCTTTCCAGGTCAGTGGATTGGCCGTGATGCGCCACTTGCATGGCCCCCACGTTCCTGAGACCTGACACCACTTAATTTTTTTTTTTTTATGGGATTCGTCAACTTAATTTTTTTTTTTTTATGGGATTCGTCAAGGATATCGTGTTTGTACCTCCTGTGCCGGCTTCTCTCCCTGAACTTAGAGCAAGATTTTACGTCGCGAGCAAGTTACACCTGCAATGCCACAGCCAGTTGGGGAAGAAATTGAGTTCCGATGGGATATGTGCAGTACGACCAACGGAAGTCACATACAACTTCTTTAGTTTAAGGTAAGAAAAGCTTGGTGTGTTTCCCTACAAAATAACACAAAACCCAGCTCTAAAAATTTATATGAATTTTTAAAGTTGTAAAGTCCTTTTTTAAACACTCTGTAAGAGACGCCATCAAAATGATTTACAAGTTATTCCAGAGTAATCTATCACCTATGAGCTACTAAAATTTGTTTCACGAAGGATAGATGGTACGACTGCATTCTCAGCGAATAGTGCAATCACCTGTGTAAGTCCGAGATCTTAGTGCATATTTTCATGTTCTAATAATTAATTAATAGGAACCCATTACGCAGGTAACTCTGATTTCGTGTAACCACTGGGTTTTACACGCCATCATGTCAGGGATTCAACATGAGGTATAATGGTAGGACATCACTCATTCATTCAATAACGTACATTTGCAACCATCACACTATCGGGAATCACGTCCGTAACAACATGACTATCTGCCTACGATGCAAAGAACAGAGCAAATGTACATCGAAAAGCACTTCACATTAGGTCGTAAATCCCTTTTATTAGCAATTTACAATTCATTTTGGTGGAAACATTCTCATACATTTCTTTGTGTGCCACTGCCCGTCACGTACGATGTGACTAACTGGAATATGCCCGAACCTGTCTTCCAGATAATTTCCGCTGAACACATTGCTAATTTGTCACACTGAAATTATAAGTACAGAGTGTTCCATATAAGTTGGAACTCAACGACTTATTTACAGTATTCGTTATCAGACTCATTTAATACATTTACATACCTTTATGAAAGATGTGGGCCGGCCGAAGTGGCCGTGCGGTTAAAGGCGCTGCAGTTTGGAACCGCAAGACCGCTACGGTTGCAGGTTCGAATCCTGCCTCGGGCATGGATGTTTGTGATGTCCTTAGGTTAGTTAGGTTTAACTAGTTCTATGGGACTAATGACCTCAGCAGTTGAGTCCCATAGTGCTCAGAGCCATTTGAACCATTTTTTTGAAAGATGTGGAACTTGTCGTCCATTTTGTAGTAAACACATACCGAATCGACGGTGCACGTTTGCAGGTACGCGTTTCAAGTGGTAATTTTGTTCGTGAAAACCTCCAACGTTCTCGGATTATTGTAGTACACCTCCTTAAGTAGGCACCATAAAAAGAAATCCGGGGACGTCATGTCTGCTGAGCGCGGGGGCTACAGATTTGTAGAGATTAAGTGACCATCGAAGAATTCACAAACAGTAAGATACGTTGCACCGTCTTGTCGAAACCAGCAATAACGTTTTCTTACTTCAAGCCTGGCTATAAACTGATTTATGATGTTTGCCTAAACACCTGAAGTAACAGCTTTGCTGAAAAATATTGGTCCAACAATTCGCTGCATACATATGCCAGACTACACTCTAATGTTATTGGGTGAAGTTAACATAACCTTTTAAGTGAAAGTATCCGTCATATCTGAAAAACGTACTTTTAAGCTTATTGTTCACGTCGTTAAGAGTGAATCTCAGGCGACATGCTTTTCTGAACCAAAGGACGCAGTTCTTCAACTACTCGAACTCGGATGGCCGCAACCTCAGACCTTAAGTGGCTCTGTGGCACATTCAATAAGATGCTCCAAGCTGTCAAGACAACCGACGAAGTGTTTTACCAGGAGATCGCAGCAGAGACTGCTGAGCACGCTTCGTAAATTGAGGTGTTAACACATCAGTGTGACGGCTTCGAGACCTTGCATTAACACTTGCTGTTTCACGGAAACGTTTCAAAATGTCATAAACTGCTTTTCTCTGGAACAGGGACATCAAGGAACGTCTGGAACAACTCAAAGAATGTTTGTAAAATTCTACCGCGAAGTAAACTTCCAATAATGCGACCCTCTGCTATTGCGTGAGCATCGTGGCTGACTGAGTAGCTGCCACGTAACACCAGCACACTGTGTGTAGCGTGGGAATGATCCATTACTACACAACGTTTCCCAAGGTCAACATCACAGAGAAATCGTTGTAGAAATCGTTGTTACTTTTAAAGAGAAATCACTATTACTTTTGGAACAAACTGACTTTTGTTAATCATCTTATATTTCTCCTGCAAATCAGTAGGTTGGTCGACGCTTACAGTTAATCTTTAGTTTTGGATGTTTAGGATGGCAGCGATACTGTGCGTAAAATCCAGTATGATGCAATGTCATTGAATCCGAAACTACGAACGGGCACTAATTCCTCAGTTGTTAAATCCACATAACGTGGTAGTGGGATCAGTGCGAAAGTCCCTAGGAATATTTATAAATTTATGCTTGAAATTGAGTTGAAAGTTGGCGGTTGCAATTGATACATTACATTTTTACATCAAATTATAAATTTAGACAGTGTGATTATTAGTCATATAAATGCTAAGTAGGCGTCTTAGTACTTTAAATGTATAAACAATATGACAGCAAATTAAGCACACAGAGTACTGAAAACTTCTGAATTGACAGTATAGAGCGAAGCGAAGACCCTCCCAGTCACCACGTATTAAGTCTCAGTTGTGAAAAGTTACATCGTTTCGTATGGAAGAAGGACGGAAAGAGAAAGCGAATAAACCGCATCACAGCGCAAGGAGAAGCATCTGACGAACTGCCCCCAGTGCGGGCAGTCATCAGTGATTAGTATGAAATTTTGTCACCCGCACGTACTTGCTATCTTGCGCATCTGTGGTTTGTTAACCACAAATACATGAGAGAAACAGCTGCTGTTTGTAGCTGTGTATATCTGATTCCTTAACTGCTGTTACGAAACACGTCTAAAACGAGAAACACATCGATATCGATACATGCTGATAATGACACACGCAAGACAGTCTTGTTTACCAGGGACAGTACTTCGAGAGTGCATGTGGATAACGGAAAGAAAGAACAACAGAGATTATCGTCTACATCTCTTATCAGCACTGCTCCTTTGATAAGGAAGATGTAAGCTAAGTTCTCATCAGACCTGTGTTGTAATTTTCTCAATATGAATGTTGCTCAAGACGTTAATTTCCTCCTCTTTTTATCTAACAGTTTCTTAATTTGATGGGGGAGGAACTATTATCTCCCATAATACTGTTTCCAGGACTAGTAAGAATGTTGAGCTACGAAATAATGAATAAATAAAGAGATGGACAGACTATGCTTAGTTTGCCATTTCGATGTTTACTTCCGCAAATTGATAATGTCCACAGTTCTGAATTTATTCAGAATGAAGGCTAAGGGATGCCAACAACAGATGTTGCTTCCAGAAACTATGTCATATTTGCACCTGCTTTCAGACTTAACGTCACGTAATATTTCGACGAATTATTGGCGATGACTCCTGCTTTTCATAATAAGAATGATATTTATTCGAACGGCAACGGACTAGCTCTCTACTAAGCGACTCATGACGAAGGAGCTATGCAAATTGGTCTCAAATTGTTGCATTTTCCGTCAATACTGGTGCGAATATTATTGTAAGCTTTAGCGGCCGATGGACGAGTGTATGACGCTATAGGACAATTTCACCGTGAAGCTGGCGAGGGTAGTAAACAGGGGCATGCCGATGCTAAGGCGTAAAGTCTTTACGCATTTCATTCCGTGTACTCAGTTGGACTAAATATGCCTCGTAGACAGGTTCGTGAACAATAAACGCCGATATAAGCATTTGAGAGAACACGCGTAGTTGGGGTCAACGAAGTCGGTTAGGGTAATGGGCAAATCGTTCGACATTTGAATAGCAGCGATGTCACCATTCGAGGATGTTGGCAGGAATGGGTGAACCATGGCCGAGCACAGCGTCAAAAAGGTAGCGGTCGACCTAGAGCGTCGACAGAATGCGAGAACCTAGTCGGGCAGGTACACAGCGCCCCGGATTCATCATTACCATAGATCCGACGTGCAACTGGTACTTCAGTGACCACAAGGACCATTAATAGGCGGCTCACAGAAGGATGGCTGAGCTTACGGCACCCTTTGCGCAGATTGCCATTGACCTCTGCACACCGACAAGCCTGTTTGCAATTGTGTCGGGCGCATTAGGTCTGGAATCTCATTGACTGGAGCAGAATTGTCTTCAGCGATAATTCCCGCTTCAAATTCAGCCCCGATGACCAGCGAAGGCCTGTCTGGAGACGCCCTGCACAGCGGTGGCATACCAAACTGACTGTCGCCCGCCATACTGCTGTTCATTAAAAAATGCAAGGCTGTATATGGAAGAGGCAATACTATGCAGTTTCATAAAATTGACATTCAAGCCACCTCTTCTACTGAAATTAGTAAAATAATAAATTCACTCAAAAGTAAAAGCTCGCGTAGGATGGCAGGGATTTCCAACAGAGTATTGGAAGCTTGTTCCCAACATTTACGTAGTATTCTCAGCTACATATGTAATAGCTCACTGAAACAGGGCATTTTTCCGGATAGAGTGAAATATAATATTGTTAGACCATACATAAAAAGGGGATAGGTCTGATGCTAACAATTACCGCCCAATCCCACTTACGACAGCTTTAGCCAAAATTCTTAAAAAGTTATGTATTCACTAGTAGCTTCACATATTGGCAAAAATGAAACAAAATGTGAGTTTGGTTTTCAGAAAGTCATTTTCAATAGAAAACGCTATATATGCTTTTACTGATCCAATAACAAATGCTTTGAATAACCGGATATCACCGTTCGGAATTTTTTGTGATCACTCAAAGGCTGTGTGAATTATGAAATTCTTCTAGATAAGCTTAAGTATTGTGGTATGAGTGGGACGGTATAAATCGTATTTAAGTGGAAGAGTGCGGAAGGTTGAAATTAACTGTACAGATTGTCTGAAAAAATCAGTCGAGTCCCCTAATGGGGAAGTATCAAGAATTAGGTTCCACAGGATACAGTCATGGGTCCCCTTATTATTCTTAATATATGACTTGCCACTCTATATTTATGAGGATGCAAAGTTAGTTTTTTGCTTTTGATACAAGTATAATAATCACACCCAATAAACAAGAATTCACGGAGGAAATGGTAAATATCGCCTTTCATAAAATTATTAAGTCGTTCTTTGCAAATAGACTCTCACAAAATTTTCAGAAAACACAGTGTATGCAGTTCTGCACATTAAATGGGATAACACCGTTGATAAATGTAGACTTTCAACAGAAGTCTGTTCTTAATGCAGAGTATTCAAAATTTATGGGTGTGTACACAGATGAGGAATTGAACTGGAAGAAACACATTGACGATATGCCGAAACGTTTAGGTTCAGGTACTTAGCTATTAGGATTATTGCAAATTTTTGTGATAAACAGATCAGTAAATTAGCCTACTATGCCTATTTTTATTCACTGATTTAATGTGGCATTATATTTTGGGGTAATTCATCACTAAAAGAAAAAGTATTCAGTGTACAGAAGCGTGTAATGAGAACAATAGCTGGGGCCCACCCAAGATCACTTTGCAGACATTTAATTAAGGAACTTGGGATATTCACAGTACCTTTGCAATACATAGATTCACTTATGAAATTTGTTATTAATAACCCATCACAATAAAAAATGTAGCAAAGTGCATAGCTACAACACCAGAAGACAGTGTGGTAAACAGTATTCTGGGTTAAATCTGACTTTGGCACAGAAAAGATTGAATTATGCTGCCTGCTCATTAGATGAATTTTTAGATATGAAATAGTAATTGTATGTGTGTGTACGAGCGTGCGCCTCTCTCTCTCTCTCTCTCTCTCTCTCTCTCTCTCTCTCTCTCTCTCTCTCTGTGTGTGTATGTGTGTGTGTGTGTGTGTGTGTGTGTTGTAACGAAAAGTTACGGATACGTTCCTCATCATTACGAAATGTCGTATTCATGATCTGTGGAACAAGTATTAATGTAACGCAGCACAGCAGTACGTCGACGATATTCTACGCCTCGTTTTGTTGCCCTTCATGGCAAGCCATGCGGCGCTTACATTTCAGCAAGACAGTGATGGCCCGCACACGGCAAGAGTTACTACTGCTTTTCTTCGGCTTGCCAAACCCTTCCTTGGCCAGCAAGGACGTCACAATCCTGTAGGTGGAGACGATTCTCCCCATGGATGTACTGGCAGGGCAAGAAATGGGGCACTAGTAAAGTAGTTGTAAGAATGAGTTACTGTTCTAAATAAATTAATCACAGGAATTTAAACTGAACTACTTAATCGTCAATATAGAAAAACAATCTTACCCCCTAGGTTACTATTTTATCAAAAGGATCCAGACATCCATTTCCGGACATTAATGTGGGGTGAGCACACCATTCGTCTTTATGAAGGTTTGAAGTATGTTGGTGACACTTTCAGTGTGGTACCTGAATGTCTGTGTCGGGATAGCATTCTCCCATAACACGCGAAACCAGAGAAGGTAGTGACGTTCTTAACTCATCCCAAAGGAGTACCAAAAGGTTTTTCTCGGGATTCTGGGTAGGTCAGTCCATTTCAAGAATATTACTGTCCACGAACCATAGCGTCAAAGATGCTACTTTACAACAGGGTGAATTGTCATGCTGATCCACAAACCATTGCCTCGAGGATACTACTTTGCAGGAGGGTACATAGTCTCGCTGATACTCCGAACTGTTCCTCTACTGTAAAATGTGTTTATAGTCTTCCACATTCAGGGTGTTCTTAAGCACACCAACCACGAAAGACACCCCTATAACGTACCACTTCCTACTCTGCACTTCACTGTCGGCACTACATATGGCAGATAACGTTCTCCAGACATCACCAAACCTGATCCCTTATATCAGATTGCCACAGGCTGAGGAGCTGCTTTATTTTTATTCCCCTACGCAGAGTCATTGCTCTACCTAGATTTCTGGTAGCACATTGGAGTGATTCCTTCCGCTGATTCCAAATGACTTTTACAACCACCCTTCGCAGTGCTCGATTATGCAGTTCGTCAATGCACGAGGTCAGCCTCATATTGGTTTAGCTGTGGTTGTTCCTTCGCATTTCCATTTCACGATCACGTCACAAATAGTCTACTTTGGCAGCTTTAGAAGGATTGACATGTCCCTGATGGATTTGTTACTCAGATGACATCCAATCATTATTCCACCTAGTCACTGAGCTTTCTGCCGGTCAGAGTGGCCGAGCGGTTCTAGGCACTACAGCCAGGAACCGCACGACCGCTACGGTCGCAGGTTCGAATCCTGCCTCGGGCATGGATGTGTGTGATGTCCTTAGGTTAGAGTAGTTCTAAGTTCTAGAGGACTGATGACCTCAGATGTTAAGTCCTACAGTGCTCAGAGCCATTTTTGAACTGAGCTCACGTAGTCACTAAGCCTTCCTGACCGACTCATTCTGCCGTTACTGCTCCTCTACTGACAACACAGTACTTACTGACTCCTTTTTATACTCGCGGATCCGATTCTCGTGACGTGCATCATCAATTCCGCGCTCCATAGGGGTATCCGGATACTTTTGATCAAATAATCAGATAGAATAAACATAGTAGACAATGAATTAAAACACCTGCTTAGTAGCAGGTAGCTCCTTTCGGGCTAATGACCGTACCGACATCGAAAGCGTTGAGAAGCCTCTTTCGACCCAATAACCGCGGGACACCGAAAGCGTTGAGGAGCCTAGCCTGATCCATGATCGGCAAGCAGCCGAGCAAAACGAAGACTGGGGGAGCTAGGTCTTAGGTGACTACTTGCTCAATGGCGGTCGAGAGCACTCAAACTGTGCCCAGGTGATATCGGGGACCAGGCAAACACTCTCGTACCCGCCAATCTTCCTCAAACCATTCTGGCACAATTTGGAAGCGATGATATGATAACATTGTCTTGGTGAAGTTACAGCTAGCCTGCAGGACCCTGTGTGCAAACAAAAGGATTCACATGGTCGGGCATGGGTTCCTGCTCCGTTTGTTGATGAGACGAGTGACAGGCGTATCAGATGCACCTCTTTTGCATATTTGTGGTAAGTTCCTGTGGGACCAAACTGCTGAGGCTTACACACTACTTAATCTAATTTAAACTAACTTACGCTAAGGACAACACACACACACACACACACACACACACACACACACACACACACACCCATGCCCGAGGGAGGATCGACCTCCGACGGGGGGATCCGCGTGAACCGTGGCAAGGCACCTGAGACCACACGGCTACCCACAGGCTTTGCAATACGCAAGAGTCGACAGACAGAGATCCCTGCTGTGGTTGATATCCGTGACAGTTGGCATTGTGGGCATTGGTTTACATGTAACTGCGATTGTTACGGTACAGCCTTAGCACTACGACACGTGAAAAGATCAGTGTCTACACGACGGTGGATATGAAGCGCCCCACGTACAATCTATAATCTGGCTCCTACGAGGAATTCTGTAATCCTGAGTTTTGTTCACCTGCGTCAAGTCGACGTCCAGTAAACGATCCGACAACATCCCAGTCTTGTGGAACACCGTGTTATTTTAATCGCCGTAGCTACAGATGCGATCTCTTTCCATCTAAACAGTTACTTTTAATTCAGTTTCTCAGGGATGACATGAAGCACTACCCTTAACCCGACAGTGCAAGCTTGCTTTCATTCATGGCTCTTCCGTTCTTCACCCATAACGGTTCGTTTCAGCATGGTGGTTAGGGCATTATTCCACCTCATCTTACATTCATTACCTTTGAATTTATTAAACTGGATCAGTATACTTGCTGATAAGCACGTTAAAAGAAGTGTTATTTATTGTTTTAAGGACTTAGATCTAAGTTGTGTGTGGGATCCTGACTGGAAGAGACACTGTTTTGCCATAACTTTTTGCCAGGCAATGAGTTTAAAAATTCAGTGAACCACAGTGAAGTGAAACATTGTACTAGCAGCGATATACCATCCGGTCTCTGCCAAACTAGTTTTCCTTTCCGACCAATCTCCTCTCTGTTAAAGAGGTTGATCCTCTCATATTGGACGCCTGACCGAACCCACGAACATTATAGTGTTGCCGTGGATGCCACTTACTATCCCACTCCTTTTGCATGTAAGTCAACAACACTCGCTTACTGGAACGAAGTTGCACATTTTTATCATTATATAGCTTCTCTTTTACTCAATTTTAAAATATTACCTCCAGCGACTTCTCTAAATGCGTTGTCTTTGTTTCGTATTTTTTCAACAGAGTTTAATTTATGCATATTACGCCAGTTCCCTGGAACAGTGTCAGTTCATCAAATCTTCCACGCGCAGAATGATTTCTTAAGATCTTATTACGTCAGTATAAAAAACAACGTTACACTGCCTCAATCTCCCTCCCCCCCTTCTCTCTCTCTCTCTCTCTCTCTCTCTCTCTCTCTCTCTCTCTTGTATATTACACATATTTTACCGAGTGAGGTGGCTCAGCACTGAGACAGCAACCGACGTTGATGATTTCATATTCCGGAGGAGCGTTGTCAAGATTCCTTCCGTTCTTCCTAATACCGTTGTTCCCTGCTTTCCCTAATTTAAATCGATGTAAAGAGATGGCCAGGATGGAACACATGAAAAGGGCATGTCCGAAGGCAGGATTTGGTTACGATTGTGGACGGGGCTGTAATCAGTTACTATTGGTTGCCTTTGGGTGAGTTACAATTTAGCAAATCACCATTAAATACAGATAAAACAGATAATGTTTTAAAAGCAAGCCACTGTGATCTGGGCAGAAGGCCTTACACGCCAGGAATGGCAATAAATTAAGACTTGTTTAAAACTCGCTGCCACTTACAAATTACAGGTATTGAAATATTAAAGGCAAGTCGCCACAAACACAGCAGACGGCATCAGACTCCAGGAATGGCAGTAGATGAGGTTTTAAAGGCTTACAAGCGTAAATACAAATACCAAATTAGAATTTTAAGGCAAATGACCACAATCACAGCTGAAGGCCTTATACACCAGGAACGGGAGTAATATAAAAAAAATTGAAACCTGCTGTAAAACAGCAAATACAATAGTTAATTTAACAGAAAAGTTAATTAAAAAAACAAGCAACTGATCCAGACGACGCTCCAGGAATCGATCTCAGAGAAGGTTCGGCAACAAATACTTTCGTGAGCGATGAGATAGGCAGCCAAGAGTTACATTCATTTCACAAGATGGTAACTCAGACTAGTGGCAGTGTAACGAATGACTAATGATAATCTTGCTGAGGCTACCTGACGTCCAATAAACCAAATGAAACGATGGAAGAATATGCCAAAGCCGGAACCGGCAGCCTGAACTAGGTCCAGAATACTGTGTTTTGAGCGCCCAGAACGAGAAAGGAATCATTACCACCAGAGTAGAAGAATCACCAACCGGCCTACAATCAAGAAAGCTGTCAAAACTACACGGCTTATCGGACAGCAGCGGCAAGGCGAGGAAATGTACACTGCCGTTACATACACTAACCCCCAGGGCAGGTAACTGGTGGGTTAGCGGCCACCAAGCAAGAAAAAATACCGCTGGTTGAACTTAGCAAGTTGAACGCAATAGTAATAAGAAGTCGGGGAAAGCTAAACAGATCGCCTTCCTCAAGCACTCCACTCGCTGCTCTTCGCCTCGGCGACTTTATGAGTAGCAACACGAACCCAAGTCACTGGAGAATCGCGAGATATCACTTGGATTGAAATGCACTCATCTTAAAGCTTGCTGGATCCGGTTTACGACAGCCCTTCCATCTGGCAGTTCATGCGTGCCACCAGCGGTCCCGGCGTGTTCTCTGACTGGCGTCTCCTCAGCCCCCAACCGGACTCGCACACTCACACGACCTGGCAAAACAACCACGTCGCACTAAAGATAGGGCAACAGGTACTACATACCGATAACCGCCGCTGCTGCCACTAGCGGACAGGCAACGCTTGCGAAACCGAGTGGCGCCAGTAAACACGAGAAGAAGACAAACAATCGCAACCCTGCCAACTAAACGGTACCGTCTGACCTCCAACAGAGGGCGGAAACCTACAAACAGCATCAACACGAGCCGCAGCACGGCTTATTCACCCTTGTGAAAAAAAGTTGGAGCATGTTGTCATATTCTCATTGACAAAGGATCAGGAAGTGTTACAAGCATAAGGCACATTCAGTGTTAATTACTACCCACATACTCCATTATTCCATCCGCTGATATAGCTAGAGAAATGTGTCAAAAATGGTTCAAGTGGCTCTGAGCACTATGGGACTTAACATCTGAGGTCATCAGCCCCTAGACTTAGAATTACTTAAACCTAACTAACCTAAGGACATCACACACATCCATGCCCGAGGCAGGATTCGAACCTGCGACTGTAGCAGCAGCGCGATTCCGGACTGAAGCGCCTAGAACCGCTCGGCGACAACGGCCGGCAGAAATGTGTGCTTGTACATGATTGTGATCTCTCATTTTCATGGTCCCCAAGCGAGAAACACTATAGAGACAGTGAAACTGCATCATAGTCTAAAATTTACCCATCTGGGCTACAGCGCGAGCGCCGTCGCCTTTTTTACACACATCCTACCATTTAAGGTCCCAGAGCATCTACGTTTAATTTTCGTATGGGCTACATCCTGACAGATAAAAAATTAAACTTCGAATGATCTAAAAACAATATTGGAGACTCAATTTACAGTATGGCGCCAAAACTTCGCAACAATGCCTTACGTGCCCCTTAACAATAATTCATTGCGTAATGATAAAACGGAAAAACCACACATTATTGGAGAAAAAATGATATGCTGTTCGTGAATGAGATTCTGCACTCTGTATTGCACATGCCACCGTCCGATCTTGAGAGATCACATTAAGCAGTAATACAATAGGGAAACTAATATACCAAATAAATTCGCCGCATGTTGTGCAATTCCCGAACAGTAGTCATTTGGAAAAACCTAAGTGATCGCTTTCACTGTTCTCTATATTATGTAAACACAAATGCCGAACAAGATCAGATGAATATGCTCAATGATAAAATGTTACCAAAAGTTTGTGATGAAGACGAGGTGAACTTTAAACGTTAGCTATTGCTTACATAAGTTCGTTAGCTATCAAGGTACAGCTGACTAAAAAGATTTTGTGACCTCGTTACTGACGTATGATCTCCTCTTCCCCCATTTTTTAAATAGAGATGATTCATTAAGAGAGAATTAATTGGAAGTTTTGAATGATGTAACGTCCTTTTGATAGATCTGTCACTGATCGTGAGTTCCCAGTGATACGGTAGGCTCCAGAGACCTCTTATAGAGGAAATTATTTCTTATCGATCCACATCCAAAAGAACCAGTATTCAGTAACAGATACTCCTGTGGCTAATCCCATATTTGTAAGGATGCATCAATTCTGATTCTGTTCTGTTGCATGTCGACTCTAAATAAAATTTGAATAGGGATAACCTTCTTTTGCCGTCTATGATAATAATTAACGCTCCATGCAGTTCTGAAGTCATTAGAGGCAGAGAATGGAATTTAGGTGTCAGGACGAGGATAAGAACGGGGCGCCGCCTGGATGCGAATTAATCACTACATAATCTTGCACGGTACTAATAAATTATCAAACGTAAGGAATTTATAACACCTGCATGAAACAGTCTGAGAGTTCAGTTCTGTAGGTGTAAGAAATTTTCATTGTCAGTGATGAGCCTAACGAGTGAAGGCACGAGACACGGTTCATAGTGATGCGCAGTCTGTGTCGACGGGATCGTTAGCAGGTTTGCAGGCTATGTATGATACGAGATTTTACCTTCTGCGTTCCGCTCACACAGAACAACACAAATACACTTCACGCTTATCAAACAGTGGTCGTGGTGATTAAAAAAACAGATATACACTTTACACTACATAAAAGGGCGGCGGGAGGTAACGATAAACACTATCCATTAGCATCTTCCCAAAGACAGTCAGGTGGATTCCCATATCCGTCCTTAACGCTAATTTCATCTGTATTGGATTGACCGTCTATCATTACCGTGCACCCTGATGAATAAAGTTAAGTTAATGGCTTTCTTACGCTGCGAAACCATTTTTAGACACTTTCCTGGAAGCAACCTGAAACTATATATTCTACGAGATTCTACGGAGTTGCTCATTACTTTTACCGATTTATACCATACGTCGTGTGAATATTTGCCTCTCAAGTGATAGAAATTTTGCACATTTATTTTATCACTTGCTTTCCTCGCATGCTACCTTCAGGAACAAACTGGAACGGTGGTTCAGCAGACGTAGAATGAAACTTGTGGTCAATCAACATACAATAGCTCAAGTAGTACGCCCGTGGAATAAATAGAATGCATAGGTTGGCAAAATAAAACTGGCCTGGAAAATAAAATGTTTACAAGGCTGTCGCGGAAATGACCGTAGTTAATGAACAGAACTGCCCATCACAGAAAATGCTGGAAACAGTTATTTCGATGCTGCTGTCACGTGCCTGCGCATGCGCATCTTCCACATGATCTGCCGGAGTACTTCATTGTGTGAGTGAGTAAGAAGAGCAGACGCGTGCATTGACAAGTTGAATACTACACAAAATGGTGCTCGTGTTAAAACAACACGTGTTAATTGTCGAAATGTGTGTGGAGAAGTTTGCGCAAGGGCTTCAGGCTTGGAGTGTTTCGGCAAAACCTCTAGCAAAGTGTGCAACGCAAAACTTAAAACACTGCTCGAGTGAAGGAAGGCCTCGGCCAGTGACAGAGGAAATTTTAACGCTGTTTATATGTGTAAGTGGGAATTAAGAGATCGTCATGCAGAAACATTATCGAAAAGAATCTGCACCTGTATCCTTATAAATTTATGCGTTTACTGTTGTACATGAGTTAAAGTGTCCAGGCGAACTTTAAGGTTTTGAGCGCTGCTTGTGGTTTCTAAAGGAAGTAGAATGGATCTCCAGTTTTTCAATTCTTCAGACGTAAGCGTATGTGGATTCACAGAACATAGCACCATTAAGTGTTCAGAAAGTACCCATCAGTACTTCGAAGACCGTCGCATAATCTCAGGATTGGAGTTTGGTACCTAATGTCTGATGTCCGCATAGTAACACGTTCTTCTCGCCAAACTTTTAATTCTAACCAGTACGTCAAGAAACTAATCCATATGTGGATCAACTCACAGAAGGTGAATGACTGTACTGATACTTCCAGCAAGAGGAGAGCAACATCGCGCACCGGCTTGACAACCTTGGTATGAGTGCAAGAGGTGTTCTGTGAGGAGAGGAGAATCAGCAGAGGTAGTGCCGTCTCCTGGCCACCTCGATTGCCTGACCTCTCTCCCTGTGATCTCTGCCTTTGGGTCAAATTGAAAGGTCACAGAAGAACATTGAAAATGCTATGGGTACTATGCTTGTTTTATAGTTTGATGAATCGAACACAGCCCAGCGTCGACGTCGGCGGTGGGTATTTCCAGCCCCTGTTGTGATGTCAATTAACAAGGGTGAATCCCACGTCAGTCCTATCTTAAGTATTTTTATGGCCTGTTTTATTTTACGCACTCTGTATGAAGCACCTGAGATCAGTACCACCCTCATTTTGTCACGTCTTACTTCGCAAATGAGCGCTAAAAGAAGCAACGCCGGTTTTCACGTATGTCTACGAAGTCGTCCTTTTGTCCATCAGCGCCAAAGGCCCAAGTTGTCCCGGCCGGTCACCTAACGAGCACCGCGATACCACAACAACTTTAAGCACTCGCCACCAGCTATTAGGTAACCGTAAATATATCGGGACTTATCTCTCTTTCTCCTCGGTGAAAATAAATCCCGAAGGAAGATGTAATAAATGACATTACCGCCGCGCGGGACCTCTCTCTAGCTAACCGACGTTGTACGGGATGAGTCGCATCGTAAATCGCATATTTAACGGTCCCGATGTCGGTTCAAGTTATTCGAATAACTAAATTTAGGATGCGGCATCGTCGGGAACGCGCTCTGTTTATAATCCTACAACAACGTGTCTTTTGGTAATCGTATACGGAACAGAATAATTGATTACCACTTGAATACCAACAACGGCGTAGCTTAGCTGCTTCCTGACTACGTGCCCCCAAGCAACAACCTTTGCGTGAGAAACGCAGGTCGCTCGTAATGTGCTCTCTACGTCCTCATGCCCCTCTGAGTGTACACTGCCTAGTATTTTTAAAACCTCATTAACCCATGTAATTCACATCCTCCGTTGTTAGCTTTCTTGTACCGGCGGTGACTTTGATACTTTTTTACCGTTTCCATGTCTGTTCATTTACCAACGTCAGTGATATGTCGCACAATGATGCGTTATCAATTGATACTGACCTACTATCGCAAATCGAAAACATGCAGAAGGCGAAAATAAATCGTTTTCAGTTTACAAAATGTATTATTCCAACTGGAATAGATTTCCTCGAAGAAACTAGAGATGTTCTGCCGATGAAGTGTCCGAAATAACGTTGTCTGAAATAGAAAGCTCAAGTCGCATAACTTTGAGTCGTTATTAAAAGAAGACCCAATTACCTCAAAAAATAGTAGCTATGATGGTAATTACAAGTTTTAAATTTTTTGTATTTTCTGTATTCGAATTCTGATATTGCATGTATTGCATAGTCGCGGAAGTTAAGCATTTGTCTGTACTATGTCCTTGGTATATTTAAAATTACGCACTTCTGATTTTGAAAGGGGAGTAGCTTTGGTACAAGTACGGAAGACCATAAAGCGAAACGAACGAAATATTTATAAGTTAATTTAATGGATTAGTTATAACAGACGTACTGTTTACCATACTGTTCGCCATGAATATGCTCAAGCGTCCATTATAGGGTACACTCAACTGACTCGGCAGCAGTAATGGGGCCTATGAAACGTGGTCTTTTTGTGTGTCATAAGTGAGGAATGAAAGGTAAATGGGTGCCTGATCGTCGTTCAAGATCGTGGTTGCTATTAACAGCGGATGCTTTCGATAGTGTCATCAACGTACCAGGCACATTTTGGTTGCTAATTCCAACAAGCTAATATCTTAGCACATTCAGGACTCCTATTCGTCAATTAATATGTATCGTTCCATTTCTGACCTGTCGCCTTGTGGACGTATATTAAATACAATCGCTCGGTAGCCATCCCACCAGTCAGCACAGCTGACAGCAATAAGCTACTGAATGGAACCGAAGAGCCGCGCTGTTTGGGGCGCCAAGTCACGGACTGCGCGGCCCCTCCCACCGGAGATTCGAGTCCCCCCTCGGCCATGGGTGTGTGTTGTCCTTAGCATAAGTTAGTTTAAGTTATTTCAGTAGTGTGTAAGTCCTGCGACCGATGACCTAGGAATTTACACACATTTGAACTTTTTGAAGAGAAGAGGCCTGGCAACCAACAGGCTAATACCTTAGCACTTTAAGCACTCCTGTTCGTCGATTAGTATGTATCGCCCCACTTCTGAAACGTCACCGTGTGGCCTATATAAATACACTCCTGGAAATTGAAATAAGAACACCGTGAATTCATTGTCCCAGGAAGGGGAAACTTTATTGACACATTCCTGGGGTCAGATACATCACATGATCACACTGACAGAACCACAGGCACATAGACACAGGCAACAGAGCATGCACAATGTCGGCACTAGTACAGTGTATATCCACCTTTCGCAGCAATGCAGGCTGCTATTCTCCCATGGAGACGATCGTAGAGATGCTGGATGTAGTCCTGTGGAACGGCTTGCCATGCCATTTCCACCTGGCGCCTCAGTTGGACCAGCGTTCGTGCTGGACGTGCAGACCGCGTGAGACGACGCTTCATCCAGTCCCAAACATGCTCAATGGGGGACAGATCCGGAGATCTTGCTGGCCAGGGTAGTTGACTTACACCTTCTAGAGCACGTTGGGTGGCACGGGATACATGCGGACGTGCATTGTCCTGTTGGAACAGCAAGTTCCCTTGCCGGTCTAGGAATGGTAGAACGATGGGTTCGATGACGGTTTGGATGTACCGTGCACTATTCAGTGTCCCCTCGACGATCACCAGTGGTGTACGGCCAGTGTAGGAGATCGCTCCCCACACCATGATGCCGGGTGTTGGCCCTGTGTGCCTCGGTCGTATGCAGTCCTGATTGTGGCGCTCACCTGCACGGCGCCAAACACGCATACGACCATCATTGGCACCAAGGCAGAAGCGACTCTCATCGCTGAAGACGACACGTCTCCATTCGTCCCTCCATTCACGCCTGTCGCGACACCACTGGAGGCGGGCTGCACGATGTTGGGGCGTGAGCGGAAGACGGCCTAACGGTGTGCGGGACCGTAGCCCAGCTTCATGGAGACGGTTGCGAATGGTCCTCGCCGATACCCCAGGAGCACAGTGTCCTTAATTTGCTGGGAAGTGGCGGTGCGGTCCCCTACGGCACTGCGTAGGATCCTACGGTCTTGGCGTGCATCCGTGCGTCGCTGCGGTCCGGTCCCTGGTCGACGGGCACGTGCACCTTCCGCCGACCACTGGCGACAACATCGATGTACTGTGGAGACCTCACGCCCCACGTGTTGAGCAATTCGGCGGTACGTCCACCCGGCCTCCCGCATGCCCACTATACGCCCTCGCTCAAAGTCCGTCAACTGCACATACGGTTCACGTCCACGCTGTCGCGGCATGCTACCAGTGTTAAAGACTGCGATGGAGCTCCGTATGCCACGGCAAACTGGCTGACACTGACGGCGGCGGTGCACAAATGCTGCGCAGCTAGCGCCATTCGACGGCCAACACCGCGGTTCCTGGTGTGTCCGCTGTGCCGTGCGTGTGATCATTGCTTGTACAGCCCTCTCGCAGTGTCCGGAGCAAGTATGGTGGGTCTGACACACCGGTGTCAATGTGTTCTTTTTTCCATTTCCAGGAGTGTACAATCGCTCGGCAGCTATCCCACCAGTCAGCACAGCTGACGCCAGCAAGCTACTGATTGGAACCGAAGAAGCCTGATATTCAAACACCCTACGTGTCTGATTTAGTTCCTCAGTACATGGAATTCCTATTAAACAGAAACAGTTTCAGCTACTCGTGTGTCTTGTTTCCAGTGTTCTAGTTGTTAGGGCAGTAGTGATGATAGCTGGAGATAGTCGGAGGGATATCTGATTAGTTCTCACTTTGGCCGATAGTAATTTTGACAGCCGAGTTGATAACTGATGAAGCTATGATTAGTGATTTCCGAATTTGCAACTAAGAGAGATGGGGTTGGATGCAAGATATCGAACTCATCAGTAATGGAATTGAAAACAACCTAGTATCCTGATAAAGAATGCAACTGGTCATGGAATGGTCATCATGAGACACAGAAAGCTATGGGGAACCAGCCTGATCCATGCTCTCTTCATCGGCGCCGAAACTAAAAGATATGATCGACGCTGCGCCCAAGCAACGCACTTCTTCCTCTAGACTTGGGAGGTCACACAAGTAAAATCATGCACATGGAGCGTTTCTAAAACCGTTCTAATGCTATTGCGAAGTGCTAGAGGGGCACAGCGTCTTGAAGGAGGTACTCGCAGTCCGCGAGCTGCGGTACGCCAGCAAACGATGCATACGACCGTGCAGAAGCGTCCTGAATCATTACCTGCCGAAAGCTGGTGGCAGACGTACCAGGGCCAATTACATCCCATGTAAACATTCTCGACGCTTGAATACCTTCGCCATCTGTGTGAGCAGTGTCATGTAAAGGATTACCTACTTGGTCTTCGACCTATGATGTCCACCATTCCGATTCAATTCTCCAAGCATCCTATTTCAATGCTTTGAGCATCGAATAGCATTATTCCTGCCCCAGACCTATTGTTTATCCCCTGTTAAGTGCAGTGAGAGGTTAAATGTCGGTGGAGTTTCTATCCAGTAGCGAAGAGATTATTCTGTATTGTACAGCTGCTCAGCGACTGATCTCCGTCATTTAAATGGTGAGTGGCCTACTACACTGTGGTCCGTATATTCTCGGTTACAGTAAACGAAAGTCGATCGATAGTCTTGTCATCACACGACTTTGATGCCTATGACAGTTTATTATGGTGGAGGCAGTTTTTGCAGTTTCTGCGAGGCAATTATTACATTTGCTGCGGTGGCTGTTTTCTGCGAATCGAGATTCTAGAGGTACACTGTTGACACTGTGCCACGTGAGAAGCTCAAAGGCTGTAAGACGTCAGTGATGGACTACCTGATCTGTAGGGCACCCAAGGTATGACTTCATTCTGATAGAAGCGTCTTCCCCATCGTGTACTTGGCTCGCATCACGACGGGCTGAGGCATCCCAGTGACGTGAGATTAACATTTCCTTTCGCTGTAGCGAGAGGAACTATTCATAGCTACAGCTACCTGTATTTCGTTTATTCATGAGTGTGATGAGTGGACTAGCTGCTGAGAAACGCCTAGTCTGAGCTCTTAGCCCGAACTGCTTACATTTAAACAATAATATAATAATGACTAGAGACAAACAGCTGTAACCTTGCCTTATTTTACATGTTCATCTCAGCCATATTATTCTCTTACCAAGTTTCTTATAGCACTGTTCGGTGTAAGAGATTCCACATAACTGGAGACACACTAATCTTACTTGCAGCGACTGAAATAATTTCAATAATGTTTGGTAATTCTTCTCGTGACCGAGAGAGTGGGGGGGGGGGGTTTCTTTGCTATGAAGTCAACAATCTTAAACAGTAATATAAAATAAAATCACCATTTTATGCAAGACACCCTTTTTTGTTACATAAGGCGGAACTTCTCATCCCATATTCATAGCAAGCACGGACACAACAAGAAGAACTGCACCACAAGATGATTACACCATTTTATGTTTAAATGCTCGGAAATTTGTGATCTGCAAGTCTCTGAACACTCGTATACAGAATTTACGTAAAATCTGACAGGAACATTACAGTTCGGCCAAAAATATAATACTGCAAGTCATCAATTTTATACCAAGTTTCAATTCACTCTGATAACATAAAATGAACTAAACATATCGTATAATTGTTGAACTACAGGCACACTTGAAAACATATGAACAGAACAACAGTAACTCTAAAAAATGAAGGGGACCTGTGACGATTTTCCGTCAACTGCTGCAGGTTCAAAAAATTTGAGAGCCGCTGGTGTAATGTATACACAGTGATTATAGTTTCACGTGAAGAAGAAATTGCGAAGAATGGAGAATTAGATAAATGATACGGTTCAGCTTTCCACTGACAGCTATATTTGTTCAAGGATGCGCATGTACTTGTTGAAGGAATCACCTGCAATTGGCCAGAAATAAATTACATGAACAACAACAAAATTTACATCTTACTTGTTTTTTCGGTACCTTAATGATCATGCTATCTCACTCAAGTGAACCACCTAGCAGTAACCTGCAGTAATTTAAATAAATTACAAAAAATGTAAATCATCCTCGCTCTTGTTATAAATATCTTAATGATTATGTTACGTTATTCGATATGAAAAGCCGGAAAGACCACCAGTTTTTATTTCTCACATCAAGGTATGCTCATCATCAGATTAAGGCAAAGGTGGTTTTAAGTCATGTTTCAGTTGGAGTTTCAGAACATCGTATCAGAAGAACAGTATACGCCCTGATGACAAGCGCCTCAATGCACGACTGTAAACTATCAGAGAAGCTAATAGGTATACTTATCTCTACCTTGAGGCTCAGTTTTAACACATAATCTTCGAACCATATCGTCAGAACTCCACGTTTTCCTCAAGCGTAGTTCACAAATCAATTCTCCCCACCGCTGACATCTTGAGACAAGCAGCGTCACTCGGCAGCAACACTGCAGCGAATACAAATAAATTACGGAATCGAGTGGATGTAGTATACCGGTAATCATCACTACTTCATGACAACACTGAATCATAACAGCGTACTGGAACTGTAAATTCAGATATTAATTTTTCAAAAAAAAAATTGTTGTTGTTATGTTTGTTTACTGCTGTTCCTGTAAGCTGCGTACGTCGGGAATTCAGATTTTTTTCTTAGGCGGAAATCGTACCTCTATCCGATTGTCTTGATTCAGTTTTCCTGTGTTTTTTCCTTATCGGGCACAGGCGAAAAACGAAAAGTTCAACCGCTCCAGAATTGAAACACCGTCTCTGTATACTGGCATGGATAATTTTCATGCACTGTGAATGTACAGGAGGAGGAGGAGGAAAATTCATATCTCCATCATGATACAGCTTTCCTGCAGGTTCCCTAAAAAGATGTTTGTATCGCCACGTCCTTTCATTTGTTAGCTTCCTGTATTGAATACTCAGTAGTAGTTTCATAGTGAGGTTACCGAATGGAAACAAACGATAACAGTATAAAGCAGAATATGTTTTCACTGTTCTCTGAGGAAAATTAGACGAAAGAGTTGCCAGTGTCGAACGACCCTGTCTCGTCCTGTTTGGCTCTCCGTGAAGCAGATAAAGGAGTGTTGGGGGGAATGTCTCAGGCTATCTGACGCGATGGAGTGGGTTCCACTTAGAAACTGCCTCCTCTGATATCCTCCTCACTCGCTTGTCAGCTAAAGTATCGTATTTTAAACGCGTAATTTTCGTTCTAGCGTCTGATCATGTCTCTTCCTCTCCATTTAAAATGTCTCTGAATCCTGAAGAAGGGCGTTTTCTCCTCGTTTGGTAATACACACGGTAAAGGAGACACATTCAGTACACCTATGGTTAGCTCTGTTTTAGCCAATTTTACTACAGGAATACCAGGTTAGAACGCTGCACTGCGCTATTAACAGATTAATGATAAGACTGCAGATAAACGTCGATTTAGGAATGCAAGAGATTAAATAAATGATCAGGTATTGTTGACATGCAAGAAATTACCTTTCTAGGATGCAACCTTCTTGGTGTTAAAACTCTTGTTTCTCTGTACAAGGTTAAGATACTGTACGAAGCCAAATTTGTTTGTGAATTCAAATTGCTACTGATTACACAACATTTTTAAATGATATTTCAAGTCTAAACCCTGTACATGAAACTGTAAAAATTCAGTTATATTATATGAGATTAAGGCTTATAATTTTTATTTGTTTCTCTTTTTCAGAAAACCTGAGTATCAGCTCACTGAACCTGGACATTGCTTTGAAGATATACGGTGAAGCCTCAGGAATGTACCTCTGTTTCAATAAGAAGTGGAAACTGGTTGGAAAGGTGGGTACATGTACGTAAATGGAACTTCATAAAAAGAAAGTTCTATTAACAGAATGGAAGTGGATTCCATTACTAGTTTCTTTGGTAGCTGTTATGCAGTACACTTTTCAACAAAACGCATTACTGATGCTCCTGCAAATGGATGCAAAATCGTCAGAATTACAGTGTTACTTACCATTCCAAACCCAATAAAACAGTGATAATTTACCATGGTCTCCTACAGTCTATCCCTCACGGTTATTGCCACTTTGGTGCAATCTATTACACGATAGTCAAATAGGGGAGAGTGTTGTACATTGGGAGATTTTTTAGACCTTCGCCTATAACCAGCTCTTTAATGGAAGCTGAGTATGTTCTTTTGTTTTTCACTTTTTGAGTTCTGCAGTCTTTTTCTGAAATTACGAAAAGCACTCCAAGTACGGTTTTCCAAATGTGAGAAAATACTACAAGGTCGGACTATATGGGGTGCTTATGGCGGTCTGTAATGCACAGTCCTTCATGTGATCCTAAAATCGGTTACTATGTTGAAACACGGACGGTACATTTTCCTGAAGGTACACCACTATCCCCTACGGTCTGACTAGTTTCATGCGGCAAGCCACGAATACGTCTCCTGCGCCAGTCTCTTCATTTCAGAGCAGCACTTGCACTAGGCGTCCTCACTTATTTGCTGAATGTCTTCCAAACTCTGTTTTGCCCTGCTGTTTTTATCCTCTACAGTTCCCTCTGGTACCATGAAGGTTATTCGCTGATGCCTTTCATCCCGTTTCTTCTTCTTGTCAGTGTTTTCCATGTGTTCCTTTCTTCGCCGATTCTGCGAAGGACCACCTCATTTCTCATAGTTCCGTCTAATTTTCAGCTTCCTCATATAGCAGCATATCTCACACGTTTCGATTCTCTTATCGTCCCGTTTTCCCACTGTCCATGATTCACTATCATGCAATGATTTCCTCCAAGCGTATATTCTAGTAATTTCTTGCTCAAATTAAGGCCTATCTTCGACACCAGCGGATTTCTATTGGCCGGAAATGCCCTTTTCGCCTGTGTTAGTCTGCTTTTTATGCCCTCCTTGCTTTGTCCGGCACGGGTTTTTTGATTCCAAGGAATCAGAAATCCTTAAGTTCGCCTACTTTGTGGCCACTAATTTAGGTGTTAAGTTTTTCGGTATTCTCATTTCTGTTATCTTTCATTACTCTTTTCGTTGTATAGTTTAGTTTCAATCCATATTCTGTGCTCATTATACTGTCCATTCCACTCAACAAACATTGTACTGTTTCTTCACTTTCACTGCGGATAACAATGTATCAGCGAATCTTTTAGTTGATATCCTTTCACCATGAATTTTAATCCCACGCTTGAACGTGTCCTTTATTTCTTTCATTGCTTCACCGACATATAGATTGAACAGTGAAAGACTGCACCCCTATCTTCCTCCCTTTTTAACCGGAGCACTTCGTTCTTGGCCTTCCAGTCTCACTGTTCCCTCCCGGTTCGCGTATGTATTGCATGTCAGCCGTTTTTCCCCGTAGCTTGCTCCTATTTTATTCAAAATTTCGAATTTCTTGCTCCATTTCACATTGCCGAACGAATTTTCTAGATCGACAAATCCTATGAACGTATCGTGATTTGCTTTCATTCTTGCTTCCATCATCAAGCGCAAACTGAGAACGCCTCTCTGGTGCCTGTACCTTTCCTAATGCCAAACTGGTCGTCATTTAACAAGTCCTCGATTTTATTTTCAACTCTTCTGTATGTTATTCTTGTCAGCCTGATTGTCCAATAGTTTTGGCACTTACCTATTTGTTTTTGCTATCAGCGAAATTGCCAGGATGATATTTTTTCCAAAAATCTGATGGTACGTCGCCAGTCTCATAGATTCTACACGCCAGCTTCGAATAGTAACTTGGTCCCCATTTCCCCAAATGATTTTAGAAATTCCGTTGGGATGTTACCTGTTCCTTCTGCCTTTTTAATATCACTCTTCGAGAGTTCTTTCAAATTTCTGATTCTGATACTGGATCCCCTACGTCTTCATTAATTGATTCCAGTTTCGTCTTCTGTCAAGTCATCAAACAAGTGTTGCAAGCGGTCTTTAAGTAAACGTAAAGTGGAGAAGCCATAGCTTCAAGCAGCAGAGGAGATGAAGCACAATGGGTTTGGAATTGGTGATTTTGAAGGCAGCCATAATGAATTCTTGGTACTTTATACTTGATAAATTGGTAATTAGTAGTTCTGCAGTTTGTTTCGTGGATATATCATCGTGACTTAATTTTTTTGTATTTGTTTTTTCCAATTCATATAATTCTTAGGCTGTTTTCACTAAGTGTAAACGACTTTGGGGCCTGCCTACTGACCCCTCATCAGGCTTATTGTCTCATTCCACAGAAAAAGTTTGTGAAGAAACGCTGCACGTTCAAAGAGACGCTGTGGCAAGCAGCATACACGCAGTACCAGTCGGCGTTCCACAAAAAGCGCTTCATGGGCTTCACGTCGAAGGGCAGGCCGGTGCGCGGTGCGTGCGACGCGACCAACAGCCGGCGCCGGGAGTGCGGCTGCTGCAGCCGGAAGCGGGGCTGTGGTTCCTCTTTCATGTTCCTGCGGCCGGGCAGCAGCAGGGACATCGATATACATAACGACCAGATTCGGCACCATAAACAGCATTCGAGTCTCAGGCAAAGGCCTTCGTCTTGAGCGTCGCCGATCGCCGAGTTCGCCGCCGCAGCAACAGCAGTCGCAGCAGTCGAACCCACCGTAGCAGCAGCTTTACTGTGTATCCGCCGCCCACGCTACGCCCCCCTCCGCCGCCATTAGTCTGCGTCGACGATACCAGTCATGGGACGCATCTGTGTACTGAGTATGGCCCTATGCGGTTACCGTTATCCGAAACGGTAAACACGTAGAAATCGTGTAAATGGGAAGAAACGTATGCCATAAATGAGAACCATTACGACGTATGCCTGCTTCCCAGAAACGTTTTGCAGCTTTGAATATTGCTAACACTTGGTGGCCCGACTGAATGCTTCATTACTCCGCCCTTCATCCCCCGCAGAGAACAGTTTGAAAATTCATAATACGCTACGGAATGCAGCGGGATGGGAACTGTCTCAGTGATGACAATGAACAATAAAGTCGCTAAACAGTCTATTATATTCCTGTAGAGCAAACACACATTTAGGAAGTCGCGTTCGAAACGTTTTATTATTGACGTAGTAAAATGGCATCAACAGCGACCAATGAGCAGTCAGCAAAAGTCTTGACAAAATAGAATTCTGCTGAAATCAGCGTAACATCGAAGAAACTGATCTGAGAACAATGCCGAGAGATCTGCATTACGACATGGTACCAAACTGCAACTAAGTTGCACATATGCACATAATTAACACGAATGCCCCCGTAAATTGCCAGTTCCTTAAACAGTTTTTGTGTCTCATTGTAGAGCTCGCTGCTTCTTGAGTGTGCTTTCGGATTAAATAAATAACGTGAGTCCAACGAGCACTTGCTCGTAGCAAAAGGCTGAGATATTGGGATTGACTGAGGGAAAAAAGTCACGACTGTCTCAAAGAGTAGGACACTTATTTCTACAGTTGTTGTGAAAAATGGAGCAACAAGAACTTAATGAGTGTTGAGTGTAATGCCATGATTGTATGTTTGTTATAAAGTAACTGCAACGTTTGCACAGACTTGCGTAAAGTGAAACAGATTTTCTTAACATGTTATTTTCAGCCGGACGCCACATTTCCATCAGACTTTTCACTGTAGATTTTGTTAGTAATTAAGAACGTAGTTGTCAGTATAGTGCTGGTAACTTAAAAGTTCGGTTCAAGATATACATGCTGTCGATTTGTTGTCTCAAGTGACCCTAAGAGGGTCTGTTATACATTCCATATGTTTTCTAATACCGAGTACATTTCTGTTGTATTATCATATTTGCTTTATTGACACATTTTCTGAACGTATATAATAGGAAAACTCGTTACTGATAATGCACACAAGTGGTTCCTTGTTATTATTTATAATGACAGAAAGTGTAATATTTATAATGTGTACCTCTATACAATTAATTGATGGCAAGGTGTAGTCGCCTCTGTACCTGTAGAATAATATTGGCTCTGACTCGAGCAACCACCAAAGCAGCTAACACTGCATCATGGCTACCCCCTATTCCATGACAGGAGAACATGTATTACATTTTCATTCCATTTAAAATGCCCAGACAATTAAGATAGCAGCACATGGGCATAAGAAGCTCCTGAACTTCTGTTTGGCACTACTTTCCACTAGTTCACATTGCCTGAAATTACTCTCAGAACAACTGTAATGTAACTTTGAGTTACGGTAAGAATCCGTAAACATTGCCCATATGTAAAAAGTTATTATCAAAGAGTGTGTTAATGAAGAAAGACTCATTAAATCAGTTACCTCTTCATGCAAAATAAGTTACAAATGTTCCACATGGCTTTATGTCGAAAAATGTAGTAAAATCACAAGATGTCAGTAATTGTGTACATGCTACTACCAGTAACTGCTTTTCTTTCTATGGACACTCATATCAGTACACATTATAAGGAAGATATGATGAGCATTAATGTCTTTTCTTGTGTTATGAAATGCTGTTGTCCTATTTACGTGTTTGTTTTTATTTAGGGAATTGAACTTTATTGCATACACTGATTTGTTTATATTTAATGAATAATGTAACTTTTTCAATAATGTTGTAGCGTCAACCACACAGGTATTTCAGAAGGCAAAACGTGACTAAATTTCATAAATAACTCAAGCAACCAAAGCTCAGATGTTCAGGAGAAAGTAGAAGAATCTCTTTCCCCCCCCCCCTCCCCCCTCCCTTCTCCAACTATCTCCTCCCCCCTCCATCCTGCTCAACAGCACCAACAAGTTTTATTTGTATGCAAAATAATACAATAACACTGTTTTGAGTGTGTCCCTTGCGAGACACCAGTCGATTAATATAGGATGAAGTGACACATCCAATTCCATTTCTGACTTGTTCTCCACTTTAGCCTGACACATAATATCACCAGATTATTTTTTGTATCAGATTGCACAAACTTAGAGATGTGACACAACATCTGCACATCATGTCCATGTCCAAGGAGAATACTGTGCATGAATGGAAATAAAAATATTGTAATGAAAAGCAATATATGATCTGTGTAATTTAGTAATTGCTGTTAAGCGTTAGAGCTGAATGTTGTGTGTCTATTTAAATGTTAGTAGCAGTAACAAGATGTGTTACATAAATGCCTTGCTTGTATGTGCTAATGTGCCTGAGCTATGCAAGACTGTCTTCACAGTAACTAGATGCACTACTGTTTACAACACACATGTGCCAAACATCGTTAAATGCTTAATTTAGAGTTGTCATTTTGTACAAATCATTTTTTCACGTTCAGTGTATTGATGTGGCGTCCACATTAATGTGGCCTATATTTAATAATTCTGTATCAGAAGAAGCACTTCAAGCATTCCATAAAATATAATGTTCAAATTATTAATTTAAGTAAACAAAAGAAAACTTGTTTTCATAGACCAAAAGGAACCACCCTTTTTAAGGCATTTTAAACTAACACCTTCTAAAATTCATTTACTTTCCTGTGTGTTTTACTTTGATGAGGATCTCAACTTAATAACTGATTGTCAGTACAGCTGTACCTGTGAAACTATTTAGTAAGGAAAATTAGTGGCAAATAATTTTGTTTCATGTGCAAGGAGCTAGGAGTCATCAAAAGCATATGCTGTATGAAGAAATTGTGTGCATTTTGATGTTTTCGTTGCTTGATATGCATCTTATGTCAGAGAAATGATACCTCTGTTCACTTGCAGAAAAAAAAAAAATCAACCATATTGACACTGTACATTCTGATAATTTGTAAGATCCTCAACTCACACTTAAAAGGATTCTGATAATCAGATATGGATGGGATGACGAAGTTCCTACCATTTTACCTCATGTAAAGAAAGAAAATTACTTGTCTGTATCCTTCATGCTGAAATGTTTTCGAAAATCGCATTATTGCGTAAGTAATTAACATTTTGAGATACTGTTTAATATAAACACGTTATAAATGTTGTAACGTAAAGTAACATGTCAGTGTAACTTTCCATTAACTCGAAGTATTATCAGGAGGACGTATCCCCAGTCTTATGATATATTTTGCTTATGTACATTCTGGTGTAGCTTCTGCTGCTGTACATAACTGTATATACAGAGTTTTAATACACTGCCTTATTTATTGAGATTTTTTTGTACAATAAAACTGAAGCTGCACGAACGATATTTATATTTTTTTCTGTTTTTCCCAACGCCAGTTATTATGCCACCATGGATAAGCTATTCAAAATAAGCAGAAGGTAATTTTTATTTATTTATTTATTTTTGTAAATACACCCCAAAAACTTTGGTTCTAGTGCTCCACTATTACTACTACTGTTAACCATTGTACAAAATTGTTCAAGACAATAGTACTCTGGTCTGAACTGCATACTTTAATATAAACACCCTTGACAAAAAAATTAATGTCCCCTATTAGGATACAGGGCACTAATACCAAGTAACAATGTATCTAGCCCTGATAATGGCCTCAGTTCATTGATGAAGAGAGTACATGTTTTTGGAGGAATGCCTTGTCCAGCTGATGACAACTGTTGACGATTGGATCCTGCAGAGCTACCAAATTGGGGGATATTGATTGCTACACTTTATCCTCTGCTCGCAACAGTACCAGACTGTACTGTGAGATTAAGACTGGATGACTTAGCAGGCCAGTCAGGGTGTGGCATGGTGCTGTGAAACCAGAAATTTAGGTGGGCACCAGTCTGAATACTGTTACTGTCATCTCACAAGATAGGGTGTCCAAGGCTTACTTACCATGATGTAGAAGAAAGGGCACCTTGTGGACAAGTTGAAATACACATACTGGTTGTTGTTTATGGTAACTTAAATGAGTGGGCCCAAGTCATGGTACAAGAAACTTTCCCATAACATCATAAAAACACATTGTGTAACAAGGCAGAGTGTTATGCTCGTTCTAGTAGAAACATTGAACAATTGGCTTTATATACCATCAAATTGGGCAAATTCATTCATGATGTGCGTCATGTGCACATCCCAAAACAGAGGCTCTATACTGCCACGTCGACCCTACTTTGCAACTCCACTCAACCAACTGGCACATGCATGCCACTTCACATTCAAGACTCACACCAGTGATGAAGCGTCGCATGACCACCTGCTACTAATTCTGCATCTTATGCATTGCACCATATACATTGCTCAAAAGCTTTAAACAGTTAACGCATTACATTCTTATTTCTGCAACCAGGATCTACACTTTGGAGAAAAGTATGAGTCAATTAACGGAGAAAATTACATCTCCGGCTAGAGATTGCGCAATTAAATGAAAGCAAAGAAGACATGGAAGAGATGATGGGCTGATGGCGCACGTGGCATTTCCAGTAAAATAGACCCATTTCCGATAGCATTTCAAAAGAGTGTTGAAGCAGATCTGTAAGTAACTTGTAAATATTGATTTTATACGAGGACTAAAAGGTTGCCTTTGCCACCTAAGCAATTTATTGCATCTCATATGCCGAAAAAAGTACTTTTTATTGCCATTGAAAGAGACTAAGCCAAATTATGAAGCTGAAAAAGTACCTACGGGGTAAAGATGTACATAAAATATGAGGACGAAGGTTAATATTCTAGAGACATTTGGTGCCAGTATCACAGAAAAGAAAGTAAACGAGCAATATGCATCATACTACAGAGCTTCATACTGGCACAGGCGTTAGAAGATGAGTTTAAACTTCCATAGGCGAGAAATTCATGAGGGATGGAACACGAGCTGAGCTTTGACAAAAATGGGAAAAAATAATCTTTGTCTCCTACGCAAAGGAACCATCTTCGCCTTTGCCTTAATCCGTATGGGGAAGCCATGCTCTCCGTCCAAACAGGCCTCGGGAGGCCCAACGATACTGGCCGACCGCCGTGACATCCTCAGCCGGCATGCGTCTCTTGGATGCGGATATGGAGGGCCACATGGCCACACGTCCCGGCCGTTGTCAGTTTTCGTGACAGGAGCCGCTACTTCTGTCAAGTAGATCCTCAATTGGTATCACAAGGGCTAAGTGAACCCTGCTTGCGAACAGCGTTCGCCAGACCCAGATGGTTAGCCATCGGAGTGCTAGCCAAAGCGCAGATAAGGATTTGAAATCAAGTTATCTCGGTCGGCAACCAATGGAAAAGTGCAGGGCATCTGTAAAGGAAACCGCCCACAAGATTCTAGTGCGACCAATTCTAAAGCCCTGATACGGAACTTAGAATCCTTATCAAGTTGTATGACAATACACAGCGAACAAATTCACAGAAACTTTAACCACTGCTCAGTTCATCAGTGCTGTTGCACAAGTGCCAGTGAAACATAACGATCCACAACACAAACGCATTCATTAGTAATTCTAGTAGCCAGATAATGCTGCGATCTCCTTAAATTTTACTACCCCTGTAACACACGCTAAGGGGCAAAACGATACAGAAATGGCAGAATTATGGGAGAGGATAATTGCGCCAATTCGTTACGATGATTAATTACCCAAGAATATAATAGATCCCCTGTGAGGAATACAGGGTGTACATAAAGTACGGGAACGCTTTCAATTATTTATTGCCCAAAAACCAAACACTGTACAGATATCATATATATGTCATTTTGAAGAGAAACCCAGGTTTTTTTTTCATGTATACCGGCACGGCGTAGTTTGGTAATTTGCCGAAAGTCAGCGCTAGTCGCAAACATGGCGAGTTCAGGTGCGGAGCGAGTTTTCTATGTGTTGGAGTTCGATAACAACAAGTGTGCTACAGCTGTTCAACGCATGTTTATAACCAAGTACGGTAAGAAGACACCAACAAGGAAGGCCATTTACCACTGGCACAACAAATTCGTTACGATGGTTTGCTTGTGCCCAGCAAAGAGAAGCGGTCGTCCCAGTGTGAGTGAAGTGAATGTGGAGCTCGTACGGGAGACATGTTGCAGAAATGGCTGATGCCTCAAATGCAATCGGACTCTCCGTTCATCTTTCAGCAGGATGGGACTCCACCCCATTTTTATCGTGAAGTTCGTGAGTACCAGAACACAGAGCTGCCGCATCGATAGATCGACCGCGCCACAGAAGGGGACAGCTGTTTCATGAAATGGCCTCCACGGTCACCAAATCTCACTCCGTGTGACTTTTTTCCGTGGGTACACGTTAAAGATCTGGTGTATGTACCGCCTCTACCACGTGATGTCGCAGAGCTCCGAGAGAGAATACGAGAAACGACTGCCACAGTCGACGATGCCATGCTGGGACGGGTATGGCAAGAATTCGATTACCGTATTGACGTCTGCCGGGTCACTCATGGTTCGCATATCGAATGTTTGTAAAAAAGCTTTCAGAGTTTCTCTTCAAAATGCAATACGTATGACATCTGTACAGTGTTTAGTTCTTGTGCAATATATAATTGAAAGTGTTCCCGGACTTTACGTACACCCTGAATTATAGGAGGCCACGCTTCTGCGTGATGCTGGATGGGGTCCGCAGTGCAGACAGCGAACACGACCGGTGCGTATTGCGAACTGCAGCGGACCGGGTCGGCTGCGGTTTGTGGCTAGCCGCTGCCACTCGACACTCCGCCGTCAGCTCCGGTGACTGTGCACACATAAATGATCTGCATGGCAACAGGAGGAGGCCTGCTTGGAAAATTCCACGTTTTTATAAATTTAAAACAGATGTAGAAAGTAATCTTTCTATTGACGAATCCAGTCCTTTGATATGGCAGCCATAATATTCTAGAGACAAGTGCGTAATATTTTTAAATAAACTGTTTATGGTGTAAGTAGCAGGCAGAACATTACACTAAGCTGTTCAGCTATTCACAAGAGTGACTATATCATTTTCATGGGAAGAAATTACAGAGGGTGTTCCTCAGTGTCTTATACTGGGCCCACAACTGTCCTTTCTTTTAAGCTAATCTGCTGGATACCTTGTCTGTGATGTACTCTAGTAAATGTAATACTGGCGCGGAAAGGAATTAAATGTGCATCTTTAAAAGTCTCTAACAGTTTGCTCTCAGATAAAATGCATGAAAGGAAGCACCACCGTTTTCAAATGAAGAGTGATGTTTTTCGTTTACAACGTTTTCTATACTGTAGGAGAGTTCTTGTATAAAAATTAGTAATCATCTTGAAAACTATGTCTTGCATGTAGCCATACAAATAGACATTTTAAGAAGTATTTGTAAGTTCTGATGAACTGAAACAAACGTGTATTGTGATTGTTTATGGAGCTCGTAACTAAAAACTGCAATCCGCTGAAACGTTGACGCGATCTTTCCTCCAACAGACATGGCCAATCACCAGGAAGGCAGGTAATTGTTGAAAGGATGCAGAGATCGGCACGCACTCTACAAAATATTTATACTAAAACATTCATAAGTAAGAATTAGAACAATAAGAGTAGAGAACACAATAATTGTACGCTAATGCCAATAAAAGGAGGATTAAGGTTCAGTGTCTAAGATCTAGCAGTTCAGCGTGTTCAACAAATTTGAAGATTTTTCCTTAACGGGATGGATTACGTACTACACAAAATAGTAAGTGTTAACCACAAGATAGATGACATACAACTATGTCCACAATTGAAACCAAACAGGGCTACAGTTGCCTGCACGTGACACACACGCCTGGGAGTGACGTGGGGTAATCACTACACAAAGGTTCAAGAGCTTTTCTGGTAATGAATCCCATTGATGAGGGAGACCTCTGCGGAGGTATGGAACATCTGTCACAGCAGCTGTCCGGATGGTAGTATGAAACAATCTTTCACAGAACTGTCTGGATGATACGCTAACCGAATGAATCACAGACGAGCTCTATGGCATTAAAATCGGGAGGCCTCATTGGCCAGTGCATGCTGTGGTTCATCTTCATCTGCAAGAAATCTGTTTACGAGAGCAGTTTCACACGCTGAGAAATGTAATAGTTATCCCAGCTACATCCCTGTTAAGGGTCACACATTTTCGTAGTGGTGTTCCTGATGTGTGTACCTTTAGGTGTTAACAACGAAAATCTAGACTTTCAAGATTGTTAAAAACTGTTTCTGGCGACACCAATACTGTAAATCATAAAAACTTGAGACGAGACTCGTTCTGCAAAGACTGCACAGGCTCATATGTTTACGCCACATTCCTCAGTTCTTGTATCGACCAAGGGTGAACGTTGTTGACTGCACTACTGTGAATGGAAAAGGCTGCTGACCTCCTGGATCTCCGACACACAGTTTATCGGGAATATGCAACACCTGAGCAGCTATGCAGTCTGATGAGAATTCCCTTGCTGACATCTTGGTTGGGGGTTGTTTGGGGAAGGATACCAGACAGCGAGGTCATCGGTCTCATCGGATTAGGGATGGACGGGGGAGGAAGTCGGCCGTGCCCTTTGAAAGGAACCATCCCGGCATTTGCCTGGAGCAATTTAGGGAAAGCACGGAAAACCTAAATCAGGATGGCCTGACGCGGGATTGAACCGTCGTCCTCCCGAATGCGAGTCCAGTGTCTAACCACTGCGCCACCTCGCTCGGTCTTGCTGACATCGTTGCATTTCATGGAGTATTTAAAGCCAGACATTAGTCCCGTTGTAGAGTTACGTCTGTCCTTTGTATTCGTACAAGGAAGACAACACAAGTGAAATGTGACAGCGTATGTGGAAAAATTGGAATCTAAAACTTCATTACAGTATCTTACAGACAATATTATTACCATCGGCAATTTTTTTTCGGTTCGTTGAATATTATAATGGAAACGTACAACGAGCTTCTTCTCGTCATTCGATACGTCTAGCCACAGTTTCATCTCTAGTGCTATTCTCTTCGTCTAATAGTAACGCCTAAATCAAAATTATTGTTTATAGAGCTGTAATGTTGTCCATTTAGGAAGTTATCGATAAATGAATCAGATCTCTGAGTGAGTCTAGACAGTATTTTAGTGACGCCAAAGGACAATGTACCTCATGTATGGCTCACCCTTAATTCAAATATTTTTTAAATTTCTTGTAAAGTTTACTAAATAACGTCTAAAACATTGCTTTACTAGAGACGATCCTAAGGCGAGGTTTCTCTATACGTACGTCAATTTCTCCCTTTGGGGAAAATTTATGGAAAAGAGAACGTAAGAGTTGCGTTCCGATCAGAAGTATTACTCACTTCCCTTCCAAGTGACAAAAAGAAAGAAAAGTATACGGAGTCCGCGAAACTTTCGTCTGTGGTGTATATGACTGTAGTACATCAACGTAATTGTTAGTGGAAAATAGATTCCTACTAACCATTAAATTGATGTGATGTGCTTCATATGTATAGGCAGCACCACAGAGGACAGCTTCGCGGACATCGATGGTTTTGGACCTTTTACTGAAGTACTCGTATAACGACAATATTCCGTTGAAATAGTGAAGATGGTGGACTGTACCACCGAAACCGGTTGCAAATAAATTAAAAGTAACACATACAGCTAAAGGTATTATCATTATTACACATACAGGGTTTACCACTCTTGACAAATACTGGTTAGTATTTAACGTCTCTTCAGCAATTACCAGTTGTTAAATCAATATCAACCAACCCCGGAGAGGTATAGCATCGATCTCATCGCCACAGACAGAAGGAAGGTTCGTCGCTGCACTCCACAGAATGCCAATGATTGAACGACTCTCAAAGTCCGATGAATGGTGGTAAACTGTACGTGCACATCCTCTAGGTATGGTTTGTTTCATTTCCACCTAACAGCAATGTTAGACATACCCAATAGCCTCGTGTATTGACACCGTTCTTCTCCTTCGAGACTGGATTTTTTTTTGGTACTGGAAATATTTTCGCATTAGAACGAAATTTTAACCAACAGATCGCATAGGCCTGTAATTAAAGTTTGGTTGCATCCGTAAAGGTATTCAACATGTAGGACTTCCCATTTTCGTGACCTTACGAATAATCCGGTATTAGTACCTCACTTCCGTAGATTTTTTTCTAATTTACCATGACACGAGTTTTCATTTATACTATTATAATATTATGTTACGAGCTGCCAGTACATGTGTGGTAGTTGTTTTGCTTTAATTTACCGCCGTGTTGGATTTTACAGAAAATTATTATTGGTGTTTGTATATTTTATGTATACGTGAGAACAACCATACATTTGACAAAGGTATCTAAAGCTTCTATATCTCTCATAGTGATGTGACAGCATAAATGCATCATGAGGAAACTATATCTGCTAACCTCTAAAAAACTTACAAGATGACGTGAAAAGCTTGCTATGTCTAATAAGGCGATAGTTCAGTACTGTTCTATACCACTGCGGCAGTTTAAAAAAATTACTCATGGTAGAACTGCTATTACCAAACTTATCGTTAACTAGATACGAGCGTTATTCGTACAATAAGTTCCGATTCGTCGCGAAATTGGTACCTGTGTGAAAATCAGAAACGTGTTTTTTTCCCACCAGTTAGCTATTCCTTCCACCTACTTCTCTGCATAGTCGTCTATCCAATTTAGACATTTGTCATAGTGTTACACCGACTTTACAATACTCTCGTCATATAAGGTAGCGCCTGTGTTTCCCGGCAGCTCTCTACGCTGGTATGCAACTCGTTGTCTGTGCCAAAATGTTGTCTTAATAGCCAGCGGTTCATGTGTGCAGAGATGAAAATTAGAGGTAGCCACGTTCCGGTTGTATGGTGGTCGATCAAAGATTACCCACGGAAAACGCTGCAGGAGCGTCATCATTGCCTCTGCTGTGTGCGGCCGAGAACTGTCATGAAGAAGGAAATGCGTGACAGTTACATCTACATCTACATCTACATGGTTACTCTGCAATTCACACTTGAGTGCGTGGGAGAGGGTTCATCGAACCATTTTCATACTACTTTTCTACCATTCCACTCTCGAATGGCGCGTGGGAAAAGGAACACCCAGATCTTTCCTTTCGAGCTCTGATTTCTCTTATTTTATTACGATGATCATTTCTCCCTACGTAGGTGGATGTCAACAAAATATTTAAGCATTCGGAAGAGAAAGTTGGTGATTGAAATTTCGTAAATAGATCTCGCCGCAAAGAAAACCTCCTTTGTTTCAGTGACTGCCACCCCAACTCGCGTATCATATCAGTGACACTCTCACCCCTATTGCGCGATAACACGAAACGAGTGTGGGTTGCATGAAATCAGGCGAAATCTCCCAGCATGCATCCATAATTTTCGGTACACACTACTTCCAAGGCATCTTTACGTGTTCACTGTGCTCCCAGAACTGAAAACAGCGAAGTGACGCGATCGATGGGGCATACTAGAAACACTGGTCAACACATCTGTGCAAAGCTTCACCAGCTTTTCACAGTGGTTTCTATTTCGCAACCGAGCGGAACTCAATTTCCCAATAACTCTTGTGACAAGAAGATGCTTCAGTTAAGCAAGAAGTACAAATTCTGGACTAGTAACTCATAATATATCCTACAAGTTTACTTATATGTACACTGTTCCACATTGCATAACACTTTTGGAGAACACCGAGGCAAAAAAGACAGTAGAGGTTTCATAAAGCTTTGGGTGGAGACATAATTGTTTCCAGCGGTTCGTTAGACCGCATTGAAATGAAAGGTTATGCTCAAGTTATCTGATCGTATTCATTCCATGAAAAAAACGGGGCAGTATTTGTGTCTGTTGTCCACCATCCCCGGATTTGATCATATTGAGACACAGTCGTCTGCTCTAGAAAAAAAGTTAAACGATCCGTTACCAACCTACAGTTTTTTTTATGAGGACTCATGTAGCATCTTATTGGTTACTTCATTCAGTACTGAAATCAATCTTTGGAGAATTCAAGCTGCGGGTAACGTGCACTGTATGGCCTACAGCATATTAGGTGTAGACGAGCTAGTCCGTAGCGGTGGATGGAGAGATTAGTTATTTTTACACTGTCGAGCTCAGCTAGTGAAGAGCTTACCAATAAATATATGATTATTTATCTATCAGTTCGTCCTTGTAGAGGACTAAACAGGAATAGCCACAAGCTTTCTAGGTGGTGGTGGTGGTGGTGGTGTGTTGGGGCTTATGGGCGCTCAACATCGAGGTCATCCGCGCCCTGACACACATTAAAAGAAACGAATGTGGACAGACCTAAGAAAACTAAAGCACACACTCAAACAAAGCAGGAAAAGAAGGAAAATGCTACCTAAGAAAGTAAAACCTAAGGAAACATAGCAACAAGAATGTCGCAGGAAATTGTTATTGGCTGGCCACTTACATCAAATATGGGCGAGCTTGTCACACAGTGAGCAAATTAAAATCCTCTCCCTAAAATCTTTGTAAAAACATTTGACAGGGCACAGAACTTTAAAACTTTAGCCACATTCGTCCGAGTGTTGCCTAAAAGAGATGGCAGGTCCGCTGGCAAGTCAGCCGCGACCCGCTGGTGCTTTCTAGGTTCTAGAAAGACATTTAACATGGAAGTACATAGAAAGCGACACAACAGCAGTTACTGAATCCCTGGTATCTGAAAATAGTTTGTTTATAGGTTTTCTAGAGAACTGTGTAACTTGGTACGATCCTGGTTTACTATAGCAGATAATTAATTGAGGAAATATTACCTTTACGTGTGTGCCGTATAGAGCGCAGACATTAGTTGTTTTACGAACATTGAATATCGCACACCATTATTCTGCGAGATATTAAGTGAAATCACATTTAGAGCGCTTCACTTGACTAGACATCATTTTTCTCCAATGAAATTGTTCGAAATCCTGAAGAGAGAAAAAGTGATGTATTCATACCTGTACCAATGATTCGATCTAACATATTTAAATGCCTGACAATTTGAAATAGATATTCTGCATGGCGCTTTAAGTAATGTCCTAACGTCGCCAGACGATTGAGAAAACTGACCATTCTTTCCTTCAAGCTTGGTAAGCTTTTATGAACTATGTTTCTTTAAGTTACTTGTATCAACAGTCGTTAACATTCTACAGTGTAAAAATCCTGTTGCTGTGGACGTGCTATATTTTGCGGCAACATTCCGCTGACCCAGAGGTATTGTTCCCAGTGCGTTTAAAACTGACAATGAGTTAATATACACCATAGAATGTGCACTAAAAACACAACAGCATAAACCTTCGCACTTTTAAGTTTAAAACCGTGTTAAGGAAAGCTTAACACGAGTCAATCCATTGACAACATCCAACCCAACATAATGACATGACTCATATAGGTAAGACAAAAGTTCCTCAACACACTCGTGACAAGAGTAAAATAACTGTCATTTTACGTCTGTGTGTAAGACAAGATTTTTACGACAGGCTTATTGATCCCCGTACATGCCATTTCGAGAATTGAGTTTTTGCAAGGTAAATTTTTAAGCAACACGAATGTCAGCCAAGACATTCTAAATGATACATTCTTCCCAAAGTACAACACATAAACTTTCCCAGAACTGCTTCGTTCCGACGTTTAAGTAGGTCACTGCAATCAGCAGTCGCTACAGCCCTTGACTGTGATAAAACGCAGATTTGGAAATGGTATTTCAGAAGATAGCTCCACACACTGTGTTGGCTTACGTATTTTTCTAATGCAGACACATCACATCTGAGACAATTAAAGGGCACCAAAATACGCTGGTTGACAAAAATGAGAAGCACCCAGAAGAACAGGAGGAAATGAAATGAAACTTCACGGGTTGAGGGGGAATGTGATGTTACTTCAGTGATTATAAAATCGAGTGAAATTTATAAAAAAGTTGGCAGTATGAGCTCGCGTATGAGAACGACGCCAGCACTGATTCGGTTGGGAAGGGTGTCATAAAGCCGTTGTACCCACTCCAGAAGCAAGCTGGCCTATAATTGTTGTAACTGGTCATTGATATACTTGGTATTGGCACTGGGAAAGAACTGGCGTCCAAGCTAGTCCCACGCCTCATTTCTCTGGTACATTTCTCGTAATCCCTGGTGACATAAATGAAAAGATCGTGTCCCAGTTTGTTGACGAGAAAATGTTAATAGGGCGCCGAGATTTCAGGTTGATATATGACCTAGTGTCCGACCGACAACATTCGTACTGACAGAAGACACCTGATTTGTTTGGATACTGATGAAAGCTGGTAGGAGTTCGTAACACTAATAAGGAAAAGGATTTAGAAGTAACAAAAACAAGAGATATATTCTGAAATCAGACTGGAACACGATACCATCACTGACATTACACATTAATAAAAGGAAATGCTGTACCATGAGAAGAATGTCTAGGCGACAAAGGAGGGGAGGGGGAGGGGAGACTTCGATCAATCACGTTCTGCAATCGTATGGCGAAGTACGATCTCCAAGGGAACGAAATGGCGATCGATAACGAGCGATATTGCTAAGCTCTGTTCAAATGAGTGAAACATTAAATGTACGAATGCATGTGGTGAATTTCTGTAGCAAGACGCAGTCGTGATTGGTTCCGAGGATGGTTGGTTGGTTGTTTGAGGTTAAAGGGACCAAACAGCAAGGTCATCAGTCCCTTGTTTCAAATAGACTCCATTCTGCTAACGGGACATCTCAGTATAGTCAGAAAAATAAAACGGATAAAGGGGAAACGTAAAAGGGCAGTCACGTTGTCATTAGTAAAAACAAATGAGGGAAGTTGGCAAGAGAACGAACCCAACACTATGCTGAAGCAGCATAGGCAAGACCACCTGTGACTTAAAAGGTACAACTGCTATAATGCAGAAAGTACGTATGGGAAAAGAAAAACTAACCAAGCCTTAAAAAGAAGGGGTAAAAACAGAGTAAAAGGGAAAGAAAAGAGGATTCCGGTCAGGGAGGTGAATCGGGAATCTCTGAACACTGCCTACAGTGGGAGACACCCAAACACTCACCGCCCTGCCCCAACACCAGAGGGAGATTAAAAACTTTAAAACTGAGAATAAAAACCACTCTCCCGGAGGAAACCTAGAACCAGAGAGACCATCCGGGAATCGTCAGCCAACATCAAAGGCAAAGTGTGGGGGAGTCTGTACTTAGCACGCAGAGCCAAAAGAAGGGGGCATTCAACCAAAATGTGGGCCACTGACTGGAAGGCTCCACAACCACATAGCGGGGGTGGCTCATCACGCAAAAGGAAACCATGGGTCAGCCTGGTATGGCCAATGCGGAGACGACACAGTGTGGTCGAGTCCTTGCGGGAGAGGCTAAAGGAAGAACGCCATGGGCCTGTATTCACCTTAATGGCACGAAGTTTATTAGACAGTGGAGTAGCCTCCCAAGAATTGGCCCATGACTGTGCAAAGTGGGATTTGATGTGAAGCCGTAAATCCGCTGCAGGAGGGGTTACAGAAAACGGGGGGTAAGTAACTGCTCCCCCAGCCAAACGATCAGCGAGCTCATTACCCGGGATACCCACATGGCCCGGGACCCATAGGAAGTCAATGGAACAAGCAGCACGGTGAAGATCAGCGAGATGGTCATGGATGGCAGAGACCAAGGGATGGCGCGAAAAACACCGGTCAATAGCAAGAAGGCCACTCATCGAGTCCGTACATAACAAAACGCGGTTGTGTTGGGATTGTTTAATAAAGGTAAGGGCCCGGGAAATTGCCATCAATTCCGCAGTAAACACCCCACATGAGGGTGGCAGTAGATGATTTTCCGTTCCAACAAAGGACGTGAAGGCATACCCAACATGATCAGCAGATTTAGAGCCATCAGTGTAAAAAACAACAGCATCCCGAAACTCCCATAAAATTTGGCGGAAAAAGGAACGGAACACCACCGGGGGGATGGAATCTTTCGGACCGCGGCGGAGATCCATCCGAATTCGAGGCCGAGGAACTAACCAAGGAGGGGTGGAGGGGAGGGAGCGAGGAAGACAGGACAAAGAAGGAAGCCGAAAATCACGGGTAAGAGACGCAAGGCGCAGCCCAACCGGTAAACCCGCCCGAGGGCGGGAGTCAGGCGGGCGACGTCCATGGTCTGGGAATAGGATAGAATAGGAAGGATGAGCGGGAGAAGAACGGATAGTAAGGGCATAAGACACCAGAAGCTGGGACCGCCGAACAGAAAGGGGGGGGGGGATCCCAGCTTCAACCAGGAGACTATCAACAGGGCTAGTAGGGAAGGCACCGGTGGCCAAACGGACACCACGATGGTGGACTGGATCCAGCACGTGCAGCGTGGAAGGAGCAGCTGAACCATAAACTTGACAACCATAGTCCAAACGTGACAGAACTAGAGCACGATAAAGACGGAGGAGGAGGGAACGGTCCGCACCCCAGGAGGAGTGTGCAAGGAAGCGAAGGACATTGAGTTTACGGAAACATCCTACCTTCAGGAATCTGATATGGGGCAGCCAAGTGAGCTTGTTGTCGAAAAGAAGACCTAGGAAACGAAACTGTGGAACCACAGGCAATCTTTGTGCAGCGAGATAGAGCTCTGGATCAGGGTGGACCGTAGTACGGCGACAGAAGTGGACCACCCGCGATTTTAAAGGAGAGAATTGAAACCCGTGGGAGAGGGTCCATGCAGAGGCACGCCGTATAGCCACCTGGAGCTGCTGTTCTGCAGATGGCATCGAGGAGGAACTAACCCAAATGCAGAAATCATCCACATACAGGGCAGGGGCGACCAAGGGACCGACAGAGGCCACAAGTCCATCGATAGCAATGAGGAAAAAAAGGACACTCAAGACAGAACCCTGTGGGATGCCCGTCTCCTGGGTCCGTGGAGAACTAAAAGCAGTACCAACTCGAACTCTGAATGACCGATGGATCAGGAACTGGCGGATAAAAATCGGGAGTGGGCCCCGAAGACCCCACTGATGAAGGGTTAGTAAGATGTGATGGCGCCAGGCCGTGTCATAGGCCTTGCGAAGATCAAAAAACACTGCAACCAAATGGCGGCGCTGGGAAAAAGCCTGCCGAACTGCGGATTCCAAGCGAAGCAAATGATCGATTGGAGATCGTCCCTCTCGAAAGCCACACTGGTAAGGGGACAATAGATCCCGAGATTCGAGGACCCAAGTGAGCCGACGGGCTACCAGCCGTTCAAGTAACTTACAACCAACATTGGTCAAACTAATTGGCCGATAGCTGTCAACAGATAGGGGGTTCTGACCAGGCTTAAGGACAGGAACCACAATGCTATCCCTCCACTGAGAAGGGAAGTCACCCTGGAGCCAGATACGGTTAAACACCCGAAGAAGATGGTGCCGTTGTGGAGCATTGAGATGTTGAAGCAGCTGGTTATGAATGGAATCTGGGCCAGGAGCCGTATCATGAGAAGCAGATAGAGCAGAAAGAAATTCCCATTCAGTGAAAGGTTCGTTGTAAGATTCTGACTCACAAGTGGTGAAACATAAGGTGACAGCTTCAGCCTGCTGTTTTGATGAAGGAAAGCAGCTGGATAGGAGGCCGACGCTGATGCCACTGCAAAATGGGTCGCAAGATGTTCTGCGAGAACTAATGGGTCCGTACAAATGCCATCTGGGAGGTGAAGGCCTGGGAGGGTGGACTGCCGATGGCAACCTTGGAGAGAGCGAAGTGTAGCCCATACCCGTGACAGAGGGACAGTGGAACCAAGGGAAGAAACGAATCGTTCCCAACATATCCGCTTGCTCTGTTTGATTAAATAACGGGCTTTAGCGCGAAGGCGCTTAAAGGTAGAAAGGCTGGCTACAGATGGGTGCCTCTTAAAGTGTTGCAAAGCTCGACGGCGATCACGGATGGCAATGGCAATGGCCGTACTCCACCACGGGACTTGCCGACGACGAAATTGTCCAGATGAGCGCGGGACAGCAAGGTTAGCAGCGCGAACAATCGCGTCAGACACGTCACGTAGGACGTCATCAATACAACCCGACAAAGAGGGAGAAAACTCGACCTGTGCAGTATATAGAGGCCAATCGGCGCGGTGGAAAGACCAACGAGGTAACCTCTCCATCGGGGAGCGGGAAGGGAGCGTGATAATCAACGGGAAATGGTCACTATCACAAAGGTCGTCGTGTGGCGACCAGTGTAATGAAGGGAGGAGAGAGGGGGAAGAAAGAGAAAGATCAATGGCAGAAAAGGTACCATGACCAGCACTGAAATGAGTAGGGGAGCCATCATTAAGAAGGCACAGGTCGTGGTCTGCAATAAATTGGTCGATAAGAAGACCTCGTCTAGATGGAAAGGCACTGCCCCACAAAGGATGATGAGCATTAAAATCCCCAAGGAGGAGGAAGGGAGGAGGAAGTTGCTGAAGAAGGGTGGTTAAGGCAGCAGGTGTAAGAGTCCTGTCAGGAGGGAGATAAAGATTGCATACTGTGACTGCAGAGTCTAGGTGGACCCTAACAGCAACTGCTTCCAATGTAGTTTGGAGAGGAATCCACGTGCTAGCAATGTCTGTACGGACCAACGTACAAACGCCACCAGAAGCCCGCAAGGGTCCGACCCGATTTCGACAGAAAACACGGAACCCACGGAGGGTCGGTGAGTGAGCATCAGTAAAATGAGATTCTTGGAGAACCACACAAGCTGCTGAGTAGGACGAAAGAAGGGATTTCAATTCCGGAAGGTGACGATAGTAGCCATTACAATTCCATTGGAGAACCACAGAACGATGGTTTAAATGAGGGCTGAACACGCTAAATCCAGTCATACCGCCGGGTCCCCACCCGTCACCGACAAGGAGGGGGCGACATCCATAAACGACAGGTCAGAATCCGGTTGTGAAGCCGGGGAAGGGACCTCCGGTGACACCAGAGGCTCTTTGTCCCGGGACTTATGTTTCTTCTTCTTTTCAGGCTGAGATCGAGGAGGGCTGTGTGGCATAATGGAGCCAGCTGCAGCAAGATCAGGAACAGAAAGAGACCGGGCGACCTGGGGGCCGATAGACCGCGGCTCTCGCGGTCGCCGCGCTGCAGCAGACCTTTGACCTGGAAGGTGCCGGGGAGGGGCATCCCGGGAGAGGCGCCCTTGACCGGCAGACGCCGAAGGAGTGGGACACTTCTCCGGCTGGGGAGGGGGAGCGGCGCCCAGAGGAGAAGGTGTGGGAGCCGCAGGGGAGGGGGGAAGGAGAGGGGTCCGGGACGGGGGTAAGGAAGGGGGAGGAAGGGATGAAGATGTAACCAAGGCGTAACTAGATGTCATGGACACAGGGTGCAATCGTGCATATTTCTTACGGGCCTCTGTGTAGCTTAAACGATCAAGAGACTTATACTCCTGTATCTTTTTTTTCTTTCTTATAGACTGGGCAATCTGCTGAACGTGGAGAATGACTACCATAACAATTTACACATACAGGAGGGGGAACACAGGGACTCCCCTCATGGAGTGGACGTCCACAGTCACCACAGAGAGGGTCCTGGGTACAGCGAGAAGACATGTGGCCAAAACGCAAGCACTTGAAACACCGCATAGGAGGTGGGATGTACGGCTTCACATCACAGCGATAGACCATAATCTTAACTTTCTCAGGAAGGGTATCCCCTTCAAAGGCCAGGATAAAGGCACCAGTATCAATACAATTATCTTTAGGACCCTTCTGAACACGCCGAACAAAGTGAACACCCCGCCGTCCGAGATTGTCCCGAAGTTCCTCATCGGTTTGAAGGATGAGGTCTCTGTGAAAAATCACACCTTGTACCATATTTAGAGACTGGTGAGGGGTAATGGACACGGGAATTGTGCCAAGATGGGTACAGGCACGAAGGGCCGCAGATTGGGCAGCCGAAGCAGTTTTTATCAGTAGTGAACCCGACCGCATCTTGCTCAGGGAGTCCACTTCGCCGAACTTGTCTTCAATGTGTTCCACAAAGAATAAAGGTTTGACACTGGTGAAAGTATCTCCATCAGTCCTGGTGCAAACTAGATAACGGGGGAAAGGTTTTGCCCCTAGACGACGGGCCTGACCCTCCTCCCAGGGGGTAGCCACGGAAGGGAAGGCCGAAGGGGCAAGAGAAGCAGCACTTGAGGAATCAGTACCACGCAGAGAGACGGCCGCAGCAGAGCGGCCAGAGGTTTGGACCCTTATGCGTTTCATCTGCATAGCGTCCGCCCTGATACCACCCACTCCGATCAGGGGCTCTCCTCACGGGCGCCACCCAGCCACAGCAAGGGCCGTCTGGCACGGCGGCCATTGCCGGGAGTTCCGATGCTCCAGGATGATGAGCAACCACTCCAAGGCATGCATGAGGAGGTCACAGCTCAGGTATCAGAAGTGTGATCCCTGTGTGTTCAGGGGGCTCAACCAAAAGGGTACATAGCGACCCCACCACACGGGCTGGCTACCGTGCTGGCTATGCACCCTAGCATCAGACAACGACGTAGAAGAAAAGGTGGAATATACTAGGAGGGCACACGTCGGAGACACTAGGTAAGGTGCTCTTCCCCAAATGGCTCACACTACGGAAGAGAAATTTTGGAATGGAGGTCAAACCCCAGAGGGGGACCAAGGAATGCCAAAAGGAGGAGATGATTACGCAACAAAGCCAGAGTGTAAAACCAACAGAACCAGGAGGATAGCGGGGGCCAACATAAGCAAGGACACCAATAGAGGGAGAGGAGATGGCGAGGGGAAAGGGGTATGGAGGGGAAAGGAGGGGAAGGGAAAGGAAATGCAGCCCGGGAGAGAAAGAAGGCTGCAATGGCTCGGGGCCCCGTGCTCGCGACGCACGTATCCACGAAAGAGTTGTGGACCCCCTGGGGGGGGGTTCCGAGGAAGATCCGACAGAATGGGCAGATGTGGCCGTGGCCAGACCTTTCAAGGACAGGCTGGCGCCACACTCCGGCCACCTTGCGACTTCATAAGATAGTGCCCGTGCCAACCTCGTCAGAGTGTAAGCGGCTGGCGCTCGCTTGGTGGGCTGTAGAAAATGTCCACTTTCGTATTGCCTCGAAGATTCTCTACACTGGCACAGTGTCAACCGGGCTTTTTGTATTCCTATGCAACTCGCGAACAAGAAGGTCCTTCTTTCAAACTTGAATCGTTTTTATCAGCAGCCGCCGTGTCGAGTAAATAATTAACTTCCCTCAAAATGTCCGTTTCCTTCGCTGAGTGGTAATGTGTTGCCGAGCAGGCAGCGGGCCCAGGTTCGATTCCCGGCCGGGTTGGGGATTTTCTCCGCTCGTGGATTGGCTTCTGTGTTGTCCTCGTCATCCTTTCATCATCATCACCGGCACGCAAGTCGCCCAGTGCGGCGTCAACTGCCGAACTTCCCCGGATGTGGCCTCCCGGCCATCAATGCCACATGATCATTTCATTTAATTTCATTTCTCTCAAAATGACAGCAGGCGAAATCTCTTTCCAGATTTTGGTTCTGCAGTATTTCGGCAATTATTGTTACAGAGCTTTTTTTACTCTCTGACATTTGTTTATGCTCTAATTCACAGCTGAATTCTTAAGTACTTCAAAACAAAATTTATATGTGAATTATGAATACATCAACGGGTTATTTGTCATCAAATGGTCCTGAACGGTCTTTTGACGTGCTGATTTCTACTCGACGCATCCTTTTTTTCACTCTTGTACAGCCTCCAAGCACACATGCTGGTACATGTCGGTCTTTGGAGGTTACATAAAATGTGGTGTTACAACATGTTCCATCGGGCACAGATCAGGAGTATCTCAACATCACGCAGATGGTTCATACAGGCATGTGCTATGTGTGGACAAGTATTGTCCTGCTGCAGAAGGCACTACGACTCTGTCACATGAGAGGAGGCACATGAGGATGTAGACTATCCGTGACGTACCAATGTACCATCAGTGTTCCTTCAATCACTAGCGGCTGTGCATGAAGTCATACCCAATGGCTACCCACACCATCACATCAGGAGTAACACCAATGTGCCTCTCCAAAACATTGGAAGAATAGGTTCCCTTAGCAGGTCACCCCCATACTGACCGACAATGCTTATCCAGAGTAGTGCAGAACAGCGATTCAGAGTAGTGCAGAACAGCGATTCATCGCTGAACAGTCCGCCCCGGTAGCTGAGTGGTCAGTGTGACAGACTGTCAATCCTAAGGGCCCGGGTTCGATTCCCGGCTGGGTCGGAAATTTTCTCCGCTCAGGGACTGGGTGTTGTGTTGTCCTAATCATCATCATTTCATCCCCATCGACACGCAGGTCGCCGAAGTGGCGTCAAATCGAAAGACCTGCACCAGGCGAACGGTCTACCCGACGGGAGGCCCTAGCCACACGACATTTTATTTATCGCTGAACACAAGGTGTTGCTATTCATGAGCAGCCCATGATTCCTGGTCTTGGGACCTCTCTACACCCAGCCATTTGTGCTATGGCGTTAATGGCACGGTTCTAGGCGCTCAGTCCGGAACCGCGCGACTGCTGCGGTCGCAGGTTCGAATCCTGCCTCGGGCATGGATGTGTGTGATGTCCTTAGGTTAGTTAGGTTTAAGTAGTTCTAAGTTCTAGGGGACTGATGACCACAGATGTTAAGTCCCATGGTGCTTAGAGCCATTTGAACCATTTTTTGTTAATGGCAGTCTACACATCGAAACGATAATTCTATAGTTCGACTGCTACTAGTTTCCGCCCAATGGTGAGGAATGGCACAGAATGTTGTAGAGAGTCCATTACTTATCCTCGGATGGAAGGTGTAGCGATCCTTCCTTGTGTAATTACACGTGGTCGACGAGAACCTAGATAGTGGGTATGAGAGTCCTCACATTTTCATGTAGCCCAAAGTCAGGCCACCGCCACATCAAGATGCCCCACAACTCTGCATACTGCACGGTTCGACCAGCTGCCCAAATGGAGTCCCACAATGAGGCCCATTTAAAACTCTTTCAGACACTGTCAACGCTGACTCACGTGAGCACACAACACCTCTGTATGCTTCAAAGTATCACTCAACATCTGACTCCATTCAGGGCCCCTATATGCTCTACGGAGCCTGATAACAACACTAATACATCCTTGTTGCTGTTCTACCTATCAAAGAAAACTCTAACTCTTAGTCATCTATATATCCGACATTGATGTGGGAGTGTATGAAGTTAAACTGACATCTGATCATGATAGCTGGATGCTCCACTTTTTGTCAGGCAGTGTATATTGGAGCAGAGAATGGGGACATTTCTCATCCTGTAAACACTTCTGCTCATCCAAGATATGTTCATCATCCTCTTAGCGACATATTTGTTGCCATCTGTTGTGGCCACAAACATCATCCCAGTTGTATTTTCACTGAACTGCACAGATACAAGTACTGCAGTTGCACACTTCATTGTAACACTAGGCGATCTTTCACTATTTAACTTACGTTTTTTCCATGGAATAAGAGTTTTCCTTGTTTACAAGAGTTCTGGCAGCTCATTTTCTTTCAAGCACTACGAGGATAACATCATTCTGTACCAGCAACTGTTCTTTCCTGGTGTCTCAAGACATATCACGCATATCAGTAATCCGTTATGTAACCTGACATTCAGTGTCTACTCAGAAATGCGCCCCACTAAGCTACTCCTCAAAGACTTAAAGTCACTGGGAATGGTACCATCGTCTATGTTTGCGGTCTTGTTCTGCAGCAGTAACATACGTACTGGAATCTCCGCTTAATCACATCAGTCTTAGAATTTTTTAGGGGATGGTAGCATTAGTTATCATTCTACTACGAAAAGAGTGAAAATTCTACGTTACCCGTGCATCCATGTGGGGTGGTTTCGATTTAAAGGTCACACCCGCCTACAATAACGGTAATACGAGGGTTGACTGAAAAGTAATGCCTCCATCTTCGTAACTCTTCAACAGTTGGCAGCATTGGTATTCGGCAGTACTGGCTTCTTTACAGCTCCAGTTGGCGGGAAGCCTTAGCATTGTACGGTTGTGTTGCTACAGTGTAAAATATGGAACCCTGCGCAGAAGTCGGTCAACCAGATTTAAGCAACGTGCAGTTATTGAATTCTTGACAGCAGATGGTGTCACCCCGAAGGAGATCCCATCCTGCACAGATGTTCCGATAGCCAAGCAAAGCAAGAATGTGACCCACACGTTCTTGTGAAACGCGGATTGTGCTTGCAATCTGAGTGAATCAATCTGCCAACATTTTGCTTGTGAAACTCGGTGGTTGCTGTCACAGTACGTCCAGCTCTTTTGTCTCTCACGCAGGTCAGATGTTCCCGCCTGGACATCTTTAAACTTACTCGCCCAACGACGCACACTACTCACATCATCACAATCACAATAAACTGCTTTCATTCTCTGATGAATCTCCTTTGAGGTGACACCTTCTGCTGTCAAGAATTCATTGATTGCACGTTGCTTAAATCGCATTGACCGATCGTCTGCGCAGAGTTCAATACATGACACTGTGACAACGCAACCGTTCAATGCTAAGGCTTCCCGCCAACTGGAGCTGTAGAGAAAGGGTACGGAACAAGCAAGTACCTGCCGCATACCAATGCAGCCAACTGTTGAAGGGTTACGAAGGTGGAGGCATTACTTTTCAGTCAACCCTCGTAGAAATGATGCACAATACTAGCGACTACTATCTTGAATGTGTTACACAACCATAGGACGTTTTTTGAGCTTAAGCATACTGAAGTATCTCGAGCGGAATGAAGTCCATGCGGATCAGCATCGGTTCCGAAAAGTTGTCTTGAGAATCTCAAATTGAACTTTTCTCTCAAGACATCCTGAAACCTATAGAGCAAGGCAGTCAGGTAGATGCAATAATTCTTTACTTCCGAAAAGAATTTTCTAAATATAAGAATAATTCTTATTAACGAATGTCATATGGGATATGGCGCGAAGTTTGTGACTTGATTGAGAATTTATTGGTGGCTGGAGAGTCAACAACAGATGCAGAAGTAACTTTAGGTATGTCGGATGGAAATGTGTTGGCACCCTTGCCGTTCATTTTATACATAAATAGCCTGGAGGACAATACTAATAGTAACCACAGATGTTTTCAGAAAATGTAGTTGTCTGTAATGAAGTACTTTCTGAAACAAGCTGCAATAATTTGACCCACACAGTTTCTGATAAGATTTCTAAGTGACACAAAGATTTCAGACGTGTTTCAGGTGTTCACAAATGAAAAATTGTACGCTTCACAAAACGAAAAAAACTTAGTATCCTCTTCCTACAGTAACAGTGAGTCACATCTGCAATAAGGAAACTCATAGAAATACACAGAGCCACTTTTTTTAGGGATATGAAATGGAATGATCGCTCAGTCTTAAGTAAAGCAGGTGGCAGACTTCGGTTCATTGGTTAGATGCAAGAAAAAGTCATAGAGTCTACAAATGAGATTGCTCACAAATCGTCCTAGGATACTGATAAATGTGTGGGACCCACACCAAAGAAGACTGACAGGGAAAACTGAAAGTACACAAAGAATGGCGCGCAAACTATCACAGGTTTGTTTGATCCGCGGAAGAGCGTCACGGAGGTGACGAAAAAGCTGAATTGGTAAATGCTTGAAGATATATGCTAACTATCCCATCAAAAGCTACTTACAAACTTTCCAGCAACAAAATTAAGTGAGGAAACTAGGAATTTACTACCAGTACCTAATGTATCGCTCCTGTACGGACGTGAAGACAAGATTAGATAAATTATAGCGTTCACAGAGGCAGTTAAGCAATCATACGCACTCCGTACCCTGCTGAAACAGGAAGACACTTTAAAATATGGTACAATGGGAACCACCCTCTGCAGTGCACTTCACAGTGGTTTGCAGAGTATATATGTAAATATGGGTGTACTGTGCATACTATTCTTTGTAAGCTGATTATAGCGCGATGATTGTGTGGTGTCGAGATACCCATTCTAGCAAAAGCAGGTGAATCTTTGAATGTTACTGAGTGAGGTGGCGCAGAGCTTAGTACACTAGACTCGTTTTCGGGAGAACAACGGTATTAATCCGCATCTGGCCATCCATATTTCGGTTTCCCATGATTTTCCTAAATCGCCTTACGAAAATTCCAGGACGGTTCCTTTGAAAGAACACAGACTATTCCCTTCCTCATCCTTGAACCAATCCGAGTTTGTGTTCCATCTCTAATGACCTCCATTTTGACGGAGTGTTAAACCTTAACCCTTCCTTGCTTCTTCATACGTTGTGCTGTGTAAGACTGACTTGATAGCTAAATATTGTAGCTGCTAGTTTTAAAATCAATTCAATATCTCAAAAAGTGTTTCGTCTGAGTTACACTATCCCACATTCTGAAAGTGTTTTCTTTTTTTTTTTTAATTCATTGCCAACTATGCAGGATTTTAGTGTAAATAACCACTGACAAATGATAAGTCAGTGAGGGATATTTATGTTCAGATATCGGGAGGGAACTGATAACCTTATATAGCACTATCATGTGCCAATCCCCTTCATCGTACGCTGCAGCGCTAGACATATTTGATCGTTGCTGCAGAACATATTTAGTGTTTCAACTAGAAGATTATTTGTAGGATAGTTTCCGTCTCTCTACAGTACAAACAGTATTCTGTTCTTCAATGACTGTAACACCGTAAATAAATGCCTGTTTTTCCAGTCATGAGTCACATAAGAATACTCTACTTCTCGTCACTCCCTACACTGGGCGTTTTACATTTGAGGCACACATTTGCGAAGCTGAATACTTCTGGGGAAATGGACAATCGGTGACATACAGAACCTGGACAATCAAGACTCCAGCCACCCCTGTGACAACAGTGGAATGTAGGCAAGAGAACAGTTTGGCAGCAGTTTAATATCTTTGCTTTCTGGTAAGGAGAATATCCATGAGTGTAGCTTTTACTGTAAAGTATTCTATCACGCTATTTGGATAGCAGATTCTTTTTAGTAGCATGTCGATTTCGTCTTCAGTTCTAACTAAACCTCTGGAAATCAGGTGTTTTATAGTTCATAGCGTCTATGTTTTCGATGTGACATCTCAAGCACTACATTTCTAATTTATGTACGCTGAAGTATTAAACCAATACTTTGTCCAGAAGTGACAGGTTACTGAAAAAACGGCTGCCGAGAAGTGTCTTGTCTGAAAGTAGTTCACAAAGCAAACTGATAGCTTATCTATGGCATCTCTCTGAACTTATCAGTAGGTTTAGGAATTTCCATCGGTTAATTGCTTTGGGAGGAAGGAGGGTCCTATTTCGATGTTTAACATTAACAGGTTGGGGAGGGGGGAGGAGGTGAAATTGATATCTGTTTGTAGAGGGCGTTTCGTATACGATGGAACCACTGACCACCACTGGGTAGTGAGTTCTGTGGGTATTACTATCGGGGAGGCAGTCTCAGATCGCTATCGCTGCATATTCCCCACCCCTTTCCTTTAACTGTAATAGGTGGCATATCAGTTTGAACCGTACTTGTCACCACTGGGTAGTGAGTTCTGTGGGTATTACTATCGGGGAGGCAGTCTCAGATCGCTATCGCTGCATATTCTCCACCCCTTTCCTTTAACTGTAACAGGTGGCATATCAGTTTGAACCGTACTTGTCACCATAGGAGTGCCCTTGAAGAAAAACGTTGCGTCATTTATCACTTCTGCCAAGTGTGTCACAAACGTCTGCCTACATTACTGTGCTAAAACTAAGGCTGAATTCTTATTAAGTAACGGTAGTGCATCAACTGATCAATTCAGACACTCTCATTCGACGTTAGAACAGCAACTCACTATGGGAGTCTCTGCATGATGCAGAGGTTTGATCCCGAAAAGCTCTTTTTCTAATGAAGCATTTATTGAGATACTTGAAATCGCAGAAAAAAATCGATATTGAAGTTCTGAAAATCCTCATTAGATACATCAATAGCCTCTGGATAATATGAAAATAGAGTGTGGTGAGAAGTATAGCTATTTATGTTCTGGAACATTTTGCTTACATTTGTGATTGACGAAAACTAACTGTGGTAAACGAGCAGTGTGATGCTTTTGTCAGCAGATTTTTCAATTCTGGACATTTCTAAATTCTTGGCATGTTACAGCAAAACTGTAACAAACTGCCCTTGTTACAGCAAAACTGTAACAAACTGCCACGTTACATCAAAATTGTACCAAACTAGCCTCTGTACTGTCTTGTCATTTAAAATTCATATCACAACATATTTCCTATCATTCTCCATTACTACGGCCACACAACATTAATGACCACACAGCACTAAAAAGGAACCCCCACAAGTTGACACCCTCAGTAACTGAGACCCCTAGTAGCTGTTCCCCCCCCCCCCCAGTAACTGACACTTCCCAGCAGCTGACACCCCCCAAGTAGTTGTCTCCCGCCCCTCCCCCCCCCCCTCCCCCCTCCTTCAAGTAGCTGACAGACCCATATACTTTGTGAACATATATTGGCCAAGTACACACACACACACACACACACACACACACACACACACACACACATTATGGACTTCAGGACTATAACCAGCTGGGGGAACCACATCTTGTGGAGGCCAGTGAGGGAGATATCTCCTCACATCTCAAGCTCTCTGCTGAGAGAGAGAGAGCGAGTAGGGTGAGAGGGGACGACGGAGATAGAGAGAAAGAGAGAAAGAGAGACGACACATGTCAAACTTGCTAATTTTACATTGCATGAGGCAAAAGCAACACATTAGTGGGGAGGAATAGCTCAAACAGAAAAAGTTTTAGACGTAAAATTTATTATAAAATTTTTTCATACTATGTTTCAATGTATTGCATGAGGCAAAAGCAACACATTAGTGGGGAGGAATAGCTCAAACAGAAAAAGTTTTAGACGTAAAATTTATTATAAAATTTTTTCATACTATGTTTCAATGTAGAACGTTTTTACATACAATGATTTCACACATTCATATGCCCATCGAAAAGTCCACACCAAGATAATGAGAATATCAGTTTAATCATGAAGGAATATGTGAATTCACATAAGTCACAAACGTTACAGTGACCTCAAATGGTTCTTGTTGTGGTCTTCAGTCAGAAGAATGGCTGGATGCAGCTCTCCATGCTACTCTATCATGTGCAAGCCTCTTCAACAACGTAAGTCCGTTTCAGTCTCCTTAACTGTATTCACTTCTTAAACTCCCTCTAAAATTTTTACCACCCACACTTCCCTCCAGTGCTAAAGTGACGACCCCTTGATGTCTCAGGGGGTGTCCTATCAACCAATTTCTTATTTTAGCCAAGGTGTGCCATGATTTTCTTTTCTCCTCATTTCTATTCAGTATCTCCTCATTAGTTACATTACGTATCTACCTATCTACAGGACGCCAATCATTGAACTCTATGAAAAAAAAAACGTAAACTAGTTACAAAAAACGACGTGCACACACTTTATTCAACATGTAAACGTCATTACAGATGCTCGGATTTGGGTTATGACATGAATAGCGATGCTGTCGTGGACCTCCTGAATGGATGTTTTCAGCTCAGTAATGGTTTTGGGGTTACTGCTGTGCACCTAGTCTTTAATACAGTCCCACAAAAAGGAGTGTTCAGTTCCGGAGAATATGGCGGCCAATCGAGGCCCATGTCAGTGGTCTCTGGGTACCCCAGAGCCAGATTGCGGTCCCCAAAGTGCTCCTCCAGGACATCAAAGACCCTCCAGCTTACTCCGTCTTGCATGAACCACATCTTGTAGAAATCACGGTCACTTTGGAAAATGGGGATGAAATCATGTTCCAAAACTTTCACGTACCATTCGGTAGTGAGCAGTCTAGGAATATCGCACCGATTATACCGTGACTGGACATTGCACACCACACAGTCACCCGTTAAGGGTGAAGAGATTCCTCGATCGCGAAATGCGAATTCTCAGTCCCCCAAATGCGCCACTTTTACTTATTGATGAACCCATACAAATGAAAGTGAGGTTCATCGCTAATCCGAACCCTACAATTTCAATCATGCCGCACCATCAACTGCGCAGTCTGAACGTCCTAACGCAAACCGTTCAGAAGTTATGACGATTTTATTTCATATATTTCAATAATCGTCACCCTGTACCTTTCACAACCAATAAATTTTGGTCAGAGTCCATATCTGCCCCGAAAATGTCTTGCAGTTTATTATCTGGTTCCAAAATCTCTGTCTCAGCACATTATAAACAGTTTGAAACCTTCCAGTGTCTCCAAGTCTCTTTCACGCACACAACCTTCTTTTACGAATATTAAACGAAGTGCTAGAGATGATTATGTTATCCTCAATACAAAATTCAACCAGATGGCTTCATCTTTTATTCCTTTCCCTCAGTTTGCATCCTCCTACTATTTTTCCTTCTCTTCCTTCTCCTAAAATCGAATTACAGTGCTCCATTACAATTAAATGTTCGTCTCTCTTCACTATCTGAATACTTTGTTTTATCTCATCGTGTCTATCTTGGTTACGATAACGCGTTTACTGTACTGTTCACAGTAGCTTATCCAGATTCCTATTATCTTATTAATTATTGGTCCTACTCCTGCATTACCCCTATTTCATTTTGTATTTATAGCCCTGTACTCCTTGACCAGAAGCCTTGCTCCTCCTGTCACCGAACTTCACGAAATACCACTGCATCTCACTTCGAACCATTCTTTTGCCTGTTTAAAAATTTTCTAATCTACCTGTCCGATTACTCGGCGTCAAATCCTGAACTTTCTGGGGTCGTGTCCCCAGACATCATGTCGCCAGTTACTTGGGCTATCACTAGATGTCACACTGAAGGAGTCATCTTTAAACTGTGGCAGTACGTACGAACGGGCGAAAGCCGAGTGCAAACTCCCGTTATACCTTTGGAACTGAGGCAAAAACGTAAGATCAAATTGCGGAAAATACGGTAATAAACATATTTTGAATTATTGAATGCTTTCTGGACCAATAATACATCTCCCTAGCGTTATTTTCACTAACAGTATATAGAGTTCAATGTTGAGAATGTAAAACATATTGATACGGGTAGGCCTACTTATTTCTGGTTTGAAGCTTCTTCGGGAGAATCACTGAACTGACAACAACGTAGACTGAATTCCAATATTTTAAGATTTGTTTTCCACATAAAGTGCAAGAAGCTAAACATGAAACACACATTACGCAGATTAGGTAAAACCGCACAATAAACATTAATGTCTCTATTTAGACAGTAAATCTGCGTTTATGCTATGTCATGAGTCTACAAAATTTATAGCCTAAATTATTGTCGAGGCGATTTCTTCAGGAAAATTTCTTCAACCAGACACTTATTTACAGTAAACAGTGCTACTGCAACCAACTACAAATGCGAGGAAAAACAATACGTGCTCACAATTTATCAGCGCCAACAGTCAGCGGTAATAGCGAAACCGAAGCAAAGCTTGGTAGTCAGGATCGTGAAAAAACTGAGATTGAGACCTTTCGTCACCATCAGTGACTGGGAGATACAGCCGTCATAAACTCTGGCAGTCGCGTACACGAAATTTTAGAGCTGTAGTCCATCAAAAATCAATGCGTTTCCATTCTTGGTGAAATAAATAACGTTTACACAAACAAACTAATACAGTCACGTAAAAGGTTGACGGAGACTGTGAACAAAGTGAAAAAGCAAACAAATATCATGGCAGGCATCCCTCACGTAAATCATCTAACAGAATCTAGTGCCGTACGCGAAAATTCAAAAGGCTGGACTGCACGGAAATATCTGCCAGTCAACTGCAAAAACATTTTTTCGTGAATATTCTATATCTCCTCCATTTACTGCTAATGCCCAATAACTTCTTCATCGCATGGAGAAATCAGCATACAAAATGCACCAGTATTATTAGTGAAACGTCCTGGCAGATTAATCTGTGCGGAAGTTTTACTTCAGCGTACACACGCTGCAGAGTGAAATTTAATTCTGGATTGTTACTGATGTATACACACATCATGTCATTTCTCACGTCTGCATCAAATTTTAATTTGTTTCATGTGACTCATTTCATGTGACTCATAGCTGAAAATAAAATGATGTCATTTTCATTAGAAAATTAAGATTAAATATTTCTTTATCATAATTTCCACGTGACAAAAAATATAGAATTTAAATAGAAGCAAGAAACGTTTGATGTGAAGGAAGATTTGAACCTGACACCATTATAATAAAAGCTTCAACGTAATTCACTGACCTAAGAATATCAACCTACATTTTAGGTATTGTTTTGCACTTAACAGCGCTCGGAAATTACCTCACTTTTAGAGGGAAGTTCTACGGATTTTTTTCTTTTTTGAAATTGTGCCGCACAGATTAGGCTTTGTTTTGCGTTTGTCAGGGCTCGGAAATGGTCTTATCTCAGTTTTAGAGGCAACTTCTTAGTGTTTTTTTCTTTTTTGAAATTGTGTCCCACAGTTTCAGTAAACTGGTGTCTGGGCATAGATTTTCAAATCCTATAAATATGCATAAAGGAAATCGTACAGGGCCAGTCCAGAAGGTTCCCTCATACATACTGAGCGGCGTGACGTCACGAGCCGTGCCCCAGAAAGTTCAGGATTTAACGTCGAGTGTCCGATTAAGGGATATAACTTTCCATGCTTTAATCCACAGAATGCAATTTTTGCTTTTAACTGATGATAGCATCCTCCTCAGTAGCTCCCGCCTTGAGATCCGAATGATGGACAGTTTAACCTCCGGAATATTTTACCCAAGAGAATGCGAACACTTAGTCATATAGTATAGCTGCATGCTGTCGGGAAAAATAACGGCTGTAGCTTCATTTTGTTTACAGTCATCCACAGTACCAGCCTTCCAAGGCCACGTTAACTGATGTTACAAGGCTACATCAGTCAATCATCCAGATTCTAGGCCCCTTAACTACTGAAAAGGCTGCTGCTTTTCTTCAAGAACCACACTTTTGTCTGGTTCCTCAACAGACAAGCTCCATTGTAGTCGGACCTATGGTATGGCTATCTGTATCACTGAGGCGTGCAAAACCACCATACGATGGCAAAATCCTTGGTTCGTGGGAGAAGTAGCTCAAATTACAATCTACAATTACAATTTAAATTTACACACACAGGTTTGTCACGTATTTACATTTTCTACAGTTATTTACTATAAAATCAATCATCATATTTCATTTGGTACTGATCCCAAGACAATGCATTTAATTCATCTGGAAGTATCATAAATTTGCCATCCTGTGCAGATCAACTCAGTTAGTGTTACATGATAGTAGAGACAAGATGTTGCTATGACTGAACCAGAAACTCCACAGTAGTTTCTGCTTCCAAATCCAGCTCAAACTGCCCGTAATCTTCAGTGTTTAACTTATTAGCAGAATACTGTTTTATACCTTATGCTCCGCGCACTTTGTGCCCAGACACGGTCTTGAGAGCATATATTTTTGCTTGTAGATGGACAAATTCTGTAGTATGTTCACCATTAAGTTCCTCTTTCATCAAACAACCCTCTTTTTTCCTTAACATCGGAATATTGCGTTTGTTATTTGTAGGGAAACCGGAAGTACGGAGCCTTGCGTGCACATCACTCTTGATATTCTCGTAGGTATATGGGTTTTTAATGTGATAGATTAAATTATCAGTGCCCTTTTAGCAGTTTTACATGATCTTGTATCTTGTATTTTAATAAATCTTTAATTTTAATAATTTTAATAATTTAATTAATTTTAATAAAGCTTGTATTTTAATAAACGTTTAAATTTTGTGTCGAATTGTTTGTGCTCTCTGGAGATTAGTTCAGACGTTCTTTGCACAACAGTATTTAGCATGGATAGGGACTGCGACTGCTATGTTCGGAAGCGGGCTGAGTTGGCATCCCTTCGCTCCCAGTTTTAGGCAGTGTTGGCTTCGGTCACACAGCTTGAGGCTGTTGCCAATGGGCATCACTGTGGGGGTCCGGATGGGGGTGTGTCGTGGATGGCCAGCTCGTTCCACGCATCCCCCGATCGGACTACGGCTGTGGCTGCCCGAGATACTGCCCACATTGAGGCTGACCCCTCACCCATGGTAGAGTGGGAGGTATCTTGAAGTGTGGCAGGGGGCCAAAGACATTCCGGAGGGGTGAACGGAAGGCCTCTCCAGTTTGTCTGACGAAGCGGTTTCAGGCTCTGTCTCCGGCTGATACTGATCTTCGGCCGGACATGGCTGCTTGTCCTGTTCCAGAGGTTGCCCCTCAGGCTGCAAGATCCAGGCGGTCGCAGAGGGTGGGCTTACTGGTAGTTGGGAGCTCCAACGTCAGGCTCGTAATGGGGCCTCTTAGGGACATGGCAGCAAGAGAGGGGAAGAAAATCAATGTGCACTCCGTGTGCATACCGGGGGGAGTCATTCCAGATGTGGAAAGGGTCCTTCCGGATGCCATGAAGGGTACAGGGTGCACCCATCTGCAGGTGGTCGCTCATGTCGGCACCAATGATGTGTGTCGCTATGGATCGGAGGAAATCCTCTCTGGCTTCCGACGGCTATCTGATTTGGTGAAGACTGCCGGTCTCGCTAGCGGGATGAAAACAGAGCTCACCGTCTGCAGCATCGTCGACAGGACTGACTGCGGACCTTTGGTACAGAGCCGAGTGGAGTGTCTGAATCAGAGGCTGAGACGGTTCTGCGACCGTGTGGGCTGCATATTCCTCGACTTGCGCCATAGGGTGGTGGGGTTTCGTGTTCCGCTGGATGGGGCAGGAGTCCACTACACACAGCAGGCGGTTACACGGGTAGCAGGGGTTGTGTCGCGTGGACTGGGCGGTTTTTGTAGGTTAGATGGCCTCGGGCAAGTACATAAAGGGCAACAGCCTCAAAGGGTGCGGGGCAAAGTCAGGACATGCGGGGACCAAGCAGCAATCGGTATTGTAATTGTAAACTGTCGAAGCTGCGTTGGTAAGGTACCGGAACTTCAAGCGCTGATAGAAAGCACCGAAGCTGGAATCGTTACAGGTACGGAAAGCGGGCTGAAGCCAGAGATAAATTCTGCCGAAATTTTTACAAAGGCGCAGACGGTGTATAGAAAAGATAGATTGCATGCAACCGGTGGTGGCGTGTTTGTCGCTGTTAGTAGTAGTTTATCCTGTAGGGAAGTAGAAGTTTATAGTTCCTGTGAATTATTATGGGTGGAGGTTACACGCAACAACCGAACTAGGTTCATAATTGGCTCCTTTTACCGATCTCCCGACTCAGCAGCATTAGTGGCAGAACAACTGAGAGAAAATTTGGAATACATTTCACATAAATTTTCTCAGCATGTTATAGTCTTAGGTGGAGATTTCAATTTACCAGATATAGACTGGGACACTCAGATGTTTAGGACGGGTGGTAGGAATAGAGCATCGAGTGACATTATACTGAGTACACTATCCGAAAACTATCTCGAGCAATGAAACAGAGAACCGACTCGTGGAGATAACATCTTGGACCTACCGATAACAAACAGACCCGAACTTTTCGACTCTGTAAGCGCAGAACAGGGAATCAGTGATCATAAGGCCGTTGCAGTATCCCTGAATATGAAAGTAAATAGGAATATAAAAAAGGGAGGAAGGTTTATCTGTTTAGCAAGAGTAATAGAAGGCAGATTTCAGACTACCTAACACATCAAAACGAAAATTTCTGTTCAGACACTGACAATGTTGAGTGTTCATGGAAAAAGTTCAAGGCAATCGTAAAATGCGTTTTAGACAGGTACGTGCCGAGTAAAACTGTGAGGGATGGGAAAAACCCACCGTGGTTCAATAACAGTTAGGAAACTACTGCGAAAGCAAAGAGAGCTTCACTGCAAGTTTAAACGCAGCCAAAACCTCTCAGACAAACAGAAGCTAAACGATGTCAAAGTTAGCGTAAGGAGGGCTATGCGTGAAGCGATCAGTGAATACGAAAGTAAAATTCTATGTACCGACTTGACAGAAAATCCTAGGAAGTTCTGGTCTTACGTTAAATCAGTAAGTGGATCGAAACAGCATATCCAGACACTCTGGGATGATGATGGCATTGAAACAGAGGATGACACGCGTAAAGCTGAAATACTAAACACCTTTTTCCAAAGCTGTTTCACAGAGGAAGACCGCACTGCAGTTCCTTCTCTAAATCTTCACACGAATGAAAAAATGGCTGACATCGAAATAAGTGGCCAAGGAATAGAAAAGCAACTGAAATCACTCAACAGAGGAAAGTCCACTGGACATGACGGGATACCAATTAGATTCTACACAAAGTACGCGAAAGAACTTGCCCCCCTTCTAACAGCCGTGTACTGCAAGTCTCTAGAGGAACGGAAGGTTACAAATGATTGGAAAAGAGCACAGGTAGTTCCAGTTTTCAAGAAGGGTCGTCGAGCAGATGCGCAAAACTATAGGCCTATATCTCTGACATCGATCTGTTGTAGAATTTTAGAACGTGTTGTTTGCTCATTTCTGGAAATCCAGAATCTACTCTGTAGGAATCAACATGGATTCCGGAAACAGCGATCGTGTGAGACCCAACTCGCTTTATTTGTTCATGAGACCCAGAAAATATTAGATACAGGCTCCCAGGTAGATGCCATTCTCCTTGACTTCCGGAAGGCGTTCGATATAGTTCCGCACTGTCGCCTGATAAACAAAGCAAGAGCCTACGGAATATCAGACCAGCTGTGTGGCTGGATTGAAGAGTTTTTAGCAAACAGGACACAGCATGTTGTTCTCAATGGAGAGACGTCTACAGACGTTAAAGTGACCTCTGGCGTGCCTCAGGGGAGTATTATGGGACCATTGCTTTTCACAACATATATAAATGACCTAGTAGATAGTGTCGGAAGTTCCATGCAGCTTTTCGCTGATAATGCTGTAGTATACAGGGAGGTTGCAGCATTAGAAAATTGCAGCGAAATGTAGGAAGATCTGCAGCGGATAGGCACTTGGTGCAGGAAGTGGGCCGGCCGAAGTGGCCGCGCGGTTCTGGCGCTGCAGTCTGGAACCGCGAGACCGCTACGGTCGCAGGTTCGAATCCTGCCTCGGGCATGGATGTGTGTGATGTCCTTAGGTTAGTTAGGTTTAACTAGTTCTAAGTTCTAGGGGACTAATGTCCTCAGCAGTTGAGTCCCATAGCGCTCAGAGTCATTTGAACCATTTGCAGGAAGTGGCAACTGACCCTTAACATAGACAAATGTAGTCTATTGCGAAAATATAGAAAGAAGGATCCTTTACTGTATGGTTATATGATAGCGGAACAAACACTGGTAGTAGTTACTTCTGTAAAATATCTAGGAGTATGCCTGCGGAACGATTTGAAGTGGAATGTTCATATAAAATTAATTGTTGGCAAGGCGGGTGCCAGGCTGAGATTCATTGGGAGAGTCCTTAGAAAATGTAGTCCATCAACAAAGGAGGTGGCTTACAAAATACTCGTTCGACCTATACTTGAGTATTGCTCATCAGGTCGGGTTGACAGAGGAGATAGAGGAGATCAAAGGAGAGTGGCGCGTTTCGTCACAGGGTTATTTGGTAAGCGTTACGGAGATGTTTAGCAAACTCAAGTGGCAGACTCTGCAAGAGAGGCGCTCTGCATCGCGGTATAGCTTGCTGTCCAGGATTCGAGAGGGTACGTTTCTGGATGAAGTATCGAATATATTGCTTCCCCCTACTTATACCTCCCGAGGAGACCACGAATGTAAAATTAGAGAGATTCGAGCGCGCAAGGAGGCTTTCCGGCAGTCGTTCTTCCCGTGAACCATACGCGACTGGAACAGGAAAGGGAGGTAATGACAGTGGCAAGTAAAGTGCCCTCCGCCACACACCGTTGGGTGGCTTGCGGAGTGTAAATGTAGATATAGATGTAGATGTAGATTTACCAATGAACTTGCTTATGTGCATCCACAAAGGAAGTCAATAAGATGCGTGTTTTAAGTCCAATATGGCTACTCCTACGGCAACGGGCGACTATTATTTTGTTAAAAATTACACTCCTTCACGATTTGGTTTGCCAATTACTGCAACTACCCCAAATGTGCCTTCGACGCGTGTCGCTAGTCTTATTATACCGTACTAGTCTTATTATCCCGCATGTTCCACATGTTTTGCATGATTCTTCCAAACACATTATAATTTTTCAGTTGGAAAAGTTCTTCATAAACTCAGTATTTGCATTCATACGCTTTTGTATGCAAATCTCGATGTATGACTTCATTCAGGAAGCTTGCCTAAATGATTGAATGCGATGAATCATTTTTAAAAACCTGTTTATGTTGTAAATATTGCTTCGGAGTCCTGAAATGAATAACAAATTTTTTCTAATCGTATGAAGTCCATAATAATGTCTTCGTACCTTATTATTGATTGGTGGTGACTTTTTTCCAGACATTAGGACAAATCAGAATAAAAATGATGAATACTCTTCTAAAATGTACTGTACTAAAATGTATCCTATGTTGGAATTGTATGGTATGTTTTTTCCTAATTCAAAAGCTGCGATACTCTCTGGAGGAAACCATTCAAAACAGGAAACCGGAAGATATTGCAACACTGTGCACTTGTAGAGGCTATTTAAGTCACAATAATGTTGTACGTTTCGTCAGTTGTGTCATTTTAATTGCAATGAACCTGTTGTCGGCAACTGCATGTCTGCAAGAACAATGGGCAGTCCTGCCTCTAATTCATCTTTCAACGAACTGGAGTTGCTCAATATCATATCAGTAGTAAGCTGCAGTTCCATTTCAGTAAATTTTAAGAGGAGCATCCCAGGCCAAGCCAGGTCAAGCAATGTAATGCACAGGATACAATTCGTATGCCTTAATGCAAAGATCGCGAAAGTTTTCGAACACATCAGCAAGAAGTTGTACGTCGGTTTTCAAACATAAAGCAGGATAGTTTCCAAGGGTTTAAATAAGTCCATAAATTAAAAGTTATTGGCACTTGGCCTGTGTTATTGCTTAGCATGTTAATAAACTTTTAAACTTTTTAATTAAGGGCAAGTGATCTTCCAGTAAAATCAGTCCATTACTCACATAGTCCTACAGAAAAATTCCGTTCTCATTAACTAGATTAAACTCTTGATCACTGGGAAAATATGTCATAATCATCTTGGGTTCATCTGATTTCAGGTATGATGCACATTCTTCGAGTGAGTAAGAAAATTTGTGACTCGATAGATCAGAAATAAGGATTATAGCAGCATTCTTGAGGCAACACAGCAATAGTTTCCGTGAAAGATTTACATTTTTAATATTATATGGCAGATGAGAAATGGAACTTGGATTTAATTTAACTTCTTTGTTACAATATTCACAAATGTTCATGAGCAAGAAATGCCCATTGTAACTGCTCAGACTGTGGCATATGATGGGCACGGTATAGTGAGGCCAGTGACTAACATTGTAAATGGGATGTGCTGCACCTCGATACACACCAGTGAAGTGACAATGGTCTCGATGTTCAGTATTGACTTCCTCTAATGGTTACCTGCTGATATGGCAGACCTCTGCCGAACAAATCACTAATTCTTAGAGATTTATTTCCATTTTCTTATTTTGCAATAAAAAGTTATTGATATTCTCAGCGATGACATATAGCTGTTGAATGGATCATTCCACGCAATCATTGCCTCTGTACCATTTAAATTCGGAATATATCTCGTCACAGATACAGTGTATGTAGTATCCAATGCTGACTGGTTTATGCAAATGTACCCGGTTAGAATACAAACCAGAGGCACTGCTATGACTGCAGCTACCAACTGGTTCTAACACGGATTCCTTATCACCATAAATTACAGATAGTAGCTTCAGTTTGTTGCTGAACTTCGCAAATTTTACAAACTCTTTCGTGCCATTAGGCAATGTACTATTGACTTCTTTAAACTGTGCACAGTCAACTAAGGGCACATTTAATTTTTCCTTGGTATTAAAATAGCACAGAAAACGTACACATATTATTATGGACACACAATGAATAGTAATGCTACTTGGTGCTAGCCTGAACAAGCTTTTTACGCAATAGAAATCACATACATGTGTATTATCAACCCGCAAAATCAACGGGTTTACAGGTTTCCCGTGACAATGTTTTTTGATATGCAACAATACAGCTCAGAATTCTTTCTCATCTCTGTCGTCTTCCACGACTGTGCATTTAAAATCTGATTACCGGAAGCCGTATACATTTATAGCGATGTCTTCACTCCGTTTTCGAAAACGAACATATTTCACCTCTGTAGCGAATGGTGTGCTGACAAAGTGTAATTACTTTGCATGGGGCTAAGATTTAGTCTCACAACAAGCATTTTGATTTATAGCATACAACTTTGCCAGAACAGACTACTTAAAATAAGCATTATTCTGTGACATAACGTTCATTACTGCAAGTTTACTTGCCATCATCTTGAGCATTTTCATGTAGAATCCTTAATAAAAACCCTTACTTTCATGGACAGTAATATGCAGTTGAACTACGAGAGTTATCCAGAAAGCAATGCGCCGCATTTTTTTTCTCCGCCGAAAACAATGTTGTAAATGCGAAACGTTACATACGTATTACCTGAAGTATCCTGAACGAGCATGCCAAGTTTCCATCACTTCCGACACATAGCGTAGCTGCAGGTCAGTTTGCAAATGGTGTCTGTAGGTGTTGTACGTTACAAGCAATGTGCCGTCATTGAATTTCTCACTGCAGAGAAAGAATTTGTGAGGAATATTCACAAATGCTTGTGCAAAGTCTATGGAGCATCTTCTGTCGACAGAAGTACAGTTACTCGCTGGGTACGGAGGGTGAGGTCATCAGAAAGCGATTCGGCGGAGCTCCAAGATTTGCAGCGGTCAGGGAGACCATCCACGACTGTCACACCTGGCACACCTGATCTAGTCCCCTCGGACTTCCACTTATTTGGGTCATTAAAGGATGCCATTCGTGGAAGACATTTTGAAGACAATGAGGAGGTGATTCATTAGATGTATCAGGCGGGAATGAAGTGAACAGCTAAATGCTTCGTACATCCATTCGGATCTCCGGGCGGGGACTACTCAAGAGGACGTCGTTATCAGGAGAAAGAAAACTGGCGTTCTACGGATCGGAGCGTGGAATGTCAGATCCCCTAATCGGGCAGGTAGGTTAGAAAATTTAAAAAGGGAAATGGATAGGTTAAAGTTAGATATAGTGGGAATTAGTGAAGTTCGGTGGCAGGAGGAACAAGACTTTTGGTCAGGTGATTACAGGGTTATAAATACAAAATCAAATAGGGGTAATGCAGGAGTAGGTTTAATCATGAATAAATTAATAGGAGTGCGGGTAAGCTACTACAAACAGCATAGTGAACGCATTATTGTGGCCAAGATAGACACAAAGCCCATGCCTACTACAGTAGTACAAGTTTATATGCCAACTAGCTCTGCAGATGATGAAGAAATAGATGAAATGTATGATGAGATAAAAGAAATTATTCAGGTAGTGAAGGGAGACGAAAATTTAATAGTCATGGGTGACTGGAATTCGTCAGTAGGAAAAGGTAGAGAAAGGGAAACATAGTAGGTGAATATGGATTGGGGGGAAGAAATGAAAGAGGAAGCCGCCTTGTAGAATTTTGCACAGAGCATAACTTAATCATAGCTAACACTTGGTTCAAGAATTAATAAAGAAGGTTGTATACCTGGAAGAATCCTGGAGATACTAAAAGGTATCAGATAGATTATATAATGGTAAGACAGAGATTTAGGAACCAGGTTTTAAACTGTAAGACATTTCCAGGGGCAGATGTGGATTCTGACCACAATCTATTGGTTATGAACTGCAGATTGAAACTGAAGAAACTGCAAAAAGGTGGCAATTTAAGGAGATGGGACCTGGATAAACTGAAAGAACCAGAGGTTGTAGAGAGTTTCAGGGAGAGCATAAGGGAACAATTGACAGGAATGGGGGAAAGAAATACAGTAGAAGAAGAATGGGCAGCTCTGAGGGATGAAGTAGTGAAGGCAGCAGACGATCAAGTAGGTAAAAAGACGAGGGCTAATAGAAATCCTTGGGTAACAGAAGAAATATTGAATTTAATTGATGAAAGGAGAAAATATAAAAATGCAGTAAATGAGGCAGGCAAAAAGGAATACAAACGTCTCAAAAATGAGATCGACAGGAAGTGCAAAATGGCTAAGCAGGGATGGCTAGAGGACAAATGTAAGGATGTAGAGGCTTGTCTCACTAGGGGTAAGATAGATACTGCCTACAGGAAAATTAAAGAGACCTTTGGAGAGAAGAGAACCACTTGTATGAATATCAAGAGCTCAGATGGCAACCCAGTTCTAAGCAAAGAAGGGAAGGCAGAAAGGTGGAAGGAGTATATAGAGGGTTTATACAAGGGCGATGTACTTGAGGACGATATTATGGAAATGGAAGAGGATGTAGATGATGACGAAATGGGAGATAAGATACTGCGTGAAGAGTTTGACAGAGCGCTGAAAGACCTGAGTCGAAACAAGGCCCCGGGAGTAGACAACCTTCCATTAGAACTACTGTTGGCCTTGGGAGAGCCATTCATGACAAAACTCTACCATCTGGTGAGGAAGATGTATGAGACAGGCGAAATACCCTCAGACTTCAAGAAGAATATAATAATTCCAATTCCAAAGAAAGCAGGTGTTGACAGATGTGAAAATTACCGAACTATCAGTTTAATAAGTCACAGCTGCAAAATACTAACGCGAATTCTTTACAGGCGAATGGAAAAACTGGTAGAAGCGGACCTCGGGGAAGATCAGTTTGGATTCCGTAGAAATGTTGGAGCACGTGAGGCAATACTAACCTTAAGACTTATCTTAGAAGAAAGATTAAGAAAAGGCAAACATACGTTTCTAGCATTTGTAAACGTAGATAAAGCTTTTGACAATGTTAACTGGAATACTCTCTTTCAGATTCTGAAGGTGGCACGGGTAAAATACAGGGAGCGAGAGGCTATTTACAATTTGTACAGAAACCAGATGGCAGTTATAAGAGTCGTGGGGCATGAAAGGGAAGCAGTGGTTGGGAAAGGAGTGAGACAGGGTTGTAGCCTCTCCCCGATGTTTCAATCTGTATATTGAGCAAGCAGTAAAGGAAACAAAAGAAAAATTCGGAGTAAAATTCATGGAGAAGAAGTAAAAACTTTGAGGTTCGCCGATGACATTGTAATTCTGTCAGAGACAGCAAAGGACTTGGAAGATCAGTTGAACGGAATGGACAGTGTCTTGAAAGGAGGATATAAGATGAACATCAACAAAAGCACAACGAGGATAATGGAATGTAGTCAAATTAAATCAGGTGATGCTGAGGGAATTAGATTAGGAAATGAGACACTTCAAGTAGTAAAGGAGTTTTGCTATTTAGGAAGCAAAATAAATAACTGATGATGGTCGAAGTAGAGAGGATATAAAATGTAGACTGGCAATGGGAAGGAAAGCGTTTCTGAAGAAGAGAAATTTGTTAACATCGAGTATAGATTTAATCGTCAGGAAGTCGTTTCTGAAAGTATTTGTATGGAGTGTAGCCATGTATGGAAGTGAAACATGGACGATAAACAGTTTGGACAAGAAGAGAATAGAAGCTTTCGAAATGTGGTGCTACAGAAGAATACTGAAGATAAGGTGGGTAGATCACGTAACTAATGAGGAGGTATTGAATAGAATTGGGGAGAAGAGAAGTTTGTGGCACAACTTGACTAGAAGAAGGGATCGGTTGGTAGGACGTGTTTTGAGGCATCAAGGGATCACAAATTTAGCATTGGAGGGCACCGTGGAGGGTAAAAATCGTAGAGGGAGACCAAGAGATGAATACACTAAGCAGATTCAGAAGGATGTAGGTTGCAGTAGGTACTGGGAGATGAAGGAGCTTGCACAGGATAGAGTAGCATGGAGAGCTGCATCAAACCAGTCTCAGGACTGAAGACCACAACAATAACAACATGCTTCGTATTTCTTTTATAAAAAACGAAAAGCACAGTAACTTTCTTTGAAAGCAGGTAAGTCCAAATACGTATCTATTATGCAGATTAAAAATATATGGAAGACCTGTTCAGTGTCAATAGTACTACTTAGATTCACAGTAACTGTAATTATACATCTTACAGTATGTATTACTGTTATGTTACAATTTTTGACATAAAAATGGTTTACCTGCGATGACGCTAGCTGCTCTTTAGTAAAATATGTAACAAATTTTATCAAGTAGGCTATCTGATAGCGCGTATGTGCAAGGGGCGTTCAATAAGTAATGTAACACCTTCTTAAGCAGATTGATTTTATTCAAGATTGCCCCACAGCATATCATTCCCCACTCCTTTGGTTAAAAAACCCTGCTTTTCAATATAATCTCCGTTCATTGCGAAGGCCTTTCGTCACCTTACTTGGAGGGCCTGCGTGTCCGTATAGTACCACTTTATTGGTTGACGTCAGAGCCAACGTATTGAAGCATCAATAACCTCCCCGATATCTATGTACTGCTTCCTGTAGTGCGCACATCCTTCCTTGGGCAAGACAGACGGAAGTCAGAAGTTGCGAAAACTGGGCTGTGGATGGATTAGGAAGAACAGTACAATGAAATTTTTTCAGCACTTCTCAGATACGCAGACTTCTATGAGGCCACGCTTCGTTGTGGAGCAGGAGAAGTTCTTTTATATTTTTGTGACGACGAACTCGCTCCAGTCTTCTGTTAGACGGTGGGGAATCCAGTGGGCACACACCTTTGAGCACCCCAACTGGCTGACGAGTGTATCAGCACTACCAACAGAGACATCCAGTGGTGCAGTGAGGTGTTTCATTGTGATTCATCCACCACCTCGAATGAGAGGGCTTGCATGTTTCAACCATACAGGAATCACAGCTGTGTGCAGCTGCGGGAGATCAGATAGATTTGCGTCACTTGGTTGCGATGATGGCAGATACTTCACTCAATGACCACTGTGCTTTTATTCGCTGCCATGTCTCCGTAGACTTTCTGCATGCACCTATGAATGTCTGCAATGCTCTCGTTTCCTGCTGAAAGAAACCCACTGACAGCTCTCTGGTTGGAGCGACCTCCATTACAGACGGCATTTTGAAGACATAGGGTCTGAAGCGTGAATATTGCACGTTAGCCCATTACTAATTCCGCATTTCTTCAAGCATAACCGGCTGAGAAAAAAATGTGTTGCATTGCTTATTAAAAGCCCTTTGTTTATTTTAGATTCTATTAATCACATTCTGTTGACATTATCTTCCTTGAGTGGTGGCACATCTGTCTCTCACTTTAACAGCACCGTCAGTCAGATTGATATTCATATTTTAGGTAATGATCTCGGTGTTCCCCAGTATTACATTTGATATTTGTGGTTTATGACATTTTTACATGAGGAAGTTGTGGGTAAAATGTTCATATAACTGCATGTGTAGCCTGTAGAGAACTTGTAACCGAGGGGCCATAGCGGAGGCAATGGAGAACGGGAGGGAGATGGATTGTAGGTCATAAATGCTGAGTCTAGCGATATGGCTGTGGGAGCGATTCTGGAAAGCTGGGTTCTGTGGATTGTATCTGCAGTGGGATTTTGGGCCACGGAAATCCCCTCTTTCTACTTATTGTTGGAGCAGGAAGGTTAGAGTTGGAGCAGGAGGGCATTGTTTTGCAAAATATTTGATCTGGCAGGTAATAGTCTGTCGAGAAGGTGGCCATTTGGCATAAAGTGGGTGGAGGAAGCCATAACGAGAGATTGTTGTAATCTGAACGTCTGTACAAAAGTGGGAAAGTCATAAAACTCCAAGCCTTCAAATGTTAGAACCTGTGTTGACACGGACAGAGTGGCTGGGGCATGTGTTCAGTGGAGACAAGACTGTAACCCCCCTGACACTAGGAAGTCGCCAGGTTCTTTTAGCGAGCGGCAAAACCATATATTTCGCGGCAAGGAAGTCTGGAAAGCTTAACAGCCTTCTTTCAGAAACTAGAAATGGTCGGCCTGGATAGATTATGTGTCTCGGTAAATGAAGGACTGCGGTCCCGACTAGGGCATTTTTTGCCGAAACATCGCCATGTTTACATTGAGAACGACGTCCGCCTAGTCTAAAATATTCTTTTTCCAGACAAGAGATATTTTGAGGCAATGATTGGCTCCTCTCAGGATATGCAAAGCAGAGGCTTGCTCCTCCAGCAGAACAGGCCAACAGAACAGTCAAGAGGGGGATTCAATAAGTAGAGTATAGTTCGATTGGTTTGTACAATTTGGAGGCGGTTTCGTTTTTGCCAATTTGGCTCCCGTACCGAGGCTTGGTGGAAAGTGGTTGTGATTCTTTGCCTTCTTCATCTTATGGTCCTCCCTGAGTGGAGAACTTCAGGTCTTTTCCTAGTGGGTGAGACTTATGGTCTGTAACTTGTGGTGGACTAGGAGCCAGTGGCTGTTTTCACCTGTACCGACAATAGAGCTGCATATCGTCTTGGACATGCTATGTCACGAGGGTGAACTTATTCGTCCTGAGTCGGCCGTCTGACGTTTGACAATTTCAGTATGCACCGTCATGCCTGTGAGTCAAATTGGTTTGGTCAGACCAGAGAACGGGTACACTTCACACTGAAATCTGCCGGGATTTCAGGGCTCTGATAGGGAAGTTTCTAGCGTTCTAATAATCAGAACACCAGTCCACATAGTTTGCAAATTTTCGTGGACGCTTCAGAACATTATAGCTGCAGCAACGCGCCGCTCCTTGCCCACAGCGTGCCATTTTCTGCTGCCACCTGACTCAAGATGAAACGGTAAAGTATTGCTGCATCGGCATGGGGTTGTTAAATGCTATTCACAGCTCCCTATTCTCCGGTAACCCATAATTTGTGGTGTACTCGGGTAGTAGCTGATTTCATTTGAATAAAATTGTTCCTCACAGTGGATTCGTGTAAATAAAGTCACATTGCGTTGTAAAACGGATTAATTCAGGGGAGAATTTGTACAGCTTCCACCCCCATGAATGCTTTGGCAGTCAAGCATCATCCCTTTTCTGATTTGTGCTTGTGATTTGTTTTGTAAGATTCTACAGCTCGTTGTAGTTATAAAAGGATTAATAAAGACTTTGCATTATTTTTGTAAACTTAAATACGCCACTGTTCTCATTCATACTCCCTCGACTATTCACTGTTTTATTTTTATTGGTTCAAATGGCTCTGAGCACTATGGGACTTAACATCTATGGTCATCAGTCCCCTAGAACTTAGAACTACTTAAACCTAACTAACCTAAGGACATCACACACATCCATGCCCGAGGCAGGATTTGCGCGCGGCTCCGGACTGAGCGCCTAGAACCGCTAGACCACCGCGGCCGGCTTTATTTTTATTGTCATGATAGTTGGGTACACCAGAAATTCAAGGTTCAATCTTATTAAATTAGTTAATTTGATTATTAATTTGAGTTCTGAACGTGACAGCAGGCAGAGGCAACAAAAGTGCCATGATAATTTCATATGCAAAAAATTAAGGGTGTAGCTCACGGTTGGAAGCTTACTGAGAAGCTAATTTAATTACATAAAGATAACAACATTTAGCATCACTCAGGCATTTATTTATGATTAAAGCAAGCGTGGCTTGCCTCCTTACATATAAAATCCTTGAAGTGCTTGACTGTAGAAATCAAGAACTGTCTGAGTTACAGCAGCTACTGAAATATTAAACCATAACTAACGTAAGTGAATCAATTTGCTAACAATCAGAGTGTAAATGCCAATTTTCTGATTGTAAATTTTCCTTCTCACTTGTTAAGAGAAGCGTTAACTGAAATATCATCATAATTTTGGAATAATGCTAATGAAAGCTAGAGCTGCAGTTCAGTGTTAAGTGCACTTTGTCCCTGCATTTCATGCTTACGTACAAATTCAGAGACCTAAATTCTCCTTTCCCTACTCCATTTTGCTTTCTTCATCAAAAACAATGCGCAAAGTAATCCATCATTGTTTTGCGTTGACGCTCTAACTGAATAGTGTTGCCAATTATTTGTATCATGAAACAGTGACGTGGTGTTCATAAGCTATGCTCGTATTCTCTTCCGTTCCGTCTTGTGTGAAGACTGCTAATGAACACTAACGTATTGTCTGCTATTGCTCATGTAAACCAGGGTGAACGTTTAGAGGAGTTTGCGTCACGAAGCATCGATTATAACTTAACGTTTATGATGGCTCCGTTGCAGTTGCATTGGAGAAATTACCATTGGTTGAAAAAGGCGCCTGCAAAATGCACGGAAGCAGTTTGCATAACCGTTAGACGGGAGACCTATCTTACTGCAGGAGTGGCTGCATCTTTGCTTATTAAGCGCACCTTAAACTATGAAAACAATTTTTTTATTGCAAAGTTTGCTTTTACCGCAAAATTGTCGCACAGAGATGCAAAGTCTGCTTATATGTTCCCTGTTCCAGAGATCGAATTTCCTTGATTATGTGCTATTTCGGAGCCTGGATTGTATTCCTTGTGCTGTGGGAAACCTTGAAATTTGTGGCTTACATCAACAACAAGATATAACTTGATGATTAATGCTAGGTAACTATATTTTTACTTGCTGATTCAGACTGGTGGCTAACAATAAAAGCTGGACAAGCTGCAGTAGTTTTGACTCAATGGTGCACCATCAGAGACGCCAACATCATTGTGGGCAGTCACACTGTAAACCGACCCAGTGAGTAGTATATGGGGTAATGGTGGTCACCCTTGAAAACTAACCTTTATTATCCCACTCAATACTATTCAGTCAGTTAGCCATCATTGCTCTCACCTAAAAGTGTTTCCATGCACATATATGTATACATGTGTGTGCTTATGCGTATGTGTGTGTGTGTGTGTGTGTGTGTGTGTGTGTGTGTGTGTGTGTACAATTCAGTGGCAAATATCTTATAGTATTTTACCCAAACAGAATTTTAATATTATACTGGAGGTATGTGTGTGAATACAGTTCAGAGGTAAATATCTTCCACCATTTTACTGAAGTATCTTTGACTTTCAAATGACAATTACATAATTTGTTTATCAATAAAGCGTATATTTGAATATGACATCATCTATATGCAAATGACTGATTGCGCTATTAAACAGAGAGGTATGTGCGTGTGTGCATGCAGTTTGGAAGCTATTTATGTTAATATCTTCGACTTTCAAATTAAAGTTATGTAATTTTTCTCCATATCTTTGAACCTGACACCATTTTTATAGAGTTGACTGCATAATTTTAATATTACACTGATTACATACAGAGATATGTATGTGTATGAAATTTTACAGTAATATCTTTGACTTTCAAATGCCAGTTAGGAAAATAATTAATATCTTCAACCTTGGAGCCAGAAGCTTGCATCTATGTTCTGATTGGCTGACTTAATACTATGCTCTGATTGGCTGATGAGGGGAGAGAGAGGGGGGAGAGGGGGACGAGAAGAGCTAGAAACCATAATTAGGCTACTAACACCATCTTGGATCTCTTCTTAATTTTCATTAGGCAACTGGATTAAACTCATTATCTTAGACTTTGATTGCCTGGAGATATGGAGAGAAGAAAAGGGGGCATATCTTGAAACAGATCATATGACATGATTGGTAAGGATGATGCTGTCACTGATAAGAGTGATGGTGTGCCTAATAAGAGTTATGACATCGCAGGTAATGAGATATTATCGCTGATGAAGGACCAGAGATTGTATACATACATCCATGAGATTTTGATCTCTGGTCCCTCATCAGCGATAATATCTTATTATCTGTGATATCATAACTCTTACTAGAGACACCATCACTCTTATGAGTGACAGCATCATCCTTGCCATCATGTCATATGTTATGCTTCAAGACATGCCCCCTTTTCCTCTCCTCCTATTTCCATGCAATCAAAATCTAAGACTATATATATATATATATATATATATATATATATATATATATATATATACTACTGTGGTGTGCAATTAGTTGATCAGTCACCCCTGCCACAGTACCACGAATGTGCCAAGCGCAGTAGTGATGAGTCTGCCTTCCCAGTACTACTTCCCACTGATAGACTAACACAGTGCTCATGTCGTATGTGAAACAACCTGTATATGCAGTAGGTTTGGAATGTCAGAATTTTTAAAATGATTCTGTCTACATACATGCAGACCATGCTCTTAGCGCACAGGAAAGTAATTTTTACTATGGTAGTGACATCCATACCTGGGGTGGAGATGATTATGCACTATGTACATAAACAAGGGAACATTTCCAGGTGTATATAACGATCGTATTGAAACTTGGTGTGTATGTAGAGGGCTCAAAATTATGCATTACATATTTTTACGTTTTGTCCAGTTTCACTTTTAAGGGGTATAACACCTTGAAAGGAAAATTGAGATATCAGGTTTGGAGGGAATATTTTTTAAACCACAATACATAGAAAAATGTGTTTCATATAAACCTGAATTGTAATTAACATTCCACACTGGGAAACAAACTTTACGTCAAATATCTTTTGACATGGTCAAACGATAGTTTACGAGATATTCATGCTATCACAAGAAAATTTTGGCTTTCAAAAAAAGATTCTTGAATTCTCGGTCTAAACTATTTACTAGTTTTCCTTACAACGGTGAAAACGGGGTAGTCACTGAGAAAAAACCGTTTTGAGCGGCACACCCGAGGACAAAGAACGTGGATATCAGGTGATCGCAAAACAGCTCGATGGGATAGGTACACTGGACGTGTATGATGTTATAGGAACTTTGTGAGAAGATCTTCAGATCTAGTTCTGAGGAATTATTGAGATGTCAGTCTGTACATGACAAAAACAATATAACCAAGCTGCAGTGACCAGTTAGTATGACACCAAGATTTTCCATTGTACTGAAATATAACTGGTACAATTTCGAACATTTAGGGGATCTTCTGCCACAATTTGAGAGTCCTGCTGACTTTGGTTTTATGTTGTATTGTCCTTCGTATTTATTACATGAAGAAATATAGTACATACTATGTGTATGTGCATGGTTCATATTTTGTGCATGGTTATGTTTTAAACGTTCCTTTACAGATAATAATTATTGTAATGATTTTATATCATATTAATGAGTTACTTGTTATTTTCGACTAACAAAATACACATATTTGAAACAGTAAACTAAAAAAAATAAATAATCGATTTAAAACGTAAAACTAAACTAAGTACTGGAAATAACTAGAATAATAACGAATCTCTATTTTCAACAGGTATGTTGAAGATATTCTGACAGCTCATTGTGTATCGCTTATTTTGCTAAAATGATATTTCAGACCCCTGCTTTATCACACGCTTATGGACGTGGTGTGAAAGCTTGTTTAATTTGTGTCGTAACAAAATTTTTCATTTTCAAAATTAATTAATAGTGGTGGGTTGTTTCGACAAATTTCAAATAATTACAAAAGTTAATTATACAATTATCAGGAACGTTAATTACATTTCAACTTTTATAAGAAACACATTTTTATATGTCTTGGTTTCGAAGGTATTCCAGTTAATATGTCAAATTTCCTTTTGGGGTGTTTTACCACTTAAAAATGAAACTGGGCAAAAGCGAATAAGTATGTATTGCGTTATTTTGATCCTCTACACACGCCAACTTTCATCAAGTTCGTTTATTTACACGTGGGAATGATCTCTTGTGAGCTACTAAACAAATCTAAGACACATTGCCCCCTTAGGGATTCGTTCACTGGAGCACAGAGTCCGCGGCTCGTGCTCTAGTGGCTAGCGTTGCTGCCTCTGGGTCACGGGGTCCAGGGTTCGATTCCCAGCCGGGTTGAGGATTTTCACTGCCCGGAGACTGGGTGTTCGTGTTGTCTTCACCATTTCATCATCATCATTCGTGACAGTGGCTAGATTGGATTGTGAAAAAATTGGACTGTGCAAGAAGTGGGACTTTGTACGGGCGCTGATGACCGCGCAGTTGAGCGCCCCACAAACCGAACATCACCATCAATGTGGCACAGTGCTGCGGAGCCACTCTTCTTACAGTCACCTACCAAGCGCTTCCAGCACAAACGGTACATTCCATTTAATATACAATGGCTTAGGCTGACATCAGATAAGCTTTTTAAAGACACCGATACTAGATAATTTTTATTTTAATACAGTATGCGCCACTCAAACTGAAAATTTATAGTTTCATCGTGTTGCTAAAATACTGCAGATTAATTGATGTTGTTCTGTGTTTGACATCTTCACTACCCGAGAAGCAGTGATTTATATACTACTGGAATGGTTTTCGAGTATCTGTGGCCAGTTCCAAATTTCCTCCTTTCCAACGTTAACGTGGTGGTCGGGTACTCGCACGTGTTAGAAGTCCGTTACCATTTAAATTAAACACAAAGGATCGAATGGATAATGTCTGATACTGCACGAGACTTTCCGTGTACTAGTTTCGCAACGCCACGAAACTAGCAAATTGCAAGAACACCTACAGAGGGTCGATGACTGAGGCAGGACCTGGCAGTTGACGCAAAACGTAAGTAAATGTAATGTTTCGCGCATAAATAAGCGAAGAGATTCATTACCGATCTGTTACGCTAATGTCAATAAATCACTGCCAGCAGTAACAACCATAAAACACCTGGAGGTAATCGTTCTGAGCGGTGTAGATGAATACATAAAACTAGTTGTAGGAAAAGCAGATGGCAGGCTCTGATCCAACGGAAAATATTATGGAAACGTAATGTATCCACGAAAGAAGTGGCCCACGAACCACAAAAGACTCGTTCAGCCGATTCGTGAGAGTTGTTCACAGCCTGGGATCCTTAGCAGGTTGGACTAATAAAATATATAGGGACGATCCAAGGAAAAGCGGCGCGTTTCACAAGGGGATCGTTAACTAAGTGCTAGAGCGTAAAGGAAGTGCTCAACAAAGTCCTTTGGTGTAAGCCATAAGAAAGGCGTTGCCCATCAAGGACAAGTTCGCTGTAGAAATTCTGAGCGCGTATGTTTCAAGAAGCTTCTAGTAATGTACTACTACTTTCACGATTCCATCAACCACAGGTACCCTCCGTCATACACTTAACGTGCCTTGTGAAGTATCGATGTAGATATGGAGCCAGATGCAAGGGTGAGTAGCTTCTTCACGTGTCAGCGAGACTTCATTCACATATATCGCCATTTAAAGAACACTAGGTCTATGGTTAAGTAATTTCATCACATTGACCGATATATCTTCAGTGATGTAGTAACACATCCGTGAAAACCTCTACAATCTACATCTAGACATTTACCCAAAAGACTAATGTATAGTGCATGAAAGAGGGTTCTCAACAACATTATAAGCGACTGTCAGTCCTGTTCAATAGAGTATAGGATTTGGGAAGAATTACTATCTAATGGCCACTGAATGTAACGAATCTCCATTCCCTTATTCTCTGGCGTATGTAATTGGTAAGAACTCCTAATGCTGGGGCAGTCCTCTAAAATTGATTATGTTCTATATATAGACTTAAGGCGCAGGTTATGGAACAGGTGACAGTAGTACCGATTTAAATAATAAAGTACTGCATCATTTACATTTTATTATGCTCAGCACTGTAGAAAAACACAGCTGGTGCAGTACTTCATTATTCAACGCATTATTGACACAGTTTCAAAAAGTATCGTTTATCACGGATGAAATTAAATTAAAACATGTGTGGTGCTGCGGACCGCCAATGACAGAAGAAAGAAAAAAATTATCAAATTAGGAAACGTGACAGGTATGGAACTGTACATGGGCACAGACGAATGCGGCAACGACGGCGTTGTAATAGCAGCAGCTGATTTTCAGTGACGGCGAGTACGTCTGTTTCTGTTGCGTCCCGGAAAGGTAGATGGTAGACTCAAGAAGGAGCGAGGTGAGCGTCCTAATAATGTTTCGACACATGGTAATGAATGAAACCACTTCGGTGACGGAGAAAACTACTGCTGGGTGCGACCCTCTCGGTGTCAAAAAGTTGCTAACTGCAACCTTCCTCTTAATTGTGACGACGACATCTTAATGCTGACAAGCGAGCAGGCACACATGAACAAGAGATTACAACCTATTTGTTAATACATACCATAATCATCTACAAAACTTAATACATAATGTACTTTATATAAACGTACGTATTTTGGCGAAGTCCATACTGCATAGTGAAGTAACAGTTTCTATGATCATGTCCAGATGATCATATCTGCTTCTAACTTAACAATTTTTGTTGTCCGTCATAGATTATTTAATACTCTACACTTTCTTTCACTGCCTACAAAAATCTACGTCCTACAGGTTGAGTCACTAATTATTGCCACCTAGAATAACTCCTAAAGTATGATAGTAGCTGAAACGTTTGTGGGACAAATGTTGTATGGGATAACGGGGGACATAATATGCTGTTGGTTTTTTGTAACTGGGTGGGGTCGCGTTAGAGATAAGAAGGTCATTTTTGTTTTCTTAAATGGGATGTTATAGTTTGGTACTTATTTTCTGATAGCGGCTATCGAGACGAATTCAATGATGTGTAAAAGTAAGGTCTTTGAAGGTCCAAGAAGGTCACAAAAGTGGCATGGACGTCCATTTACAGAAGATGTTCGAAGTGGTGACCATTGGTATCAATGCAAAGCTAGAAGCTTCTTATCATGGACTGGGTAGTATTCCTTACCACTTCGGCACTTATCGAAGCACATGCTCTGGCAATTCTCTCTCGTATAACGTACAAATAGTAAATATTCGCCGAATACGGCGTATCCATCTAATGTGCCACTGACAAGTAAACACCATTCGACGGTTTCGCAATACAACACTAATAGGAACGGTAAGACTAGTATCGTCGAATCAAGCGAATGTGAATGATGAATTTCTCCGAAGAACAAGTCGATATGCTTCTCATTTACGCAGAATGCCAACTAAATTCAGTGAGAGCTAGAGACTTATACACGGAAAGATATCCTCAACGTACTCACCCGACACGACGTACATGTAAATATGTGTATGATAAATTGAGAACAAATGGATCTTTAACGGATCGGAACATATCCGGCAAAGGAAAGTTACTAACAAGGAAACGGAAACTGGTAATCTTGCCACTGTGGCTCGAGATCCTTGAGTTACTTCGCGTCAAATCGCAAGGGAATCTGGCATGAGCCAGCGTCGTGTTGTTCGTGTTCTGCATCGCCATAAAAAATATCATCCTTACCATATCAGTCTCCGCCAAGAATTGACTGGCACGGATTGTATGCGTCGCACTGAATTCTACCGACGGGCTCAACTTCAGATTCAGAGGGATGATACATTTATTAATTTGATTTTATTTAATAAGGAGGCAACATTCACGAACCATGGAAACGTTAATTTGCAAAACATGCATTATTGGGCAACTGAAAATCCATGTTGGCTGCGGCAAGTCGCACTCCAAAAACCGTGGTCGGTGAACGTATGGTGCGGGTTTCTGAAGAACAGAACTGTATGCCCCTATTTCATCGAAGAAATCTTATTGGTAGAAAGTATACCACATTCCTGCAAGAAACATTAGGTCTGTTATTGGAAGAAATACCTTTAGGAACAAGGAACAGAATGTGGAATCAACACAATGTGTATCCGACACAATTTTTGCTGATGGCTAGAAATGAGTTGTTTTGTGGCGGCGTTCGTAGCGACAAGCAATTCGCTGTAGAAACGGCTTACGAAGTCACCGGCACACTTTTAATAGCGGGCCGACCGGTCCGCTGGAACAGTGAACAGAAAGATGGAAACCCAAACACTGATTAAATAAAAGTCGGTACTTATCTTTATTAACGCAGATACAGAAACAGTAGTGAATTCCGTGTCTACAGAAATCTGTCTAGTTCGAGTCGGAGCGGCTAGGTTAGCGTCGGCTGACGACAAACAACAACTCTGCTGCGATGAACACACAACTGACTAGCAAGTACACAATTCGGTGGCGAGTATACAACTGAGCGGCGAATACAGAACTGTCCTAGCGCTCGCGACTCCAGCGCTTAAGAAACCAGAAGCCAGCGGTGGCGCGCGCAGACTTGCGGCGATTTCCTGTCTCGCTGGCGCTGCTTATGCGGACGGCGTCCGGACTTTGATGCTGCCAACCTTTTGGCAGCGGGCTCGGGTGGCATTACTGGCTAGGATATAACAAGCTGCACAGACAATTCGTAAATCGTTGGATTGGACGCGGAGGAGATGTGTCTTGGCCGGCTCGTTCGCCAGATTTGACCCCTCTGGATTTTTTCTTGTGGGGATTCGTAAAAGACGTTGCTTATAAAGATGTTCCAACTACACCTGAAGATATGCGAGAGAGAATTATCAGAGCATGTTCTTCGATAAGTGCCGATGTGATAAGGAATACCACTCAGTCCATGATAAGAAGATTGCAGAACTGCATTGATCCCAATGATCATCACTTCGAATACCTTCTGAAAATGACCGTTCATGTCACCTTTGTGATCTTCGTTGACCTTCAAAGACCTTACTGTTACATATCATTGGATTCGTCTCCATAGCCGCTATCATAAAATAAGTACCACTATAGCATGGCATTAAAAAAATAAAGTTGACCTTCATATCTCTGAAGTGACCCCACCTAGCAACAAAAAACTAACGTTATATTATGCCCTTATTGTTCCATGCAAATCTGTCCCACAAACTTTTCAGCACCTATCATACTTTCGGAGTTATTCTTGGTGGCAATAGTTAGTGACTCACCATGTATAATAGCTTGTAGTTCTTGCTGCCGAATACAGTTTGGTTTCACAGTCTAGAAACAGGAGTCCACAGAGATGAGACAGCGGATCCAGTAATAGAGTCGGAATTGAAAAGGTCCTGGGGTGACTTAAGATCAAATAAGACACAAGGGATAGATAACATTCCATTAGAATTTCTAAACTTATGGGGGGAAGTGACCATCAGTTTGGTTTTAGGAAAGGTAAAGGCAACACAGCGGCAGTTGTGTCGTTGCGTTTGATAACGGAAGCAAAGACCTGGAAAAAGAGTTCATCAATGTAAAATCGTGCAAGATGTTCGACATTCTGAGAAAAGTAGGGGTAAGATATAGGGAAAGACGGATGATTAAAATAAGTACACAGAACCAAGAGGGTAGACTAAGAGTGGGAGACAAAGAACGAAGAATATGGATTAAAAAAGGTGTAAAACTGGTATGTGGCTTTTCGCCTCTTTTGATTCAATCTATACGGCACCTCGAAGAAGCAATGACGGAAATAAAAGATAGGTTCAAGAGTAGGATTAAAATTCAAGGTGAAAGGATATCAATGATGAGATTCGATGATGACACTCCTATCCTCAGTAAAAGTGAAGAAGAATTACAGGATGCGTTGAACGGAATGAACCGTCCAATGAGCACATAATATGGACTGAGAGAATATCGAAGAAATACGAAAGTAATGAGAGGCAGCATAAATGAGAACAGCGAGAAACTTATCATAATTGGGGACTACGAAATAGAGGAAGTTAAGGAATTCCACTTCCTAGGCAGCAGGTTGTAATATTGGCTATACTTCCCTGATGATTTCCAAAAATGACGGCGAGTATATAAGGAGTACATAGTGAAATATTTATTTTGATAATAGCATCACGACAAGTCCCCCTGTGTCCCATACCACGTTTCAGCTTAACAGCTTTGTTTTACAGTACCAATCTTCTGTTGAAATGCTCATCAGCAGTACAACCACAAAATTTCATCCCATAACTCATAAATCAGAAAATTATCCCACTGTGTACTGTTTTCAGCGTTTTATTGTGTACTATTTTGGACAACTGGTTAATCAAATGGTTCAAATGGCTCTGAGCACTATGGGACTTAACAGCTGTGGTCATCAGTCCCCTAGAACTTAGAACTACTTAAACCTAACTAAACTAAGGACATCACACACATCCATGCCCGAGGCAGGATTCGAACCTGCGACAGTAGCAGTCGCGCGGTTCCGGACTGCGCGCCTAGAACCGCGAGACCACCGCGGCCGGCAACTGGTTAATCAAGTATAATGCACTGCTTATTTTCCTACACGCTAAGTTTACATGGTTTTCCCATGGAACATATCCATGTGAGGGCAGGCCAAGGAATTTACAGTCTTCATTGTCTCTATACGAAATTCCACAATTATTTTCTACATATCTGTAGCACGAATTCCCTGATTTCAACTCCATATATGTGATTTTGTGGTTCTGACTTTTAGGCCCCGTTTACTAAAATAATCAGTGACTTCTGATGTTCTATTTCTTGGTTAATGTATTACCTTCTTCTCATAAGACAATAGATGTGTTTCATTAGCATAAATAATTGCATGGGAATCAGAGAGTTGTACAATGTCTTTTACATAGTAGAGAAAACGAATTATTCGTAGTATTCACTCCTGCTGTACGCCCTGCATTACTGTTTCATTCTTAGACTGAATGGAAATTTTTCCTATGCCATTTTGAGAATTTATATTTTTATATTGTTTACGGTTTTCAGGTATGTTACAGGCATCGAGGAATGTGTGCCTGATATTGCACAGCACCATATGAGAGCCTCCGCAAGGTGCGGAGGGAAAGGAAAGCAGCCCGTAACGAATTGAAGCTACCAGTCGGTCTATGAGGCGTGCTCGGTTGTCACAATTGGTAGAGCACTGCTTGCAAAAGACGGAGCTGTGTGGGGTCGTATCGCTCCGACACATAACTGTAACTTTCATGTATAATGATCACAGTTTAGAATTAAACTCGTATAGTAGAATAACTCATATACTATACGAGTTATCATCACAAACTCGTACAATAGAACAATATAGAATTAAAATTGCAAAATTATAAGGCGCAGATATACACTCCTGGAAATTGAAATAAGAACACCGTGAATTCATTGTCCCAGGAAGGGGAAACTTTATTGACACATTCCTGGGGTCAGATACATCACATGATCCCACTGACAGAACCACAGGCACATAGACACAGGCAACAGAACATGCACAATGTCGGCACTAGTACAGTGTATATCCACCTTTCGCAGCAATGCAGGCTGCTATTCTCCCATGGAGACGATCGTAGAGATGCTGGATGTAGTCCTGTGGAACGGCTTGCCATGCCATTTCCACCTGGCGCCTCAGTTGCACCAGCGTTCGTGCTGGACGTGCAGACCGCGTGAGACGACGCTTCATCCAGTACCAAACATGCTCAATGGGGGACAGATTCGGAGATCTTGCTGGCCAGGGTAGTTGACTTACACCTTCTAGAGCACGTTGGGTGGCACGGGATACATGCGGACGTGCATTGTCCTGTTGGAACAGCAAGCTCCCTTGCAGGTCTAGGAATGGTAGAACGATGGGTTCGATGACGGTTTGGATGTACCGTGCACTATTCAGTGTCCCCTCGACGATCACCAGTGGTGTACGGCCAGTGTAGGAGATCGCTCCCCACACCATGATGCCGGGTGTTGGCCCTGTGTGCCTCGGTCGTATGCAGTCCTGATTGTGGCGCTCACCTGCACGGCGCCAAACACGCATACGACCATCATTGGCACCAAGGCAGAAGCGACTCTCATCGCTGAAGACGACACGTCTCCATTCGTCCCTCCATTCACGCCTGTCGCGACACCACTGGAGGCGGGCTGCACGATGTTGGGGCGTGAGCGGAAGACGGCCTAACGGTGTGCGGGACCGTAGCCCAGCTTCATGGAGACGGTTGCGAATGGTCCTCGCCGATACCCCAGGAGCAACAGTGTCCCTAATTTGCTGGGAAGTGGCGGTGCGGTCCCCTACGGCACTGCGTAGGATCCTACGGTCTTGGCGTGCATCCGTGCGTCGCTGCGGTCCGGTCCCAGGTCGACGGGCACGTGCACCTTCCGCCGACCACTGGCGACAACATCGATGTACTGTGGAGACCTCACGCCCCACGTGTTGAGCAATTCGGCGGTACGTCCACCCGGCCTCCCGCATGCCCACTATACGCCCTTGCTCAAAGTCCGTCAACTGCACATACGGTTCACGTCCACGCTGTCGCGGCATGCTACCAGTGTTAAAGACTGCGATGGAGCTCCGTATGCCACGGCAAACTGGCTGACACTGACGGCGGCGGTGCACAAATGCTGCGCAGCTAGCGCCATTCGACGGCCAACACCGCGGTTCCTGGTGTGTCCGCTGTGCCGTGCGTGTGATCATTGCTTGTACAGCCCTCTCGCAGTGTCCGGAGCAAGTATGGTGGGTCTGACACACCGGTGTCAATGTGTTCTTTTTTCCATTTCCAGGAGTGTATAATCGTAAATTAAGAAATTTACTGTTCCGATTGCTTTTTTCTATGATCAGTTGAGAAAATACGCTGCCGATCATGATGCGCAACCCGTGCAGTGTAGCACTATGGCACGGCGAATAGTATTTAGGAGCTAAAAGGTACGAGAAGACAGGCTGTTACCGAAGCAAATGCTAGGTTCCTACCCAATCTCCACCACACAACACAAGATGCATGGTCGGTGTTTGATAAAAAAAGACCTGTAGTGCAATGGGGACTGACTAATGCCTTGAGCCAAAAATCCGCTGAATTGTGAATTTCTCGATTGCTCCCGTAGTTAAAATGTCTTGAGCATTAAGATACCACAGAGGAACTACACTCCTGGAAATGGAAAAAAGAACACATTGACACCGGTGTGTCAGACCCACCATACTTGCTCCGGACACTGCGAGAGGGCTGTACAAGCAATGATCACACGCACGGCACAGCGGACACACCAGGAACCGCGGTGTTGGCCGTCGAATGGCGCTAGCTGCGCAGCATTTGTGCACCGCCGCCGTCAGTGTCAGCCAGTTTGCCGTGGCATACGGAGCTCCATCGCAGTCTTTAACACTGGTAGCATGCCGCGACAGCGTGGACGTGAACCGTATGTGCAGTTGACGGACTTTGAGCGAGGGCGTATAGTGGGCATGCGGGAGGCCGGGTGGACGTACCGCCGAATTGCTCAACACGTGGGGCGTGAGGTCTTCACAGTACATCGATGTTGTCGCCAGTGGTCGGCGGAAGGTGCACGTGCCCGTCGACCTGGGACCGGACCGCAGCGACGCACGGATGCACGCCAAGACCGTAGGATCCTACGCAGTGCCGTAGGGTTCAAATGGCTCTGAGCACTATGGGACTTAACATCTGTGGTCATCAGTCCCCTAGAACTTAGAACTACTTAAACCTAACTAACCTAAGGACATCACACACATCCATGCCCGAGGCAGGATTCGAACCTGCGACCGTAGCAGTGCCATAGGGGACCGCACCGCCACTTCCCAGCAAATTAGGGACACTGTTTCTCCTGGGGTATCGGCGAGGACCATTCGCAACCGTCTCCATGAAGCTGGGCTACGGTCCCGCACACCGTTAGGCCGTCTTCCGCTCACGCCCCAACATCGTGCAGCCCGCCTCCAGTGGTGTCGCGACAGGCGTGAATGGAGGGACGAATGGAGACGTGTCGTCTTCAGCGATGAGAGTCGCTTCTGCCTTGGTGCCAATGATGGTCGTATGCGTGTTTGGGGCCGTGCAGGTGAGCGCCACAATCAGGACTGCATACGACCGAGGCACACAGGGCCAACACCCGGCATCATGGTGTGGGGAGCGATCTCCTACACTGGCTGTACACCACTGGTGATCGTCGAGGGGACACTGAATAGTGCACGGTACATCCAAACCGTCATCGAACCCATCGTTCTACCATTCCTAGACCGGCAAGGGAACTTGCTGTTCCAACAGGACAATGCACGTCCGCATGTATCCCGTGCCACCCAACGTGTTCTAGAAGGTGTAAGTCAACTACCCTGGCCAGCAAGATCTCCGGATCCGTCCCCCATTGAGCATGTTTGGGACTGGATGAAGCGTCGTCTCACGCGGTCTGCACGTCCAGCACGAACGCTGGTCCAACTGAGGCGCCAGGTGGAAATGGCATGGCAAGCCGTTCCACAGGACTACATCCAGCATCTCTACGATCGTCTCCATGGGAGAATAGCAGCCTGCATTGCTGCGAAAGGTGGATATACACTGTACTAGTGCCGACATTGTGCATGCTCTGTTGCCTGTGTCTATGTGCCTGTGGTTCTGTCAGTGTGATCATGTGATGTATCTGACCCCAGGAATGTGTCAATAAAGTTTCCCCTTCCTGGGACAATGAATTCACGGTGTTCTTATTTCAATTTCCAGGAGTGTAAAACCCTTGGAACAAATAAAGTCGGTTCAGAATCTTCGTAGCAGATGTCAGCAATGGATTCGTACCTATTACTGCATTATAGAGCAAACAACATAACAAGGTGATCACCCTTACTATACTCCGGCTAAAATTACTCGATAGTTGAAACACGCATGGAAGCTAGTTTCCTACAATCAGTGCGCTAAACGTCAAGCCCGAACTGTTCACCGTTGCCAAACTGTTCAACTGGTCAGTTCACTTCCAATTCCATGTCCGACAGTTTTTCTTGGTGTATTTGGATTCATGGGTCTTTTATTTCGTTCTTACATGATAACCACACCAAAAACAACACACACACACACACACACACACACACACACACACACACACACACGCACGTTCAACGATGCTAATGAAATACACGCGTTTCATACACAGCACTAACCGAACACTACTGGATACTTCCGCACAAGACCCGAGTCAGCGTCACATATAAGTTACCATAATCACAAAGAGCGGCTTTCATTACATAAGCGTCGCACGACATTGCATGAAGTCGAGTTCTGTAACGTTACAATTCCAACGTTTGCGACTGGAACACCACAGTCATAAATGTAAGTGCTTTTTTGCCAGAATTTTGGCATGGTGTAATAGTCAGCGTATCAACTGTATGGGGAGCGCGTGATTGATTCGAATGTCGCCAAAGGTATCGATTTTCTTTTATTTCTAAATCTAATCAAAAGAGATTGATTATTATTTTTATTCAATTAATTAGTTTAAATACAATTCTTTTTTCATTTATAATTATTCGCCGCGTCATTTTCATTATCGTATTGACTTCATTTACTCTTATTTTTCTTCCTATCACTCTTTTCCATGTGGAATCTGCCTGTGTCGCCTATAATCTGCAGCCAAGTGTCAACGAAATCTGCTCATCTGTTGGTAACACGACAGCTCGTGTAGCTATTATAAGGATAGTTTCAGATTAGCAATGATATCCAGAAATTACAGCCTGTTTTAAAGCCGAAACCAATTATTCTATCTTTTAACTTTGCTTGTAGAGGTTAGCTTTAGTCGCTGTGAGCAAAGCTATCGTGATTTTAGTTCTGCCGCAGACTGTCGACTCCCGTTTCCTCCGATGAAAATTACACATGACGAGGTTGTGTTTAGCTTGGGAGGTGAGTTTAAATTCAGGGCTAAGAAACGCGTCGTCTGCCGCAGTTAAGTCATTGGTCATCCAAAATCAGCCGTCGACAGACTATCTCGCATTTCCAGCATAGCTCGCGGTGGTCATTTCCAACATAGCTCGGTGTTAAACATTAACAGCAATTGTGAAGTGATCCGCCGTATGTGTGTGTCACCAACTGAGTGGTGGCCAGCAGCCGATGTGGCAACAGCGTAGAGGGAAGTGACAGACATCGACTATCAAGTAATTTTAATCGGACTGTAGATATCTGTCCTGGCTGTGAGGCAAACTCGCAAAACTGAACTACAATGAAAGACATCCCGGACCTCATCCGAAGACTTTAGTCAGCGATGAAGACCTACTTGGTGTAGATATGTACCTTCTTGTAGACTAACTGTTATATAGAGTATGTTAATCCAGTTGCGACTATGAATTTGTCGCTTATGACACCACAACAAATGTCAGTGACAGTGGCTGTATGGTCTACAGAACAAAACTATAAAAGCTTTTACCTCAAATGCCTTGAAATGAAATCAGTAGTGGCTTTCGGTATTGACATCCTCTTGGGAGGAGCTGGGTACAGCCATTTTGTTACTTCCATCTTTTCCCAAATTGGTTCCTTTAGAGGTGGCAACTATCTAGCTTGCTTGTGTCCTGTGCAGGAATAAATAACGTTACACTTACTTTCTTCACAGATCTTGTAAAAAAAAAAAAAAAAATCCAAGGTGCTACTACACATCTACATCTATTCTCTGCCAGCCACCCTACTGTGTCTGGCACAGGGTACTTGGATACCCCAATGGCACTTCCTTCCTCTCTCTCTTCCTCCTCCTACTCCTCCCTCCGCTTTGCCCCGTTACAATCAACGAAGGGAGAGCGGTGAAGAACAAAAGTCGATAAGCTTTCATGTGAGATTTCACTTCCATGGAACTCCTGCGAATTATTTGCAGAGAGGAGCAAAATGTTGATTGACTTTTTTTACGAAAGTACGCTCTCAGAATTCTAAGCACTTTAAGGTCTTGCAGGCAGATCTGCATTCTCAACGCAAAATGTGATTATGATGCATTAATTAGACGGTATACAGAAAATACGTTGAAAACATAAAGAAGGAAAATTTTAGGTGCCATATAGCTGGACATCTAATGGTTATGAACTGTAGATTAAAACTGAAGAAACTGCAAAAAGATGGGAATTTAAGGAGATGGGACCTGGATAAACTGACAGAACCAGAGGCTGTAGAGAGCTTCAGGGAGAGCATTAGGGAACGATTGACAAGAATGGGGGAAAGAAATACAGTAGAAGAGGAATGGGTAGCTTTGAGAGATGAAATAGTGAAGGCAGCAGAGGAGCAAGTAGGTAAAAAGACGAGAGCAGTGGAAATCCTTGGATAACAGAAGAAATATTGAATTTAATTGACGAAAGGAGAAAATATAAAAATGCAGTAAATGAAGCAGGCAAAAAGGAATACAAACGTCTCAAAAATGAGATCGACAGGAAGTGCAAAATGGCTAAGCAGGGATGGCTACAGGACAAATGTATGGATGTAGAGGCTTATCTGACTAGGGGTAAGATAGATACTGCCTACAGGAAAATTAAAGAGACCTATGGAGAAAACAGAACCACTTGTATGAATTTCAAGAGCTCAGATGGAAACTCAGTTCTAAGCAAAGAAGGGAAAGCAGAAAAGTGGAAGGAGTATATAGAGGGTATAAACAAGGGCGATGTTCTTGAGGACAATATAATGGAAATGAAAGAGGATGTGGATCAAGATAAAATTGGAGATACGATACTGCGTGAAGAGTTTGACAGAGCACTGAAAGACCTGAATCGAACAAGGCCCCACAACATTCCATTAGAACTACTGACGGCCTTGGGAGAGCCAGTCCTGACAAACGTCTACCATCTGGTGAGCAAGATATATGAGAAAGGCGAAATACCCTCAGACTTCAAGAAGAATATAATAATTCCAATCCCAAAGAAAGCAGGTGTTGACAGATGTGACAATTACCGAGCTATCTGTTTAATAAGCCACGGCTGCAAAATACCAACACGAATTCTTTACAGACGAATGGAAAAACTGGTAGAAGCTGACCTCGGGGAAGATCAGTTTGGATTCCGTAGAAATGTTGGAACACACGAGGCAATACTGACCCTACGACCTATCTTAGAAGATAGATTAAGGAAAGGCAAACCTATGTTTCTAGCATTTGTAGACTTAGGAAAAGCTTTTGACAATGTTGACTGGAATACTCTCTCTCAAAGTCTGAAGGTGGTATGGGTAAAATACAGGGAGCGAAAGGCTATTAACAATTTGTAAATAAACCAGATGGCAGTTATACGAGTCGAGGGGCATGAAAGGGAAGCAGTGGTTGGGAAGGGAGTGAGACAGGGTTGTAGCCTCTCCTCGATGTTATTCAATCTGTATATTGAGCAAGCAGTAAAGGAAACAAAATAAAAATTTTGAGTAGGAATTAAAATCCACGGAGAAGAAATAAAAACTATGAGGTTCGCCGATGACACTGCAATTGTATCAGAGACAGCAAAGGACCTGGAAGAGCAGCTGAACTGAATGGACAGTATCTTGAAAGTAGGATATAAGATGAACATCAACAAAAGCAAATCGAGGATAATGGAATGCATCGAATTAAATCGGATGATGCTGAGGGTATTAGATTAGGAAATAAGACGCTTAAAGTAGTAAATGAGTTTTGCTATTTGGGGAGCAGAATAACTGATGATGGTCGAAGTAGCGAGGATATAAAATGTAGACTGGCAATGGCAAGGAAAGCGTTTCTGAAGAAGAGATATTTGTTAACATTGAGTATAGATTGAAGTGTAAGGAAGTCGTTTCTTAAAGTATTTGTACGGAGTGTAGCCATGTACGGAAGTGAAACGTGGACGATAAATAGTTTAGACAAGAAGAGAATAGAAGCTTTCGATATATGGTGCTACAGAAGACTGCTGAAGATTAGATGGGTAGATCACATAATTAATGAGGAAGTATTGAATAGAATTGGGGATAAGAGAAATTTGTGGCACAACCTGACTAGAAGAAGGGATCGGTTGGTAGGACATATTCTGAGGCATCAAGGGATCTCCAATTTAGTATTGGAGGGCAGCGCGGAGGGTAAAAATCGTAGAGGGAGACCAAGAGATGAATACATTGAACAGATTCAGAAGGATGTAGGTTGCAGTAGGTACTGGGAGACGATGAAGCTTGCACAGGATAGAGTAGCATGGAGAGCTGCATCAAACTAGTCTCTGGACTGAAGACCACAACATAGCTGGACGTGAAGCAGTTTTTCTACCCATACAGAAAACTATAGAATGTGACTCTAAGAATTCTTACTAACAAGTAATCCCACCGGACAAAAAATTGGTCATCTAGAGAAATAATTACAATCATCTTTAAATACCTGGACTTGATAACAGCTTGGATCTGGTTAGGAAGTGAGTCCAAAAGGTTATACGGGTTAAACCACTCGCTGATGATTTGATCGCGTAATCCCACCAAATTGCGGGGAGGACGATGTCGGCGTTTTACCCGTTGATCCCACATGTCCCTATGATCTTCTATAGGATTCAAGTCAGGTGATTTTGCACGCCAGTCGAGGGGGGTGGGCGAGTGTTCAGAAACCTTGTCACGTATTCTTCCAGCTGGATGAACTTTGCTCTTGTCGTCTATATTTTCCTGTGTGAGAAATAGCCTCTTGCGGCGTGGCCGACGCCAAACGTTTATTGCATGCAGTTCCCGTGGCGATGTTCCCTCGCTAAAAGAATGGATGGACGTTCATTCACAGCCTGCAATCTGGTTTGGAAGCGATTATGACTTACAAGCAGTGAAACGCGTCTCTGGTCCCTCTCAGTCAAGATCTTTTTCCGACCACAATTCTGACGTGTTTCGTGACCACGTGTGTCACACCATTGCTTGCAGACACGATCAACAGTCCGTCGCGAAACATCAACAAACTCAGCAACTTCACACACCGTATGGCCATGCCCACAGCCAAACACCATTGCCCATTTTTGCCATACTGTGCTGCCCTTACATTTACCTATGTTTATGTAATCGTGCGCTTGTAACATAAATCTCTCACTAACTGCTACTGCCGTATGATTACGCACAGGCAGTGCGCACGCCCTTGAGCACGTGACTGGTTCGCTGCCCCATTCCTAAAGGATTAATCTGCGCATGGGCAATGAGTGACTAATCTTTTGTCAGGTGAACGTAGTTTCGTACCGCAGAAATGTCGAGACAAATAGCCTTCACAAAACTGTTTTACAATAACGGGATAGCTCGTATTACATTATCGCCGTTATTCTTTTGGCAGGCTGTTGAGTAATTTTGTAAATCGATGTCTGTCTTTAATTATTTTTAAGTAAAATGTACCCCAGGTACAGCACTCGAAGGAGTCGGTTGTCCTTGAAGAAAGAGAAAGTCCTTGAATGGTATAAAACGATTAATAGAAGGAGCGGCAGTTAACAAGTTATTATTAAGAGTCAATATTTAGAGCACATTAGTTTGGCGCCTGACAGAAGGAGGGCCGTAAATTACGCTGATTTCTTACTGAAGGACGTTGTCGCCAAGGGTGTGACAGAGGGTAGGGTGGCAAGTGAGTCAGTCGCACGAGCTGCGGTGTCATTAACCTGCTTGCGCTGGTGCGAGTCTGTCTCCTTATCAGACAGCAGACGGCGCCGCGCCAAACCTCTATCTTCCTGCCAGCTCCTCGCTTTCTTTGCGCCCTGGATGGGCTCCAACACCTGTCTTTTCCTATATCTGGATGAATGTACTTGTGTATACGCCGGCGACGCTGTCAAATAAACACGAGATAAACCAACGAGTTTTATATTTTGAAAGCCGTTTATTGCTGTGAAGCTGGAGATAAGTTAACATCTCCAGGAACAGTTACGATCAAAACTTTCTTTCCAGACACCGCTTTTGTGCTGCCCAAGCTACCCCAAATAGTTCTACTGGTGACTAACATTAATGCTTTGAATCAGTGATTAATATTATTTTTAAACGAAAGTTTTCTTATTATGAACTAGATAAAAGTTATTGCCAGTATGTTTCCCATTTTTTCCTGAAATCGCGTCGTATAATTTTCTTTGTGTAGTAAATATGTCACCGAGAACTTAACCGTCCATTGTTTCCATCGCATTCTCTCTTTTCCATCTCTATCAGAATGCGGTAGGTGCAGAAGATATCTAAATTTCTACTCTTCACTGTTCTCACACCCTCGAGTTGCGCTAAATACAGCAATAAATGTCGCTCTTATGAACACAATGTGATGTACTTTCTTACACTCTAGAACATGTTAATTACTACTACACATTACTACTACAATATTGATATAGAGAGAGATAGTGACACAGCAATTCATTCATTGGCTACAACGTGCGGAAAGAGATACGTACAAAAGGTGTCAGTCGGCCAACAAGAATAGCCTATCAATACAGTCGCAAAAGGGAGGTTGAACGTGAACAGCACATGTTCAACTACAATTCTATATCATAAATAAATTAAAAGAGCAATGATTTGGTAGTCGTGTTCGTTGTTCTCTTCAGTCTGCGGACTGGTTTCACGACGCTCCCCACGCTATTCCATCCTGTGCAACACTCTTAATCCCTGCATAGCTATGTCAACTTACATCAATTTGAACCTCCTTACTGAGTCAACTCTAGTCCCCCTCCCCCAAAAATCATCAAACACACACACACACACACACACACACACACACATACACACACACACGCCTTTCCATGATCAAATAACGATTCCCTGATGCCTCAGGATGTCTCTTACCAGCAGAAATTTTCTTATAGTCAAGTGGGCCATAAATTTCTTTTATCCATAGTACGATTCAGTACCTCTTCAACAGTTATTCAATCTACCCGTCTTATCCTCTTATTTCTCCTGTTGCGGCACATGTGAAAAGCTTCTACTTTCTTCTTGTCTGAACAGCTTATCGTCCGAGTTTTACTTCTATTCAAGGCTACATTCCACACAAATACTTTCGTAAAAGACTTCCTAGTATTTAAATTTGTATTCACAGTCAGCAAATTTCACTTTTTCAGAAACGCTTTTCTTGATGTTGCCAGTCCACATTTTACATACGAATTTACGCATTATCGGACTAGTTTTTTTACTTAGTGCTTTGTCCTGAATGATTAATGAACTTCCTATCCTACGATACGCTGAATCAGACAGTAAACACTGGATCTTTTGAACATAATTCTGATTATCCGAAACAACGATAGCACTGACCTTGCCCGCAGGAAAAGTAACAATATCCAGATCAACTCTAAGTCAACACAAATCAGCCCTCTCAGTACCTTCGATATTACTTTTGAGTGGACGTAGCCCAGTGAACACACGACATGGCTTCCTCCTAGCCTCAGGGAGGCATATCGTGTGTTGACTGGGGCACGTCCACCCAGGAGTAATATCACAGCAGCTGAGAGGGCTGCTTTACGTTAATTTAAGAGTTGATCGGGATTTTGTTATTCTTCCTGCGAACAAGGGCAATGCTACCGTTGTTTTGTACAAGCAGGATTACGTTCAAAAGATGTAGTGTTTCCCGTCTGACTCAGCGTATCGTACTGACCCCGCAAAAAGTGTGGAGAAAAAGACTAACAGTCTCCCGAAGAAAAGTTCCTTATTGCAGGAGACTGTCAACAGTCTTAGGCCAACGGCCTTGCCGGAGTGGTAACACCGGTTCTCGTTATATCACCAAAGTTAAGCGCTGTCGGGCTTGGCTAGCTCTTGGATGGGCACCGTCTCGTCTGCCGAGAGCTTCTGGCAAGTGGCGTCCACTCAGCCCTTGTGAGGCAAATTGAGGAGCTACCTTATTCAATAGTAGCAGCTCCGGTCGCGAAAACTGACAACGGCCGTAAGAGCGGTGTGATGATTCACGTCCCTTTATATCCGCATCCAGTCAAGCCTAAGGCTCAGGATGACACGGCGGTCGAACAGTACCATTAGAGTGTTTCGAGGCCTGTCCGGACCGTGGAGACATCAAGAGTCTTAATTCTTGTGCTGTTCCCCCTAGGTTATATAGCCTCCCTAAAGTCCACGAGAAAGGGGTTGCTCTGCGTCTGATTGCGAGTAACACTGATGATCGGACATATTGGTACCAAAACACCTTGGTGTTCTGTTGTGCCCTATCGTAGGTCAGTGTGAACACAACGTTAATATTTGTTACGTGGATTGGAGGGAATGCTTTTGAATGACTCTGATATTTTAGGAAGTTTTCATGTGGTCTCTCTATTCACTAGCTTTCCTCTGCCTAATTCGTTACTGTTGACTGACGTTAGGTTTGGTGCTGTATTAACGAACCTATTTCGACATATGTTGATTTTCACTTACTTTTTATTCAGTGACCAGTACTACGAGTAGATAGATGGAGATGCCATAGGTAGCCCGTTGTCACCTCTTATTGCCAGTTTCTTTATGGAAGATTTCGAGGAACGTGCCTTGTAGCCGGCGGCTTTGAAACATGAGTATTTTTTTTTTTTTTTTGAGATATGTAGACGATACTTTGTTGTTTGGTCTCATGGTAGCGAGAATTTGAAGGACTTTTTAGAACACCTGAACTCAATTCACCCGAATTTTGTTTCGCGATGGATATGGAAAAGGATGGATGTCTTCGTTTCCTTGAGATATTGGTCAGGAGGAAGTTGTATGGTACACTGAGACGTGCCATTTGTAGAAAGCCTAATCACACTAACTTGTATCTGCAGGCTGATAGTTTTCACCATCCGGATCAATGTGAAGGAGTTCATAGGGCTCTGAGAGTTTGTCAGCTTAGTTAGCCCATCTTTCGTCACAATGGTTACAGTAAAAGACAGATAAGACGTGCATTGCGCTGTGGATCACCTATGCACTGGGTCAGCGATGATAATAACGGGATGGCACCAAAGTCTACGACTTTTTTGCCTTACGCAAGGAGCATTTCGAATAGGATTGGTCGTACTCTGCGGAAATATGATGTGAAATGTATTTCTCGACCACTTTCCCAGATCAAGGTCCTTTTAGGTTCCGTAAAGGATGATCTCAGTTTGCGTACGGCTGGTGTCTACCCTATTCCTTGCAGTTGATGCCTATCACGACTGTGGAGGACCAGTGTACTGGGCATGGCACACACGCTTATAACAGCCGAGCAAATCCTCCAGCGCAGAACATTGCCTTGGCACCGGTCATCCTACGGAATATAATAACACGGAAATTCTGGCATTCTTTTCCATGCTACTCTATTCTGTGCAAGCTTCTTCATCTCCCAGTACCTACTGCAACCTACATCCTTCTGAATCTGTTTAGTGTATTCATCTCTTGGTCTCCCTCTACGATTTTTACCTTCCATGCTACCCTCCAATACTAAACTGGTGATCCCTTGATGCCTCAGAATATGCCCCAACAATCGATCACTTCTCCTAGTCAAGTTGTGCCACTAATTTCTCTTCTCTCCAATTCTATTCAATACCTCCTCATTCGTTATGTGATCTACGCATCTAATCTTCAGCAGTCTTCTGTAGCACCACATTTCGAAAGCTTCTATTCTCTTCTTGTCTGAACTATTTATCGTCCACGTTCCACTTCCGTACATGGCTACACTCCATACAAATACTTTCACAAACGACTTCCTTACACTTAAATCTATACTCAATGTTAACAAATTTCTCGTCTTCAGAAACGCTTTCTTTGCCATTGCCAGTCTACATTTTATATCCTCTCTACTTCGACCATCATCAGTTATTTTGCTCCCAAAATAGCAAAACTCTTTTAGTACTTTAAGTGTCTCGTTTCCTAATCTGATTCCCTCAGCATCATCCGACTTAATTCGACTACATTCCATTATCCTAGTTTTGCTTTTGTTGATGTTTATCATATATCCTCCTTTCAAGACACTGTCCATTCCGTTCAACTGCTCTTCCAAGTTCTTTGCTGTTTCTGACTGAATTACAATGTCATCGGCGAACCTCAAAGTTTTTATTTCTTCTCCATGGATTTTAATACCTACTCCGAATTTTTCTTTTGTTTCCTTTACTGCTTGCTCAATATACAGATTGAATAACATCGGGGAGAGGTTGCAACCCTGTCTCACTCCCTTCCCAACCACTGCTTCCCTTTCGTGCCCCTCAACTCTTATAACTGCCATCTCGTTTCTGTACAAATTGTAAATAGCCTTTCACTTCCTGTATTTTACCCGTGCCACCTTCAGAATTTTATAGAGAGTATTCCAGTCAACATTGTCAAAAGCTTTTTCTAAGTTTACAAATGCTAGAAACGTAGGTTTGCCTTTCCTTAATCTAGCTTCTAAGATAACCCGTAGGGTCAGTATTGCCTCACATGTTCCAACATTTCTACGGAATCCAAACTGATCTTCCCCGAGGTCGGCTTCTACCAGCTTTTTCCATTCGCCTGTAAAGAATTCGCGTTAGTATTTTGCAGCTGTGACTTATTAAACTGATAGTTCGGTAATTTTCACATTTGTCAACTCCTGCTTTCTTTGGGATTGGAATTATTATATTCTTCTTGAAGTCTGAGGGTATTTCGCCATTCTCATACATCTTGCTCACCAGATGGCAGAGTTTTGTCAGGACTCGCTCTCCTAAGGCCGTAAGTAGTTCTAATGGAATGTTGTGGGGCCTTATTTCGACTCAGGTCTTTCAGTGCTCTGTCAAACTCTTCACGCAGTATCGTATCTCCCATTTCATCTTCATCCACATCCTCTTCCATTTCCATTATATTGTCCTCATGAACATCGCCCTTGTATAGACCCTCTATATATTCCTTCCACCTTTCTGCTTTCCCTTCTTTGCTTAGAACTGGGTTTCCATCTGAGCTCTTGATATTCATACAAGTGGTTCTCTTTTCTCCATAGGTCTCTTTAATTTTCCTGTAGGCAGTATCTATCTTACCCCTAGTCAGATAAGCCTCTACATCCATACATTTGTCCTGTAGCCATCCCTGCTTAGCCATTTTGCACTTCCTGTCGATCTCATTTTTGAGACGTTTGTATTCCTTTTTGCCTGCTTCATTTACTGCATTTTTATATTTTCTCCTTTCGTCAATTAAATTCAATATTTCTTCTGTTATCCAAGGATTTCTACTAGCCCTCGTTTTTTTACCTACTTGATCCTCTGACTCTCCCACCTAATTAAAAAAACAAAACAAAAAAAGCAAAAAACCCAGACACGACTTATGCTAACTCACACGTTGGTTATTTCACTATCGGTATCTTCTGACGGCCGTCATCTTTGGTTTGTGATGGCGCTAGTGTTTTCAGTGTGTGAGCGTTATCTTTCCGGAGTTTCTCTGAAAACCGAACAGAGGTTTTCAGTTCCCTTGCATAGCGATTAGTTACTGCAGTTTAGCCTTGAAAATGGAAGTGTGTGGTTCTGTCGATATCAGCGGTTGTCGACGACGTCACGCAGCTGCATCCTCGTAAGTTATAAGAACAATATCACATGCAATTAATATCTAAGCTCATGTTACATGGATATATCGGTCTTTCACCACTAGCGGTACCTTAGCTACAGGAATCAAGAAAATTAGTGGGGAAATATTTGAATGAGATTGCTTATCGAAATTTTCAAAACAGCGAAATTATAATCTTTAATTAGTCATCTGAACAGTGAAACGCAGCTGCAGACTACCACAAGGAAAATTTTGATTAATGTCGAGAACGTTCAGTGATACAATGATAATTATAGGTAGCGAAACGAAGTTCTCCTTGAGTGAAGAATTCTTGTTTTATCTTCAAAATCATAACGTAGGGATTAATTACAACTAGAAACAGAAATGTCAGATTTGTGAGGCGTAATTGCTACGACTTTTCTTATTAAGTGCACGTTCGGCGCTTGCAAGGTTATTACTAGAAATCAGTTATACGCAAAAGGCCATATTCGTTTGGCTATGAGATGCGTATGTGACTGGATATAAAACTACAGTAAAGAGAAAAGTGTACAAAAAAAATCGGTAAAAGGGAAGGAATGAAGATTCAATTTTAACGCACTGTCGGCGACGTGGTCGTTAGAACGCAAGCAGAAGTTAAAATGAGGAAGGATGGTTAAGGAAATCGATCGTGTCCTTTTCAAATGATTCATCTCTGCATCTGCCTTAAGCGACTTAGGGAGTCACTGGTAAACCTGAATTCGATGGTCGGAGTGAATATGTACAACCGTACTCTCGAAAACGAATCCAATTTCCTATCACTACACCACCTCATCGCTTAAAATAAACCCAGAAGCATCATTCAGTAAACGATGAGTCAACAGTATTAATACCACAGAGAACATTACCAATTTTCTCATTTGACTTTCCTGTTGTTGTTGTAGCGGTCTTCTGTCCAAAGATTTATTTGCTACAGCTCTCTGCTAAAGTCTGTCCTATTTAAGTCTCATCATTTCCGCACAACTACTAGCTGAATAACATGAGGATAGCCTATCCCCCCCCCCCCCCGAACTACTACCTCCCTTTCATGTCCTTCAATTCCTATGATTAGAATCTCGTTTCTGTATAAGCTGTAGCTAACTTTTCGATATTTCTATTTTATTCCTTATATCTTCAGAATTTGAAGGTGTGTATTCCAATCAGCACTCTCAAAAGCTTTCTCTATATCTGCAGTTGCTATTAACACAGGTTTGCCTCTCAAGTTCTTACATTCCTCAGAAATCAAAAATTACCTTATCTGAGGTCTGTATCTGCCAGTCTTTCCAATCTTCTATAAATAATACGTGTTAGTATTTTGCAACCATAACTCATTAAACTGACTATTTGGTAGTGTTCACAGCTATCACCGCCTACCTCTTTGGAACTTCAGTTATTATATTCTCCTTGAAGTCAGAGTATTCTTTAGTAATAGTTGACACTCTCAAGGACCTCAGTAATTCCCAGTGAATGTCGTCTACTCAAGGAGCCATGTTTCAGTGCACTGTCAAATGCTCCTCGCAGTATCATATCTCCTATCTCTTCTTAATCTAATTGCGGTTCCTAGTACCGTCTTCAAGTTCATTTTCTTTATAATAGCTTTTCTGAGGATTCCTTCCATCCTTCAGCCCTCTCCCCCCCCCCCCCCCCCCCCTCCCATAAGATTTCACACAAATTTGAACATTTGACCCCCTGCCACTAGAGCCCTTAATATTCATTTAGGTCCATCTTTGTTCATCGATCTTTACCACAGTCGTGCTTGCTCCTATAGCTTGGCATTTCTCCTTCAGCCATTCTTGCTCTGTTATTTTGCACTTTCTGTCAATCTGCAGAATTTTTATATTTTGTAATTTTATGATTAAATTTAACATCTCATGAGCTATCTAAGGATTTCTATTGAGTCTTGATCCTCTGGTGCCTTCACTTTTCGTCTCTCAAAGCTGAACATTCACCTGTTGTTTTGATTTCCTCTGGTTTGGTTAATAGTTCCCTTGTGCTTCCTTTTAATGTCTCAACAACCTCTTCTTCCTTCAACTTATTAAAGTCTCATCTCCTTAATTTCGCACATTTCTGTAATTCATTTATTTCATAACCAATAAATTCTGGTCAGAGTACACATCTGCTCTTGAAAATGTTTCGCAGTCTAATATCTCGTTTCGAGATCTGTTGTCTTACCATCATACAGGTCGAATCTTAATTAAGGGAACGTATTTCAGGATATGATTTCTGTCAAGAAAAGACACGAAGAAGCTGAAATGGACGTATGTCGTTGCTTGCGATACCTAATTGTTGCCTTAAATTAGAAGGCCACATCAGTCAATCATCCAGACTGATGCCTCTGTAACTACTCAAAAGGTTTCTTCTCCGATTCAGGAAACATATGTTAATGCTGCCGCTCCACAGACGGCTCTCTGATGCCGTAAGGCCATGTGTCGTTGAACACAATGGCGGAGCAAAAAATGTTTTTTTTTATTGATGCTGCTACTGCTTTACTTACGTATCGTTAACGCACGTTGACACGGCAAGAGAGGAGGGTTTTTATTAAATCTGCAACTACTTTACGTATGCATGTATAACTGACGGAAGTTGACACGGCAGGAAACGGTGGTTTTTTTTACTAAGGCTGCGGCTACTTTATGTTATTAGCAGCGCAACCCACCCCCATCCCGAACCCCATGCCACTTCTCCTCTCACTCTCGCTGGCTTAGCCTCGAAACAATGAAAAGGTCTTCATTTAATATTGTCACCCACTAATTTCAAACAACCATATGGACGAAGCACAAGCTGCTATCATTGAAAAAATATCAGACATGTAAAGGATAAACGGATCTTCTCATAATTCTCCTCATTGATTCAATGTGACAACATATAAAAACTGAAAACGAAGAGCTGCACCAAAATTTATTACAGTTCCCTTTCGAACCCAACGTTCTAAGACCACAGAAATTCGCGCGCTGTTAAAGAAACAACATCTCCTGCTGATTGTGTGCGCATGGAATTTGACCGAGTGTCAAAAACGTTCAACAAATAACGCCTATTCCGAAGGATAGAGACACGACTAGAATTCCGGTCCTGCACAAAATTTTTCAGTTCATGAACGGTTAGCGAATATCTCGAAATCGATAACAGTGTGCTCCTAAAGATCATGAGTAACAGCTGTGAAACGTAACCGATCGTTACCAAATAAATATGGCCTGTAATTGAAAAATTATCTGGATGATATCTCTATAGGCAAAATATTCACTGATGAAATGGTTGTGTTCAGTGAAAGAGAGGAAAACTTACAAGACCTGTTCAATAGAATAAACAATCTAATGAGGACAGAATATACTCTGAAGCGCCAAAGAAACTAGTATAGGCATGCGTATTCAAATACAGAGATATGTAAGCCGGTAGAATACAGCGCTGCCGGCGGCAACGCCTATATAAGACAACAAGTGCTTGGTGCGGTTGTCAGATCGGTTACTCCTGCTACAATGGCAGGTTATCAAGATGTGAGTTTGAACGTGGTTTTATAGTCGACACACGAGCGATGGGAACAACATCTCCAAGGCAGCGATAAAGTGGGAATTTTCCCGTACGTCCATTTCACGACTGTGCCAGGAATCCGGTGAAACATCAAATCTCCGACATCGCTGCGGCCGGAAAAAGATCCTGCAAGAACGGGCCCAACGGCAACTGAACGAAATAGTTCGCCGCGACAGAAGTGCAATCCTTCCGCAAACTGATGCAGATTTCAATGCTAGGCCATCAACAAGTATCGGCGTGCGAACCATTGAACGAAACATCATCGATATGGGCTTTCGGAACCGAGGGCCCCCTCATGTACCCTTGATGACTGCACGACACAAAGCTTTACGCCTTGCCTGAGCCCGTCAATACCGACATCGGACTGTTGATGGAAACATATTGCCTGGTCGAACGAGTCTCTTTTCAAATTGCATCGAGCGGATGCACGTGTACGGGTATGAAGACAATCTCATGAATCCACGGAACCTGTCTGCCAACAGGGGGCTGTTCAAGCTGGTGGAGGCTCTCTAATGGTGTGGGGCGTGTGCAGTTGGAGTGATATGGGACCCCTGGTACGTCTAGATACGACTCTGACAGGTGACACATACGTAAGCATCCTGTCTGATCACCTGCATCCATTCATGTCCATTGTGCATTCCGACGGACTTGAGCAATTCCAGCAGGGCTATGCGACACCTAACACGTCGAGAATTGCTACAGAGTGGCTCCAGCAACGCTCTTCTGAGTTTAAACACTTCGCTGGTCACCAAACTCTCCAGGCATGAACATTATTGAGCGTATCTGGGATCCCTTGCAACTTGCTGTTCAGAAGAGATCTCTACCCCCTCGACCCCCTCGCGCCGCGCGGGATTAGCCGATCGGTCTACGGCGCTGAAGTCATGGACTGTGCGGCTGGTCCTCGCGGAGGTTCGAGTCCTCCCTCGGGCATGGGTGTGTGTGTTTGTCCTTAGGATAATTTAGGTTAAGTAATGTGTAAGCTTAGGGACTGATGACCTTAGCAGTTAAGTCCCACAAGATCTCACACAAATTTGAACATTTGACCCCCTCGTACTCTTACGGATTTATGGACCGCCCTGCAGGAATCACGGTGTCAGCTCCGTTCAGCACTACTTCAGACATTAGTACAGTCCATGCCACGTCGTGTTGCGGCACTTGTGCGTGCTCGCGGGGGCCCTACATGATATTAGACAGGTGTACCAATTTCTTTGGTTCTCCAGTGTAGATTGAGAATAAACTGGAAGAAAGACGAAACTGAATGAGAAGCATAAGAAATGATCTTAGACATCTTTTTAACATCAATTTTGGGGATTATGTAGCAGACGAAGAAAGGAATTCTGCTGCCTTGGTAGTGAATGAACGCATTACAGACGATACAAAGACTGTATAAGAAGCACAGTAACATAAACAAGGTGAGGATTCCGCGTTGAGAAAAGCCTACTAGTATCAAACACAGACCTTAATTTGAGTACAAACTTTCTGAGAAGTATGTCTGAAGAACAACATTGAATGGAAGTGAATCACAGACTTTGAGGGAAGAGGAAAAGAATTTAATCAAAGAACGCTGAAAATTAGGTGGACTGACAAGGAATGAGGAGGTTCTCGGTAGAATCGGTGAGGAAAGGAATGAGTTATATGTTGGAAACCATGACTAACAGTGGCAGAGGTACAGTCATTGGGACCGCAGGGCAAGTACATAGATTCCCGAAACCCTCTCTTCTTCTACACACCAATTTAACATTATATTTAATGGACTCGCAATTGCGAATATGGACAACCATCAGCTGTAGAATGGAAAGACGAGAATGAAAATTTGGGTCAGACCAGGACTCGAACCCGGATTTCCCGCTTATCGCGAGCCTTACCATTTTGCAATCTGCGCACGGCTGATGCCCACACTCAGACTTCCATATGTCGTCAACCAAAGAATGTACGAGTACGGATTGTAGATTGACGACATATGGAAGTTTGGGTCTGGCCGTGAGTCGTGCATCATTATTCAGAATTACACAGGCACTGCAAAATCGAATGTTACATTATGCCATCCCACACCGCTACACCAGGACCTCCAAACCGATCATGTTCGACAATGTTCCGTGGTGCGTTACGTGTTCCCAGCTGTCGTCATATGAGGGTACGTCTAGCATCGTCGAAAATGATTGTTTTGGTGTTCCAAGTGTTATAGTGTGCGGAGGCATAATGTCGCATGGACGTACTGACCTCCAGATCTTTGAACACGATACACTTACCGAACAAAGTTATTGTAACACTGTACTCCATTCCTGTGCGTCTTTACAGGGGATCATTCGGCCCTGGCTTCATTTTTGTGAATGTCAGTTGGTGACCGCATCGAACAACGCAAGTGGAGGAGCTAATAGAACGATCTACCACAAGAACTCCTTGCTAACCTTGTGGCCAGCATGGTAACACGTTATAGGGCATGTACTGCCGTTCATCTGGTCACACACCCTATGAAGAATGATGTCCCGTCATTTTCGCGGTGAATTCAGTGCAATTACATACATCAAAAAACGTTTTGCTTCACCCCGGTTCCCAGAAGTCCTGAAGACAGACGTTGACTGTGGATATTGTATCACAGACATAGTCCCTTTGACTGTTCAGAGATGTCACCAGATCCGCCTGTAAACAACCATGCATGAGCAGTGCATATTAGACGGAGGTGGTCCGACAGCCGATCAGTTCAAGTCATTTCACCAGGAAGGAGGTACACAGCTCGTGTTGTCTGTAATTCAACCATGCCTAAATGGTCACTACCGCGGTTCGATCACGTCCACATTGTTACTTTGTGCCAGGAAGGGCTCTCAACAAGGGAAGCGTCCAGGCGTCTCCGAATGAACCAAGGTGGTGCTGTTCGGACATGGAGAAGATACAGAGAAACAGGATCTGTCGATGACATGCCTCGCACAGGCCGCCCAATGGCTACTACTGCAGTGGATGACCGCTACCAACGGATTATGGCTCGGAGCCATGTTGAATAATGCTTTTCATCCAGCCACAGGACGTCGTTTTATGACTCAAGCTGTGGGCAATAGTCTGCATGATGCGCAACTTCACTCCCAACGACCAGGGTGACGTCCATCTTTGCAACCACGACACCATGCAGCGCGGTACAGATGGGCCCAACAAAACGCCGAATGGACCGCTCAGGATTGGCATCACGTTCTCTTCAGCGATGAGTGTCGCATATGCCTTCAACCAGACAATCGTCGGAGACGTGTTTGGAGGTAACCCAGTCTGGCTGAACGCCTTAGACACACTGTCCAGCGAGTTCAGCAAGGTTGAGGTTCCCTGTTGTTTTGGGGTGGCATTATGTGGGGCCGACGTACGCCGCTGGTTGTCATGGAAGGCACCATAACGGCTGTACGATACGTGAAGGCCATCTTCCGACCGATAGTGCAAACACATCGGCAGCATACTGGCGAGGCATTAGTCTTCATCGACGACAGTTGGCGCTCCCATCGTGTACATCTTGTGAATGACTTCCTTCAGGATAACGACATCGCTCGACTAGAGTGGCCAGCATGTTCTCCAGACATGAACCCTATCAAACATGCCTGGGATAGACTGAAAAGGTCTGTTTATGGACGACGTGACCCACCAACCACTCTGAGGAATCTACGCCGAATCGCCGCTGAGGAGTGAGACAATCTGGACCAACAGTGGACAGTATGCTACGACGAATACAGACATACATCAATGCAAGAGAACTTGCTACTGGGTATTAGAGGTAACAGTGTGTACAGCAGTCTAGACCGCCACCTCTGAAAGTCTCGCTGCATGGTAGTACAACATGCAATATGTGGTTTTCATGAGCAATAAAAAAGGCGGAAATGTGTTTATGTCGATCTCTATTCCAATTTTCTGTACAGGTTCCGGAACACTCTGAAGTGAGGTGATGCATAACTCTTTTTGGTGTGTGTATAAGGAAGGGACAGTCTAATAAATACGAGAAAGATGGAAAAAAAGGGTAAACTGCTTATTATTTCAAAACTAATCGACATACCTTTTAATACATTTACCCCACTATGAGACAAGACGGTCAACACCTTCATAGAAAAATGTCAATGATTGGTTCAGTTGGACCAGAGGACCCAGTCCCCTCCACGTAAACACCGTGTTTGGAAACATGAAGTCCATGGATGGTTGTATATGTTTTCCAAGTAGCTGAAAATAACCATTTCCGGTCAATGATCGGCTCAGTTGGACCAGTAGACCCTCTCCACTCCATGTACGTACAGAACCACCACCAGCTTGCACAGTGCCTTGTTGACAACTTGTGTCCATGGCTGCGTGACTAAAATCGGGACTCATCTAACCAAGACATGGTGTTCCAATCGTCTAAGGTCCAATCAATACGGTCACGAGCCCAGGAGAGGCTCTGCAGCCGTATGCTGTTGGCAGAAGCACTCACGTCGGTCGTCTGCTGCCATAGCTCATTAACGCGGAATTTCGCCGCACTGTTATAACGGATAAGTTCGTCGTACGTTTCGCATTGATTTCTGTGGTTATTGCACAGTGTTGCTCTTCTGTTGGCACTGGCAATTCCACGCAAACGCCGATGCTCTCGATCGTTAGGCGAAGGCCATCGGCACTGTGTTGTCCGTGGCGAGAGGTAATGACTGAAATTTGGCATTCTCGGCACACTCTCGGAATATTGAATTCCGTAACGATTTACGAAATGGAATGTCCTAAGCGTCTAGCTCTAACTACCGTTTCACGTCAAAGTCTTAATTCCCATCGTGCGGCCACAATCACGTCGTTAATCTTTTCACATCAGTCACCTGAGCACAAATGGCAGCTCCGCCGATGCACTGCCCGTTTATACCTTGTGTACGCAATACCACCACCATCTCTGTATACGAGGGGCGTTTGAAAAGTCCGTGCAAAAATAAAAACTATTTACGTGTTTGGGGTAAACCTTTTTTATTTTTCGACATAGTCTCCTTTTAGACTTATACACTTCGTCCAACGCTGTTCTAATTTGTTGATCCCTTCCGAATGACAGGAACTGCCCAAGTCTGCAAAATAGCTATTAGTTGTTAATTATCTCCTCGTTTGAATAAAATCTTTGTCCTGCAAGCCACTTCTTCAAATTGGCGAACAAACAGTAGTCGAGGGAGCCAAGTCTGGAAAATATGGGGGGGGGGGGATATGAAACGAGCTGGAATCCTATTTCCATTAATTCTGCGGCCACAACTGCTAAGGTGAGTGCTGGTGCATTGTCGTGATGGAAAAGGACTTTTTTTGCGGTCCAATCGGCGGTGTTTTTCTTGCAGCTCGGTTTTCAAACGGTCCAATAACGGTGAATAATATGCACCTGCAATACTTTTACCCTTTTCCGGATAGTCGATGACAATTATCCCTTACGAATCCCAAAAGACAGTCGCCATAATCTTTCCGGCCGAAGGAATGGTCTTCGCCTTTTTTGGTGCAGATTCTCCCTTGTTGTTTGGTTTCAGGAGTATATTAATGTATCTATGTTTCATCCACAATGACGAAACGACGCTTAAAGTCCTGCGGATTCTTGCTGAACGGCTGCAAACAATCCTTGCAACGCTTCACACGATTCCGTTTTTGGTCAACCGTGAGCAATCGCGGCACCCATTTGCTGACAGCTTTCTCATGTCCAAATGTTTATGCAAAATATTATGTACCCGTTCATTCGAGATGCCCATAGCACTAGCAATCTCACGCACCTTAACTCTTCTGTCATCCATTACCATATCATGGATTTTATAAATGATTTCTGGAGTCGTAACCTCCACAGGGCGTCCAAAACGCTCAGCATCACTTGTGCCCATATGGTCACTTCGGAAATTTTGAAACCAGTCATAAACTGTTCTAATCCAAGGTGCAGAGTCACCGTAATGTTTATAAAACTTCTCTTTAGTCTCCTGAGACGTTTTGCCTTTCATAAAGTAATGTTTAATCACCACACGAAATTCTGTTTCGTCCATTTTTTGACAATCACTCGACTGCCTTGATTCACATGAACGCCAAACACAAAGAAATAGACCAATATAGCTGAAAATTGGTGTGAGTTCTTTCCAGAGGTGCTACTGACTAAACATGACCTCGATACGCGCCCCTCGTATGTATATATCGCTATCCCATCACTTTCGTCACCTCAGTGTACTTTGAATGGCTTCGGATTGATATTTACTTGTTTCCGGTCGCTACCTACCTTAGTTCTCGATAATGCGTGCAAAAATTATCTTCACCGAACATATCAAGGAATTTAAAGCAATTTATATTTAATTAGCTACAACATTTCTGTGATCTTTAGCTCCATGTTATTCGTCTGTTATCCTTTACGACTACATAGATTCACTAAACACAGCTTCATTGCTAGCTTCAGTTGATTAAATTATTCGCATTTCTTGACGTTTGAATGATTTTCAAAATGAAATGTAATTATTTTAATATAGGGAAAGGTGATCTATTGTCTTGAATTACATATTTTTATTGATTTTTCCATACATCCTTTACATTTTTCTTTTCTTCATTTCTTTCTTTTGACAGTAATGGCTCCTCACCATCGCGTGCGCTAGGTCAGTGCTTCATTGTAGTTACACTCTAGATGATATGACACGTGTTAAGACGTCAGGGAAGCACTTCCAGGGTACTAGACGGAGCCGCCGAGGCCAAAAACTGTAGGGGAAGAAAAATATTGGAATACATAGAACAAATAACTGATGACTTTATGTGTAACAGCTACTGTGAAGTGAAGAGTTTGCCTTAGGAGACGAAGTCGTGCGAAAAAAGTATCTGCTCGGGGAGAAGTTGCCACTCTCTTAATAATAAGAGCGAATTTTATGACACGTGTTATCCTGTGACTACAATATCAATGAGTTACAGTTGGAATCAGTCACCTCATCCAAATAACTGGATATAACAATTTGTATGGATAGGAAATGGAATGGTCACACAGTCTTAGTCATAAGTAAAGCAGGCGGCAGACTGTGCTTCATTGGTAGAATATTATGGAAATGCAATCAGACCACAAACGAGATCGAATGCAAAACATTAGTGCGACTCATCCTAGAATATTGCTCTGTTATGTGATACCCATACCAAATAGACTAACAGGGGATATTTAAAGGATCTTAAAAAAGGCAGCACGAATGGTCAGAGGTTTGTTTGATCCATGGGAGAGTGTTGGGAAGACGCTGAAAGAACTGAACTGGCCGGCACTTGAACATAGACGCAAACTATCCCGTGAAAATCTACTTAGACAGTTGCTAGAACCAACCTCAAGTGATGAATGTAGGCACATATTACAGCCCTCTACGTATCGCTCCCATAGACAATGCGAAGGCAAGATCAGACAAATCGCAGCACTCACAGAGGCATTCAAGCCATTAATCTTCTTGCGAACCACACGTGAATAGAACGGGAGATACTCCTCTGCCATGCACTTCACAGTCCTTTGCAGGGTACGGATGTAGAACGAAGCAGTGGAGTTGCACCATAAATTCTAACATCCAGTGCTGTAGAACGAAGTTCAAACGGCATTGTGTAGAAAACTAGATTACATCCAATCAAAATATAGATATAAATAATGTTGGACACCTGGAAACAAAGACGAATCTATAGTGAAAAACTAAAGGACACAGAAAGTTAGAAATGCAAGCCTTGAGTAACAAATGAAGTCCTACAATTTATCATTCGTCGAAGGTCCTTCAAAAATAAAGACCCGGTGATACATGGAGAATTGCAGAAAATAATGCGGAAGTAAATACGTAATACAAAAGAACATCTTTCCAAGGCATGTAGCGAAACAGAAGAACAGGACGCAAACTGACCCATTCGACATTTACAAGAAACTAAGGAAAACATTAGGGATTTACACCAGTAAAGGACCTGGGCTCCTCATAAACAAATATGGCAACACATTCTCTTGCGCTGAAGAGAAACTGGGGGGGTGTATAACTTACACCAGTACAAATAGACTCCTCGCAGTCCCAGCTGGGTTTCGGCTTCACGAAAGTTGCACTGACGCATCACGTGATATGATATGGTTGAGTTGGCCTCCCATCGTGGGGAGAACCTGCAACACTGCTGCACATGGCTCAACTTCAATTCACACAAGAACTCTTGCCCCACTGGGAGTGTCAGATTTCTTCCGCTGTTGGCACACCATGGTGCCAGTTGGCCTGATGCGCCTACAGATATCTGGTGCAGAGGTGTGGATACCCCCACAAATGTTTCAAAATAAATAAATAATTAAACCACTGACCCCACATTTCTATCTAACTACACACACACACACACACACACACACACACACACACACACACACACACAGCAGTTGCAGTGGCAGTAATACGTGCCTATGTGGTGGGGCTAATTGTTTAAACATTAAACATGGTAGATCACATTAAATATGGGAGCTATTTGAATTTACCATCATTTTAAACTTACAGAAACAGGGCTTCGGAAAATCCATTGAATTTCCCACTACCTTAAACTGAGGTCATATGTACCATCTTGGATTTTTCTAAATTTCCCCTAGGCCAAGTGTATAATCTTGGATTATTTGAATTTATCACCATTTTAAACTTGGGACAAGTGGCCCAGTTTCGCCATCTTGGATTCTGATGTCAGAGGAGTGGTGAGGAAAGTGGCAACACTGAATAATATCATTTGGGAAAGTAGGCCATCAGAAGTCTGGCAACAATGCAGGCGGTGCCAGTATTCGTAATTCCTCCCTACTCATACATTGTCAGTCTAAGAAGAACGCTATATACTTTTATTTAAAGTGATTGTCAGCATTATTGTCAGAATCGTAACAATGGTTTATTCAACACATATTCCAGCGACACTCTTCAACTATTTTGAATATTAATGAATTTCATCAATATCGATAATAATGAGCAGTTTTTTCTTCTTTTCTCTTATTATTTGTGAACTGTCACTTCATATGTGTGAAGGTACATCTTCCTAAAAACAGAAAACCGTTCTTTAGAACTATGAAATTTACCGACGGAAAAAAATCGCAACACCAAAAAAATTGAGGAAAATGTAGAGAAATGAAATTTCGGGAATACATTTGCCTACATAACGTACGTAAGTGATTCACAGTGCAAGACCACAGGTTATTGTAAATGTGTAAATGTGAAATGCTGGTACATTAATAACCGGTGTAATCGCCAGAATGTTAAATGCAAGCACGCAAACGTGCTTGCATTGTGTTGTACAGGTGCCGAGCGTCAGTTTGTGGTATGGAATTCCATGCCTTGCACTTGGTCGGTCAATACAGGGACTAAAATGCTGTTTGCGGATGATGCTGGAGTTGTCATCCGATGATGTCACATATGATATATGGTATATTGGAGACAGATCTGGTGATCGGTCGAACCAAGGCAAAAGGTAGACACTTTGTAGGGTATGTTGGGTTACAACAGCGGAATGTGGAGAGCGTTATCCTCTTGGAAAATACCCCGTGGGATGCTGTTCATGAATAATAGCACACCAGGTTGAGTCACCACAATGACATAAATTTGTAGTCAGAGTGTGTTGGATGACCGTGAGTGTGCTCCTGCTGTCATACGAAATCGCATCCCAGACCATAAGTCCAGGTGTAGGTCCAGTGTGTCTCGCATGCAGACAGGTTGGTTGCAGGCTCTCAACTGGCCACCTTCCAGCCAACACACGGACATCACTGGCACTGAGGGAGAACAAGCTTTCATCAGAAAACACAACAGTCCTCCACTTTACCCTCCAATGAGTTCTCGCTTGACAACACTGAAGTTGGAAATGGCGGTGGTTTCGGGTCAGTGGAATGCACGCTACAGGGCGTCTGGCTCAGAGTTGTCCTTGAAGTAACCGATTTGTAATAGTTCGTTTGTCGCTGTGGTGCCACATACTGCTGAAATTATTGCTGCAGATGCTGCGCGATGTGCCAGAGCCAGGGCCATACACCAAACACTCGATAATACCGCGTGGCCGTCCAGAGCTAATTCCCAAAAATTAGCAGCTTTCACTTAGTTAATAGTAGGCAGAAATCCAATCTGCATTTGGATTGTACTTCCGTAACTCTTGTGCAGAAAGGTGTGCAGTATACTGCTGCATCCATTTTCAATAAGTTACTACAAGAATTCAAAAATCTTAACAGTAATCCACGCGCTTTCAATTCGAATCTGAAGAATTTCCTCATGGGTTACCCCATCTATTCTGTTGAGGAGTTCCTTGAAAAATTAACGTGATTCTTATATTATATTGTTCATTGCTTTTGTATAAACTTACGGCTTGTCTTTTTTGGGTTCATAAACATTTTATCTGTTATTACTTTTATGTTGTAATTTCATGTACAGACAAGTTCCATGACCTTGGAGATCAGTTCCTCAATTTCGTCCTATAGAACTAGACGTGTATAAAAAAGAACCTAATTGCTGTTTATGATTTTTTGCTTTTTCATATTTATTTCGTACTCTTCGTGTGGTAGCGGCCTAGGTCTGCCTAAGCTGCATGAATATTCCTAGGTATACTTTCACACATTTTGCGTAATTTTAGTGGTGCATTATTTGGCAATTCTCATTAATTCTGTTTCTTTCTTTTTCTCTTTGTCCCCCCAAAATCGGTATACCAGCTATTAGTCCCACCCTTAGGAAACTGCATGTACGTATTTGTAACTGTTTGCATATATGAATTGTACCGCGACAATAGCGGCACACTGAAGGTCTCGGTCCGCTCATCATGTACACTAGACAGCAAAAAAAGTGGGTCACCCCTGAATTCCAACATGTAGGCTGCACCTGAATGTACGCAATCAACATAGCATATCTGTGTTGCACGTAGTCACAACCTTCCACAGCATAGACATTGTAAGATACACAATGGGTACCGCTAGAGACTACTAGAGAACACCAGTCTTTATGACAGTCCGTCCAGATGTAAAGTAACGCCATGATAGTACAGAAGAGATCAGACAGTCCTTAACGTTTGTAAACTAAACTTAATTACAATAAGTGACATTTCAAATGTTATGGGACAACTAGTTTTGTCACATAAATTGTTCAGTAATACTTAGGCACAATTAAATATTTGAGACAGTATATGGATTCATAAAGTTGTATGGCAACTGGAAACAAGTTCTTTGCTGTCTAAAAGGTTTACCCAACACATGCTGAACGTCGTTCAACGTTCAACGGGGAGTGGTTTTGCATCAACTTTATGTAATACTAAGCAGTTAAAAGAAAACGTGATTAACGGCGGCAACCACTCTACGGAAATCCCAACATTAACAGTGAATCACAAGTAATATCATTGTTCACATTAGTCATCAACAGTTACTTGTACACGAAGTTGTACTTTAAATGAAATGACCAACGTCTTCGTTCTGGATCCGGATGCAAACCCAGAACGTAAAGCCATTGTTAACCAAGCAAAGCTTTGTGCCTTATCGAGACTCGATCACTAGGCAGAAAGAGACGTCAATTATTGACGTTTGCACCAGTATCAGTTATCAATTCTCAACTTGAACGTAAATGACGATAATGTTTGTACGAAAGCAGGAACCCTAACATGACAATTACCTTCTTGGTAATTAACCTCGAAAGACGTTGTTGCATTGTCAAGGAATAAAGGATGCACATGTTTAAAATTGAAATGCCATCATGTAATGCTGGGGACAAGGATGCGAACCCAGCACCTAATCGGATTGTTGAATAAGTATGTACAATCAGAATGTAGATATCACAGTGTGTCACCAGTAGTGGGGTTGGAACCTTAAATGACGACTGAAGTTGTATTGCCTGACCGGGATTCGAACCCGGCGCCTACCGCCAGGAACAGACGAAAAATGTCCAATGTTGGTCCACCATCAGCGAGATGTGCACGCGTTTAACTAGAAATATAGGTGACGAAAACGCCGCACACATGGTTATGAAGACACGTTAATAATCAACTTCATATTCAGTAGTAGCTAGGAGTAGCATGTTTAGTTGCAAACGTTAAGGCCTTCCTCATCCCTAGTAACGTGTTGCCTAATATCTGCGATATCATGATGTTAATTTACAAGTGGATTGACTGCCGTAAAGAGCAATGTTCTCTAGTAGTCGTGTATCATTCAGATGTAAATGAAGTGCCTCAGCAGAAAGTAATTTCCGTCGTGCAGCACGTATTGTTTCAGAGACACTGAGTACTTGTTGTAAGTGCACAAAACGTGTATTATATACTAAGTATATACTATTATTTGGAGAAGCTGCCATCAAACCTGTTTACTTTTACATTCCGCTTAGTTGTCGTGGTTGAATACAGGTTTTCTTAAGGCTACATCTAATGCACAGCGCTTACAAGAAAGTATAGTTTCCTGCGTCATGCTATTGCTAGCTAGGTGAAATATTTTGTGGTAGCTATGTTTAAAATGAATGTATTTTTGAAACTATTGTTCGTCAAATATTTGAATAAATCGTCAACTGTAGGTGTGCCTGCACATGTTATAGCATAATAGCTGTAGCTGCGTTAATTTGTACTACAGACTTGGGTAGGTTAGGTGTAACTTTTGATCCTTCAAGGGGTGATCGTAGCCATGCCGTCCGGGTCTGTAGTAGCCGCGGCTCGCGAGCTACGAGCCAGCCAGGCTGGCCGAGGGAGACGCAAGTGAGCGAGCTGGCCGTGGCGTTGGTGGGCCAACAGCCCGGGACGAGCCAGCACGGCTGCGCCGCATGCCTCTGCCTCTGCCGCTCCGTTTGACGTAAATATGTTTACCTCCTCTTCTGGAATCAGTATAAGAGCGGCAAGCAGAAACACACATCAGGCTGTCTGCCGTAATGGCTCACTGAGAGAGATCTATTCGAGGTAGAGTCAAAAAATGGTTCAAATGGCTCTGAGCACTATGGGACTCAACTGCTGAGGTCATTAGTCCCCTAGAACTTAGAACTAGTTTAACCTAACTAACCTAAGGACGTCACAAACATCCATGCCCGAGGCAGGATTCGAACCTGCGACCGTAGCGGTCGCGCGGTTCCAGACAGAAGCGCCTAGAACCGCTCGGCCACTCCGGCCGGCCGAGGTAGAGTCGTCGCTCTCATTGAGGAAGGCGCATGTTCCATCAGAGAAGCTGGCAGACGGTATGGCGTACCACATACCACTGCAACGAGATGGTGGAGGATCTGCCTTGAAAGAGGCACCACCAACAGGGCTCCCGGCTCAGGTAGGAAGAGAGTGATCTCACAGCAGGAAGACAGGGACCTAGTGTCTAGGAGCAGAGAAAATCCCTTTCTGAATGCGAAGCAGTTGCGGCGGGAGACCAACTTCCCCGGCTCCAGTGACACGCTGGACTGCATTCACGACGATCCGCCGTGAAACAAGAGCTCAGCGAAGACAACGTTTTATACCGGCTAGCATTTGCGGAACTCTATCTGAGGGCGTCGTGGGACAACGTCATTTTCACTGATGAGAAGGTGTTTTCCACCAATAACGACGGTCCACGAATCGTTTACAGGCCGCAAGGGACTCGCCATCGACGCGAATATGTAACCACGGCGAGAAGAAGTGGTCGGCTATCTGCTACCTGCTGGGGTTGTAATTCTGCGAGAGGGGCGGGAATTCTTCACAGGATAGAAGGAACTCTGGACAGCGCGCAGTATGCCCACGTATTGGAAAATGTGATGCTTCCGTCAGTGCGAATGCTGTACGCAGAAGGGGACGTCACATGGGAAGAGGACCATTCTCCCATTCACAAGACTGCATTTGTTCAGCAGCGGCTCTCCACGATTGGCGTCAACGTCATGGACTGGCCGCCACGGGCGGCTGATATGAACTCCATGGAAAACATGTGGGCTGAGGTCGCCGGAACATTAACAGAGAACTGGCCACGAAACCAGCCAACTACTGCGGACGCTCTTTGGGACTGCGTCCTGGAAGCCTGGAGCAAGTTGCTTCTTCAGGCTGTTACGTCCGACGGCTTATACATTCTATGCCAAGACGCGTGATAGAAGTACAATATAATGAAGGATTCTGGATAAAATATTAGAGTTCTTAAAATGTTTTGCTATGTCTTCTTTTTCGTTCTTTTTCGTCATTTTTCCTCATTGGGGGCTAGTGGAAGATCGGGTGGCAACGGAAAGATACAATATGGGTTAGCTTTCCTTTCAGTTGCCCTTTTAATTCAAGTGGGTTTATTTTGAATATACAGTTTGTTAAGTATTCTATTTTGATTTCATTTATACCCTGTCTACATACTTACAAACTAATCAGCGTAGATGGACTCTGCCACAGTTTTTGTTATTTCAAATACGTCTCTCTCTTCCCCTCCATCCATGAATACACCCTCCGTCCTCCACACAATACGCCAACGATTTCATATTATGTTTACTCGCCGCGCGGGATTAGCCGATCGGTCTAGCCTCTGCAGTCATGGACTGTGCGGCTGGTCCCGGCGGAGGTTCGAGACCTCCCTCGGGCATGGGTGTGTATGTTTGTCCTTAGGATAATTTAGGTTAAGTAGTGTGTAAGATTAGGGAGTGATGACCTTAGCAGTTAAGTCCCATAAGATTTCACACACATTTGAACATTTATGTTTACTCGTTGTTAATACCTCTTCTATTCTCTCTCACACTCTCTCTGACACTTTCGCCGCAAGTGCCCTTCTAAATGGTGCAAATGGCTCTGAGCACTATGGGACTCAACTGCTGAGGTCATTAGTCCCCTAGAACTAGTTAAACCTAACTAACCTAAGGACATCACAAACATCCATGCCCGGGGCAGGATTCTAACCTGCAACCGTAGCGGTCTTGCGGTTCCAAACTGCAGCGCCTTTAACCGCACGGCCACTTCGGCCGGCAGTGCCCTTCTATTACCTTCCCCCAAAACTTTGTAAACAAATCTAGCGGTTTCCAATGACGCTACATCTTCTCTTTTAATTGCTGCTGTCTTTACTCTCTATCATTCTTCTCACCACCTATGAAACCGTATTCTTTGATTTCCCCTTCCCTATAACCCATTCTTCTTCTGAGAACAGTCCTTCCTTATCTCTCGGCCCTAAGATAAAATGAACTGTGGCACACATCTAAGTAAGCAATACTTTGCAAGCATTTCACGCTTATATTTTGCACTTCTGCACATCTATTCATACCCAGATCCCGCCCACCTTCCTGTTACGCGTCCCTTGACATCTGCATCTACATCTAAATGAATACTCTGCAATTCATAATTATGTGCTTGGCAGGGGGTTCTGTGGTCTGGTGGATTAATTTTGTATTGCTGTGTAAAACGCGTAGGTTCACATCTCACGTCAGGCGTAGATTTTTAACACACACAAGTAGCTCTCCTTCACCCCTAGTAACGCCAAGTGCAGAACGCCAGTAAGCTCCGTAGTTCAATATCCACAGTAAAGATAACATCCCTTCGCTGCCGACTGGGCATTCGTTTGGGCTGTGACAGATGGAGAAACCCCGTAAGGCAGATACTCTGTCACCAGCAAGCTGTCGTAAACTAGAAAACGTATTTCATTTAATGAACCAATGGCCATGTAAGTTCACAAGGCTCTTACTTTATTTGAAACTGAGACGCTGAAAATTGTGGTGCTGGACTGGGATTAGAATTCGATTTCACTGTGCCCCAGAAGACTGCAAACTCTTCTAGGCGTCCGCGAAAGGCACTTATATGGTTTAGAATCCTGATCAGCACAAAATATTCATTATTTCATTTCAAGCCCTAGCATGTGCACTTCGAACTACTGGTGAAAAATAGTTGCATTTTCAACGTCTCTTCTTGCGTTGTCAGCTGTAACGTGTTCGTTTCAACTCACAGCCACATGATGAGCTTTTTATCACAACATTACAAGATCAAACGTTTCCTTACATCTTTTCAAGTTCAAACATTCCTCTCCATCCTACTGGTGAAAACGGATTTGGGTTTGACGTGATCACCAACGACGACATGTTGTGGATGCAATTTCTAGCCAGCAGAGTATTTTCCATCACATCATTGAAACTACAAACATGCCATTCCTAGCTATTATTGGAAAAGAATTTGATAGTTAAAGTTTCTTCATGACCACGTGTGCGGTGTTTGAATTCCATTCAGCAGAGAACTTTTCGTCGCCTGATGTCTAGCTAAACATGCGACCATCTCGCTACTGGTGAACCAACAATAGCTATTTATCGTCTGTTCCTGGCTACAAAACGACGGTGCTAGATGCTGGGTTCGAATCCCAGTCAGACAAAAACAATTCTATCGTCAATTAAGGTTCCAGCATTTCGCTATTGGTGAAAACATTTGATATTTAACTTCTGATTTTATGTACAGTCGTGCTCAAAAGTATCCGAACGACCTGAATTGCATTTCACCTGATTCCCATGCGACCTACATAACGCAGCTGTGTAGCAGGTCCTCTAATCGCTCCTTGGTACAGTCGTTTGACTATTGAAAATAGTTCCAACAAATCACTACTAGAAAACACTGCTCTGTATCGCAATAACTCAGGATGTAAAGTAATACCACGATACTAAAAGTATCAGGGAACACCTCATCACAGTTAAGACTGTCCTTAAGGCTTGTAAGCTCGCATTTATTGCAATAAATGACATACCTGAATTGTTAGCACGCTCATTATTACGTCAGATAGGTAATGCACGTAGTAAGTTCGTCGTATTCATGATTTCCTCTTCAAAGTAACATACTGAACTTGTTATTTAACACAAAATGTCATTAAAAATTTACGTTATTCACGAGCAGCTAGTTGAGACTATGTATGAACTTCAAATGACGCGACGAACCGCCTCGTTCTGCATATGGATTCAAACCCAGGTTATGCAGGCTAGGCCGCGGTGGCCGTGCGGTTCTAGGCACTTCAGTCCACAACCGCGTGAGTGCTACGGCCGCAGGTTCGAATCCTGCCTCGGGCATGGATGTGTGTGATGTCCTTAGGTTAGTTAGGTTTAAGTAGTTCTAGGTTCTAGGGGACTGATGACCTCAGATGTTGAGTCACATAGTGCTCGGAGCCATTTGAACCAACCATGCAGGCTAAGATTTCGTGGCTGACGGAAATTAACAGTCATTCCTGACTAGGCATAAAGAGAGTGATATACCCCATTTTTGGACAGTATCATTTAGCAAATATCAACTTTAAATTACATAACGCAACATTTTTAACGGACGCGAATTCCTACCCAGCATCTATTGTCCCTGTTAACGAACTACGAGAGATGTTAAGTATTGCTACTTCACAAGTAATTTACTTGAGATGCAGTGAGGTAAAGCTTTGTGTTGGACAGTGATTCGAACCCAGAACCTAATCGGATTGTTATCGAAGCACAATCAACTTTGACATATCGGATTTTCTCGGCAGCAGCCAGATGTATTAAATGAAATGACGAGACGAAACATTAATTTTTCCTTCCCAGAACTCCAACCCGGCACGTATCGCTGTTATATTGTAGATAAAAGGAACGTTAAGTATGGGTTTCTTACACCAGCAGCGACATGTGAGCATGTTTGAACTAGAAATAATATGACGAAGTGTTCAGTGCTGACTGAGAATCGAACCTCAAACATATCTTTGTTGACTACACACAAAGAGCCGACACTTACCGAATTTTTCTCCCCCAGTAGATCGGAATAACTTTCTTGAACTTACAGTGATCTCGCAAATAGTTCTGTGTCTCACTGGGAGTCAAAAACGTCAGATATCGTTAGTGTCGACAACGAATGAAAGTGCATTATCGACATACAGAAGCTCAAATGAAAGATGGAATAAGTGTCCTGTGACCATACACAGGGTTTGTTCGTCACTAGAAATACATAACTAGCATAAGAAAGGTTACTGGTGATAGAGTTTCTGCATATCGCCACTTCTTACTTTATTGTAGTTCCACCTAACGTCTACTTGGTAGAGAAGGAATATCATGTTTAATGTGATTTTAAGACCACAATGCCATTATACCTTCTTCACTTGGCGTAGCCAGAAGAGAATAGAATCTGCCTCTCCCTATAAAAAACATCGGCAGAAGCTGGAATCGAACTGAGACCATCATCATATGAAACTATCGTCAGTCCAACAGACCACCAAACCCTCTTCTCTACTACTTATTTCTCTATCATAACACCATTGCGGCACACAAGATGAGAATTCTGACACACAGGCTCCCTGTAGTGGATTGCAGGATGTTCAGTACATTCATTTACTTGATTGACCGAATCGCCATCAACTAGCTGCCTTGGCTACCCAGTGCATACATTCGACTCTATTTTGTAATCACCGAAATAAAATAACGTAACTGGCACCTACACAGAACTGCCAACAGTGTAGAATGCAGAAATTTAAATAGGAAGTGTTTATTTCCATTTTAGCTACTCTATTGCGTTATCTGTTTGTTGAAACCGTCGTGCAGTGCAAAAGAAATGCTGTAACTGTCTGTCTCTCAGGAGTCTATATCCGGCCATATGCATTATCTCACAGCACTCAGGAATGCCAAAGTTCTGGAGGAACTGTTGTTCACTTCCAGAGGTGCTGTAGCTACGTCACAGCTAGTAGCGTCGCGCACTGTTGATAAGACGTCGCGTGTTCTATTACATTCGCTACTACATTTTCTAAAACGCAATTCTGCTGTCTGCTGAAGTTATCAATTTAATGGAACTTTGAACATAATTCTCTTCACTTCTCATCCCAAAATAGTCGCATGTGGAAAAAAGGCTAACTTCTGCGTCATTTTGTTCTTTTCAGGTTTAATAGACGGCCGGGCAACAGATGCGCTCGAAGCTTTTGTATTTTGTATTGGGGGAGCGCATCGTGCCAAAATAGTCAGAAAAGTATTTTCTACATTAGCTGTCGTCTGGTAGTGGCATTTCATTCTTCTTCAAACCTTGTTTGACAGCTGTAACTCAGAACAAGTTTTCTACATGCATGTAATCAATAAACTGCATGTGCATTGTCAGACTGTTATAGATAGTATCAGAGAATTCGCATATATCGTTGATGATTAATTTCTCTCTCATGTTTAGTATTGTTTTAACAACACTAAAAGAAACCTTACGAAAACTTTGCCCTCTATTGTAAGAAATGAAATAAATCTACCCACGATAACCTTACGACGAAAGTAAGTCTGTTTTAACAAAACTGAGTATCTGTACACAAGCGTGCCTCTATTTGCACTAATTAGTAAAACACTGCTCACTTAGATTTCGATTGGGCCTGTGTTTAAATGGTATGCTGTGTCATACTCAACATGTACGCAAACGTGGCATTTCATAAATAAAGTTATATATTCCTAGAAACCCAAAATTTGCCTGTCAGCAGCGGAAAGAGGCGTTACCTGGTGTGCAGCATTGAAAGTTTTTCACCATTGCAGTTTGAGCTGATAGTATTTTTTTGCTATTTGCTAATCAATTTATTCCCTTCATACTTATCACCCTGGCATGGGAGTCTTAAGTGAAGAACATTATTGAATTTCGTATCGTTGACGGTCGATTCGAATTTATTAAGAGACGCTTGTATTGGATAGCAGCTTGGCAGTCAGAAAGCCGAGATCTGCGACCATTAACACAACTTACTGAGTCGAGCTGCCAAGAGGATTTGATGTGTAAAGGTTTTCTTCTGATTTTGTTACAGAATTTTTTCCTGGGAATTGGCAGCTCCATGAAATAATACACAAAAAAAGCTCGCACGCGCTGCCCCTACCACGGTTACATAACTGACGATTTTTTTAACCGTTGGAACATGAGACACGGGCGGTACCACGCGGCGTCGGACACACTGCTGCCAGCACGCCACTCTCGTCATGGTATTGGTCGCTCAGCCTCATAACGCATCGTGAAAGATATTAAAAGTTGTCACTTATGTGAAGAATAGCATTTCTTTAGCCAAAAAATTGAAATTTCTGTCTCTGTGTCTTGGTTTACTTGAGGATTATATACCACAAGTCATTCAAATGGAAAGGGAATATCAAGTGAATATAGCGAGTCAGTTCAGTACCATACGCGAAAGTGACCGCACTGTCACAGTGTTGCCAAATGTTTGTGACGATATTGCCAATTCTCAGCTGTGCTGGGAACAGCTCTGTAGCGTTATAGGAGGAGAATCCTTTGTTCGTGTCATAGGAGGATACGAAGAGAAGGCGCGGGATTTGGTTAATATGCAGCGTTTTCTCCTACCAGCTGTGTCAAACATTCAGGTGTGTAATCTTCCATCACGATTACAGTTTCCCACAAAATATATACGAATAAAACACTTACCTTGTTACTTTGTTACAAAAGATTATTTCAGTACAATAAAATGTCTTTGGAAATCAACTTTGCCAACCTGTCACGAAAAGTAAGATAACAAACACTTTGAACCTCGAAATCGATTGCATCTATGTGCAGTCTCGTGATCATACAAGTAGAATTCCATGAATTGCACGAGAATGTAGAAAAATGTTGGTGCGAATGGAAGCTGTAAGAAACACAGTTACCTAATTATTCCGTACCACGTAATAATCAATTCCTTTGATAATTCAGAAGAGAAGAAACTAAAAATTATGCCCATTAAGACAGAAACTAAAGTGCAGATGCGGGCACTGTGAAGATCTGCGCTTTTTCATCTTCAGATCTATACAATTAATGTATACTAACCAGCGTATTCATTGCTTTCGTAATGTTTCCCTCTTGTTTAGTCTTCTTATGATGAACTGGTTCCACACCCATGAGTCTGATTTTTCTTTGTATCCTTCCATCTACTATCTTTGTGTGTTATTGTTCGGTGTTCAAAAAGCAAAATATTATGCCTGCTCCCACGAGGTATTAAAATGAGGTCGCAGAAAGGCTAACGAATTATAATCAAAATACAGTGAGACGTCAATTTGTCTGGTGTTAAGTGGGCAGAAATAGTTGGGTGTTATTGTCGTCTTTTCTTATTGAGATTTTCATATTACCTTGTCACAAGACGCCGAGATAAATGTGTATATTCTCCGTGACGAAACATCCCACATTCCATTCATCCTGATCCATTCGTTACGTGCATCGGCGGCAATGAGTGATAGGAAAGCGGTTGTGGGGTGACGAATAACAATAACAGTGGTAGTAATTACAAATCAATAATCAAGGATGATTACTGGCTTACAGACGATTAACAAAATAACCAAGAATGGCGGAGTGTTTAATTGGCGCACTGAGTAGGTGTTCTTACCACTTTGTTACTGAATTCTGTTCTAGTTGTTTGCAGAGAGAAAACAAAGAACCCCGTAGCCATACATATCGCTAGTACAACGAGATATTACATATCAACTATCCTTGCTTTACATCACGAGACGAACATGGCGTTACTGAGCTGATATTTGAAATACATTTCTTTTTTCTCTCTCTGTCTCTTTCTCTCTCTCTTTTTATTTTTATTTTTTGAGGAAAGCATCGAGAAGCGCGATAATAAGCAAGTAGGCATATAACCTGTTTACAGTTATTTTCATCGGGATACATAATGCATAAATACAACTTTTAAGTGTGTTATTGCGTAATTCCAATTATTGACTGTCTATTCGTGAGCTTGCTCGCATTCAGTGAGGTGAAACCTATCACAGAAGCAAGCAAAACACAAATATTTCTTGCACTATGCGCAACACATAAACGAAATCTCACTGCACTGACGTGTTGTCCGATATATTGCACGGAAAACATATCTGATTCATGTTGCTAAATACAGCTCTATCAGATACCAATTTGGAAGCTTACCAAGTGTATAAAAGTATATCTTGAAATACGCAGAAAGGCACATAGAGGTATTCGACTGAAACATAGCCATGACCAAAATTGTAACTGGGGTCGACAGCATCGTCGTCTACCACCTTGACAACTCGAACGGTGACAGTGCTCGGTCGGTTACTTACGTTTACTGATATCAAAGCTACAGCATGAAAACACAAAAATGTTAATAACCCGAAGATCATTAGTTTTGGAACCCATAGAAAGTAAAGCAGTCATCAGTCGCAAGAGTGGTTTGAACACCACAGTGCTTTAATAGGCACGGTCTTGTTGGAGGTGGTATGCTGTTGCTTTCAGCCGACCTTTGAGTTGACTTACCTAGCCAGTTAACAGAGGAACCTACAGTTTTACGTGGCTTTCGGACCACAGTGCAACTCGGAATTTTTCACATCAACAAACACTGCCCCAGGGGAAATATGTGTAAAACGGCACATAAAAATCGTGGGACTGGTGAAGGATCAAACCTTCGTATCCACAGTCTTGCTCTTTATCACCTTGCCACCTTGCAGCCAACACTGTGGTTTCTACTTGCCATTAAAATTAAGGATCTCCCGTTTGTGCCTGCGTTGGCACTTGCGTGTCCCTTAGGAGACCTTACCTTTGGGATTACCCTCGTATACGTGTGTGCAAACGCCTTCCTACTCAAGGAAGACAAGGATACCTAGTCTAGCTTCAATATTACAAATACGCCTCTGTTTGTGGATGAACGCAGACTTAGGTTGATAATCATATTACACTCCTGGAAATGGAAAAAAGAACACATTGACACCGGTGTGTCAGACCCACCATACTTGCTCCGGACACTGCGAGAGGGCTGTACAAGCAATGATCACACGCACGGCACAGCGGATACACCAGGAACCGCGGTGTTGGCCGTCGAATGGCGCTAGCTGCGCAGCATTTGTGCACCGCCGCCGTCAGTGTCAGCCAGTTTGCCGTGGCATACGGAGCTCCATCGCAGTCTTTAACACTGGTAGCATGCCGCGACAGCGTGGACGTGAACCGTATGTGCAGTTGACGGACTTTGAGCGAGGGCGTATAGTGGGCATGCGGGAGGCCGGGTGGACGTACCGCCGAATTGCTCAACACGTGGGGCGTGAGGTCTCCACAGTACATCGATGTTGTCGCCAGTGGTCGGCGGAAGGTGCACGTGCCCGTCGACCGGGGACCGGACCGCAGCGATGCACGGATGCACGCCAAGACCGTAGGATCCTACGCAGTGCCGTAGGGGACCGCACCGCCACTTCCCAGCAAATTAGGGACACTGTTGCTCCTGGGGTATCGGCGAGGACCATTCGCAACCGTCTCCATGAAGCTGGGCTACGGTCCCGCACACCTTTAGGCCGTCTTCCGCTCACGCCCCAACATCGTGCAGCCCGCCTCCAGTGGTGTCGCGACAGGCGTGAATGGAGGGACGAATGGAGACGTGTCGTCTTCAGCGATGAGAGTCGCTTCTGCCTTGGTGCCAATGATGGTCGTATGCGTGTTTGGCGCCGTGCAGGTGAGCGCCACAATCAGGACTGCATACGACCGAGGCACACAGGGCCAACACCCGGCATCATGGTGTGGGGAGCGATCTCCTACACTGGCTGTACACCACTGGTGATCGTCGAGGGGACACTGAATAGTGCACGGTACATCCAAACCGTCATCGAACCCATCGTTCTACCATTCCTAGACCGGCAAGGGAACTTGCTGTTCCAACAGGACAATGCACGTCCGCATGTATCCCGTGCCACCCAACGTGTTCTAGAAGGTGTAAGTCAACTACCCTGGCCAGCAAGATCTCCGGATCCGTCCCCCATTGAGCATGTTTGGGACTGGATGAAGCGTCGTCTCACGCGGTCTGCACGTCCAGCACGAACGCTGGTCCAACTGAGGCGCCAGGTGGAAATGGCATGGCAAGCCGTTCCACAGGACTACATCCAGCATCTGTACGATCGTCTCCATGGGAGAATAGCAGCCTGCATTGCTGCGAAAGGTGGATATACACTGTACTAGTGCCGACATTGTGCATGCTCTGTTGCCTGTGTCTATGTGCCTGTGGTTCTGTCAGTGTGATCATGTGATGTATCTGACCCCAGGAATATGTCAATAAAGTTTCCCCTTCCTGGGACAATGAATTCACGGTGTTCTTATTTCAGTTTCCAGGAGTGTATTTGTCAGTACTGTACCCATTGGTGTGAAACTCGTTTTCTACTAATCATACGCACAGCTACAGGAACACTACTTTAATACCTCTTACACGAAATACTTACGCAGTGCTATCAGACGAAACGATCAACCTGACACAAAAGTTTGTTTTACAGCCTTCGAACCTGGATAAAGAGCTTTTCCTGTTCGAGATATCTGTGAATGTTGCTGCATAAGACGATTTAAGAAGAAACTAAATTCCTTCAGCTACGCCAATGTTTAAAGAAATCGTGTTAACGGCACTAAATCGTGGTTTGTAAATCGTTTATCAGCCGTACTCTGCCGCATTTCGCTGGTTCGAAGGCAAAAAGCTGCTGACAAATTTCACAGAAGGAAAAGGGGGACGAAATGTCTCCCACTCGAAGGTCATGTTGTTTTACTTAAATGATTACAAAATCGGGTAAAACGAACAATGAGGTTGTCAGTATAAGCACATTACTGTTGTCAATATGATGTTGCACCGCCCAGGGCCTGTAATGATAAAGGGCCCATTTAGGTCAGGCATATTGAACACAGAAGTGGAAGAGAGAGCACCACTAAATTCTACAATCCGTATGCATTGCATACACGCAGAAATTACTGTTACAGTGTATTTATGGAGCCCAATGAGTAAATTGCATATTTTCCTGTGAGAAAGAGCACTGGCAAACAGTCTTCGCTACATTAGGTTACTTAAACTGGCGTCACTTTGAGCTAGAATTTATGGCCAGGGACTAAGTGTAAGGACACTGAGTCGGATGCGGGTTTTGCAACTGTGAAATACTTTCCTTACATTATGGAAGCGAATATTAAATTTGAACTAATATTGCAAAAATTTTGGACTTGGATAGCTTAGAATGAAAATCTTTTTGTTTATTGCAAAGGAAAACAATTGATTTTCTAAAAAATTCTGTGTCATACACAACTTGAACAAGTCACGTCGACCAAATCATTTGGAAGCACCGATGCAAAAAATGGTTCAAATGGCTCTGAGCACTATGGGACTTAACTGCTGAGGTAATCAGTTCCCTAGAACTTAGAACTACTTAAACCTAACTAACCTAAGGACATCACACACATCCATGCCCGAGGCAGGATTCGAACCTGCGACCGTAGCGGTCGCGCGGTTCCAGACTGTAGCGCCTAGAACCGTGGAAGAACCGACAGCGACGTATATTGGAAGGCAGTAAGATCCCTTGGATTTTGGTTTGGCAGTATTCGACAGCCATTTCTAGGCGCAAGTAAATGAAGAAAGGCAGGGCGTTTTCGTTATCAAGTAACGTCTTCATCAATTACTTTAGTTTTAATGTGATCTACGAATAATTGCTGATGTTTGATATTAAGATGATTCCGTAGACAGGTAAAGAACTTGTTCTTGGACAACTACTTCTATAATGACCAAAAGGACTTAAATGATCTTCAAGCACATCTGTTCCAGCAGCGGTATGAAGAAAATGACAGTAATAATGACGGTGATTATCGAATTATCCTGTAACCTTGACACTTCACAGTGGATTTTCTCGAACTAAGAAATTTCCTGGATTAGTGAAAATTTCAAAATGGCTTCAAATCGAGGCTATGACGCCTAGAAGAGTCTTTACATCCTGCTGACATGAGAATAGCATAATCTCCACGTCAGAAGCTTGCTTCTACTTGACCATTTAATAGACTCGCGTTTTTTTCCACCGTGACTAGTTTAGTAAGCTAAGCACATCATCCATTACAGCACACTCCTGGGACTGGGAAATGTGGCCACAATGGTCTGGTCGAACGAACTATCACAAGTGCAATGCGTGGATTCAGGCATTTACTTTTAAGAGGCACAAAAAGATTTACTTTACCTCTGGTAACCTCAAGAGAAAGCTGTTATAATCCAGAATCCGCATTAAACACCAAGTTCCTTCATTCCAAACTGGGCAGAGCCGGTTTGCGTTGGAAAATGACATAGGTGGAGGTCAGGGTAAACAGAAATACTGTCCCCAGTAAACTTACCTACATTATAAAATTTTATTTTATTTGATGAACTGATAGCCGTCTAAAGGAACAGGGCTCTTATTTTACTTATACTTGATTGAACTACAGACGCTGAAAAATTTGGTGCTGGACGGTGATTCGAATTCGTATCTCCTCTTTCGAGGATCTGAATCTCTCGGAACAGTATAGTTCAATCATTTCATTCCTTTTCCCAAGACTGCAGTCTTCTCTAGGTCTCTTCCAAAGGTAAATATGTGGGTCCGAATCCTGATCCAGTACAAAAATATTCATAATTTCATTTCAAGCCCTACCACGTGCACACCGGCCTGCTAGTGAAAATTAACGAGCATTTTTAATGTCTGTTCATGTTGCCAACAATTTCTGGACAAACACGCACACAACTTACTGTTGGTGAGTAAGTAATTGATACTTAAGCAATATTCGTGGACAATAAAGAAGAACGATAGGAGTGCGGTTCGATTGTCGCTCAGGCACAAAAATTTGTGTCCTTATTTTAGATTAAACACCTAGCAGCTGGCAAGAAAAACCGATACGTAACATTTGATTTTACTTAGTTAACAATCCGATTACGTCTTGGGTTCGTATCTCCGTCGCAGAACTTCACATCATGCGCTTCATCTTTAAATTCATACACACTTCGTTACTTCTGAATTGAGGTATATCAGACATCTTTCATAGTTAGTTAACAGGGATGAAAGGGTCTTGATAGGAGCCCGGTTTATTACAAAAACTGTCGTCTTTTATTTTCAAGTTTTGATTTGGTTACTGATATAGGCGAAAATTTCGGTAGTTCATGACTCTTCATGGATAGTCAGCAATATGATTAGATTAGATTAAATAAGATTAATACTTGTCCCATAGATCATGAATACGACATTTCGTAATGATTTGGAACGAGTCATTTTTATGGAAGATTTCTTTACAACAATTTTTTACCCTCTCTCTCTCTCTCTCTCTCTCTCTCTCTCTCTCTCACACACACACACACACACACCACACACACACACACACACACACACACACACACACTCACCCACATTCTCTTTTTATTTTTATTTGTTTGTTGTGCTCGACTATGGGCGAGGCACGAAAACGTCCGTGAATGAGTTTCTTAGTTTTGAGTACAGTTACGAAGGAAATATAAAAGCAACTATGAGAGTTACTGATTTATGATGCTTACTAGCAATCAGTTCTGAATATTATTAGTAACTAAGCTCTAGTCCCTAAACCTAGTTACAGAAATGCGAATCAAACTCATTACGTATTCCAGGCCGTAGCAGCCGCGTCTTTGAGGCGCCAGCTACAGTCACTTCCCAGCCCACTGTAGGATCACATCGGTGCGTCTTCTTCCTGCTGGTAATGTAACTGAGATTTGGCAACAACGCAAGGTATGTTTGGCAACTCTGTGATCGACGAGTTACTTCCTGGTGTGCACGGAATTAAGCCTCAAAGTTCACTTGATTTCACGTGTCATTTCCATTGAATAACCTGAGTTGGTATCGCTTGAAGTGTAACAGAAGATTGTAAATTTACGGTTTTCAGCCCAGCAAAGTCATTGAACGTAGCAATCGCAACTAATCTCGTCCTGTAAATAGCGGTTTACGAGTTCTAGCCACTATTGGCCTTGTAAGAGGAGGGCGCAAACCATATCTATCCGCTAGCTCTGTGTTGACGTGCTGACTTGTGGAAAAGCGACTGTTATGGTTTGCGGTTCCAACCTCGCTGAATGTAACGTTTTTGTTCCTTCTGTGTAAAAGCTGCAAGCAGTCAGATCAAACATCGATAAGCAAATCGTAGGAAAATACTTTCAGCTCAGAGAAATGATGAAAAACTTACAATGCTGCACAACGGGTAACGCCTCTTTCCGCTGCTGACAAGCAAATTTTGGGTTTCTAGGAATATATAACTTTATTTATGAAATGCCACGTTTGCATATCTGTTGAGTATGACACAGCATACCCTTTAAACACAGGCCCAATCGAATTCTAAGTGAGTAGTGTTTTACTAATTCGTGCAGATAGAGGCACGCTTGTGTACAGATGCTCAGTTTTGTTAAAACAGTCTTACTTTCGTCGTAAGGTTATCGTGGGTAGATTTATTTCATTTCTTACAATAGAGGGCAAAGTTTTCGTAAGGTTTCTTTTAGTGTTGTTAAAACAATACTAAACATGAGAGAGAAATTAATCATCAACGATATATGCGAATTCTCTGATATTATCTGTAACAGTCTGACAATGCACATGCAGTTTATTGATTACATGCATGTAGAAAACTTGTTCTGAGTTAAAGCTGTCAAACAAGGTTTGAAGAAGAATGAAATGCCACTACCAGACGACAGCTAATGTAGAAAATACTTTTCTGACTATTTTGGCACGATGCTCTCTCCCCATACATAATACAAAAGCTTCGAGCGCATCTGCTGCCTGGCAGTCTATTAAACCTGAAAAAAACATAATGACGCAGAAGTTAGCCTTTTTTCCACATGCGACTATTTTGGGATGAGAAGTAAAGAGAATTATGTTCAAAGTTCCATTAAATTGATAACTTCAGCAGACAGCAGAATTGCGTTTTAGAAAATGTAGTAGCGAATGTAATAGAACACGCGACGTCTTATCAACAGTGCGCGACGCTACTAGCTGTGACGTAGCTACAGCACCTCTGGAAGTGAACAACAGTTCCTCCAGAACTTTGGCATTCCTGAGTGCTGTGAGATAATGCATATGGCCGGATATAGACTCCTGAGAGACAGACAGTTACAGCATTTCTTTTGCACTGCACGACGGTTTCAACAAACAGATAACGCAATAGAGTAGCTAAAATGGAAATAAACACTTCCTATTTAAATTTCTGCATTCTACACTGTTGGCAGTTCTGTGTAGGTGCCAGTTACGTTATTTTATTTCGGTGATTACAAAATAGAGTCGAATGTATGCACTGGGTAGCCAAGGCAGCTAGTTGATGGCGATTCGGTCAACCAAGTAAATGAATGTACTGAACATCCTGCAATCCACTACAGGGAGCCTGTGTGTCAGAATTCTCATCTTGTGTGCCGCAATGGTGTTATGATAGAGAAATGAGTAGTGGAGAAGAGGGTTTGGTGGTCTATTGGACTGATGATAGTTTCATATGATGATGGTCTTGGTTCGATTCCAGCTTCTGCCGATGTTTTTTGATAGGAAGAGGCAGATTCTATTCTCTTCTGGCTACGCCAAGTGAAGGAGGTATAATGGCATTGTGGTCTGAAAATCACATTAAACATGATATTCCTTCTCTACCAAGTCGACGTTAGGTGGAACCACAATAAAGTAAGGAGTGGCGACATGTACAAACTCTATCACCAGTAACCTTTCTTATGCTAGTTATTTTTTTCTAGTGACGAAACAAACCCTGTGTATCGTCACAGGACACTTATTCAGTCTTTTATTTGAGCTTCTGTATGTCGATAAAATTGGTTCTGAACTGGGAATGCAACTCAGACCGCCCTTAACGCGGAATTTGATCCCTTCGTGACAACACAGCTCGACTACAACTTGTTGTTTGTTCAAAACTGCAGATTCCTCAACATCTCCACATATTGCGCATGAATGGGTTGGAATCCTGACCCAGCACTAAACTTTTCACTATGTATTATCAAGCTCTAGCATGAGAACACCTATCTGCTTGTGGATAATAATTTTTATTTTTAATGCATTTTCATTCGTTGTCAACACTAACGATATCTGACGATTTTGACCCCCAGTGAGACACAGAACTATTTTCGAGATCACTGTAAGTTCAAGGATGTAATTCCGAGCTGCTGGTGGAGATAAATTCGGTAGCTGACGTCTCTTTGTGTGTAGTCAACAACGATATGTGTGGGGTTCGATTCCTAGTCAGCACTGAACTCTTTGTCAAATTATTTCTAGTTGAAACGTGGTCACATGTCGCTTCTGGTGTAACAAACCCATACTTAACGTTCCTTTTCTCTAGAATATAACAGCGATACGTGCTGGGTTGGAGTCCTGGGAAGGAAAAATTAATGTTTCGTCTCGTCATTTCATTTAATACAACTAGCTACTGCCGAGAAAATCCGATATGTCAAAGTTGATTGTGCTTCGATAACAATCCGATTAGGTTCTGGGTTCGAATCACTGCCCAACACAAAGCTTTACCTCACTGCATTTCAAGTAAATTACTTGTGAAGTAGCAATACTTAACATCTCTCGTAGTTCGTTAACAGGGACAATAGATGCTGGGTAGGAATTCGCGTCCGTTAAAAATGTTACGTTATGTAATTTAAAGTTGATATTTGCTAAATGATACTGTCCAAAAATGAGGTATATCACTCTCTTTATGCCTAGTCAGGAATGACAATTTCCGTCAGTCACGAAATCTTAGTTTGCATGACCTGGGTTTGAATCCATATGCAGAACGAGTCGGTTCGTCGTGTCATTTGAAGTTCATACATATTCTCAACTAGCTGCTAGTGAATAACGTAAATTTTTAATGACATTTTGTGTTAAATAACAAGTTTGGTATGTTACTTTGAAGAGGAAATCATGAATACGACGAACTTACTACGTGCATTACCTATCTGACGTAATAATGAGAGTGCTAACATTTCAGGTACGTCAGTTATTGCAATAAATGCGAGCTTACAAGCCTTAAGGAGAGTCTTATCTGTGATGAGGTGTTCCCTGATACTTTTAGTATCGTGGTATTACTTTACATCCTGAGTTATGTGATACAGAGCAGTGTTTTCTAGTGGTGACTTGGTGGAACCGTTTTCAATAGTCAAACGACTGTATCAAGGAGCGATTAGAAGACCTGCTAGACAGCTGCGTTTTGTGGGTTGCATGGGAATCAGGCGAAATGCAATCCAGGTCGTTCGGATACTTTTAAGTATGACTGTACTACGTTAACAATCCGATTAGGTGCTGGGTTCGCATCCCTGTCACAGGCTTTATATGATGACATTTCACTTTTAAACATGAGCATACCTTGTTCCTTGTGAATGACACCATACTAAACGTCGTTTGGGGTAGTTCCCAGGACGGTAACTGTTATGACAGGATTCCCATTTTCGTCATTTATTTTCATGATCTGAATTGATAACTGATACTGGTGCAAACGTCTATACTTCACATCTCTTTTTGCCTAGTGATTCGGTCTCAATAAGGCACAAACAAAGCTTAGCTTAGTTAGCAATGGCTATAGGTGCTGGGATTGAATCCAGGTCCAGAACGACGACGTTGGTCATGTCATTTAAAGTTCAAATTTGTGTACATGTAGCTGTTGATGTGTTACGAGAACAGTGGTATTACTGGTGATTCGCTGTTTATGTTGAGATTTCGTTAGAGTGCTTGTTGCCCTCATCGCGATTTTCTAATGGTTCGTCCAATATCCAGTTTCCAGAGCCACTCGCCGTTGAGCGACCTTCAGCATGTGGATGGAAAACCTTTTAGAGAGCGAAAAACTTTTTTCCAATTGCCATACAGCTTTGTAACTCCATATATTGTCTCAAGTATTTAGTTTTGACTAAGGATTACTGTACGATATATGTAAAATAATCCGTTTTCTCAGAACTTTTGGAATGCCACTTGTTGTAATTAAGGTTAGTTTATGTGTGTTATGGGGTGTCTCATCGCTAAGAACGTGTTTTCTAATATTTTTTGTATGACGATATTAGTTGACGCTTAGACTGACTGACATAAAGACCTTTGATCTCTTAGTAGTCTCTTGCGGTACCCATTGTGTGTAGTCAAACGACTGTACCCCACGGGGTTTTGGTGTTTAGAGGACCTGCAACACAGCTACGTCATGTTGGTTGTATTTGGCAGTGACCCACTTTTTTTGCTGTCAAGTGTACAGCTACAAAAGCAGCTCTGCATCTGAAACATCAGACCTCAAGCTACCTGACAGTGTGTGGCGGAGGGTGCTTCTGGCCCCACTATATGTTCCCCCTTGCCCATTATATGGGGCGGCAACATAATTCTCAGCAAATTAGCTCAAATTTCTCGAATTCCTCCGTTGTGATCATTTCGCAAGACGTATGCAGGAGGAAGTAATATGTTGTTCGCATCCTGCCGCAACGTACTCTCTCGAAGTTTTGAGAGTAAGCTAATTGGTGTGGCACAATGCCTCTCATGCAACGTCTGCCACTAGGGGTTTGTTGAGCATCCCTTTAACGCTCTCGCGCCCACTAAACAACCCTGTCACAAAAATAGCTGCCTTTAGTTAGATCTTGTCTCTTTCTTGTATTTGTCCTACCTAGTAAGACGTCCAGAGCATGAGGTATATTCAAGAACAAATACAGCAAGTATTCTGTAAGTCACTCCTTTCGTGGATTAGTTACATTTAATTAAGATTCCTCCTATGAATCACAGTTGGCATCTGCTTTTCCTAGTGTTTGTTTTATCTGGTCATTACACTTATGATCGCTCCGGATTGTTAGACCCATATATTTTAGTATAGTTACTGTTTCCAGCAATTTGTCATCAATCGTGTAGTTGTACACTGGCGGCTTCCTTCCGGTATGTATGCGCAGTATGTTATGTTTATTCACATTCAGTGTCAGCTGCCAGTACTCTGCAGGTCATGCTCCAAATCATTATGTCTTCTGGTTTTGCTATCTCATTGTAGACAATCACATCATCTGCGAATAGCTTACAGAGCTTCCGACATTTACTGCTAGATCATTTACATATATATCAAACAGTAACGCTCGTACCACAGTTCTTTCAGGTACTTACCTTTACATCTGCAGATTTTTTTGCGTTAAGAGACACATGTTGAGTTCTCTCCGCAAAGAAGAGAAAATCTGGCCCGGTACTCTGAAAGCTGCTATTTTCTTTTGACTAAATAGCAGTGCGGAACGGTGTCCAATACCTGCCTGAAATTTAGGAACATGCCATCAACTTGAGTGCTAACGTCTCTAGTACTATGGATCTCATGGAGGAACAGAGCGAGCTGTGATTTTAATGAATATTATTTTCGTACTCCAAAAACTTCATAATGAGAGAGTTTAAAACATATTCGATAGTTCTACAACAGATTGGAGCCATCGATAAAGACGTATAATCATGTGCATCTCTCCTACGACCCTTCTTGAAAACGGGAATGACCTGCACTTTTTTCCAGTCGTTTGTACGCTTCGTTGTGCATCAGGAGAGAGAAAGAAAATGAGTGTCCGAGATTGCAGAGATCAGCCTTCTAAAGGATGTATGTACTACACTTCGGCACTCAATAAATGTTCAGGACAAACCATTAACTTGCACCATGAACACCGAATGCGAAATGCAGTGCAACAGTGATCGCAAAGGCGCACTCTTAGGGGATACAAAGCATGCAGGACATTCAGCTAGGTGTCCACTCTTAAAAAATGCATATAGAATCATATTGGTATAACGATGTAATAAGAATTGAAGGAATGTGGTGTCACGCAACTGAATGTGGAACACTCTGTCGCAGAGCTTGTCGTCAAACAGGCTATCCTTTAAGGCGTAGCTGCAGATGGTGTGATAGTATGTTTCATGAGCACGGAGAGAAACACCGGGCGGTTGAATTTATACAGTGGTTCCAGGTGGTACGAATTGCATTGTCACACACTTTTCAGGAGGGAAAGTTCCCCCTAAGCGAGTATGTCCTTTAAAAAAATTATTATGACAAGCAGTTAACCAAAAGCAATGCTCATACCATAGCTGCAAGTTCTCTTACGCCCATTTTCCCACTCTTTTTTGCTGTGATGTAAATGCTTCCTACTTCCGCTGCAGGAAAACACGCACGAGAAAGAATCGTAGGAGACACAGTACCTCCAATTTTTCGAAGCACAATAAATAATTTTCCAGCCAATTCACCACCCAGGTTAACTATCGGCATAATTGTACACGAATGCAAGAAAGTTTTGATGTTAGCTGATCTATATACAACTCTCCTGGTATCTCTGATTTCCAGGGTTCCTTTCATATGCATTTCCTCTACAAATCCCGAATGGTCGGAGTTGGAAACAAGTTCTTTACTGAACTATAGGATAAGTTTGTTTATCTCATCCACAAATTTTCGGACCGATTCCGCAGACTGCTGTACATCAACAAGTTGACATATTGTTTGAAATTTCGTCATCTTACGTCATCCACCTCTGGAGCATTGTTTGAAGCTATGCAACCATCCACTGCTTCCGCTGAAATGACTATAATTCACGTCGTGCGAAGTTTCATGTGCATAACGTAATAGATCACTATCTCGTACTTCGCGTAAATTGTATCGACCACCCGTAAACCGCACAAACACCGTTTTCTATCAAGTGCGCGTTGTCCTCCCTTGAATATCCGTAGTTTTTCTTATGCAGTACACTGTTATATTGCTGCGAATTTATTCCAAATGTTTTCATAAATGTCTTTTTGCTATGTTGCGTATGATCTTCTAGTACGCGCTACGTGGACAAAAATGGTCCTTCACTACGTTTCGCTGAAGACGGGATTTGTGGTTCCCTGCCCGGCAAGGACGATAAAGCACTTGGTTCGACACCTGTAACACTATCCCTTTCACTTGTTAAGCACGCACCGTCATCATTGTGCATCTCATGTATATCGCCCACGCAGTTGAGCGCATACACCACCACACATTCCATCAACTAGTCTTGCAAAAACGCTAACATTTCATGTGCCACTATATTCTCTCTCTGCGAAATTTCTTGTGTCCCTTTCTGACTACCTGTCAACTTTGGCAGCAGTTGTTGTAGATAAAATGCAGGGTTTGCGTTGTTTATCGTTGCCATTGCTCTGTTTTGTATCACCACCACTAGCACTGTAGCACTGTTGTGAGTTACTCGTCGACTAAGCAGTTCAACTGCGCTCCGTAGCCTCATGCTGTGCTCACCATTGGATATGTCAAGCCCCGCACCCTGCTCCAATTAGCTGCCAATATTGTGGTTGCATGGTAGACAATATATGGGGCGTCAAGTGCTGTAAACGTCATTGGCGTTTTGCGACCTCGCACTCAACGGGTTCCTTGCAAGTCGAAGAGGGAACGACAGATTGTCCAATGTGAAGCTACCCGCGGGGCACCACAGCGAACAAGTCGCATTCATCCGCGACAACGACTGTACATTCTCGTGACTACTGCCGCCAGCAATCATGTACAGTGGCTACATACCTGCCAAGACTTTCTGCAGTATCGTAGAAGGAACATACAGCTTCTCGTAGCCCTATTACACGACCTCGTTCAAACTCAGTGAGATGTTGCCAATGGCGTCTTTGTCGCCTTGAAGGCATTTCTGACTAACGTCAACTCACCACGTCCAGTGTCAAAGGTAACTAACGCTTACGACCGTTATAGCTTGTTTTTATTTATTTTATTTATTTATTTATTTATTGTTCCGTGGGACCACATTTAGGAGAAGTCTCCATGGTCATGGAACGAGTCAATACATGAAATTATAAACGATTGTAGAAACAGATAAAATGAAATATAAGAAACATATTCAGGCGACAAGTCGTTAGTTTAAATAAAGAAAATCAAGAATGTAACACTGGAATTTGCTTAATTTTTTAGCTCTTCCAGGAGCTCCTCGACAGAATAGAAGGAGTGAGCCATGAGGAAACTCTTCAGTTTAGACTTAAAAGTCTTTGGGCTACTGCTAAGATTTTTGAGTTCTTGTGGTAGCTTATTGAAAATGGATGCAGCAGAATACTGCACTCCTTTCTGCACAAGAGTCAAGGAAGTGCATTCCACATGCAGATTTGATTTCTGCTTAGTATTAACTGAGTGAAAGCTGCTAACTCTTGGGAATAAGCTAATATTGCTAACAACAAACGACATTAAAGAAAATACATACTGTGAGGGCAATGTCAAAATTCCCAGACTATTGAATAGGGGTCGACAAGAGGTTTTCGAACTTACACCATACATAGCTCGAACAGCCCGTTTTTGAGCCAAAAATACCCTTTTTGAATCAGAAGAATTACCCCAAAAAATAATACCATATGACATAAGCGTATGAAAATATGCGAAGTATACTACTTTTCGTGTTGAAATGTCACTTATTTCAGATACTGTTCTAATGGTAAATAAAGCGGCATTTAGTTTCTGAACAAGATCCTGAACATGGGCTTTCCACAACAGCTTACTATCTATCCGTACGCCTAGGAACTTGAACTGTTCCGTCTCGCTTATAACATGCCCATTCTGTCTGATTAAAATGTCAGTTCTTGTTGAATTGTGGGTTAGAAACTGTAAAAACTGAGTCTTACTGTGATTTAGCATCAAATTATTTTCCACAAGCCACGAACTTATATCATGAACTACATTATTTGATAATGTTTCAATATTACACACAAGATCCTTCACTACCAAGGTGGTGTCATCAGCAAACAGAAATATTTTTGAATCACCTGTAATACTAGAAGGCATATCATTTACATAAATAAGGAACAGCAGTGGCCCCAGCACCGACCCTTGGGGAACGCCCCATTTAACAGTGCCCCATTGGGACTGAACATCATTACCCCTCTCAATATTGCGGAGGATTACCTTCTGCTTTCTGTTCTTAAAGTAGGAGGCGAACCAATTGTAAGCTACTCCCCTTACTCCATAATGTTCCAACTTCTGCAGTAATATTTTGTGGTCAACACAGTCAAAAGCCTTCGTTAAATCAAAGAAAACACCTAAAGTTCGCAACCTTTTATTTAATCCGTCCAAAACCTCACAGAGAAAAGAGACTATAGCATTTTCAGTTGTTAAGCCATTTCTAAAACCAAACTGTACGTTTGACAGCAAATTATGTGAATTTAAATGCTGCAGTAACCTTGTACATACAACCCTCTCGATAACTTTAGCAAACACCGATGGCATAGAAATAGGTCTATAATTGCCAACATTATCCCTGTCTCCCTTTTTATAAAGTGGCTTCACTACCGAGTACTTTAATCGGTCAGGAAACCGACCACTCCTAAAGGAAAAGTTACAGATATGGCTAAGTACTGAGCTAACATACGTGGAACAATACTTCAGTATTCTGCTAGATACCCCGTCATATCCATGAGAGTTCTTGGTCTTTAGTGATTTAATTATTAACTCAATCTCCCTCTTGTCAGTATCATGGAGGAGCATTTCAGGTAACAGTCTCGGAACACTTTTTTCTAAGAGCGCTATATGATTCCCTGTTGGGACTAGGCCTCTATTTAGTTCACCTGCTATATTCAGAAAGTGATTATTAAGTACTGTACATATATGCGACTTATCAGTAACACGGACATCCCCACTATGCACTGATTCTATATTCTCGACCTGTCTCTGCAGACCAGCCACTTCCTTTACGACTGACCATATGGTTTTAATTTTATCCTGAGACTTAGCTATTCTATCTGCATACCACATACTTTTTGCCTTCCTAATAACTTTTTTAAGCACCTTACAATACTGTTTGTAATGGGCTGCTGCATTTAGATTTTGACTGTTTCTAACGTTTTGATATAATTGCCACTTTGTTCTACAAGATATTCTTATCCCTTTAGTCAGACACCCAGGCTGCCTGTTTGTGCTAGTACCCTGTTTTGAACGTTCTAACGGAAAACAACTTTCAAAGAGCACGAGAAAAGTCTTGAGGAAAGCATTATATTTATCGTCTACTGTATCAGCACTATAAACATCTTGCCACTCTTGTTCCTTGATAAGGTTTACAAAAGTCTGTACAGCAACTGGATCAGCTTTCCTAAAAAGTTGGTAACTATATTTAACATGTGTTGCAGCACAAAAATCTTTTAGACTTAAAATTTGTGCATCATGATCTGAAAGGTCATTCACCTTTTTGCTAACAGAATGCCCTTCTAATAATGACGAATGAACAAAAATATTGTCTATGGTTGTTCTACTGTTCCCTTGCACTCTCGTTGGGAAGAATACGGTTTGCATAAGATTATATGAATTAAGGAGGTCTACCAGCATCCTTTTCCTTGCACAATCACTTATACAATTAATATTGAAGTCACCACATATAACTAACTTTTTGTATTTCCTATAAAGTGAATCAAGAACCTCCTCTAGCTTTAGCAAAAATGTTGTGAAATCGGAGTCTGGGGATCTATAAATAACAACAGTAAGAAGTTTAGCTCCACTAAATTTAACCACACCTGCACAACATTCAAACACCTTTTCAGTGCAGTACTTTGAAACATCAATTGACTCAAATGGGATACCGTTTTTCACATACATGGCTACTCCCCCACACCGCAAAGAGCTCCTAGAAAAGCTGCCAGCCAACCTGTATCCCGGTAAAGGAAGCCTCTGAATTATCTCCTTATTTAAGAAGTGTTCAGATATACCAATAGTTTCAGAGTCAACATCTATAAGCAGTTCACTAACTTTATCTCTAATACCTTGTATATTTTGATGAAATATACTAATTCCCTCATTAATCGGATACCCAAGCTTTGTAGAAAGTGGCTTCTTTGTTAGAGAGACTTCCCTTAAGCAGGAATACCTATCAGCTGGCTTCAATCTAAAAAAGGTACAGCTCTAACACCCACAACTACCGGAATTTTCCCATGAGTGATCCCACCACCCCCACCTATGCTGTCACCTATAAGTTTTCCAACCTCCCCTTCCCATACCTGTTGAGGTGCAAGCCATGTCTAGTGAAACCCGTCCTACTGATAGACTCCACCGACACCACTGAAATTTGACTCATGCCTTCTGTCATCAGCGCACACCCAAGTCTCATGTTATTACGCCTGACGGCTGTATTAAGATGAGGCCGATCGTGACGCTGAAACAGTTCCACGAAATGCACATTCGTGTTGCCAGTCTGAGTGGCTATCTTTCCCAAGTCACCATCTATGTCATACTCCCCATCCCTATCAATACTATTACCAGCCCCACCCACAATCACTACCTGATCCTCTTTAGTAAAATCCCTACATAACCCCCCTATGTTAAAAGTCACCTGAGCCAATCCTGCATTAGGCTTCACAATGCTGGTGACCTGGTACTCACTCCCCAAAACTTCCTGCAACTGCTGGCCTACACCTCTACCATGAGAACTACCTAACAGCAGAACCTTCTTCTTTCTCTTAGACTTTGCAACTGTCCTAGCCACCGTAACTGCTGAGGTCTGCTGCATACTTCCTACATCTACAGCTACTAGAGATTACTCTCCACTAGACTCTGACAGTTGGTCATATCTATTACAAACACCAATAGTAAAACTATCTGAAAATCTCCTTCTCCTAGCAGATCTCTTGCCAACAGCCAGCTCCCATTCCCCAACCCCCTTCTCCCTCCTCATCCTATCTAGCTCCTCCTGTGCGTTTTTCAACTGCACCTGAAGGGCACAGATCTTACGCTCCTGCTCCTCTATCAACTTACTCTTGCTACATAACCTGCAGTTCCAGGAGAGGATCTCACCAGAATGCCCACTGGCTTCCCCACTGCATTCCCCCCAGCGAAAATACTTCGAACAAGTCTCACACCGCAATCCACTACTCACGAACCTACGGCAAAGCCCACACTTCTCACTCATGGTAAAATTTTACAATTATTGAAACAAAGGAAATCTGATTTAAATTCTCATAGGTGCGCTACTAGGGCGACTCTTATGATAATGGTTCGAAATTTGAAGAGACTTCTTTCAGTTGTAGAAATACGACTACCTCGTTTATGTCGAACGACTCCTCCTTGGTGTTGAGATTCTTTTTCCATCAGTGTATTTCTGATTCGCAATGCGCTCACTGATTTCCACAGACAAACTAAGTTCACACTATAACGCGAAACGGTTATTTTCCTCGTAAAAGTCAGTTGCTCGTACTTCAGTTCAGTCAGTTGATCAACATACAGGGAAAAACTAGCAACAACCAGCAATTGCTCAAGATAAAATAAAAGCGAAGTTCACACACAGCATATCCGCAACTGTATCAGTAGTCTCCATGGTCTCCATATCGATCATATTAGTCATAATGTAACGACAAAAGCTTGCCTCTCCAGATTATGAATTACAATTATATAAGAAAATACAGTATAATACAACGGGAATAGCCGACCTAAATTTAAATGTGTAAATGACCTTGCAGTCAAATGGTGACCTTATCACACTGTTACTCTGAATGAATCCAATAGTGTTAGATAAACAGAGATTAGTTTGACATGTGGGATTCTGATTTAAAAGAATGTAGCCTAATTAATTTTACTGTCCAAGAGTTAATCAATAATATTATATTCAAATATTCGCCCTGTACCTTTATTTGCACACAAAAAGCAGTAGTATCAAGGGAGTTAGATAAACGTTGTTCTCTGATAATAAATTTAGTTCCCACAAGTCTATACACAGTGCCAATGTTGTTCCATAATATGCATGTAAGGACACTGAAATTCAGGTGTACAAAGCTGTCGATTTGAAATGCCACGCAGGTTGCGGTTCTCTGCCAATCAAAGAAACAACTTCGGAGTGTTCATCGCCACAAAAATGCAAACAAACTTCTCCTTCTCTATGACAACACAAGGCCTCAGGCGAGTCTGTGCACCCGGGAGGAGGGAACTCACAAAACTTTTTCGGACTGTTCTTCCCTTTACATCCTACAGCCCGGATCTCGAACTTTCCGATTTCCATCTGGTTGGCCCAATGAAGGATGTACTCCGTGGGAAGCAGTACATGATGGGGAAAAATGTGGTGGACTGGCATCCTGTATACAACCGAGTGCATTCAGAAACAAAATGTGTTGCATTTCTTATTCAACGCCCCTTATCGTAAATTGCAACAACATTGTTTTCATAAACCAACATGCCACAGTATAACGGCGTTTTATTTTAAGGGCCGGCCGCCGTGGCGAGCAGTTCTAGGAGCTTCAGTGTGGAACCGCGCGACTGTTACGGTCGCAGCTTCGAATCCTGCCTAGGGCATGGCTGTGTGTCATGTCCTTAGGTTAGTTAGGTTTAAGTAGTTCTAAGTTCTAGGGGACTGATGACCTGAGATGTTAAGTCCCATAGTGCTCAGAGCCATTTGAACAATTTTTTTGTTTCACCAGTGGCACACTAATTTGCGTCCACTGCATGCGCAAAAACTGTCTTATCCACGGATCTAAGCAGAGCACAGTTCACTCAGTATTAATCAGCCTTTTTCTAGTTTGCATCGATACAGTGCAGATATTAATTTAAATGTTTTATCCGTGACTTTACGCTCGAAAACGGAACCCTTGGGCCTTTCGGTCACGTCAACAATCGGCGATCTATTATTAGTCATCGCCCATCCACTCGACTGTTCAGTCTCGATAGTGGAAAACACGCTTTTTTGTAACAAAGATGTATCGAATACATCGAAACATTATGTTCAGATAGACGTATTTACTACAAAATACAATGAATAAAACAAAGTAACAAAGGAAAAACAAATATTTGCACAGACCTTCTGGAGCCATACATCTACAAAAACGCATTTCATAATTCTTAAATCAAATAGATCCTTTTATCAATATGACAGACACATTCATTTTTTCAAAAACCAGGAATTTACAAGATTATTTGTGGCAATTGCCCCAACTTCAATATAAGATATCGTGAACACATGGATGCCTTTAGACTAAAAAATTTAAATAAATCTGTAATAGCCACTCACACGAATGAATATGGACACACTGTTTCTAACTTTAAAGACAGCTTATAGATATTACATACCACTAACAATGGCAAGAAAATGGACCTCTTGCAGGAACTAGAAATTGTCCAAATGGCTCTGAGCGCTATGGGACTTAACATCTGAGGTCATCAGTCCCCTAGAACTTAGAACTACTTAAACCTGAGTAACCTAAGGACATCACACACATCCATGCCCGAGGCATGATTCGAACCTGCGACCGTAGCGGTCGCGTGGTTCCAAACTGGAGCGCCTAGAACCGCTGGGCCACCACAGCCGGCCGAACTAGAAATATACAAGGTGATTATAATTAAAGTTAAACTTTCAAACCGGTGTAGGAATAACACTATTGGTCAGAATGACGTCAAATTGCAACGGAATATTATCGGATAAGGGGAAAACTACGGGCAGAAGAAAAATAATTAGTTACAAAATGCAGTAATAGATAGCGTTCGCTGTAAGCATCATAATTTAATAGTAGTCGACTACAAATGAAAAATGAATCATAGAACAATTTCTAAGGTGTACGTTTGACGTTAAACAAACTGTACTACTCAGTGTGCATGGATGTACAGGTGTGATACTGTTAGTTACGTAAGCCCATCAAATGGTTCAAATGGCTCTGAGCACTATGGGACTTAACATCTGAGGTCATCAGTCCCCTAGAACTTAGAACTACTTAAACCTAACTAACCTAAGGACATCACACACAGCCATGCCCGAGGCAGGATTCGAACCTGCGACCGTAGCTGTCGCGCGGTTTCATACTGGAGTGCCTAGAACCGCTCGGTCACCAGCGGCCGGCACGTAAGGCCATCCACCACGGCAAGGTCATATATCACATCGGACGGGAAAAACCGGTTTTTAATCTTCCTGAGGCCAAAAACCGCATAAAAAGCATGAATCAAAATCAAATCAGATTATTAATTGCCGTGTGACTGGCGCAAAACATGTTCAATATGCTGTCCACCGTTTTCTGCTACAAGTTGAAATCGAGAACCAGCATGTTCCGCAACTGATCGAAGTGTAGGGTCACGTTCAGAATGGGTTGCGCAATGCGTGCTTTCAATACAGCTAAGCCTGCAAGCGGAACGCTAAACACAACGTCATTCAGATAGCCCCACAGTCAGAAGTCACACGGATTAAGATCAGGTGATCGGGACGGCCAGGCTGTAAGGAAATGGCGGCTGACAATCCTACCATTTCCGAAATGGCGCTTCAACACCTGCTTAACTGGATTTGCAATGTGCTTAGGTGCACCATCCGGCATAAGATCCCATCTACACATCCACGCTGTTAGAGAGCTGGAATGACGTGGATGCGCAAAACACACTTCAAGCGTTTACCAGTGACGGTATAGGTAACAGGACTGGAAGCACTTGTCTCTTCGAAAATGTATGGCACTATGATAAATGATGCTGTAAACCACACAGTGACCTTTTCGGTATGAAGTGATACTGGTTGATTTGCGTGTGGATTTTCCGTAGCCCATATTCGACAATTCTGTGTACTGACATATCCTATCAGATGGAAGTGGGCTTCGTCTGTCCACAAACCCTTCCACGGCCAATCATTGTCCACTTCCATGCGAGGAAGAAATTTTAAAGCAAAGATCTCTCCTGCTGGCAGATCAACAGGAAACAACTCGTGCACATGGATAATTTTGAATGGATAGCAAAGGAGGTGGTTTCGTAGGATTTTACGCGCCGTGCTCACGGGGATGTCCAATGTTCGGGCAATTCTCCGTGCACTACACGTTTGCACACCACCACTGGTCTCCTCCTGCATTGCTGTGGCCACTGCTTCTACTGACATCAAAACCTTTCGTTTCTTCCGCAGCTCGTGGTCGTGCGGTAGCGTTCTCGCTTCCCGCGCCCGGGTTCCCGGGTTCGATTCTCGGCGGGGTCAGGGATTTTCTCTGCCTCGTGATGACTGGGTGTTGTGTGCTGTCCTTAGGTTAGTTAGGTTTAAGTAGTTCTAAGTTCTAGGGGACTGATGACCTCAGATGTTATGTCCCATAGTGCTCAGAACCATTTGAACCATTTGAACCTTTCGTTTCCTCCCTCTACCAGGTTTCACACCAAAAAAAAACGTCATTTCGAATTTCTGAATCATTTTCTCCAGACCCACGGCAGTCATCGGACCAACGCCTTTTTTCAAACCCTTCAGTGTCCGGAACTTCTGCACAGCAACGTGTGCACAGTCATCATTCTCGTAATACAGCTTTACAAGCAGAGCGCGAGCCTGCATTGAGACAGCCATGGCGAACGTAGCAGACGTGAAAGAAGGAAAGGCCGTGTATCAGGCGTGTTTATATCAACTGCAGTGAGTCGTGCGCATGACAGGTGTTTTTATTTACGTATTCTGACACATACAGCGCCATCTATTGATCAATTTTCACACTATTTTTTTTCTTCTGCTATACGCTTTCTCCCTTGTCCGCTAATATTTCATTGCAATTTGAGGCCATTCTGACCCGTGGTGTTACGGCTACAGTGTTTAGAAAGTTCAAATATAATTATAATCACGCTGTATATTGACAACCTCAAAAAATTCCAAATGAACAGCGGCAGGAACTAATCAATAAGCTTTTCTACGTAATTTCATTTGGCTGTTCACAGGAAACAAGCACAAATTACACACTTAACAGTCACACCACTGCGGTTTCAGATATCAGCATATAACTGCATAAATATAAACTACCACGACAAACAAATATATTCACCTCATCCCAGCTTCCAAAATTTTAATTTTGTGTTTCCTGAAATTGTGTGAATTGTAATGATAGTCAAATATCTGTATATATAAATGAGTGTCTTTATATGTCTGCTTTATAATAAGCAATCAGTTGACTTTGAAGTATTTCGTCAATAATTTCCATCGACCGTAAAATAAAAATATCCTACTAAAAATAATATGTCCTACTGTCTTTTAGTACTAAGTTTACTCTTAGAATGCAAAAACATTTTTCTGTTACTAACATCTTATAGGTTGCACATCCCACACATCATCTCTCCTCTGTTTATATCCTTGGTCAACGTTTAATGAATGATATCTCTGTATCTTTGCGTAATGATAATCTTTGCATTGTAAACAAAAACTAGAAATGTATAGCAAATATGTGATGCTCAGAACTCATTTTAAGAATGTTATGAAATGTGCCACAGTAATTTATTTATAATATGTGCGCTGTGTGGAATTCAAGAACATAAACATAGAGCTAGGAACCATATGGACCACAACAAAACAAATTGCCATCAACTGGAACGTATGTACATGCTGTTGATCAAAACATTTGTGTAACGAAAAAATTAGCCATCTGAACTGGGCAGGGTAGCCCGAAACTGGTAATGGCACTAAAAAAAAAAGTATAAGGATAATACCATTTATAAATTTTTCTTCAATGCTGAATTTTCCGTTGTTGTTGTAGTCATCAGTCCTGAGACTGGTTTCATGCAGCTCTCCATGCTACTCTATCCTGTGCGAGCTTCTTCATCTCCAAGAATATACTGCAACCTACATCCTTCCGAATCTGTTTAGTGTATTCATCTCTTGGTCTCCCTCTACGATTTTTACCCTCCACGCTGCCATCCAATACTAAATTGGTGATCCCTTGATGCCTCAGAACATGCACTACCAACCGATCCCTTCTTCTAGTCAAGCTGTGCCACAAACTCCTCTTCTCCCCAATTCTGTTCAATACCTCTTCATTAGTTATGTGATCTACTCATCTAATCTTCAGCATTCTTCTGTAGTACCACATTTCGAAAGCGTCTATTCTCTTTTTGTCCAAACTACTTATCGTCCATGTTTCACTTCCATACATGGCTACACTCCATACAAATACATTCAGAAACGACGTCATTAAACTTAAATCTATACTCGATGTTAACAAATTTTTCTCCTTCAGAAACGCTTTCCTTGCCATTGCCAGTCTAAATTTTATATCATCACTACTTCGACCATCATCATCAGTTATTTTACTCCCCAAATAGCAAAACTTCTTTACTACTTTAAGTGTCTCATTTCCTAATCTAATTACCTCAACATCACCCGACTTAATTCAACTACATTACATTATCCTCGGTTTGCTTTTGTTGATGTTCATCTTACATCCTCCTTTCAAGACACTGTCCATTCCGTTCAACTGCTCTTCCAAGTTCTTTGCTGTCTCAGACAGAATTACAATGTCATTGGCGAACCTCATAGTTTTTATTTCTTCTCCATGGATTTTAATACCTACTCCGAATTATTCTTTTGTTTCCTTTACTGCTTGCTCAATATACAGATTGAATAACATCGGGGATAGGCTACAACCCTGTCTCACCCCCTTCCCAACCACTGCTTCCCTTTCATGTCCCTCGACTCTTATAACTGCCATCTGGTCTCTGTGCAAATAGTAAACAGACTTTTGCTCCCTGTATTTTACCCCTGCCACCTTCAGAATTTGAAAGAGAGTATTCTAGTCAACACTGTCAAAAGCTTTCTCTAAGTCTACAAATGCTAGAAACAAAGGTTTGTCTTTCCTTAATCTATCTTCTAAGATAAGTCGTAGGGTCAGCATTGCCTCACGTGTTCCAATATTGATACGGAATCCAAACTGATCTTCCCCGAGGTCGGCTCCTAACAGTTTTTCCATTCGTGTGTAAATAATTCACGTTAGTATTTTGCAGCTGTGACTTATTAAACTGGCAACGGCCTTGCCGCAGTGGATACACCGGTTCCCGTGAGATCACCGAAGTTAAGAGCTGTCGGGTGTGGCCGGCACTTGGATGGGTGACTATTCAGGCCGCCATGCGCTGTTGCCATTTTTCGGGGTGCACTGAGCCTCGTGATACCAACTGAGGAGCTACTCGACCGAATAGTAGCGGCTCTGGTCAAAGAAAACCATCATAACGACCGGGAGAGCGGTGTGCTGACCATATGCCCCTCCAATCCGCATCCACAATTGAGAATGACATGGCGGTCGGATGGTCCAGATGGACCACTTGTGGCCTAAAGACGGAGTGACTTATTAAACTGATAGTTCGGTAATCTGTCAACACCTGCCTTCTTTGGGATTGGAATTATTATATATTTCTTGAAGTCTGAGGGTATTTCGCCTGTCTCATACATCTTGATAATAAATATGATGAACTTTTCACAAGATGAGTTTCCTAGTACGAATATGAAAGGCAATAAAGTGCTCGCACAGAGAACTATCTCCACTAAATATGTCAGAAATATCTATCATGCATTATCAACAAACTGAATCCCATCATGAATATAATTTCGCACTGAACGCTGAAATTGTTTTCCTAGTGTATGATGGGATCTGCAGCGTGAATCCGTCATGATGTTACAAACTGCCAGGGCTGGTAGAGAATATTTCAGTTTTAGGTAAGGGACACTGTTCTGGAAACGACCGAATCGAAAGTTATAATCGAAATTCGTTCTGATGTCTCTGCCAACCGGTATCGTTGTTGCTAAGGCTGTAGGGTAGGCAATTTTCAGAGGTGGTAGTACGGACCCAAACACGAAAAAAAACTGTAGTAAATATGGGCTAATAAATGTATACCTTAAGAGCTATGAGCGCTTCTTCAGTAGAAGATGGTCAATTGCTAATAGCTCTTAAGATGCACATTTTAGAGGCCATTTTTTCTTCTTTTGGTCCATACTCCTTCCTCCAAAAGCATGGAAATCAAAGAGCTTGTAACAGACGAATTGTGTTTACAGTATCCAAGATTAACAAGTATTCTTAGTTCTTAGCGTAAGCATTTTAGAAACTAGTGTCTACTAGACATTTTTTCTTGTTTTGTTCCATGCTACCATCCATGCAAATTTCCTACCCTATTCTTAGCAACAACAGTGCCGGTAAATTTATTCAACTGTCAGAGGCATCAAAATGGTTTTCGTTTATAACTTTCGACTCGATCGTTTCCAGACCAGGCTCTTTTACCTCAAATTGATGCAATTACCGTTCCCTATCACCCCTGAAAATCTGTAACATCATCACGGAATCACCCTCTATAGTACATTTAATATGGGCGTTTTTCAGAAAGCATGCAGTAGTCCGAAGAAAATAAGTGTGAGACACGTGAGAGAACCTAACAGAAAATGCGAAACAAAAAAACGATAAAACCACTAGTCCAAAATGTATGAGAAGCTACAACATTCCTTCCAGGTAGCGGAGACATGAAGGAAACTGAGACAAAGTAAACAAAAACAACAACTGTGCCTTTCCTCATGTTAAGGTGTGCAGCCGAGGAAATGTTAAATTACTGTTAATTATTAAGAGAATGTTAACAGCAACACTCCATTACAGAACAGAATGATGGCATCGGTTACACAAAAAAAGTTAGACATGAGCTGTACTATTTATCACTCTTACGATTTACGACATTTTCTCAGCAGAACACGTAAACGCATTAACACAGAGATAAACTAAATAAGCGATACCTGTTTAACCAACAATCTCACTTTAGCAGGACGAAACCCACATGCGTCTAGCGATATCAGTTTTTATGGCATAGAAAGTCCGTAATAGATTAATTTTTCAGTTCAAGTTGACAGTGGATTAGATAAAAGATAATCAAATATTCCTGTATTCTTCAAAAAGGAAATGATTGTGCATAACACAAAAAACGAGAAAGAATGTAATTGAAAGATTAGGTGTCTTTAAGAAGTGTTGAAATGGAGAAGGTGCTGTTGTCATCTTAAAACTAAGGAAATAAATTTATGGGCGCCACATGTTTCCCGCGCATCATCAGTCATAAATATATATAATAATTCACTGCATCAATTCATTTTGCCTTTGTTACGTTTCGTCCATTGTTTATCGAACAACCCCAGTGCGATAAAAGAACAAAGATGATTCAGGAAAGCTGTTATTATCTATAAGACCACTCTCAACGCTGAAGCAACAATGACATGGACGCTGGATGGCTTTATAAAAATATGATCAATATTAATTAACATTTTTTTCGATTAAGTCCAGTGGAAAGCTTGTATTGTTTCAAGAGAGGAAGAAACGGGAAGCACGTTGCGGCTGCTCGAAGTACATAAAAATTTTCTAGAAGTATTCCACGAAGTTAAAAGTTCCATTTCTTATTTGTGCTGTATGTGAACACACATGTTTCCGATACAGCTATTTTTCGTGCTTCCCTCGTACAAACTGCGTAACAAAACATTCCATGACGTCATTCTTGTGTCGATGGCTTTACACTATCTCGTGTGTAGGAACAAAGAGTTTGTCTGTTTAAGTTCCGTAATAGTACCTCTAATGGAAAAATGTACAAATACATTGACACATTGGAATAAATCTGTAACATTTTATATTAGCATCTGTACGTAAAGATATTTATTGATCAGAAAAAAACATCAGGACTTATCTGTGAAGAAGGCTGATCATCTCTGCTCGTTCTAATGTTCACAAATGTAAGATTTGCTTTTGAAAGCTCTTTTCTGTGAAATACAACGTTTAATTACACGTTTTCCCCTTCAAGAAGAAAACTGCACAAAACTACCTACTTATCATGATTGCAATTACAGCTTGTTCAATGGTTCGATGGTAGACCACTTCTCTACACAGCTGGTTTCCACGCGGCGCGTCTGGTCCTAGATAGGTAGACGCTCGTGAAGTAGCCATCAGTGCCGGTGCTAATTGTCCGCATCTATTGCAGCTTCATTAAGCAGTTACAGAGCCACCGTGAAATGTTGGTGTGACTTTAAGTGCACCACTTCTCCAGGAAGCCGCTGGCTCAGGCGAGTTATACCGATTGTTTTACTGATTAACACTCTATGAAAACAACCTAATACTACTTGCTTCTTTTGAAGTCTTTTCACTTTCACGCAACTTAAAAATTGTCTACATCTACATATGCACTCCATAAGCCACGTTAAGGTATTTGTCACGGGCCTCACGGAGTGGCCGAGCGGTTTGAGGCGCCATGTCACGGATTGCGCGGCCCCTCCCGCCGGAGGTTCGAGTCCTCCCTTGGGCATGGGTGTGTGTGTTGTTCTTAGCATAAGTTAGTTTAAGTAGTGTGTAAGTTTAGGGACTGATGACCTCAGCAGTTTGGTCTCTTAGGAATTCATACACATTTGAACATTTGTCGCGGAAGGTACTTCTGGTACCATTACATTCCCCTCCTCTCTCCCCACAACCTCTTTTCATGTGTTGCGTGGAAGACCGAAAGTCGGTAGGCTTCCGTATGAACTCTAATTTCTCTGAATTTCTTATTCTGGTCGTTTCAAAATATGTTAGGCTGGACGAAGTGCTATTTTGTCCCACTCTTCTTCGATCGTCCGCTCTCGGAATTTTGAGCGCAAACTTCTTGATACACAACACCATTCTTGTAACATCTGCCACTGGAATTCACTCATTATCTCCGTAACGTTTTCATGCATGCTAAACAAACCCGGGAGAAAACACGCTGCTCTTCGTTGTATTTTCTCCATCTCTTCTATTAATGTTTAGCGTTTCATACTGAGGAGCAACACTTAAGAATAAGTCGGACAAGTGTTTTGTAAGCCACGTCTTTCCTGAACGAATAAATTTTCTTTGAGGTTCTTCAAATGAATTTCAGCCTGGCATCTGTTTTACTACAACTACTTTTATGTCGTAATCCACCTTGGCTCGCATTGGACTGCTGCTAGTAAGAGCTATAAGGAACTTATACTGTTTCCAGTGATTTATCGCGAATAGCCTTAACGAACGATATTTAGTCTTTCCGCCTACTTATTCACAGCTCGTTAATATTATCTATGTTGAAGGTCGACCGTCAATCCTCACTTCAGTCTTCAAACCTCTGCAAATGTTCTTGCATTTCACCACTCTTCTAGTGTTGCAAAATTTATACAAATAACAACATCGTCCCGAAGAGCCTCAAGGGGTATCCGATATCATCGACTAAATTATGTACATATGATGTAAAGACAACGGCTTTATGACACTCCCTTGCGGTTACTTAAATATTTTATGATTTTAGTTCGTTACGAACGACATGTTGAGTTGATCTCTTAATTGGTAGATACATTGTATGAATACATCGTTATTTTTAATGGTCTGAAAGAATACATGTAACAGCTTGGAGACAAAAAAAAGTTCTTTCAAAACGGGTGAGACATTGCTTAACATCTCGGTGAAATGTACTACGCATAAAGCGATTAATTTAATGAAACTATGCAATTTACTCGTTTAAGTATACCCTCTAAGGCCAGAAAAAGACGCACCACGGAGGAATTACCAGAATGGGACTGAAATCGGTAGATGCGATGTACATGTACAGACAAACAAATGATTACAGTTTAAGAAAAACTTTTGGATGTTCAAAGGGTTCAAATGGCTCTGAGCACTATGGGACTTAACATCTGAGGTCATCAGTCCCCTAGAACGTAGAACTACTTAAACGTAACTAACCTAAGGACATCACACACATCCATGCCCGAGGCAGGATTCGAACCTACGACCGTAGCGGTCGGGCGGTTACAGACTGAAACGCCTAGAACCGCTCGTCCACATCGGCCGGCAGTTGTTAGGTGTCCTCCTGCGGAATATCGCAAATTCTGTCCGACAGGCGCGTTAGATGGTCAAATTCCCGAGCTGGTTGGATAGGAAGGTCCTACCGATTGTGCTCTAAACGTTCTCAAGCGGGTAGAGATCTGGCGACCTTGCTGGCCAAGGTAGGGGTTTTTGACAAGCATGAAGACAAGCAATAGAACCTCTCGCCGAGTGCGAGCGGCCGTTACCTTGCTGAAATGTAAGCCCAGGACAGCTTGCCGCGAAGGGCAACAGAACGGGGCGTACAATATCATCGATGTATCACTGTGCTGTAACGGTGCTCCAGATGACAACCACAACCACAGGGATCCTGCATGAATACAAGTGGAACCCCAGACCACCCTTCCTGGTGACTGTCAGGTTGGTTGGTATCCCGCTGCTGTCCGGGGCGTCTCCAGACACGCCTTCGCTGGTCATATCGGGACTCATCACTGACGACTCTTCTACTCTAGACAGTGGGACCCCACGCCCTTTGGTTGGCATCCTTAAATCACAGTGGTACATCGACAATATTCTAAACTCCGGTTTGTGGCCGTTCGTAGCAAGTCACCTTGTGCTTACATTTCAGCAGGATAATGCCCGCCCGAACACGGTGAGAGTTTCTGCTGCTTGTCTTTGTGCCTTGCCAAACCCTAAACTGATTAACAAGGTCACCGGATCTCTTCCCATTTGAGAACGGTTGGAACATTATGGGCAAGACCCTTCACCTGTCCTAGGCTTTTGACGATTTAAAGCACCAATCGGCCAGAATCTGGCACGATATACCTTTGGAGACATCCAGCAACTCTGTCAGTCAATGCCAGCCCGAAAAACTGCTTGCATAGGGGCCAGAGATTGACCAACGCTTTATTGACTTGCTCAACTTGTAAGCTCTTTCTGAGAAATAAAGCCTCAAATGTTGGTGAAATTGTAAGCATTTGTTCGTCTTTACATGTACGTAACGTCTACCGATTTCCATTCCATTTGTATAATTTCTTCTCGGTGAGTGTTTTTTTTTCTTATAGTGTGCATATTTAAGTGTTTTTTACGTCTTTCCCGTCATGTAAAATACATTGGAGTGATAAAGTCTAGAGTACAGTTGGCAGTAGTAACATGAAAATGGCCCATTATCTGTACAAATTTAATTATGTGATGAAGAGAATTGCACTATTTCATTGAACAGAAAATTACTCATAGTTTTGTGCTACAGATGGACTAATTATCGATTTTGGAAAACCTGGTACACAGTATGTGAATAGCTTGCCACATTTATCTTCAGTTAACAAAAGCCGTTCTTTGAATTATTTATGGTTCACAATTATGGCCGAATGCCATGCACAGAAGTAAAGTGCCACCAGCGTGGCTCAGAGAAAGACAGTAGATTTTCTCTTTCCCATGTACTGAACAAGTGACTGAGTTAATCGCTTTATGAGTTGTAGTTAAACTGGTTTTTCGCATTACAAAACTGGCCAGAGATTAGTGAACAGAGAAAAATATGTGTTAATGATAGCGGTAACATAATACACACAAAACAATGTGCGTCTGTGAGTCTGAAAAGTATCTGTTAACAGATTAGAGTTCTGGAATCGGTGATGAAGAAGGTGATAATAACGTCTTTTGGAGGCACAGGAATTTTTTCCAACAGTCAATACGAATTTTAGGGACAACGACTTAGTAACATTAACGTTACTCTCTTTTAGCATGACGACCTGAATTATGCCTATGATATACGTTTTACTTGGCGCTATATGTTGTTCTCATTGACCTGTTTTTGTTGGATTACAATTTCCAGTTCGTTTTAACACAAATGTATACTTTCTGTTTACTTGATGCTAGAACTTTACGTCCATGGAGATGTGTTTGTGCACGTTTCACCCTAAGCAAAAAGTCAATTAACCAGACGACTGCAAAAATCATAAAATAGCCGTGTTCCAATTTTGTAGCAAGTACTGCTTGCATTTAATCGATGTATGAAGCAGTGATATTTGCCTGTTTGCTAAATAAAAGCATGTAGAAGGCCTAGCTGTGATGCTTATAGGGCAGCGCGCTCGGTTGTGTGACAGGGATGTGAGTACACCTGGGTCGAATCGGTACGCAGGATTAACGACCGTTAATCTGTTACATCATGCAGTATGTGTTTTCCTTCACTTTGCTGGGTAAATTCCGGTCTGGTTCCACCTCTGCCTCAGAAGCACAGTTAAAAACAAAACAGAGGTTGCATCATTCACGGACTGATGACACACAAACCTTTCCTCCATTACGGTAGATGACATTTGGAGTGGGAGGGATGGTACCCATCCGCTGAATTAAAACGAAATAAAAAAAAAACGAGCACAGATGATTCTCATTATTACAAGGGTATTGTCACGAGAGAAACAAACGCAGAAGAAAAAGAAGAGGACGAATATACGAGTAAAAGCACTGAGTCTCTTATCCGAACATTCACAAAACCCACAAGACCTAAGTCATTTTAATGGAGGAATTATTTGTATTCTTATTTTACTTTTCCCTTTTTTATAACTAAGGAATAGATAGATGTGAGTAAGTGACCAATGGGCAAGCCGTAGAGCCATCATTTAGAATGTTGCCACGTAAAAATGGAGGCCTCGTGAATGAAATAAACGTGGAAATTGTTCTTAGTTCGCATTAATGAGAAGAACTGTTCTCCTAATTCAGTGAAACGTTTTGAGATGTATGTAGGGCTCTAATAAGCTGTTCAAACATCGCCTGTAATACTTAATAGCAACAGACGATCTTTGCTGTTTCAGATATTCCGTATGGCACGAGGACGGTACTGAACTGGCTGTTTCTCTCCGAAAGACAGCGACAGACAATACAATTTAACCCGCGGTAAGTGTCGTCGTAAATAACGCCGTCAGTTTTTGGGGGAGCCGTTGTTGCTGTAATTGGAGGCGCCACCGCAAGGTGCCAGGCCGGGCCGCCGCATACCTAGGCAACGACATAAAACACTAGCCACGATATTGTCGCTAATAAACATTCCTCGCTCCGCACCGTAAAAATTCTAATGCGGGCACAGGCTGCGCTGCCAGGCCGAGTAATGATGACGTAGATAGTATCTCTGCAGTGTCCGTCCTGGACTGCTTTCCGCCGAGAGACCCAATTAGCCGACCTCTCCTGGACCACCGAACGCTTCTGTCGGCCCCCACGTGGCCAAATTACGTCGACTAGTGAGTTTCGCTACCTGGTAGCCGCAGGTCTTATTTATCGCCCCAGTAACGATAAATGACACAGGCCGCCCGGAATGTCTTGTGACACTCCCTTCCGTAATGGCTTCCAGATCGCAGAACGCGAGGGGGACACTTGTATGTTGTCTTTCAGAGAACTTATCAGTCTCCAGCCCGATATCTGACTGTATGCAGGATTGTTTTAAAAATTACTCGACAATATACAAGTTCGTTTCAGAATCAGCTGACATGAGCGGGACGTTACTAACAATGATTCAGATCTATGTCTATTTTTCGGATGTTGCCCTCACTCGTAATCTCGAAGATAACTAGTATTCCACTCACAGTATCCTTCTCCGGTTAGCAGCTTTGAATCCGCGCCAATGAACCAATTATAACCCTTCAATCAAGTAGGCTAGTGAAGAGAGTCGCTGACCAAGAATAGTTCTCAGCCTTCTCAGATATGTGACCTCTGTTAGAGGATAGGAAGGGAAATACATGCGTAGGGAAATAAATGAATAAAATCGATATACTATATATATTTGTTAGTTACTACGGCATCTTGTACTGGTATCTGCCTAAGTAATTGTTGGATACAATCCATGGTGCCATTTTTTGTATTAATGCTGAGCGGTTGCTTTTTGGACCAAGAATCGGGTAGCTTTCTAATTTGCATCGGTGGTTTTCTTCAGTTCTTCTTACTAAACGAATTTACTTCGAAATGTTCAGCATAATTAGTATATTGTGTTTCCAGTATGTAAACTGTTTGTTAAGCAATTGCAATTTGGAGTATACTGTCATGTCAGTTTTTTGTGAATCTGACATTTGTTTCATGTATTGTCAGTACAAACTGTATATTTTGGTCGTGTACCTTTGTGAGTAAATGTTTCCTTATTCCCGTGTTTCGCCAATGAAACATACACATATCACCATACTGGCTTTATCTTTCATCATTTCAGTGTTGTAAAAACATTAGCTAGTATTCATGATAACAAATTTCCTATTTTTATAGTAAATAACATGGAAGGGAAGTAACGTTGGGCTTGTTAATACTTACTACTTTTATTGAAATGATTGCGGGATAAGAACAAAAGATCTCAACCTAATACTAAGCTTGAGTTGAGACCACGGCCATTACTTTTTCGTGCATAATGAAACATCTAGGAAATTTGTGAAGTTAAAGCAGTGTATTGGAAATAAGTTTGCATAAGAATTATTGCTTTGCAACAATTGCAGAAATTCCCGTCAAACAAATATGCTACAATGTGAATTTATTCTTTATGTAAGTATCGTCCCATAAGGTATAGAAGTAAATTTACTTTTATTCCCGAAGCGACGGATGAAAAAGACAGGTTCAATAAGAACGGTGCTAACAGTATGCACACAAGAAAACAATTACACTACTTCTTCAGAAGTAAATGTACAACAGGGCGAAGAAAGGACAGGAAAAATGCAGAATGCCTTTAAACGAACATGATTATGAGGAGACTAGCTTAGTCCCCACTGCTTTGCTCATGTAGACTTTATGGTCTGCAGAGATATTTTTCGTTTTTCTTTAATCAAATTTTTATCTTGTTCAAAATTGCAACATCTTCTAAACTTTTCACGCTAATTACGGCCATAGAAGCATGGTCTTCCCCGAACGTACTTCTGACCAAAAACCGATTCCGGTTACTGGAGTCCACAGTTTCAGTTAATCATGCCTTTTAAGTCCTTGAGATGATATTTCTATAGAAACTTTCATCCCTAACACGTATTTCTTTATGTTTAATGAAGAAGTGAGATAATAGTTTTTATAGATTTAGCATGTTTTTTAATATGACGAAATATTTTTCACCGCATTTTTATTTCTAACGGTACAAATTTTTATAGATTTACCTTTGAAAATGTTTTCATAAAGAAATAATTTCATAAAATTTTCATCCCCTATTTCTTCCCCTTATGAGTGGAATTTCGAACAACCCCTTTTTAAATGATGCCTACAGTATAAGATCAACACCGTCTTCAAACTTCAAATTTCTGTCTTCCGCAGTCTGAGCTGGGTCATGCTGGTCCTATTTCACCGCCTTAGGGACTTACTTAATTTCGAAAAATAGTGAAACACGTATTTTTTTCATTTTTAACCGAGAAGCCAAATAGCAAAAAATGGTTCAAATGGCTCTGAGCTCTATGGGACTTAACATCTAAGGTCATCAGTCCCCTAGAACTTAGAACTACTTAAACCTAACTAACTTAAGGACACCACACACATCCATGCCCGCGGCAGGATTCGAACCTGCGACCGTAGCAGTCGCGCGGTTCCGGACTGAGCGCCTAGAACCGCGAGACCACCGCGGCCGGCGCCAAATAGCAGTTTTCAAAGACGTCGCTTAAAGATGTTTTCGCAATGAAATTTTTTCATAAAACACTTCACCACCTATTACCAACCCCTTAGGGATTGCAATTCCAAAAACAGTGAAATGGGAATTTTTTAATTGGAACCGACAAGTCGAATACCAGTTTACATAGACATCGCTTTGAAATACTTTAGTAATTCCTTAATCATGATTTATTTTCAAAAACAACTTGCACGCTCAATTCCATCCCCGAAAATGATGAAACACGCAATTTTTTTTATTTCTGGCCAGAAAGCCGGACACCAATTTCCGTATGCCTAGCATCAAAATTGCCTTAATATTGATATATTTTAAAAACCTTTCATCCCATATTTCACTACCTTAGGCACAGAATTTAAAAAAATTAAATATAGCTGTTTTATTGACCCTTCATGTTCACTTACTTGACTGCCTCAGCTGGCTCGAAGTTCGGGGTGACGTGGTGCGTAATTAGGTTTAGAGGTGAACTGTGGTACCGGATAGAACCAGATTAACATTCAGATGCTCTAACGAATAGCGAGGAAACGTACCTTGGTTTAAAAATTCTTAGCTAATTTTAATGGGAGACTACAGAATTTTTAGAACATGCCCTATTACACATTAGGCTCCAAACACTTTGACATAATTTGGCAACTCCGTGTTCGGATGCTACAAGAAATAGTGTACAGTTTTTCTTTTTTTTTTTTTAACCGCATATATAAGCATGACGACAGCACTGGAAAAACTTGATTACGCAGTACACAGGAGAACTGACGTTTAATATTTCAGACAAGACGAGAGGTTGAGTGCGCCGATCATTCATGCACTACCGACTCACACCGTGGGCGATGGGGCAGCTATGAGTAATTCTGCATATAAAACAAGTTATGTTCTTCAAACTATGGCTCAAAATTAAGCTGTCAGTGATATCACTAAAAGAAACGAATAAGAGCTGAGATTTGAGTAATACTAGCGATTTTCGTGGAACAATCCGCACGGCATTAATTCGGGAAATACCGTGAATCCATACTACGAGAACAGGATCCTAATAAACTCTCCTAACAATATGAGCTTGGAATATTATTGTTGGTCTGCATCTCCAAAAGATTGCGGCTACAAATGTCTAGCGTTGTCATCAAAATGTACGTCAAGACAAACATGTACTGAGAACATACCCATTTCTTAACTAGTCGTTTTCTGGGAGAACATGAAGCACCATGTCTACGCAGTAATAAAAAAAGACAGGATTGGGTTCTTCTAGCTGCCAGCTGAACTAAGTTCTCAGTAATATTCACGGGTTTGATCTGCCACTTCTTTATCGCCGTTATCTACTTAGACTCACATGTGTTCATGGCACTCTTAATACAACTAACGCGTATTACATTACGTTTATGAACCAGCTCTATGAATCATCGCCATAGCATTCTTTCTTATAAACAGATATACGAATAGGAATGCCTAACATAGAATTTCTGTTAGAAATGATCAAGCAATATTATTATTTTATTATAGTTTTATTCTAATGGGAAGTTTCTAAGAACTAATTGTTTACTCTTTGTCTCTAATACAACTTCCTTCAGAGTTAGCACGTAACTACGACAACAACTGGTGTCTCAAATGTACAGGGTTATTACAAATGATTGAAGCGATTTCACAGCTCTACAATAACTTTATTATTTGAGATATTTTCACAATGCTTTGCACACACACACAAAAACTCAAAAAGTTTTTTTAGGCATTCACAAATGTTCGATATGTGCCCCTTTAGTGATTCGGCAGACATCAAGCCGATAATCAAGTTCCTCCCACACTCGGCGCAGCATGTCCCCATCAATGAGTTCGAAAGCATCGTTGATGCGAGCTCGCAGTTCTGGCACGTTTCTTGGTAGAGGAGGTTTAAACACTGAATCTTTCACATAACCCCCCAGAAAGAAATCGCATGGGGTTAAGTCGGGAGAGCGTGGAGGCCATGACATGAATTGTTGATCATGATCTCCACCACGACCGATCCATCGGTTTTCCAATCTCCTGTTTAAGAAATGCCGAACATCATGATGGAAGTGCGGTGGAGCACCATCCTGTTGAAATATGAAGTCGGCGCTGTCGGTCTCCAGTTGTGGCATGAGCCAATTTTCCAGCATGTCCAGATACACGTGTCCTGTAACGTTTTTTTCGCAGAAGAAAAAGGGGCCGTAAACTTTAAACCGTGAGATTGCACAAAACACGTTAACTTTTGGTGAATTGCGAATTTGCTGCACGAATGCGTGAGGATTCTCTACCGCCCAGATTCGCACATTGTGTCTGTTCACTTCACCATTAAGAAAAAATGTTGCTTCATCACTGAAAACAAGTTTCGCACTGAACGCATCCTCTTCCATGAGCTGTTGCAACCGCGCCGAAAATTCAAAGCGTTTGACTTTGTGATCGGGTGTCAGGGCTTGTAGCAATTGTAAACGGTAAGGCTTCTGCTTTAGCCTTTTCCGTAAGATTTTCCAAACCGTCGGCTGTGGTACGTTTAGCTCCCTGCTTGCTTTATTCGTCGACTTCCGCGGGCTACGCGTGAAACTTGCCCGCACGCGTTCAACCGTTTCTTCGCTCACTGCAGGCCGACCCGTTGATTTCCCCTTACAGAGGCATCCAGAAGCTTTAAACTGCGCATACCATCGCCGAATGGAGTTAACAGTTGGTGGATCTTTGTTGAACTTCGTCCTGATGTGTCGTTGCACTGTTATGACTGACTGATGTGAGTGCATTTCCAGCACGACATACGCTTTCTCGGCTCCTGTCGCCATTTTGTCTCACTGCGCTCTCGAGCGCTCTGGCGGCAGAAACCTGAAGTGCGACTTCAGCCGAACAAAACTTTATGAGTTTTTCTACGTATCTGTAGTGTGTCGTGACCATATGTCAATGAATGGAGCTACAGTGAATTTATGAAATCGCTTCAATCATTTGTAATAGCCCTGTATTTCATTTCCTGATGCGGCGTTCTTTTATGTTTGTGGGTTAGTAAAAAACGTTAGCTTTTATAGTCTCTCAGACGCTGATAAGAGGACAATAGTGACAGCATAAAGACGAGAATTTGTTTGCCGTTTCGTATCACAAATATGTAGGATCCATTTTCTTCTTTGAAGCTATTACATCTGTCGAGTCTCTCTTCACGTAGCAACTGTTTCTATCTGGCGGATCACATAGATCTTCTTTTGCTTTCTATTAATTAAATTTTCTTACAGGGCTCGGATGTACAATTATCAAAACTAATATTATTTTAGACCTGAAATATATTAACACTGCGCTATTAGCAATCTGTGCTGGCGATATAAACCATAAACATAATTACCTGTTGTTACCGTGACTGCATGACACGCACATCAGAAGGCAGATAACTACATTGCTAATAAAGTTACAAGAGATGAGCAGTACGAACTGTTCACGTGAAGTACACCGAAAAGTTGAAGAACTCACGAATCACTATGAAGATGAAAGAAAGATTATGGTTTCTCGTCCCACCGACAATGAAGTCCTAGAGACGGACTATAAAACTCGTCTGGGAATCAATTTGGCCGTGACCTTTTAAAGGAAACATTCACGCATTCGCCTTAAGAGAATTAGGATCTCATGGAAAACGTAAATCTGAATAGCAGGACGAAGATCAGAAACATCGCGCTCCCGAAAGCGAGTCCAGTGCCTTACCCGTGTCCCCTGTACCACATAGCTCCATCAAACCAGCACCTCTGGAAATTAACACTAAAGAAACGAGAACTGTTGTATTAACTGGATGCAACTAAAATAACTTGTTAATTATGTACATTAATGAGTATGTCAGGCCAGTCTCATTAGCTACCTTCCGTGTATACGTTTTAGAGGAATACTGGCAATTCAAACTGCGTGTAAAATTTCTAGGCGTTACATGACGAAATATTAACGTACCTAAGTAATCTCGTGGGGAAAAAAGACCTGAACTGCGTTCGTTATTTTCATTCTCTTTATTTATTATGGTTATGATCTCATAAGGTACATATGGAATACATCTGAAAATTATCTCTAAATTAAATTCTAGTGTCGTAGGGTAATTTGCCAGCAACGATCTGACTTTTGAGGTCACAGAAACAGATAGTCCTTTGTGTTGTCATAATCATAAGGTATCACGTAACGTTAAGTTCAAAGAACCAAGAACGACAAAAACTGGTTCTATAGTTTCGGTGAAATAGATACCTCCCCCCTAATTATTCAGAGATATCTCATTTTGCGGTACAATACATTTTATGTGACCTGTATTTAATAATGTGCATAAATTCATTTAGAGATAAATTAGGAATGCGTCATACATACATCGTGATGAATAATATCTAGCTTTTGTAGAGGACGACAAACCACTACATGAATCAGAGTAAAATGTGACTAAGTACCGACATGAATTACTGCAGACAGCGAAAGGATAAGTTGTTTCAAGAGCAAAGAACAAAGTTGAATTTGTGGTCCTATAACGCCCTGTCCTACATGAAGTTATAATCTCGAAGATACGAAACGTCAGTTTAACCTACAAATCAACTGTCTTAAACAGATCGTTAGTTTTTCTAATTATGCTATGTTATAAATAATCAACTAGTTTGTGAGAAAACAGTTACCACTTTACGCTACGCTTTCCGGTGTTGTCAACTTCATACAGCCATTTTATTAGCATGGAATGAATGGAATCATGTCCGAATAGCTTCCGGTGGCAAATGTGGGCGGCAGGTGCACAGTTACAACGCAGGTTTCAAGTCCTTCTGGCGCGGTGGAATATGACCATAATAGTGAATGTGAAATTCATGAGGTATTCCTCACAAGTATTTGTGGCTAACGATCAAACGCGAATCTAGAATTGAATCAATTTGATGCGGCAACGTTTCTTCACACATGGTTTAATTACTCTGATTGAACGTGTGTTACAGTTTCCCTAATCTTAGACAGTCATTAATTGATTTTCAGTTTTACATCCTGGTACCACTTACACAATAAATTATGATCAAACGCAATAGCTCCTCTGCTATTCTGTCACGATTCACGCCTACTGCGAGGGGTAGGGAGGGGTAGAGGGTGGGGGTGGAGGGGCGGGGGGGGGGTCACATAGCGCTCTCTCTCTCTCTCTCTCTCTCTCTCTCTCTCTCTCTCTCTCTCTCCAGTCGCGAGCCGAGGCCGTCTTCGTACCAATTACAGTTTTTGTCAAAATAAACCACACCGATTCAGATATGAAATTTTGAAAGTACATTTCAGTTTACTGGTGGTGTTGTACATGATTATATGTGAACAAAAGTTATCTTGTACTGTAATAAAAAGCCGTCCTTCATGGGTCTGAAGTATATACTCTGCGGTGAAATGAATGAATACCAGTCACAGTTATAATTGCAAAACATTTCCCTGTTCCTGTTTCAGGATCCTAAACACATAACCGTTCATTCAAAAAGTTCCACGACTGATTTTATTCCTGGAGTGTAGGACATGGCAGCTTCAACTAACAACAGTAATGAACCGATGTGCTTTGTACCAATCAGTTGTGAGCAAGCAGCTTTAAGTAATGGACTAGGTGCCGTAGTGTGTCAACGTTATTATGTCATGAATCGCAAATGGAACCACATCTATAAATCAAGTACTCAGAAACGTGTGTGCAAAGTTTGTCCCAATCTCTTTGACTCCCGAACAAAAACAATGACGCGTGGACACATGTCGCATTTTGAAGGAAACGCAAAACGCAGGCAATTCTTTTCTGGAAAAAATTATCACGGGTGACGAGACTTTTTATTATCGATATAGGTCTACCACAAAATGACAGAGAACACAAATCCATACGAACGCTTTGCGGACATAACCGACATTCAACCTGGTGTGATGCGCGATTTGAATAACAAACAGTATCACATAATTGTATAACGTTATGTGTTTTTTACTCAGGTGGGGGAGACTGTGTGTAAGGGGTGATCAAAAATTTCTCGTTTGAGGGGGTTGCTGCAGTTTATAAGCAAAGTAACGCGACTCTGATATGGGTATATATGCACCGAAAGGTAGGCAATGGATAGTGTGTAATTCGTGTCTTTTCCACGTGCGTGCGATAAATGTGCAAACGTGAACTATGGCGACATTAAACCAAATTAATTCAAATAGGGCCAATACGCTGTTTTGACTTTTCTGAGCTCCTGAAGAAAAAATACCAGTAGACATCCACCGGAGAAAACCACCGTTGTGGGATGGTTCACCGAGTTCCGTGCTGGTCGCAATTCGACACAAGATGCCGGCCGATCTGGGAGTCAACTTCAACAGTGAGATTCAACTACTAGATACTCGAGCACCTGCCCTATAGTCCTCATCTCTCCCCATGCAAATATTGCACCTCCGGGGCCTTAAAAGAGCCCCTGAGGGCCGACGATTCCTGGCGGACGGGGACATGCAGCATGTAGTTATGGACTTCTTCATGCAGCAGGTCGTGTGTTTTACCAAACGCGTATCTTCAACCTGGTGCGTGCTCAGTGAGCACGCCGATTCTGCCTTATTGGCATACCGATTCTGGACTGTACAGTCTCCGAAAGGAAACTTGTTGATCGCCCCACACAGAACACCAGAAGCATTAAAACCATCATCTTACGTTACTCTATTTGTTATTAATCCAGGCTTGAAATTACTTGGACTGACAGGGATATTCTCTCACGAAAAAAAAAGATTTAATATGGTCTAATGATATTAAAAGGCGCGATGAAAATGTTTCTGAAATGCCGTCCTCCCTCTGGTGTCTCCGACACTGACACTAGCAACAAGTCGCATTCTCAACGTGAATACATACTACGATATTTCTATCAAAGATATGTTTAACAAACCATTTGAATACTCTTAATGGAGAGAAGGAGCTGTCTGACTGACGGTGGTGAGTATGATGGTAACAGAATATGTATTTGTGTTTTCTGCTAATCTTACCCCATAATCTTCCTCTGATCAGTTAAGTTCCTCTTCACATTAACTCGTTTTGCACTGCTGCCACACACATATATTTAGGTACACTACTGGCCATTAAAATTGCTACACCACGAAGATGACGTGCTACAGATTCGAAATTTAACCGACAGGAAGAAGATGCTGTGATATGCAAATGATTAGTTTTTCAGAGCATTCACACAAGGTTGGCGCCGGTGGCGACACCTACAACGTTCTGACATGAAAAAAGGTTCCAACCGATTTCTCAAACACAAACAGCAGTTGACCGGCATTTCCTCGTGAAACGTTGTTGTGATGCCTCGTGTAAGGAGGAGAAATGCGTACCATCACGCTTCCGACTTTGATAAAGGTCGGATTGTAGCCTATCGCGATTGCGGTTTATCGTATCGCGACACTGCTTCTCGCGTTGGTCGAGATCCAATGACTGTTAGCAGAATATGGAATCAGTGGTTTCAGGAGGGTAATACGGAACGCCGTGCTGGGTCCCAACGGCCTCGTATCACTAGCAGTCGAGACGACAGGCATCTTATCCGCATGGCTGTAACGGATCGTGCAGCCACGTCTTGATCCCTGAGTCAACAGATGGGGACCTTTGCAAGTCAACAACCATCTGTACGAACAGTTCAACGACGTTTGCAGCAGAATGGACTATCAGCTCGGAGACCATGGATGCGGTTACCTTTGACGCTGTGTCACAGACAGGAGCGCCTGCGATGGTGTACTCAACGACGAACCTGGGTGCACGAATGGCTAAACGTCATTTTTTCGGATGAATTCCGGTTCTGTTTACAGCATCATGATGGTCGCATCCGTGTTTGGCGACATCGCGGTGAACGCACATTGGTAGCGTGTATTCGTCATCGCCATACTGGCGTATCACCCGGCGTGATGGTATGGGGTGCCATTGGTTACACGTCTCGGTCACCTCTTGTTCGCATTGACGGCACTTTGAGCAGAGGACGTTACATTACAGATGTGTTACGACCCGTGGCTCTACCCTTCATTCGCGTCCTGCGAAACCCTACCTTTCAGCAGGATAATGCACGACCGCATGTTGCAGGTCCTGTACGGGCATTTTTGGATACAGAAAATGTTCGACTGCTGCCCTGGCCAGCGCATTCTCCAGATCTCTCATCAATTGAAACCGTCTGGTCAATGGTGGCCGAGCAACTGGCTCGTCACAATACGCCAGTCACTACTCTTGATGAACGGTGGCATCGTGATGAAGCTGCATGGGCAGCTGTACCTGTACACGCCATCCAAGCTCTGTTTGACACAATGCCCAGGCGTATCAAGGCCGTTATTACGGCCAGAGGTGGTTGTTTTGGGTACTGATTTCTCAGGATCTATGTATCCAAATTGCGTGAAAATGTAATCACATGTCAGTTCTAGTATAATATATTTGTCCAATGAATACCCGTTATCATCTGCACTTCTTCTTGGTGTAGCAATTTTAATGGCCAGTAGTGTATTATTGCTCACACTCGACAAGAAAATAAAGACTCAATTGCTTAAAGTAAGACTGACTTCTTCTTTAAATCCGTACTCATGAACTATACAAATTGTAATGTTGACTCGCGTAGGACGTCTGACGAGATGTAAGAAACATCCTGAAAGCCTTAACTTTTTCCAGGTGAAATAAATGCTGAAAATTTTATTAATATACCAGTACGGCAGAAGTTTTTTTCAGAATAGTAAACATTTGTATTTACATGAGGAAAACTAGTTACATAAACCAAAAACTGAGCTATTCTCAATACACAGGAATTAATTTAAAGGAGGCTGACGTTACAACTCTAAAAGTAAATACCTCTGAACGCGCTGGTAGAGCTCAAGGACCTAAGTTATTAAAACATGACATATTATAACCAATGGGTCTTAAATGGGTAGTGTAAATGGAGCATTATCAGAGCCAGACCGCTTGCAGATATAATCTAATAATCGTGTATCTATTGAAAAAATCAGATAAAAATTCACCTGACAGCTTGCTAAGAGGCAGTCTCCACTCCTTCCAAACTAACTGCCTAACCATCGGCCAGATGTGGCTTAAATTCAGAGAAATATTATTGACAGTAATTAAGAGATATACACCAAATCCCACTATCTCTACAAACACACACACACGCACCCGCTTACCTGCCCACCTCTCCGCCCCCTCCCCCCCCCCCCCCCCCCCCGCGCACATGCACGCACGCACGTACGTACACACACACACACACACACACACACACACACACACACACACACAATCAGGTGATTCACCTACAACTGGAATGGAAAACGCTGTTGATGTGTGGTTTCCACAGATTGGATTGGTAGTCAGGGGCTCACACTGTTGGTCAAAGAGCATACTGCAATAATACTTAGAAAGTGTCGTTTTTGCGCAAACGTACAGTTTTTAAATGGAACAATGATTACTGACATTAACAAATTAAAAGTTGGATAAATTAGAATGTCAGTGGTGTATGTTGGAGGATTCTAGTATGAGTCATTTACAAGACTCATATTTTGGAAAGTGGGTTGTCAGCATACATGGGGTGTAAATGTGTGGTGTGGGATAGTGAATCATCAGCTCAAAGGCCAGTGCTTCATAGACAGCACACTGAATGTGCACAAATAAAACAGTCTCTTAACACATCATCTTCCACGGATGCTAGAACAAGTTCCTCTGAAGACTAGGCGAAACCTGTGGTACCTACATGTATCCAGCCCACAGTGCATGAAGTATTACAGCACATCTTAACAAATTGTTTCCAAATTGTTGGATTTGATGCCGAGGACCTGTACCTTGGCTGGCCTGTTCCCCTGATTTGACGCCTGTAGACTTTCTCTTCTGTGGGGGAGAGCTGAAAAACGGTCTATAATGACATACCAACTACACCTCATCAGGTGATGACGTGTTACTGCAATCTTCTCGTACATCTCCACTAAAATGGTAGGACATGTGCAGCAGTCTTTCCATATCAGACTGGAAGCATCCATCGCTGCTGTCGGTGGTAATTTCAAACTGTTTCATTTTGGACTGTCTCACTATTGGTCAGAATCCACATAACTAATGTATGAACTTGTGTTGTTCTTTAGTCTGTGCTACAACAGGTACTATCCAAGTATCAGTGCGGGAACGTTTCAAACTACCAAATCTCGTGGCTTTGTTCCATTTAAAAAGTGTAAGTCTGCATAAAAACTACACTTTATAAGTGTTATTACAATCTACTTATTGGCTAACAATACAGGCCACTGATTATCAATCCATTCTGCGAAAACCGCACATCAATAGCACTTTCTATTTCCACAGTATTTGTGGTACACGTTTTAGGTGATATATGAGAGGAACATATGTGTATGCCTCTCCTCCTATGCCACTGGATTGGTTTCAATTAAATATGTAAACATAGAGCTTGAAAAACGAATATCAGCACTGTGTGGAGTTAAAACGTCTTAGCTCCCATAGGAACAGATATATGGGGAAAAAACTTGTTTTCTCAGCCCCTGGCATTTAGTCTGCCCTGTATGACAAGCATGTTGTGTGGTGATAGATCCTAACTGCCTAAGAGACTTGCTTTGCATGATAGCCTATGATGTCAGTGGCAAGAAACGGTTTTCCAGCCTCTGATGTATAGCTGCCCGACATGACTGGCATATTGCAAATATATTGACCTGCTTTATCGCTCTGTTTTGGAGGGGCTATTAATGCAGATGGGTATGGCTGGGGGATGGCTGAGCTGCTTAGAGAAGGGATGGTTAGGTGCAGGAGGGGATGGATGGGAGAGAGGGGGCATAGGGTATGGGGGGAGAGGGAGACAGGGGGAACGGACTGAGAGAGGGGGAAGAGGAAATGGATAGGGAGAGGGGAAGGAGGAGATGGACGGAGAGAGAGGGAGAAGGTTGTGAATAGACAGAGGGGAAGGAGGAGGAGAGGGACAAAGAGAGGGAGATGAGGGGATGAACAAAGGAAGGAGGGGGTGGTGAAGGACATAGATGGCGGAGAAGGAGGTGAATAGATAAAAGATAGATAGAAGGGGAGGATTAAATGGACAGAGAGACAGTGGGAAGGAAGAATTACACACAGAAAGGGGCGGAGGAGGAGATGTGTGCAATATATTTGTAGAACACATGTACGAAGGAATGGCTAGTAAATTAATAACAGACAGGATGGATGCGCCATAGCATATAAACAGGTCAGAACACTGTTGGAGAAGCAACGAAAATAGCATGCCAAATTTAAAAGAACGCAAAATCGCCGACTTTGACTGAAGCTCGAAATTTAGTGCGGACTTTAACACTAAATACTTTTAATAGTTTCCACAACGAATCTCTGTTTCGAAATCTGGAAGGAAATTCAAAGAGATTCTGGTCGTATGTAAGGTACACCAGCAGGAAGAAACAATCACTACATTCACTACGGTAATGTTATCGATGACAGCGCCACTACATCAAAGTTACTAAACACGGTTTTCCGAAATTCCTTCGCCAAAGAAGACAAAATAAACATTCCACAGCTCTAAACAAGAACAGCTGCAAACACTATAGACTTTGAAGTCGTTATCCTCCGTATAGCGCAGCAACTTAAGTCACTTAATAAAAGCAAACCTTCCAATCCAAATTGTGTATCAGTTAGTTTGCTTTCAGAGAATGCTGATATGTAGTAATAGCTACATACTTAGCAGTCTTACACAATCACTCGCTCGACGAAAGATCCGTACCTCAAGACAGGAAAGTTGCACAGGTCACAACAATACTCGAGACAGGAAACAGGTGTAATACACTGAATTACAAACCACTGTCACTGAGATCGATTTGCAGTAGGATTTTGGAACTTATATAATGGTCGAACATTTGTAATTACCTCGAAAAAAATGAGCCATTGAGGATGTAGTCAGCAAAGATTCAGAAAATACCGTTCTCTTTACACGAAGTAATCTGTGAGTAATCTACAGGGTATCTCAAATTGATTCCAGATTTCCAGAAGAATTTTGATCTTACCTCACGAGCACCTTCTGATCAAACTGCATTCCTATGGAGTATCGTCTCAGTAGTGCAACGTGTTTCTTAATTTCCTGTCAGAAAGGTCACAGATCACAGTAATTGACAGAAAATGATCAAGTAAACATAAGTTACGGCCTTCCTCAAGGAAGTGTTAAGGCCCTCTGCTGTTGCTGATTTATAAGAGTAATTTAGGAGACAATCTCAGCAGACATCTTAGCTTAACCGCAGATGATGCTGTCGTTTACCATCTAGTAAAGTCATTAGAAGATCAAAACCAGTTGCAAAACGATTTACACAAGATATCTGCGTGTTGCAAATAGTGGCAAGTGACTCTAAACATTGACAAGTGTTCTTTTCACGAAATTTCAGATCTCCTCAGAATGTGAAAATATTTTTCTGACGCTCGTCTACAATGGGAGAAATGATCATTACAATAAAATAAGAGAAATCAGAGCTCACACAGAAGATATAGCTGTTCGTTTTTCCTGCGCGCTGTTTAAGAATGTAACTATGGAGAGAAAGTCTGAAGGTAATTTGATGAATCCTCTACCAGACACTTAAAAGTAAATTACAGAGTAGTCATGTGAATGAAGACGTAGATGATTTAGTGGAAAATATCTTACAGAACGAATGTATATTTTCTGCAGTTCCCGTCCGACAGTTTTCGTTTACTCCATTCTCCAGACTCATATTAGGTCTAGCTATCACCATCATGCCATATAAGCCTATCAGTTGCCATATTATTTAACACATTCCGATGTCTATAACGAAAGTTAGTTATTCTTCCGATATTACATTTAACAGACGAAGTTTCCCCATGAAGCATACATGCTGCTGTAACACTACAAGAGTAGATACTGTATCTCTATATACTCATAGTAGATTAACAGTAACTGACTTCTATTTATTGACGACTTACCCTAGTTCAAAATCTGTTAGGTCTGATATTATGGATTATTAATATCACCGCTATGGTAGCAGGTTTATCGACAGATATATGAGTAGATGGCCAGTCTGCGTCTGACAGGTAATCTGAAATTATGCTCCAGAGAAGAGGTGCTATTCATATTACTTACTACTTTAGCCAACATATTCAATTTGCGTAATGAACAAGTGAAAAATTACTGTGTCATAATTACTCTTATCTTGTGATTATGTTGTCATAATATTTTACAGCTGTAAAGTTCTTCCATTTGGATGGCTGTTCACGGGAGTGTGTGACTGCTTATAACATTATTAATTTGTTTAGAGAAGGGACACTAGATGTTTTATTATTTAAGTAACGTTGTGAATACTTGTTTGTTTATTTTACGTAATTTTGTACGGAAGTGATCTTCGTTTAATGTAGCTGGGCTCTTTGCATTTCTCATTCATTCACCTTAGTGCGTATGTTCTATGCGTAAATAAAGCAAACATTAATAAAGTATGAACTGTAAATAATTCCAACATGTAGATGTCTTGGTGGCTACTAATGATTTTAACACTGTTGTTCGCTGCTGCATCGTGGCATCAGCTGACTGTGATTGCATGCGCGTTTACAGTGGCTATGGCGATAGGTGATTTTCAAATATGCTTAGCTTTGCCAGCGTTTCCATATATGTTATCACACTGCTGTGAGAGACTTGCGAGGTGTAGGGGTGTTGAAGAAGCATGTGGTCAAGGCAGTGTAACTAGATGAAAATTGTAAAGGATTCTGACATATAGATGTAGGCAACATGAAATCCCACAGCTGCTATATTAGTCTTCCAGATGAACGAATTGTAACTGTCGTACTAAGGAGGGTTAGTGTGTAGGAAATATGGTAACAGAATCAAAGCAAGCATTCGTTCTAAATCGTATACACCCTTCTCAAGTAGGTTTGTTTTTGAGGTGTAACTCTACAGTGAATAAGTTTTGTAATTGTGGGTAATCACACTCGGTTTTTTTAAGCATTATCCGTCATTCTCAAGGTGTTGGCTTTCAGTTCGTGAGTTTTGATTGGCTGCCTGTTAGCGTATGTGGTAGCAACGTGTTTATGGAGCTGTGATAGGGCCTTTTGCTTGCCTTGTGAATTTTATATGCAGTTTAATGTGCTATTGTTTTCATTGTGACAGCAGATTGTGGGTGTCAGATTGAAATTGAGACAGTTTTCTCGGTAACGGAGTGGTACTGTTGCATCGTGGTAGGGATTCACGTGCGAGTGGCATGCTGTCTCTGTGTGCTGTCTGTTGCAGTTACTTAAAAAATTGTCACTTGCGATTTATATATCATACAATGGTAGCGTAAATTAATTTTTTGATGTTGTGTATAATGTGGGTATGTGGTAAATTTAAGAGCTGTTGTGTCGCGAAGTAGGAGGAATTACAGTTGTCTACAGCTGTGTTTCAATTATACATGTTTAGCCAGTTGCTACTGAGTTCGCATTAACTTCTATAATACAGTGACGGAAACAAATCGCAAATACTAAACAATATTTGAAGTAGAGTAATGAAATTTCGGAAACACATATGTGTAGATAACATATTTAAGTGATTAACATTGCAATATCACAGGTTAATGCAGTATAAGTGCGAGAAATCCACTGCAAATGTCAAATCCTGGCGCAATAATGACCAGTGTAATCGCCAAAATGTTGAATGGAAGCATGCAAACGTGCATGAGGTGTGTTATACAGGTGCCACATGTCATTTTGTGGAATTTAGTCCCATACCTGCTGTACTTGGTCGGTCAATACACGAACCGTTAATGCTGTTTGTGAATGATGGTGGAGTAGTTGTCCGATGATGTTCAAAATGTGCTCGATTTGACAATCTGTAGAGCGTGTTGTGTTACAACAGCGGTATGTTGGCGAGCGTTATCCTGTTGGAAAACACTCCCTGGAATGCTGTTCACAAATAACAGCACAACGGGTCGAACCACAAGGCTGATGAACACTTTTGCACTGCAGGTGCGTGGGATAACCACAAGAGCATTCCTGCTGGCATATGAAGTCGTACTCCAGACGATAATCCCTCCTCCAGAACGTCTTATGGATGTAATTTGGTGTTGAATGTGATTTCTTCTCCCTCTCGCATTATAGCTTGTGCTTAGATCATATACAGTAGTGTGCTGCAAGATAAATAAAATGTATATAACATCTGGTTTCAAACATCACTTGGATGAATGTCACTGAATCCTATACTTCATGACGTCATAATTAAAGTCGTATAGGTTATATCTCGATTCGGGTCCGTATTGGGTGCTTGGTTTCGGTTGCAGCTGTGCCGGCACCGAGTGGCCGGAGGCGGCAGGGTCAGAAGAGGGCCGTGGTGGCGGCGGTTACAGAGGCGGCAGGAACTCGGGGGCTGTGAGGGGACTATATGAGCAGCGGGGACGGTTGCAACTGCCGCTGGGTTGGCCGCGAGAGCTTCGGCGGCGGCGGAGAGCGGCAGGTATGCAGTCAGGAGCCGCGCGGATTGCGTGTGCGATGGAGGGTCGCGGGAGCCGCAGGAACACAGGGGGATGGTGGAGGGTCGCAGGAGAGGTGGGGGCCATGCAGGATGCAGGAGATGAGTTTGCACTATTTGTATTATGTGATTTCATTTAAGTTAGTTGAAATTTAAACATACCGTGATTGAGTCCCGAACTTTCCGGCTCCACTTGTATTTTAATTTCCATCTTGTTCGCAACTCCCTACACAATACTTTTGTGGACTTTCGGTGAATCTAAACAAATTCTGAGAACATGTTCTGAGTTGAACCTATAACCTACCGGCTTAGAAAAATTGGCAAACTGTGAGAGTGGGGGCTGCACTTAGGTGCATGTAGGTATTCGTATTGTGAAATAATTTAATCATACCGAGGCTTGAACACAGACCATTCCGACACAGGACTATAGGTTGGGTGTGAAAGCGGGTCTCCATAGTTAGTACTTACTTTGCACTAGAAGACACATTCACCCTCTATTAAGGAGAGCCATGCAAGGAGCGTTCGACATATTCGAATGTTAAATTCAATCTGTCGACGTGATAGAAAGCCCAAGAAGTTTGGCTCTTATGGTAAATCGGTAAAAGGATTAAAGCCATTGTACAGAAACGGTGTGACCATGATGGCACCGAAACGGTGGATAACAGAGAGGAGGCAGAAATATTAAATTCCTTTTCTTCTCAAAATTGTTTCACAGAAGATCATACTACCGCTCCTCATTTAAAATATCATAGTAACATCAATATGAATGATAAATCATCATGGGATAGAAAATCAGCTGAAACTTTTCGATAGAGGAAAGGCGACTGTACCAGATTCTACAAAGGGCATGCGAAAGAACTTACTCTTCTTCTAGGATCAGTGTACTGTAGGTTTGTGAAAGATCGAAGTGTTCCTTGCGATTGGAGAAACGAGCTAGTCATTGAGTTTTCCAGAAGTGTTGTCGAACAGATGCACAAAATTATGGGACTATATCGCTGCCGTATCAGTATGTCATAGAATTTTGAAACCTTTCCCATGCTCGCATCACTTGAGACTGAAAATTTCCTCTGTAGTAATCAACATAGATTCCGCAAATAAAGATCGTGTGAAACCCAACAAGCACTGTTCGTCCACGAGACCCAGAGAACAGTAGATACAGGAACCAAAATTGATGGATTGTTTCTTGACTTTCAGAAGTATTTCGATACAGACGGTTCAACTGCACTTATGATGTGGTACACACATTTAATATTTCTTCTTAACACACTTCACTTAACAATAAATATCAATTTTATGCCATTAAAACATTACTTTTAATACATTTAAACAATCAGCAACCAGTTGAATAAAAGAAATTTTTCTTCCTTAGCCGGTTACAAACTCTTAGTGCCCTTCTTGAGAAGGCTTATTGGCGATACATTCCTTATTAAAATTAGTGTGGTTGGAGATCTCGAGTATCATCAGTTTGACTCTCAAGATCTCCAATAACATTAATTTTAAGAAGGAATATGTCGCCAATAAGCCTTTTGAAGGAGGGCACTAAATGATTAAAACTGGTTAAGGTTGCTGATTATTTCGATGTATACAACAACCAATGTTGCTGGAGGTGGACAAAATAATAAACTACTTTTAATACTGATGAAATCTTCTCGGGCTTCCATCTGGGTGGCTGCGTCGAAATTACTCGATGTTTCTATGGGAGTCACTCTCATCACCTTCTGCCAATGATCGCCAGTTGATCGAAACCTGGCGGAATTTCGACGCTGTAACACGGATTGAAGCCCGACAAGATTTCATCAGCAACATACGCCGTTAAAGTTTACATTCACATACTTGCAATTTTCCCATACCCTGCAACGTGGAAAATATGAATAGGACCCTGGTTGTACGAAGTTTAATGCAGTTAATATTGTCTTGGAAAAATTTTCGCTATAAGCCGCGGTTTTCGAGATATTCAAGAAAATCATTAAAAAAAGACTTTGAAACACCCGCCCGCTCCCCCCCCCCCCCTCCATTCCTCCAGCCACTAAAAGATTTTTTTCCCCAGTCGACCTTTTTTGGTCTTCACTGGCAGGGCTGTTATGGGCCCATTATTTTCCACTATGTACGGGGAAAAACTGAAATGTTGCGAAAAACATTTAGGGGCTGTTGAGGGCGTCTTGAGGAACAAATCGAGGATAGGACATCAAGTCCGAAAATGTCATCCAACGACGCTACAAAGCGTCGAAGTTATAGGCACCGATGCCTGCTACTAGGTCAACCCTTCGGCAACAACTGTGACTCTGTACGCTGAAGGACAGAAGACGGAACATCTCGCAATGTTTTTGTTGTTCAGTGATCGCGATTGATTGTCACGATCGCCAGTGGAGAAGATAGATCTAGCTGCTGCATAGACAGGCCTTGTCTCCTTTGAATGCTATGCTCTGTTGTCTTAGTGGATAAAGTTTTCAGTCACAGGTTTACAAAAATTCAAAATGGTTCAAATGGCTCTGAGCACTATGGGACTTAACGTCTGAGGTCATCAGTCCCCTAGACCTAGAACTAAACTAAGGACATCACACACATCCATGCCCGAGGCAGGTTTCGAACCTGCGACCATAGCGGTCGCGCGCTTCCAGACTGATGCGCCTAGAACCGCTCGGCCACACAGGCCGGCACAGATTTACAACCGCAGCTTATTTTTCTCCTGTAACCCGCAGAAACATCCAATGCTTTTCGGAGTACAGGAGAAAAATAAACCAAAGGACATCACACACATCCATGCCCGAGGCAGGATTCGAACCTGCGACCACAGCTGTCGCGTGGTTCCAGTCTGATGCGCCTAGAACCGCTCGGCTACACCGGCCGGCACAATTGTGAGACGTTACGCCAACGGTCCGACAGCGTACGAAGTCACGTTTGCTGCAGTAGGGATGGCGTAGTGGCAGGCGCCGGCACCTATGACGTCGAAGCTCTGTAGCGTCGCTGGATGACGGGTTCCAGTCCCCCATTTGTTCCTCACGACTCTACAACTCTTCGTAGTTTGTGGCAATATTTTTGGGACACCCTGTGTAACCGATTGAACAGTGTCGGAAGTTCAATGAGGCGTTTCGCAGATGATGCTACACAGAGATCAACGATAGAAAATTGTAGAGAAGTGCTCGAAGATCTGCAGAGGGTCAACGTTTGTTGAGGAATTGGCAGTTAACCTTCAACAGAAGAAGAATCGCTTACTGTGCACGAATACGCAGAAAAATCCATTACTGTATGCTTACACGATTGCTGAACAATAACTAAAATCTGTCACATCCATTAAGTATCCGAGGTTGTACGAAATTAGTTAATGCGGAATGAACTCATAAAACTAGTCGCAAGTGAGGCAGATGCCAGACTGGGACTCACAGGATCACTCACTGGAAATGTAGCGAAGGAGGTAGCTAACAAAACACTCGTTGAATCTATACTTCAACACTGTTCGAGAGCCTGTGGTCCATACCAGGTGAAATCGATAGAGGAAATAGAGAAGAACAAAAGAAAAGCAGCACATTTCTTCACAGATTGATTATTAAGCGCGAAATCGTGACGGAGATGCTCATCCAAATCCAGTGATCGATGCTAGCAAAGAGGTATTCTGTATCACGGTGTGGTTAACTTTTAAAATTCCGAGAAAGTACTTTCGTATACCTCGCAGAAAGACTGTGAAGGTAAAATTAGACAAATTCGATGTCACACAGAGGATTGCCAACATTTGTTTTTCCCGCAAACCATTCGTGACCGGAAAAGGAACAGAGAAAATTAATAGTGGTCACAAAGTAACCTCCGTCATTCACCTTAAGGTGGCTTGTGGAGTATAAATGTGAATGAAGATATTGTAAAGTCAGGACAGCATAGCATTTCATGCAACAGCCATCATATTGGGACAGGGTAGCAAAGACAAACCTCCAATGCCATTCTGACAACCACATCAGGTACGAACCTCGTCACAAATGGTGATACTAATAATTCCCAACATGTTACTCTTTCAAACGGACGTTACGATTTTTGCACAAACGGAACTGCAACATCATAGGCTGACTGTAACCAAACAGCGACTTCCAAATACTTTTCTGACAACACCAATTTGTAATTTTTATTGACATTGTATACATGGAAGAACCCTGGAGATACTAAAAGGTATCAGATAGATTACATAATGGTAAGACAGAGATTTGGGAATCAGGTTTTAAATTGTAAGATATTTCCAGGGGCAGATGTGGACTCTGACCACAATCTATTGGTTATGAACTGTAGATTAAAACTGAAGAAACTTAAAAAAGGTGGGAATTTAAGGAGATGGGACCTGGATAAACTGACTAAACCAGAGGCTGTACAGAGTTTCAGGGAGAGCATAAGGGAACAATGGACAAGAATGGGCGAAAGAAATACAGTAGAAGAAGAATGGGTAGCTTTGAGGGATGAAGTAGTGAAGGCAGCAGAGGATCAAGTAGGTAAAAAGACGAGGGCTAATAGAAATTCTTGGGTGACAGAAGAAATATTGAATTTAATTGACGAAAGGAGAAAATATAAAAATGCAGAAATGAAGCAGGCAAAAAGGAATACAAACGTCTCAAAAATGAGATCGACAGGAAGTGCAAAATGGCTAAGCAGGCATGGCTAGAGGACAAATGTAAGGATATAGAGGCTTATCTCACTAGAGGTAAGATAGATAATGCCTACAGGAAAATTAAAGAGACCTTTGGAGAAAAGAGAACGACTTGTATGAATATCAAGAGCTCAGATGGAAACCCAGTTCTAAGCAACGAAGGGAAAGCAGAAAGGTGAAAAGAGTATATAGAGCGTCTATACAAGGGCGATGTACTTGAGGACGATATTATGGAAATGGAAGAGAATGTAGATGAAGATGAAATGGGAGATATGATACTGCGTGAAGAGTTTGACAGAGCACTGAAAGACCTGAGTGGAAACAAGGCCCTGGGAGTAGACAACATTCCATTAGAACTACTGACAGCCTTGGGAGAGCCTGTCCTGACAAAACTCTACCATCTGGTGAGCAAAATGTATGAGACAGGCGAAATACCCTCAGACTTCAAGAAGAATATATGTAATAATTCCAATCCCAAAGAAAGCAGGCGTTGACAGATGTGAAAATTATTGAACTATCAGTTTAATAAGTCACGGCTGCAAAATACTAACGCGAATTCTTTATAGACGAATGGAAAAACTGGTAGAAGCCGACCTCGGGGAAGATCAGTTTGGATTCCGTAGAAATATGGGGACACGTGAGGCAATACTGACGCTACGACTTATTTTATAAGCTAGATTAAGAAAAGGCAAACCTACGTTTTGTAGACTTAGAGAAAGCTTTTGACAATGTTGACTGGAATACTCTCTTTCAAATTCTGAAGGTGGCAGGAGTAAAATACAGGGAGCGAAAGGCTATTTACAATTTGTACAGAAACCAGATGGCAGTTATAAGAGTCGAGGGACATGAAAGGGAAGCAGTGGTTGGGAAGGGAGTGAGACAGGGTTGTAGCCTCTCCCCGATGTTATTCAATCTGTATATTGAGCAAGCAGTAAAGGAAACAAAAGAAAAATTCGGAGTAGGTATTAAAATCCATGGAGAAGAAATAAAAACTTTGAGGTTCGCCGATGACATTGTAATTCTGTCAGTGACAGCAAAGAACTTGGAAAAGCAGTTGAACGGAATGGACATTGTCTTGAAAGGAGGATATAAGATGAACATCAACGAAAGCAAAACGAGAGTAACGAAATGTAGTCGAATTAAGTCGGGTGATGCTGAGGGAATTAGATTAGGAAATGAGACACTTAAAGCAGTAAAGGAGTTTTGCTATTTGGGGAGCAAAATAACTGATGATAGTCGAAGTAGAGAGGATATAAAATGTAAACTGGCAATGGCAAGGAAAGCTTTTCTGAAGAAGAGAAATTTGTTAACATCGGGTATAGATTTAAGTGTAAGGAAGTCGTTTCTGAAAGTATATGTATGGAGTGTAGCCATGTATGGAAGTGAAACATGGATGATAAATAGTTTGGACAAAAAGAGAATAGAAGCTTTTGAAATGTGGTGCTACAGAAGAATGCTGAAGATTAGATGCGTAGATCACATAACGAATGAGATGGTACTGAATAGGATTGGGGAGAAGAGGAGTTTGTGGCACAACTTGATTAGAAGAAGGGATCGGTTGGTAGGACATGTTCTGAGGCATCAAGGGATCACAAATTTATTATTGGAGGGCAGCGTGGAGGGTAAAAATCGTAGAGGGAGACCAAGAGATGAATACACTAAGCAGATTCAGAAGGATGTAGGTTGCAGTAGGTACTGGGAGATGAAGAAGCTTGCACAGGATAGAGTAGCGTGGAGAGCTGCATCAGACCAGTCTCACGACTGAAGACCACAACAACAACATTGAAATTACGAACGTAGGATTAACATATATTATCCTTTTTGATATTTCTCTTGTGTAGAGACGTTAAAGCATGGCTCCTTGATGAAACACCACAATTTATGGCGTGGCGCCATATATCGCCCCTACTAAAATCTTACGATAGCTAGTAGTTCATTTGGACACATCGCAACAGATCGTCTGGCGTGCTCCAGCATGCAGCTTCACTCGGGAGGTGTCACTACCGTATGAGTGACAAAATCTTCAGTATGCTATTGTAAAATCAAATGCAACGTTTGTCATAAACCAAATCGAACAAAATTTTATACAGTGTTGGCACATGTCAAAAGGTGACAGTAGTGCAACTTCCAACCTAATATTTGTCATACTTTTAGAGATTCGAAGAATAACTAAGATCGCAGAATTTAAAGTTTACATAACATTAGTAACGTCTTGTTAAGTATGTAAGTGCTAGCCAATCAGTCGCAAAGAAGTTTCCAGTATGTTTAACCTTTCAATAACAAGGAAAAAACAGTTTTTTGCAAGGCACTTTACATTTTCGTAATGTTTTATTTTCACTGGCATTATGTTTTGTATAAAATAATGTCAGATGCATATATCTTATTACGTTAGTGTATCAAGAAATGTGTGTGTGTGTGTGTGTGTGTGTGTGTGTGTGTGTGTGTTACATGTACATGACGTGTGACTGTAAATGGGAATATGTGTCTATATTATGACCCCATGGGTTTGTGTATCTGGATCGTGTGAATCAGATACAACGGGGAATTTAGCGTTTTGTAATAGGCCAGTTTACAGTATTGATCTATAGACTTATTGATAATGTGATTACTGCAAGATAGAAGCTGATTGACTATGATGAGTCTCAGCCAATGAGAAGAGAGCGCCTTCGTGTGCATTTTGTACGGCGAGGGGGATTGCGTTCTGGAAGCTAAGGATTGGGTGCTCGAACATCACGACTGTCGCACGGGTTGGAACTGAGCTCTGAAAAGATGTTTTAGTCTTGAGCGATCATGGTCATAAAAAGATGGTTGAGTGTCGGAAAGCATTTACGGACGATCTTTAAAAACGAATGTGTGAATTTCGGATTTTCTGTGTGAATCGTTTTGGATAACTTAAGTCCATGTGGCGTACTGTGCAAGTCGTAACCTAGAACTAATAGCTCAAAATGATCAATTTGTAGAGTGTGGACCAATTATTCAATCCACAGATGATCCGTGTGTAATTTTTCGAGAACAGATTAGGGTGGGTAGCATGACCTGGCTATTGAGATTGATTTTGCCTACATGTGAATGTTGCCCACTATTGATGAAAAGTACCCGGACACCTGGCTGAAAATGACTTACGTGGTAATGCTGGAATTCAATATGGCGTTGGCCCACCCTTAGCCTTGATGACAGCTTCTACTCTCGCAGGCATATGTTCAATCCGGTGCTGGAAGGTTTCTAGGCCAATGGCAGCCCAATCTTCACGGAGTGCTGCAATGAGATGAGGTATCGATGTCGGTCGGTGAGGCTTGGCACGAAGTCGGCGTTCCAAAACATCCCAAAGGTGTTCTATAGGATTCAGGTCAGGACTCTGAGCAGGCCAGTCCATTATAGGGATGTTATTGTCGTGTAACCACTCCGCCATAGGCCGTGCATTATCAACAGGCGCTCAATCGTGTTGAAAGATGCAGTCGCCATCCCCGAAATGCTCTTCAACAGTGGGAAGGAAGAAAGCAAGAAGGTGCTTAAAACATTAGTGTAGGCCTGTGCTGTGATAGTGCCACGCAAAACAAGGCGTGCAAGCCCCCTCCATGCAAAACACGACCACACCATAGCACCACCGCTTCCGAATTTTACTGTTGGCACTACACACTCTGGCAGATAACGTTCACCGGGCATTCGCCATACCCACACCCTACCATCGGATCGCCACACTGTGTGGCGTGATTCGTAGCTCCACACAATGTTTTTCCACTTTCAATCGTCCAATGTTTACGCTCCTTACGCCAACCAAGGTGTCGTTTGGCATTTACCTGCGTGATGTGTGGCTTACGAGGAGCCGCTCGATCATGAAATCCCAGTTTTCTCACTTCCAGCCTAACTGTCATAGTACTTGCAGTGGATCCTAATTCAGTTTGGAATTCGTGTGTGATGGTCTGGATAGATGTCTGCTATTATACATTACGACCCTCTTCAAATGTCGGCGGTCTCTGTCAGTCAACATACGAGGTCGGCCTGACACTTTTGTGTTGTACGTGTTCCTTTACGTTTCCACTTAGCTATCACATCTGTAACAGTGGACCTAGGGATGCTTAGGAGTATGGATATCTCGCGTAAAGAGCACAAGTGACACCCAATCACTTGACCACGTTCGAAGTCATGAATTCGCGGAGTGGCCCATTCTGCTCTCTCACGATATCTAATGACTACTGAGATCGCTGATACGGATTACCTGGCAGTAGGTGGCAGCACAATGCACCTAATATGAAAAACGTATGTTTTTTGGGGTGTCCAGATACTTTTGATCACATAGTGTATTGTAAACTCTAAAATTGTACGGACTTCATGGTAGAAAGTGAAGACACGGGAACGGAATTTCCTTTCGACGACTTCATCTTACTGGTAGTTAGCCAGATCTCATACCTGAAACAGTTTTGCACCCTGTAGGCACGTTTAGTGCTGTTGGTTTCTACTATAGCTTGTTTAGCCGAGAGAACATTGAATGTTTTCTTCAGGGTAGGCATGTGCTTCATATGATCACCGAAAGATGAGTGAACGCTACTATGTAGGCAACAGACCACGCCGCCGCAAATTCAAGACCAAATATAATTGGAAGAAAGAAAAGCAAGTCCCCGTCGATGTCTGCTTCATGAGAAACAAGGGCTTAGCTCAGGTGCAGAAAAGTTGAAGACAACAGACCGTGGCCACTTTGAAGAAAGCAACCCAGGATCAATATGAGACACGGGAAACCTACATCGAAAGGCCGGCTGGGGATTACAATTCGATTTCTTCCCAGTACAAACCCTATATTTAACCATTTCGTCACAACCAATGTTTTAAACAGCTTCAGAGGTAATAAATGTTGTACATTTTATCTCACAGAGATGGCATATCTAAATCGTTCTCTCTGCGCTGTAATCATTACGTTCTGAAATATCCGCTGAAAATGAGGAATTTTGAGTTTCTCTTAAAAATTCTTTCAAAATGTGTTCCACTGTTCTGTGTCCCATCTATACCTTTCTTTCCTGAACGTTAGGCATCCCGTCAACACTTCACGAGTTTAACTTCATAAATAAAGATTACTTGGCACTCACGGGTACCTGTCGAAGACTTCCATCACTTTCTCTGTACTAGATTTTGAAGATAAAATTTCATAATATCAAGTGATCGTATTTCATCGATTATCAGCTCGCCAGTATCGTAAGACACACTTCAGCCAATGTCATCAATGTGGCGATCTACCCACTAGAGTATACGCCACAAAACCCAGTCTTACGTAAGACGTTATCAATTAACACAATAGGTGAAAGCACACAAAAATAACAAAGCAATTTAGAACATGTTTAATATTCATTAAGTTCCACACATTAATTCATTTCAGACCACAATATTATTTAATACACATCACAACCTGACCTCGTAAATTTAATACGGCGTTATAGAATGAAACACAACTGGGAAAGCGGGGTATCCGCCTCGTCGTCTCTTTTCAGAATAAAACAACATTTTTGTTGAGTGTCAGTACCAATTTAAATAAGAGTACTGCCAGAATAATATTTTGCAAACGGCCCATTCGCTGTTATGAAACCATCATAAGAGATACGAACTCCCATGCCACTTTTCACAAATGGTTCTTCCCATGACCGACGATAAAAAGAGGTTAATGGACGTGTTTATCTATGTAACTACGCACTAATTTTGCGAGGTTCAACTATACGTGTGCATTCGTGGAGATATGTACCATCTATGCAACTAAATAAAGGCAGTTTGTTTGTTGCCACACGCGTTACGCTTCATTTATTTGAGAAGCATCGTCAGTGGCCTGAAATACATGTTTCGTTTTATACATACAATAAATGTATTATGCGATTGATATAATATGCTGATATATTACATTTTGTCGTGTTTTTCTCTTGCTTTTTAGTTTAGAAGCAACTTTTGTAGCACAAGATCCGTATTGTGAATGTATCGTTCGGTGTTAGTTACGATTTCCAGCGCTGTTGACATATGTATGTGTTTCTGGAGATGAATTTGTTGGTCCTCATACTCCAGATGGCCGATTTCGGTAGCAACATATGTGTGTTTTTGGTGTGTAGTGCTGCCAACTGTTGTTGTGTGTTTGTCTATCTTTTGTTTCTGTTGTGTTTGAAATTTTTCATTTGTTGTGTGTATGTGTGTGTGTGTGTGTGAGTGTGTATTCTGCTGTTCTTTTTTAAATATGTGTATGTGTGTAATTTTCTGTGTGCAAACGTATTATATATATATATATATATATATATATATATATATATATATATATAAAGTTTGTGTGTGTGAATTGCTGTGTGCTAATTTTTTTGAAAATAAATATGAGTTTATATATGTGTGTGTGTGTGTGTGTGTGTGTGTGTGTCTTTTATCCTGCTTACATTTCGGTTTGTTATTGTTTTGGTGGCTAGCATCCTCAGGGAGTTATTGTTTATGTGGATTTGGTCATTGAGTACATTCTTTTTCATTGCAGTGGATCTTTGTATGTGGAAGTCTTGTTGCAATGTCAGGAGCTTTTTGTTGTGATTATTCACTCTGATAACTGTCATGCTCAAAGCACCAACACTCAGAAGCCAAGGTCCACTCAGAACCCAAGGTCGACAAACCTCAAATTCCACTGAGCCCTGCTATTAATTTCATGAATGCACCATCATATCATGTGGCAAAACACATGAACAAAATCATAATGCAATTTAATGAAATGAAAAACAGCAAAACAGTGAAAAACACAAATGAACTCACAAATAAAAGACTTACACATGCCACAAACAGCATCACTCATGTCTTTTGACATAGACAACATGTGCACCTCCATACCCACTGCAGACACAATAAAACTAATTGAAGAAAACTTACTGACATACAACGAAGCACTTGCATGCAATATATATGAAATAACAAAAACCCTCAGAGCAATCACATCCCAAAATTACTTCCAATTTGAAAAGGAATTTTACTTACAAGAAGATGGGCACAGAATGGGAGCTCTAATTTCAGGAACACAGGCAAACATATTCAGCAACCACAAAGAAGACACGACCTTTGATACAGTCATCACAAAGAAAGGATACAAAATTGTTTACTGGCACAGATATGTGGACGACATAATCTGTACAGATATAAACAACATACATAAAAATATTCAATTTGACCATGGAAAAAGAAACAAAAAAGCAAATACATTTCTTGAATATAACAATAAAGAGAGAGAACAATAAACACACATTTGACATCGTCAGAAAGCCAACAGTCACAGACATAACCACCCGTAAAATCTACAACTAGCGGCCCTACGACACATATTACATCCTACTCAGCAAAGAAAATTACGAAAAAGAGCTAGAAACAATACAACTCATCGCCACTAACTATGGTTACAGCACCCACATAGTACAAAAACTCAATCAAAAAATTAAAACACAACTAAAGAAAAATCAAAACAAGCAGAGAGCACAGAACCCCACAGACACTACAGCACACACAGAAAAATAACAATAACGCCCATGACATCAATAACAAGAAGAAATGGTACACTATTACACACAAACACAAAGCAACACCCAAGGTATCAAATACACTAAAGAAACCGGGATTACAAGTACCTTACAGGACAAGAAACACACTCCAATCACATGTAGAAACAACAGAAAAACCAGATCTATACAAGGAGCAGATGTATACGACCTAGAGAGCCAAGAATTTAAATCAGTATATCTGGGAATGACAGGCAGGAACTTTAAAACTAGATATAAAGAAGATATAAGAAGTTGGAAACATGAGAACAGTCACTGCACCTTCGCCAAACACCTGATAAAACATCCAACACGGAATGTGACATGACAGTTATCAGAGTGAATAATCACAACTAAAAGCTCTCTCTCTCTCTCTCTCTCTCCCCCCCCCCCCCCCAACCAAATCACACGCACACACACACACACACACACACACACACACACACACACACACACACATATTTATACACAGCAAATCACACTCACACACAAACTTATCTTTAATTAATGAAAAAATATTAATAATAATAATACATTTGCACACAGCAAATTACACACACACAAACTCTTATTAAAAAAAAAACAGCTGAATACACATACACACGTGTGTGTGCGCGCGCGCGCACCTGCACAAACACATACACAATACACACACACACACACACACACACACACACACACACACACAGACACACACACACACACACAACAAATGAAAAACTTCAAACACAACAGAAACAAAAGACAAACACACAACAACATTTGGCAACACTACACACGAAAAAACACGTATGTTGATCACCAAATGGAAGTGAAAGTGAAACATGCTATGTGAGAAATGTGTATAAACAACGCCAGAAATCGGCCATCTGGAGTATGAGGACCAACAATACATCTCCAGGAACACATACATGTGTCAACAGCGCTGGAAATCGCAAGTAACACCGAACGATACATTCACAATACGGAACTTGTGCTACAAAAGTTGCTTCTAACCTAAAAAGCAAGAGAAAAACACGACAAAATGTAATATATCAGCATATTATACCTATCACATAATACGTTTATTGTATTTATAAAAATAAACTTGTATTTCACTGACAATCCTTCCAAGCCGGCCTGTGTGGCCGTTCGGTTCTAGGCGCTTCAGTCTGGAACCGCGTGACCGCTACGGTCGCAGGTTCGAATCCTGCCTCGGGCGTGGATGTGTGTGATGTACTTAGGTTAGTTAGGTTTAAGTAGTTCTAAGTTCTAGGGGACTGACGACCACAGATGTTAAGTCCCATAGTGCTCAGGGGCATTTGAACCATTTTTTGAATCCTTCCAAATAAATGAAGCGAAACGCGTATGGCAACAAACAAATTGCCTTCATTTAGTTGCATAGACGGTACATACCTCAACGAATTTAGAGCAACTAAAGGAAAAGACGGAAAACAGATAAAAATGTACGTATGCATGCTTTGAGTAGTTTGTTTCATGCAAACAGATCGCGACATCCTGTGGCGGCGCCGGCACCTAATGGAAGCCAAGTCACTTGTCCGGTCCATTTCCGCCTGCGCAGATTGCGTCCTGTGGGGGCTGTATATCGCTTGTTTCGAGGACTCCATTAACTTCGAGATATTCCATGTCAGACCTCGGAATGATGTCATAAATAATTAGCAAGATGAACATCTCGCAAAGAATTTTGTAAGAAAATTAGATGCTAGTGGAGGACGAAAAAGACAGGCTTGAACAAACATATGAATGGATAGGGAGATATGAACGCTGTATATTGTAAGAAGACCACTGTATACAGTTTAAATTAATATAACAGATTATTATGCAAATTTTCCTGTTTATTATTTCATGACTTTTTTTTCGAAAGTATGGTGGTACTACCTCAACAGAAGTAACAGCAGTTGGTGCGTATGAACCAGACGAGAGGACAAGGTCAACTTCAGAAGGCGAAAGGTAACTGCTGTCACCTCAGTGCAATTCCATATTAAGGAAAGAAATTAAAATTCTCGTTAATTTACAAATAATTGTAAGAGTTAAAGGAAATCCATCTTCGTCTAAATATGTGCATAGGAAAGGCTGAAGCACTTGTGAAAGGTAATAACCAACAAACGTAGTAGACGAGTTGTTTTCGTCAACACAATGTTATTCATTACTTTAAATCGGCGCCACATACAAGGAGTGACAGCACTGTAATGAAAATCGCTTTGATATGTGCAGTAGCTATAAAAGAGCCTACAGTAGGTAGACGTAGTTTTAGTTTCCCTTAAATATTTTAAAACCTTTCTTTATTGAAACAAATGCGGAAAGTAACGTAACATGTACTTGCATCTCTGATTCTTCTGTAACCTACGCTAGAAAACAATTTCTCTGTGCTATGCCACAGTGGAAGAATGTTATCCTTATTGGCAAGGCCTTGGGATCAATGTATGTCCTGATCTCTCTTCACTCCATTTTATTTGAGAAAATACATTTTATACTTGCTCATGCATCATTCTCTTTCCTTGATACTGAAAACGCAGCACTTAGAATTTCATACTGTTTTAAGTTACATTACTTCTGTATATTTGTGGAATGCAATTCTGATGTGTGGTAAGTAATCGTCTAGCGGGATTTCTGGCCCTTATTTCCAAATGACTATTTTTATTCCTGGGAAATTTAAAAATTGGCCATTAATAATAATTAAAAACAATTTATGCATCGACAGTGGTGTCGAATCGAATAATTTTCGTATCAGTAGGATTGTGCTTCAGCTCATGAATAAAGAGATACAATACAAAGCGGTTCGAATGGAAACACGGGTTTGTCGACTAGCTCTGGTGAACGCCTCGAAAATCTTCGATATGAAAACCAAGTGTAGCCTACTTGCATATTCTGTCAACGATTTGTCCTTTATTTTAGAGGACAATAAGGTACTGATAGAGCACAGCTGATTCAATGTTGATGCTGTCATTAGTCCGTCGCTCTTCTTGTCCATCACGAGAATTAGTCACTTAATTGGACATTTTCACCAAATGTTTTAATTTCGTGGTATTTAAAGTGTGTACACGATCTATGTATACAAAGTATATGAGGAAACAGTACATTTGCCAAAAGCAGTTCTCGAACGTTATCAAACATTCGATCGCGAAGACAAATGGGACGAAGTACCTGTAACTGTTCAAGGGGTTTCGGAAACGATGACGTTTCTCCAGATAGCTAACTGAAGTGAGGTACTCTGATCGGTTCACAATGATGTTTGAAGAATTATAATTTCAAATTCACCACTGTCCGTGAAACCTAATAATCAGTTCAAAGCAACTGTTAATTTTACCCATAGTTACAAATGGTTCAAATGGCTCTGAGCACTATGGGACGTAACTTCTGAGGTCAACAGTCTCCTTGAACTTAGAACAACTTAAACCTAACTAACCTAAGAACATCACACACATCCATGCACGAGGCAGGATTCGAACCTGCGACCGTAGCGGTCGCGCGGCTCCAGACTGAAGCGTCTAGAACCGCTCGGTCACCCCGGCCGTCCCCATAGTCACAAAGTGGAGGTTATGTGTATCTACATCTACGTGATTACTCTGCTATTCACAATAAAGTGCCTGGCAGAGGGTATTTGGAAAACTCTGTCACTTAAGTACCCTTTCTATGCTGTTCTAGTGCTTTGGCTTTATTTAATGGCTCCACACTCTCAAGTAAATATCTGTTGCCAGTAATATCTTACGAACTTCAGTTTACAATAGGATGTAAGGCCAGCGTCTGTAAAGTGACATTTCCTCTGCTGCACGCGCATGTTACACTGACAACTTTCAGAGCCTTTCAAAGGCTTTAGAAGCCACATAATGCAACATTTATTCATGCACCTCCGATACTTGTGTGCGATGTTTGAATGAGCTTCAGCTTCACAAAGGCTATGCCCCTCTATCGTGTCGTCCACGTTCCGTGGTGATGCTTCGACGCGGCGGCAAGACTTCAAAGCAGAGGTGGTGCGCGCTGTGCTTCTTGCCGCAGAGCACATGAGTGGTCACACATCAGCGCGCCTGCACTTATCTCGTCACAGGCGCCGGGTGAGAACGCAAACAAATTAAGTCTATCTGGCGCCGCTACTTGGACAGTCGCTTAGACAGAACGACTTTCTACCACACGCAACCACGCAGTGACGCTCCCATCTCAACCACGGACATAAGTTTCAACAACATAACAGAGCTGACCCTATCTGTAAGAGCTAACCAAGTGCAACATATTTTCCAACTGTTACGTTTTATGGAATTTGCAGTCTTCGCTAATTTTTATTGATAAAACATCAGATATTCTGATTTGTACCTTCCGCTGTCATAATTCGAATATGTTAGCATCTTAACATCGGTTTGCTGCAGATTCCTAGAGCATATTCAGAGTTCGAATGTAATAAATTTCCTAGAGACTGAAAAGTTCATATCCACGCCTGAACACAACTGTATAAAGTATCGATCGGGCGAAACCCTGTTCGCTCTTTTCTCATTTGATATACTGCGGCCTATGGATGAAGAGCAACAGCCAGATTCCATATTTCTAGATTTCTCAAAAGCGTTCGACACGGCACCCTTTGTCAACAAAGGTACTTGCATACGGGATAGGCTACCAGATATGTGACTGACATGAAGACTTCTTAAGTAATAGAACCCAGTGTGTTGACCTAGACGGCGAGTGTTCATCGGAGACAGGGATAACATCAGGAGTGTCCCAGGGAAGTGAGGTAGGGCCGTTCAAATTTTCTATATACACTAATGATCTGATAGACAGGGTGGGCAGCAATCTGCGGTTGTCCGCTGATGGTACTGTGGTGTATAGGAAGGGGTCGAATATAAGTGAGTGTACGCTGATACAAGATGGCCAAGACAATACTTCTAGTTGGTGTGATGAATGGTAGTTGGCTCTTAACGAGAAAAAATGTAAGTTAATGCAGGTGAGTAAAAAAACAAACCCGTAATTTCGGATACAGCATTAGTAGTGTCCTACTTGACACAGTCACGGCGTTTAAATAGCTAGGCGTAACGATGCGAAGCGATATGAAATGGAACGAGTATGTGAGGATTGTGGTCCGGAAGGCGAATGGTCGACTTCGCTTTATTGGGAGAATTTTCGGAAAGTGAATAGTTCATACGTGAAGGAGACTGCATGTAGGGAGCGAGTGCGATCTCATCTTGAGTACTGCTCGAACGTTTGTGATCCGCACCAGGTCGTTTTGAAAGAAGAAATCGAAGCATTTCAGAGCCGAGCTGCTAGGTTTGTAAGATTCGATCAGCATACAAGTGTTACGAATATGCGTCGGTAGCTCGAGTGGAAATCCCTGCAGGAAAGAAGACATTCATTTCGAAAAACACTACTGAGAAAGTTTTGAAAACCGACATTTGAAGCTGACTGCCGAACGATCCTACATACATTTCGCCGAGGGACCGCGAAGAAATCAGGGCTCATATGGTGGCATATGGACAGTCGTTTTTCCCGCGTTCAGTCTGCGAGTGGCACGGAAAAGGAAACGACTAGTCGTGGTACATGGTATCCTCCGCCACGCACAGTACGGTGGCTCGCAAAGTATGTATGCAGATGTAGATATTACCAGCATTTCCTGATTCCGAAATTCACCACGCTGGCTGCTGACTGCAACTTGAGAGTGGTATTAATGAACAGCTTTTTCTGTTTTTTTTTTTTTTTTTTCTTTTTTCCTACCTACTTCATACTCTGGTGTTGTAAGTTGCACGGTGAAAAGTTAAGGTTTTCTACTAAAGTAGGTCAAGTACTCAAGATAAGCAGTAAGAGGCGATGAAGAGAGAAATTCGATTATCGGGTAACAGACAGCAAAGAGAACGGATTTGTATGGCAGTCACATTTCGTGAGAGATAAGCCTCGTATTAATACAATTTTCGTTTCATTTTGTACATCTAAATGTAGAAAGTGATTCATTCTGTTGCTAAGCAGCCACGCGTAACGCAAGGTCCAAAATAATAACGGGAGTTACTACTGCACGAACCTCAGACTGACGCTTAGACATGAACATACTTTACTCTTACTTTGACGTAACTAAAAATTTTAAAAAATACTGTTCGATACTTAATTTAAATAGTCCAGTAAAAGTCGAATTAGAACGAGCAGCAACGGTAAATACCCTTTAACAATATATTTTGTACTATGGCACACCTGCTCTTCATTGTTTGTTGAGCTATAACTATTTGAGATTCCTCCTATCCTCGTACAATAGCCTAATACAGAGCAGAGCAGAACGGGACAAGTTTATATATACTTAAGAACTTCGTTTGTGTGACCCCCCCTCCGCAGCAAGTATAGAAATATTTGTTTTCTAAATAAAATCACCTTTTCTTGCTGCAGCTTCATTTATTTTTCTTACTCTAAGGCATCTTCAGTGGGATCCAGAATGATACAGTTTTACCATTTTTAGATTATAAAAGAGTTCACGTCGCATTTTTTATGTAATTACTTATAGTTTATTGGCATCTGCGTTTCCTCTCACGTGGTCAGGAGGTCGCACTGCCACTTCATTTCTGAAACACAAGCACAATTTTATATTCTGAACTTATTCTTTCACACTGTTCACCATCTTTCTCTTCCTTCTTTGTAGTGCAAAAAAGCGGTTCGAATGGCTCTGAGCACTATGGGACTCAACAGCTGTGGTCATCAGTCCCCTAGAACTTAGAACTACGTAAATCTAACTAACCTAAGGACATCACACACATCCATGCCCGAGGCAGAATTCGAACCTACGACCGTAGCAGTCGCGCGGTTCCAGACTGAAGCGCCTAGAACCGCACGACCACTCCGGCCGGCTTTGTGGTGCACTATTACTCTTTAGTCACTAGTTGAAGCTATTTTCTCGGAAAAAAGGTGCTTTTAAAGACGTAAATATCGTGAGCTCATATGTGTTCCTCCTGTTTGTTTATTTATCTATATGTTGCCGACCTAACGAAATATATATTAAAAACTAATGTCTATTCGTGATGTATGTATCTCTGTGTATGTGTGTGTTTATACCTCTGTGTGGGTGAGTGGGGTCTGTCTATGACCATGGAACAAGAGGTAGAGTCAACTTACATTTAACGAGAAAAAATAAACATAAAACTCAAAACAGCATTTTCTACCAAGCAATAAAACTGTACAGTAAATTACCAAAAGAAATTAAAGAAATTGTAAATATACGCTTATTTAAAAGGTAGGTAAAAAGTACCTGCTATGCAATACATTTTATACATTGAAGGATTACTTAGATAAAACAGAGTAGGGGTTTAGTAAGAAAATATTATACAAATAAATAATAATAATGAATATAAAACATCCAACATCCCACATAGCATATTTACACTATGTTTTTTCCTTCTTTTTCCTTTTTCTGGAAAAAATTACACCTCCAAGCTATGCATAGCACAATACTGAAATCTCTTCCTCTTTCTAAGCTCAAAATCTCACTCATTATAGAGGGATGCTGACTCAGGTTTCCAGGATAGCAAATGGAAAGTTGCGGTACAGAAAATGGCCCAAAGATCACCAATGAGTGTGTGTTTGGTTGTGTATTGAGTAAAGTGTAATGAAACAATGTGTGTATAGTGTGTGCAGTGACGGATAGTGAGATATGAGTGAACAGTGTGGCATTACATTATTAAATAAGTTATTTGTAAAAAAGGGTTGTGTACCAGGAGTAAATACAATGACTGTCTCTAACTAGAAGTCTGTAAATGCATGTGTATACGGATTAGCTTATTTTAAATTGGTCTATACATGTAAATACTTTGACATGGCCGGCCAGTGTGACCGAGCCGTTCTAGGCGCTTCAGTCGGGAACCGCGCGACCGCTACGGTCGCAGGTTCGAATCCTCCCTCGGGCATGGATGTGTGTGATGTCCTTAGGTTAGTTAGGTTTAAGTAGTTCTAAGTTCTAGGGGACTGATGACCTAAGATGTTAAGTCCCCTAGTGCTCAGAGCCATTTGAATCATTTTGACATGTCCTATATTCTTGTAGAAAGATATCTACAGAAGAATAAAGCTACTACTACTACTACCAACACATATTCAACGCTCTACAACTCAAACTACCAACCCCTGCTACCCCCCCTCCCCACACACACACACAGACCAGCCCCCCCCCCCCCCCCCCCCCCCACACACACACAACATATTAAAAAAGAAAATACACACTCTTCCTCCACACCAGATGAGAGGAAACGCAGATGCAACAAACTGTTAAGTAATTACTTATTTACATAAAAAGACGCGACGGGAACTCTTTGATAATCTAAAAATAATAAAAGTGTGTCGTTCTATATCCCACTGAAGACGCCTTTGAGTAAGAAAAAGGCGAAAGGCGTCTGGGTAAAATAAACTAAGCTGCAGCAAAAACAACGCGGTTTTATTTACAAAACAAATCTTTAGATATATTTGTTTTGAACAATCGTACATGCAATGTCCACCAAGTGAACCTAATGGCATTCTTTGGTACATATAAATAGGTACTACCGTGCACTTACTAGTATTGAGATCGGGTTTCCACAACGATGAGTGAAAATTTCTTGCATGGCCGTTGGACTCACTGCCACATTTGTGTTTGGCAGATCAGCCAGCTCAACACGTTGGTGCATGGTTCCGTACTTGAATATACATGGTGGTCAGAAACCGCCTGAAAACTTGTAAGGGTGTTCCAAGGTTGGTTGAACTGAGAAATTGTTGTTAAGAAAACAAATTAGATACATTTCACCATTTCCGCTTTAAGTTAGCCAATCAGGTCGTTGTGCGAACAAATTCTAGCAGCCTATCTGTGACAGTGTCGCCAAATGCGTTCTTCGTTTGGGTTCCTAACCTAAATTTATCGCTTACGAAAAAAGGACATTGTAACTGGGAATGAACATCTGAACAAGTGGCAACTCACGGATTGAACATATGTGTGTGCATTACCGCACTTTAGTGCCTGCAAGTGTTTGAATTTGCGCGCGACAACTTGATCGGCTATCTTCAATGATATATAACGCGGAAATTTTTTCCTTTTTCCTTACTCAACAGAACCTTCCCTGCAACACCTTTACAACCTTTTCGGACTGTTTCTGACCGCTCTGTATATGTACCTCGTTATCTATTGTATACATTCTAAGCTTTTCAGAAGGAACATAAACGGCGGATCAAGACTGACTTCAATAAGTTTATTGTTTGCTGTAGCACTACATTTGAAAAGCTTCTATTCTCTTCTTGTCTGAACTGCATATCGTCCACGTATCGCTACTGCACATAGTTTACACTTCGTAGAGACGCCTTCAGAAGAGATCTCGTAACGCTTAAATTTATATTAGATGATTTTTTTTCAGAAATTAATTTCATCCTATTGCCAGCCTACATTTTATATTTTCTCTACTTTGGCCATCGTCAGTTATTTTGGAGTTATTCAAGAAAAACGTACAAAAGTGACATTAAACTTATTCTATTTCGGAAACCATTCGGAATAGAGCAAATGTCCATAAGAAGTTTTTTTCTTTGAAATATGCGTCCTGGCCATATTCCTGAATATTGATCATTCCTGCTGGGACGCCCTATATGCAGGGTGGTCAGAAACAGGCTGAAAAGCCTGTAAGGGTGTTGCAAGTTAGTCTGTGATGAGAAATAATTGTTAAGAAAAAAACTTAATAGGTTGCGCCGTTTCCGACTTAATTAGCATTGAAATTAGCCCAAGAGGCCATTGTCCGCTCAAATTCAAGCACCCCACCGGAGACGGTGCCGCCAAAACGTTTTCTTTTTTTGTTTTCAAAAACAGGACATGGGATGGTAACAGGAATCGAAAATGAGTCACAGGATGAGCAAGTTCGTGCGCTTTCATCTACACTATGAGAATAACTGACACTAACTAGATTTTACTGGCTGCTTGAATTTGCTCGCGAAACGGCCTAATTGGTTAACTTCAATGCGAATCAACTCAGAAACGTCATAAAGTATCGAATTTTTTTCTTAAAAATTATTTCTCAGCACAACACACCCTGAAACACCGTTACAAACTTTACGGACTGTGGTGATCACCCTCTGGCAAGAGGTACACAGCAATACCACGAGTGGCCGCCACCACACAGGCGCCTTCTCAGTTCCGAGCAGCCGCCTCCAGACGGCACTCGCTAATCGGGACTACACTCTGCTTACACGCCATGTCCATCTAAGCGTCATATCCGTCCGCTGATAATAGTATTGGCAGCCGCTAGTGAGAGCGCTGTCAACAGGGGACTATTTCGCTTCCACCTGGTACTGGCATGAATGGAGATTCTTCAGTCAACATCAAAAGACATCGCACCGTCCACACACAGTTCCTGCAGTTCATCCGTTCCTACAGTTCCAGCATTTCCTGCAGTTAAGCTATGGAGCTTAACTCAGCGAGTTCTGTTCAGAAGACAACAATGCCGACTTAGCAGTTGCTATTTACAGAGCAGTAGATAAATTTAATCACTAGTGTATGCATAATCACTTTCAGTCAGAATGAGCATATCGTAAGTCTGCCAGGAGAAAGAACAGTTATTTCGATTCATTGCATTATGTACAGGACATCAAGTGCCACACATCAAACTGCTACCAAGGCTAAGCGAAGTGTTCTGTCATAACTACACTCCTGGAAATGGAAAAAAGAACACATTGACACCGATGTGTCAGACCCACCATACTTGCTCCGGACACTGCGAGAGGGCTGTACAAGCAACAATCACACGCACGGCACAGCGGACACACCAGGAACCGCGGTGTTGGCCGTCGAATGGCGCTAGCTGCGCAGCATTTGTGCACCGCCGCCGTCAGTGTCAGGCAGTTTGCCGTGGCATACGGAGCTCCATCGCAGTCTTTAACACTGGTAGCATGCCGCGACAGCGTGGACGTGAACCGTATGTGCAGTTGACGGACTTTGAGCGAGGGCGTATAGTGGGCATGCGGGAGGCCGGGTGGACGTACCGCCGAATTGCTCAACACGTGGGGCATGAGGTCTCCACAGTTCATCGATGTTGTCGCCAGTGGTCGGCGGAAGGTGCACGTGCCTGTCGACCTGGGACCGGACCGCAGCGACGCACGGATGCACGCCAAGACCGTAGGATCCTACGCAGTGCCGTAGGGGACCGCACCGCCACTTCCCAGCAAATTAGGGACACTGTTGCTCCTGGGGTATCGGCGAGGACCACTCGCAACCGTCTCCATGAAGCTGGGCTACGGTCCCGCACATCGTTAGGCCGTCTTCCGCTCACGCCCCAACATCGTGCAGCCCGCCTCCAGAGGTGTCGCGACAGGCGTGAATGGAGGGACGAATGGAGACGTGTCGTGTTCAGCGATGAGAGTCGCTTCTGCCTTGGTGCCAATGATGGTCGTATGCGTGTTTGGCGCCGTGCAGGTGAGCGCCACAACCAGGACTGCATACGACCGAGGCACACAGGGCCAACACCCTGCATCATGGTGTGGGGAGCGATCTCCTACACTGGCCGTACACCACTGGTGATCGTCGAGGGGACACTGAATAGTGCACGGTACATCCAAACCGTCATCGAACCCATCGTTCTACCATTCCTAGACCGGCAAGGGAACTTGCTGTTCCAACAGGACAATGCACGTCCGCATGTATCCCGTGCCACCCAACGTGCTCTAGAAGGTGTAAGTCAACTACCCTGGCCAGCAAGATCTCCGGATCTGTCCCCCATTGAGCATGTTTGGGACTGGATGAAGCGTCGTCTCACGCGGTCTGCACGTCCAGCACGAACGCTGGTCCAACTGAGGTGCCAGGTGGAAATGGCATGGCAAGCCGTTCCACAGGACTACATCCAGCATCTCTACGATCGTCTCCATGGGAGAATAGCAGCCTGCATTGCTGCGAAAGGTGGATATACACTGTACTAGTGCCGACATTGTGCATGCTCTGTTGCCTGTGTCTATGTGCCTGTGGTTCTGTCAGTGTGATCATGTGATGTATCTGACCCCAGGAATGTGTCAATAAAGTTTCCCCTTCCTGGGACAATGAATTCACGGTGTTCTTATTTCAATTTCCAGGAGTGTATTAATAAATGTTATCGGTTAATTCTTATTGTGTTGCCTCATTTCTATTCTAATGCCACCTTGTCAAGCAAATGTCTAGTTAGAAATAACTAGCATACATGCTAAAACCTTTATTAGAAGGACAGTAGAAATGCTTGTTTTGCTACCGTGGATGTTTGGGCTGAACTGATAGGAACATTCAACTGCAAGTACTCAAAAATAAAAATGTAGGACGTTCGAAAATGATTTACAACATCTTATCTGTTAATGAAGTTGAATCAATGTACATGGGATCTCTCAGTATACTCCCCACCGAAGTCAATAAACCACTACTACTTTATTATTGAGTCAGGAACCACTGTTTAGGGGTACTACCAGCCACTCGCGGACAACTGCCTGCCTGCAATTCTTCGTTGTTGCCGCATCTTTCACCCCTCAACGTGTCCTTCATACATGTTATCCAATAAAGCTTAAACAGATGGAGCGAGATCCGGTGAATATCGTACACATGGCACAACAATGAACCCACTGATGTCGACTTCGCTCATCATTCCAATGCTGATGGCAATTAACTGTCCCATAGACAGAAGCTTCTTGAGACACATCGCAGTTACACGTTTATGAATATCTGTTTTTTTCACTCCGACCTTGCACAAAAACCATGCGGTCCATCATTGTCCATGACAGGTACTTACATCTTGTTCATAGCTTTCTCTATTTAACAACAAACAAGCGCTGTCCTTTCACTAAACACACTGTTCACAACTGCTACTTAGCCTCTGCACGGCGTACTAGAATCAGTTCATCGTCCTACGAGACGATGATATCGTAGTTACAGAGGTATTTATGAGGCAACACAATTGTAAATCATTTCCGAACGCCACTCGTATACACGTATAAAGCTATTTCAAAGACTACTATAAAATTGTTTTAATATTTAATGTCTATTCAGAGAATTTCTCACAATTACTTTGACACAAATATTCCTTAGACACGTTACCGGGTCTGTGACGACACTACAAGAAAACAGGAAACAAGGATGAAGTTTATTGTCTGAATTGTGCTCTTTTAGTAAAATAGATTTACAGCAGTTTTCGAAAAAGTTACAAAAATGAATAATAAGCTATATAATTCGCTATTCGCCTATAAACACAAGCTGCCATGCACAAAATAATAGCCGGCCGGAGTGGCCGAGCGGTTCTAGGCGCTACAGCCTGGAACCGCGCGACCGCTACGGTCGCAGGTTCGAATTTTGCCTCGGGCATGGATGTGTGTGACGTCCTTAGGTTAGTTAGGTTTAAGTAGTTCTAAGTTCTAGGGGACTGATGACCTCAGAAGTTAAGTCCCATAGTGCTTAGAGCCATTTGAATCAAAATAATACACAAATAGAGCACTTCTCGGTCGTATGGACGTAACAGTGACGTAGCTTTGTGACTAGTTTCCGTTTGATGGAGCATGTGTGTTTTCTCATGTGGAATAAACAAGAATACAATCATTTTGTTTCCATTGGATGAACTTTGTATCTTTTGAGTCTAAATCATCGTTCTCGGACTTGTCATACTCGCTGAACTACAGTGGGAAAGAAGCAAACCATTTTAGCAGAGACGTAAAAGTAGCGCCATGATTTCTAACGCATGCTACCCTCAACATTAGACTTGTCCTCGTTCCGTTTCTGATCTCTAGTGAACATTGGTATAGATGTATTAAGTGTTACGGGATTTACGCTGGTCAGCCAGAACGTTATGACCACCTATCTACTATCGATATAATCCCGTCCAGCAGATAGCAGCGTCACCTGGAGAGGAATGACTGCTAGTCAGACATGCGCACCGTGCATGTTGTATCAATAAGCGTGCTTTACGTGTATAAAATAAGGTAGGCGCAAGATCTATCTGAGTTTGACCGAGAGGAGATTGTGGTGGCCCGGAGTCTCGCCACGAGCATTTCGGAAGCTGCACGACTTGTCGGGTGTTTGAGGAATGTTCTGGTGAGTGTCGTCAACTCACGGCGAAACCAAGATGAAACGACGTCCTGAAAACACTCATCGCAGATGTCGTACATCGTAGGTTGGGCAGACAGGTAGAGGAGGATGGGCAGCGAACTGAGGCAGAACTAACATCAGACAATGCTGGGCAGAGTACAAGTGTGTCTGAACACTTAGTGCACCGAATACTCCTAACGATGGGCCTTCGCAGCTGACAACCCATGCGTGTGCCAATGGTAACACCACGACACCAGCAGTTGCGACTGAAATGCGAACGTGACCAGCGGCACTGGACGTTGGAGCAGTGGCAGAGCATTGCGTGGTCTGGTGAGTCCCCATACCTTCTTCATCTTGCCAATGGGAGGGCATAAATCCGTCGTCTTGCAGGAAAACAATCCTTTGACTCGTGCACTGCGGTACGGAGCAAGTTGGCGGCGGCTCTATTACAATCTGAAGGATATTCACGTGGGCATCCATGCGACCAGTGGAGCTCGTTCGAGGTACGCTGACGGCCAAGGAGTGTCGTACATTGGTTGCAGACCATCACCTTCATGACGATCATGTTTCCCGACAGCAGTGACATTTTTCAGCAAGATAACGCTCCATGTCACAAGGCCAAAACTGTGATGGAGTCGTTCAAGGAACACAGTGGTGAGTTCCAGTTGATGTGCTGTCCCCCCAGTTCGCCAGATCTCTCCGGAATTTACGGGAATTAGGTGACCTGTATGTGCATATGCGGTGTCAACTCCCCCCCCAGCGATCTACCAAGGCCTCATTGCTTCCATGCCACGACGTGTCGCCGCTGTTATCCGTGTCAAAAGTGGACGTATCGGCTGTTATGAAGTTGGTCATAATGTACTGGCTGATCAGTGTAGGTGCGTGAACCAAGCGCCCGATGCGTAGTCCCATACGCAGTGACGTTCGCTGAACGATCGTTAAAGGGGCACTGTTTGTAGCCCATCTGGACGGTCGACTGCTGAACATTTGTACGTCTATTCGCTCGTAAACACCTCCGTAACAGTCGTTCACCCCTGTCATCTATGGCCCGTGGTATATCACAGTTGCCTCGGCGCCGGTTTTGGATAGAGCCATTTTGTCATGTTCGGTGTACTTTAACCAACGTGGCATACGAACAATTTACAAACTTAGCCGTTTCGAAAATGATTTTTGCCTTGGCCCGAAAGTCAATGATCATGGCCTTTTGGACATCAGATAGACCGCTACGTTTACCACACTACGACGACTGCACTGTTTTCTGCGTCCCCTCCGACACCCTTTATGTACCCTCCACAGTTAGTGCCTGTCTTCTGTAAGTGGTTTCTGAACGTTGACATTGAAAGTAGGCGGTGGTCAGATTAATGTCACTGGACTGTATATATACAGTTAAAAGAAAAAGAAAACACTGAAGCTATTGTAATGTGCAACACACCTTTTCCATAATATATCACGGTTGATGGACACGACATACAAAAATGAAGGTAATTTGTAGCCTACGCATTACCTCTGTTCATTAAAGATTTTTTGCGCACATACCTATCAATGCAGCAAGTGATAAAAGCGTCAGTATTTTGTGTTAAAATAATGTGAGATAATCGTCTTCGAGAGAGGAAGCTTCACGTAAACTGTTCGCAAGCTGTTATAGTGAAACAACTGAAGTTAAATGCAGAGGGGGTAATGTGCAATGGGTATCAAAAGTAAATTTCCCCTACACAGGTGGACACTCGCAGTCAGAATGAGGGTTTGCCATTATCCTTACACTACTATCTGAACGACGCATTAGAAATACTCGTTCCCAAAGCATTATACTGACATGTTCTCTAAGTCATTTTCTGTATCAGGAACCCGACTTTAGCACACTCTTGTTCAAAATATTAGAGAAATTAAAACCCTTTCAAAGTTTAAAAGACAGGTAATGGCCCACCTTCTATCATAACAGCTATCTTTTCTTGCAGCTCAGTCTTGTCAACCCTCCTTCCTCCACCGCTTTTCCCTCCCCCTGTCTACAGAGTTCTCTATTGAAATTCTCTTCTTTCCTAGCAACCACTGTCACTTTCATTTCAATCTTCTCCTCTTTCATTATCTGTTCCACTTCTTCTTCTAATACCAAACAAAGCTTCAAAAGTGCTGAACTAATAAATACCATTCTTAATGCCTTCATTATTTCAATATTATTATTAATATTGCTAATGTTACTATTATTATTGCAAATTACTTTTGTTAATAATGCAAATTATTATTATCGAGTTTCTTGTAATAACTAATTAATATAGTTCTTAATTCCTCCATTATTATATCATTATTATTAGAATTTATGTTGTTATGATTACTATTATTATTGCCAATTATTATTTTTATTAATAATGCAAATTATTATTATTATTATTGTGACTGTTATCGAATATTTTTTGTACGTGAAGTTCATGATCAGATGTAAGAGAAGGTCTTAAGGCATTAATCTGCTCAGGCTAAATAAGCAATAAAGAAATAAAAGTCCCAAATGACAACTAAACGAGTACACATAGGTGTCCTAGAAATGAATTAAAATAGTTTTAATCCCGAAATCCACCCAAAGTCTTCTGAGGCTTCCCTTGGTCATCAGAAGAATGATGGAATTGGAAAATCCGCCCCCAAATATTATCAATTTGGATTCTCTCAGTCCGACTCCAGCGCGCTGGGATATTTGGTTGAACTGGGATATTTGGTTGAATACAATGAAAGTCTGCGGCCTGCCGTTCAACTCTCACAAGTGAGGAATTAACAAAAATAAAAAAAATAAAAAATCTGATGTGTATGGAACTATTAAGCAAACTATGGTCTTCGTACCCAACCGAAAAAAAAGAATACTGAGCATTGGGAAAGCATTCTATTTGAACTTTAGAATGGAAATTTTGTCTATAGAGGTTGACGAAGTACTGCCTTGTCCAGTTTATGCAGGCTGCCAAGTAAGAGCAGCTGTAACCACTGGTGTCGAAATAAAATATAATGATGGCGAGGTTACGGTTTGGCTAGTGTTTTTCGGAACAAACCAGTCAGCAGTCCAAACAATAACAGTCGCTTCTGTTCACCAGCAGCGGTGAAATACACTGCCTAAGTGACCATGCAGGGTGTTATTTATTTACTGTCAGCCAGTCTGACAGCTGTCTATATCACGCACAGCGTCTACCATAGATGCCAGTTGCTTGTATAATATCTTATTCTGTGTCATTGTTTTTGTTCATATAATCCAGGATTTGTTTCTAATACTAATGGAAAAATTTCATATATTAAAGACATTTAATGTAAAATAATGCATAATTCGACAAGAAAAACCAACATGATACCACATATTTTATATAAATCTAGATAAAAAGCGTTAGACTAACAGGAGGCAATGCTGCAGAAGCTTTAGAAGAAAAAAAATACTTCCATGTGTAACTAAGAGAGCAAAGACTATTGGTAACGGAGGAAATACACATACTCATGCCAAAGGAAAGTATTAAAAAGCTTATGATTGTGAATCCTATTAAACCACAATCAAAATAAACGGGACATGTGAAGTACCATAACATAAACAGCTGAGACAGGTATTCACCGATACGCCTTATTTATTTCTAGTCGTCATGCAGAAACAGTACTCTACGAGGGCGTGCTGAAAGTAATGCCTCTGAATTCTTTAGATAAAAAGAAACGTTATTAACATTCTACATCTTTTTCTTCACTGCTACATACTTTTTTCCTCAGTGTAGTCGAACTGACGACGAACACATTTCTCCCAACATGAGAAGGTGTTCTTCAGGTTTTGGAAACAGATAAAAATCGGATGGGAGCAAGTCGGGACTCTATGGGGGATGCTCGATGACAGAGAACCCACGGCGTCGGATTGTTCCCAAATGTCACAGCGATTGTATGTGGTCTGACATTGTCATGCTGGAACAAAGGGTGTTCCATGTATGGACGAGCTCTTCGAAACTCGATTGCACCAAGCTGTTTCTCACTCATCGATATAATTACATGCACACCGCCATGTCACATGCTACAATTCGGAGCCCTCTAGGCTGCAAATACGTAAACGTGGAGAATAAAGATGTAGAATGTGAATAACGTTAGTTTTATTTTAAAGGCTTTAAGAGTTTTACATAAAACTTCGGAGCCATTACTTTTCAGAAAATCAAAAGTTGATATATTGATGTCAAATGAACAACCTAAAAGCAAATATGGACACGAGCGCACACATACATGCATACATACGTACATAAGAGATTGAGAGAGAAAGAGAGAGAGAGAGAGAGAGAGAGAGAGAGAGAGAGAGAGAGAGAGAGAGAGAGGGAGGGAGAGGGAGAGAGAGAGAGAACGACTTTGCAATGACAAGAACCGTCCACAGAAACACAATGGGACGCAGAAATCCGTCGTCTGAGCCACGTCTCGGTGACGTTTTGGATGGTTCCCGTCGTTATAGAGGAAGAACTGACTGTATGTCCAGACATAATGAGGACAGTTATTTCTGGTTTCATGTGTAGAAAACATATTAGTAAGTGACTTGATGTAAGCTAATCGGTCACTACGTTGCTGACATCAATAGTCTCAGACGAACGCTGATTACGTGTGAAGATACCGCGAGAGGACAGCGTTTGTTACGCATGCACACGCAAGTACTACATATGCTACTAAATCTCGTTATCTGATCTGACGTAACGAACAAGAGCAGCGCGGAGCGGACCGAAACACCAAAACAAACCGAGCTCGTGTTCCCTGGCGGAGGAGAACACTTGTTAGCACCCGGACCACGAGTCACTGAGCAGCTACTAAGAACGGGCCAAGGCCTCAGTTTAGTTCTTGTTCCCTCGGTAGAGCTGAATGCTAAGTCTCCACGAAGAACATTATACAGCAGTCGCAAAACATTTAGGTAACTACTCTTTTTAATTACTTTGATTACGCAGATAAAGCAAGCATTAGGCATATCCAGCATTTTCAGTTTCTTTTAAATATTCTCATATTGCGGAATAACTTGGAACTTTGTGAATAATATTAAATTCCATGGTCTTTTCTTCGTGGTATAAAATATTCAATACACATAACAGAACATTATCAGTAACACACAAGACAAAACGGAAACTCTGGAACAACGCCCTGCCAATGGTTAAACTGCGCGGATGACGCAAGTTTCATAATTGTTGATATGACATACAAGCCATACACAAATAACTTGTTGAATCTGACCATCTGCTGAAATCGTTGAATCTGGGTAAAATATATTATTATATGCTATTCCGCATTCCCTGAATGGACTGAGGAAATGGGACCACAGGTCGAATAGACGACGAAATGTGTTTTCTAGCCAACGAGAAAAAAAAACTTAGGCCTGCGTCCTGTCACGCTACTTACTTGCCATGGTATCGGCGACCAACGTATCTCAGAATGGCGTCGAGCTGCTCTCTCGCGCTCAGATGCAGTCGGATTGGAGCACCTGCTGTGTATGAATCCTAAGCTGTAAGACTAACAACGAATTTATGAAAAAAAAAAAAAAAAAAAAAAAAAAAAAAAAAAAAACGAGTATGGCAGTTTCATAACTGCTTCTATAATACCAAATTCCCCATCGCTGCAGATGTTGAACACTGCTTACCTGCCTGTGAAAAAGCCTAAAACGTTGCAGCTCTGGACATCGTTATTAAGCAGACCATTTTTCTCAGACACTAAAGCCAACGCCTCGTTGAGGTACCCACTCTTCTTTGTCCCTTCCCCTCTGCAGCTGATTCCACCGATGAAACAGAAGTATTGGGCCTGCTTCTTGATTTTTCCCCAGGATTTTCCTTCCAAATATTTTGTATGACGTTCTTATGTCGTCTTAGGTGCCCAATTAATTAAGAGGAACATCAAAAAGTTCTTCTCATTTAACACTGTTATCATGATCTGTCACGCACCGACGAAAAATTCAATTAATTTCGTTTTCTTCGCTGTATTATGTTAATCAATGTCATTTCCTCCTTAATTTCTTGTGGTACTTCTTCATTAGATATTCTTTCAGTCCACGATGTTTTTGTGGGTCTCCTCCGTATCCATCTAGTCTCAAGACCACAATCTATTCATGAGAATTCCAACGCAACAAAGAAGTTGTAAGAGACGCCTGACGCTCAGCTGCTAACATGTGACGGGTAGTATGGAAGTATGGATTAAACACGCCGAGCACTGTATAAACCTTGTATTCATATCGTTGAATTATACTATGTAGAACGTACCAAACAACAAAAGCATTTTCAGAAATATGATAAAGTTCAATAGTCAAAGAGTAAACAGCTTTATCAAAGAGTAATTATTTTTCCATATTTCGCGTTATATTCCTCACTTCAATAAATACATTGTACTACCATCTTTCTAATGTAGCCAAAATCTTCCTCTGTTTTAAAGCTATCTCCATATCATGTCAAAATCGGTTCAGCGGTTTAGTCGTGAATGCGCAACAGACAGAATTACTTCCGCATTTACAATATTAGCATGGATTTTCATTAGGTAGATATACGTATAAAATTCATTTTAATCTCATCTCCAAACATGTGAACGCTGTCAGTCTCACACGTCCTGAATACTGAGGAATATATACCTTAATTCTACAGCTTACGTTAGACTTTATCAAGAGAGTGAGAAATTCACAATCGAAAGTGGATTCAGGCAACGAGCTACCATGACACTAAAACGTATTCTCAACACGCCTAGAATTCGTTTTAGAATCCTTAAACTGGGAAAATAAAAAGGGTATACTGTTTAACGAAACATATCAGAGCTAGCGCAGATAAACTTCGAAACCGGCAACAACACTGAAAGCAGACACGCATAAATTTATAAATAAGGTTAAAATAATGAATTATGAACACACCGAAAACAATACAGTAGAAACTAACATCGAAGTCTGAGAAATTGTTAACGTGTTTTTGCGCTTAGGGTAGCTGAAGACAGCTGAATGAAATTTTCAAAACAAACTTTCAATATATCTTAAATGGGAAGTATGTAATCAGTATGTTTTAACAGTTTGAAGCTATTACAATCAAACATGAGCATAAAATTAAGAAAAAACCTTTCAAAAACTGGGAGTCGCTCGGCATGCATGGCCAAGAAAAGAAACAAATGGATCAAGGAACAGACTGGAGTAGAAGATTTAATTATGACCGCAACTAAAATGAAATAGAAGTGGGCAAAACATGTAGCCATGCGAAAGGATGGTGTGTGTGGCAAGGAAGTTCACAGCATTATTTCAAGAGATACAGAAATACCAGGGTGACAACTTAATACGCAGATCTGTTTATTTTGACTGTATTTAGTCACCAACTAGTAACCGCAGTATGAAAAAGTACAGCTTAAGATACGTCTTTGTGTGTGTTTGGAAAAATTCGTCCAAGTTTCCGCAAGAGTTCAGTGCATATTTGTAATCACACGCGGAATGAAAATGGCGCCTAAACATCTTCATTATAAAAAAATAAAATATTTTTGAAAGCATTTGTTACTTGCAGATGCTCTGCCAACTTGCCGTTCATAACTCGCTTCAGACGCTCAGAAAGAACTGGTCTCTCGACTGTTGGTGTGCTGCGGGTAATGAGGATTTAAACACGGTATCAGGACATTCTTAAATAGCCCTCTCAGACCCGTACCAGATCTGGCCCTCTGTCGGCGCACGTCGCAGAGGTATTCAGAGCCAGTGGGAAGGCCTAATGAACTCGGTAAACGTCGGCGACATAAAGGAGATTTCATTCCGTACGGCTGCTGCGGCGTCTAACGACGTGGGTAGCCTCCGTACTTTACACGCTGTCTACATAGCCCGGTGTCTACAGCCGGACAGAATTCACTCTCAGCTGCCGTGGAACACAGCATTTAGAGCTGTAGAACGATGGTACAAAAGAGAAATAAAGGTAAGGATGTAACTTTCTAAGGAAGATATTAATTTTATCAACGACTAATTCGAACAGAGGTTGCCCCCACAAAACAATGAGCTACGAACTTGTTTCAGAGATATAGGGAGAATCGATCCATAAATTTCACAAACTTATAGCAAACAAAAAATAAACTATTAAATAATTTGAAAGACTGTAACTTCATGGAACATAGACAGCATAAACGCCTCATTAACGCAGTACAGGTTTTGTCTGCTTAAGTCTTTTCCTCATCATAAACTAGTACTGCTAGTGAGCAACTCAACGCAATAGATGTATGTCAAATAACAACCCTACAGTACAAAAGGCATTCGCGAGGAATTTCATTAGATGTGCACCTAACACGAATTTTTCGTTGACGGAACCTGGAGGTTACGAGCGCCAGTATTACAGGAAATAAATTTTAAATTTCTAATCACCTTTCTCGTCTATGCCAACACGAAAAAGCACAGATCTTGAAACGCAACTGAACTGAAATTCAAAAATGTTGTGCGCATTCCTTAAAAATATTCAGTGAATTTGGCCATTATAACTGATCTAGGTGTGGCTACGCCGCACAATGATTAAGTACAAGACAAACTCCAAACGCCCGGGTGACCGTTCCACCCGGTCTTAGAATTTTTATCTGCCACCGACATTTGTTAATGTGAAAAACGTCTAGCTACGCTATGGTCGAGAGTTCACGTTGAAATATAGGCTCTGTTTAACTGGTTGGGTATATTAGCGCAAAGATCCGACGAAGACAAGGGCTACTAAAGCACTGTCGTGTTTAGCCCAACCTTCAGATTTAAGACAGCTTTATTTAATTCCTTTTAATAAGGATCCTGCACTTCGGCAACGGCAGCTGCATTTAGATGTCTAACGATTCGCAATATGGTGTGATGAAACCTAAGACGCAGCAGGTCAGAGCGTAGAACTTTTTTGGACAGCCACATTATGCACAGGGTATGTGTCTGCACTTTGTGAACTCGTCCTGAGACAGTTGCCATCCTGTCTGTCGTGACAAAGGTATATGCCCCCAAATCTCGTTACTAGTAATCGCTATGTTACATCTTACTCAAAAGAAGGTGTAGGTGGCTGACGCTAACGATAAGAGGACTAAACAATTCAATGACAATAGAAACAATGGCAAAGTAACATTTAAAGAAACAAAATAACTGTAACTGACTTACTGCCTATACCAATTACAACAGCGAATAACAAAACGTGAAATACCCGTAATAGCCGTCATATTAACATACGGAAAGGGCACAATGCAGAAAATCGTGATAAATGGCATCGACATGTTTGACTTATTAGAGGCAAAATTACAGGAAATGAGAGGCAGCAGAAGCAGAATGGCAAGTACGTGTGAGAGATCAGAGAAAGCCATGAGCGTTGGCGTATTAACTCTAAAGCAAATCTATCCTCAACCTGAAGATTGTTTTGAGCACAGCAATGCTTTACCTGGAATGGCACCATGGGACTTGGCAGCCCTTGGATTCCAACAACGTTTGAACCAAAACAGTCAGTTACAAGAAGATTTGCTGTTAAATGTGAATTTCGAACCGCAGTGCAACATAAATTTTTTTACACTAACAAGTAATTGTCAGAGATGAAAGAAGCAGTAAGTATGTAACAAAATTCTAGGATCGTGTTGAGACCGACTTCAGGATCTCTCTATTTGAAGGATGGTACTTACCCAGTACACCACATGTTACGGAAATAGCGGATTGGAGTTTGATTTTATAAGTGCTATTACAAAGATGCCTTGAAGTAAGTTCACAGATTGAAAAATACATTACAGACCTCTGCTATGGGAAATTACTTATTTCAACGGGATATCATTTATTTATTGATTTATTCATCCTAACAAGTATACGGCCATTGGGCCCTCTTGCATTTTGCCGGTCATTCTCCCCTTTTTATACTAGATTCATTACGACACATATACTGATGAACCAAAGAATTATGACCACTGCTCACCGCGAGACTGAATGCCACCTCCTGGCATTGCTAGTATGACGCAGCAAGGAAAAGAATATAAGAGGAGCAGAGATGACTGGGGAAACATTCTATTGACGAAACGGACCCCCGATTCTGACATACACTGACATAAGCGACTTAAGTTATGGCCCGGCGCTTGGGTATGAGCATCTCGGGAACGGTGAAGCTGGTCGGTTACTATCGTGAGTATCTATGGAAAATTGTTGACAGAAAATGAAACCACTAATAACAATAAGACGTTGGACGTCCACGTCTTATCACACTACCTAGTAATCAGACGCTTGTCCACGCAAAGACAGGCGTCGATTTGAGGAATATTTGACAACAGAGTACAATGCAGTTGCAGGCACAAGCGTTTCAGAGCACACCGTTTAGGCTAATACCACACTAGGCGATTCTCTCCCCTCGATAATAATCGCGGTTGAAATAGTCGCCTAGTGTGCCACACTTCAAACGATTATAATCGCTGCGGATGAAGTCGCGCCGACGAAACAGGCCGCCGCACTAGCGACAAAAATCAGTGGCTTCTGCAGTTGTGTTGCAACCAGCCACAAGAGACACCATACATGATGAAATATTTAGCTGCAGTAGCATTATATGTAGTTCGCGTCGCAGAAGGCGTAGCCGACAACGAAAATTGAGGATTCGTCCAATTATTATGAACCGCCCAAGTGAAGGAAAGTTTGTATTGTTATACAAGAAACTTAGGAGCTGTCCGGAGAAATTCTTTGATTATTACCGCATGTCCGTAGCATCTTTCGACTTACTGCTCTCGTATGTAGAAACTAACTTACAAAAGAAGGATACCAAGTTACGTGACTGTGTTGGTGCGGAAGAAAAACTTGCAGTAACATTGAGATACGGTTTTTAATTAAATAGAGTAAGTAATTTATGGACATCAACATACACTTAACATAACGTTAACATAAACTAGATTACAATGAAAGAGTTTACATTACACGTTCATGTTCGCTGCCTAATCATTTGTAATATTCTTCAAATGACAAGATCGAGTCTTCATCCGGCAGTCCAGTAACTTGTGAAAAATAAATGATTGGACTCTCAGGTGTAGGGCTTTGTGTGCTTGTCGATGTCGACGTGCCTGACGGCGCAGTCTTTATGAAGGAGTTAATAGTAGTGCTGCTCTCTACAGTCTTTCGGCTGTAAAGTTTTAGCAGTTGTAATGTTTTTATTTGAAAGTCTAGTTTATCGTCGGTAGTCATTTCTTTTAAGTCAGGCAAAAGAGATGTCAAAAACAACGCATCAGGATCCTTTTGTGGTACAGTACAAGTTGAACTATACGTCAAATCTCTTATTAACTCTCTTTCAAGTGGGCCCCGAAGTTTCCGTTTAGTTTGTTTAGCAGTGTAAGGCTTAGCAGCAGTGTTAGGTGGCGGTGCACTGTCTTCATGACGCTTTTCCGCTTCATCATCTTCAAGAATAGAGGCATCATTCATATTTCCTGAGGTCCTGTAATTAAAAGAAACATTTTTGGAAAAACCCACATGCCACTTTGTACTGTGCAAATGTGTGTAATGTGATAAGTATATAGTAAGTCGGTATTGAGTACGTAATTAACTAACATAACCATTGGAAATACACTTAAATGTTACAAAATTGCAGAAGGAAGTTCTTACTTACTGGCTCAATTCCACGGCTTCGTGCAGGAAAGACATCTGTCAATAGTAGATATATGGTTTTTTTGTAGTCGTTGCGCTCCCACTCTTCTTATGTTTTTGTAATTCTTTCAGGCTGCGACTGTATGCATCACGCATATTTTTCCTCTGTTTTTGTACTTCTTTTCCTGTAGGAGCGTTAAACATGATTATACTTACACCTGCTCATTGAAATTAATTAATTTCCATGAACCTGATATTTTGTTTTATACTCTACTTATTTATAACAGGTATCTTGGAACTGGATGCTCCATGAAGTCTCTGCATTACGAGTTTTTACTAGGACGCTCAACTATTGCATCTATTATTGAACATACATGCAGAGGAATTTGGAACTGCTTACAAGCAAAGTACATGCCAATGCCAACCAAAAAGGACTTGCAAGAAATTCCACGGCATAGATCTGAATTTTGAGAAAACTACAAATTTTCCTCACTGCATAGGTGCCACTGACGGTAAGCACGTGCGGATGGTGGAGCCCTGGAACAGTTGAAGTGAATCTTTTTGTCATGAACAGTTTCAATCCATAGTGCTTACGGCAATTGCGGATAGTGACTTTTGCTTCCGATACATTGATATAGGAGGATATGGACACGATGGTGATTCAAATATTTTAAAAGGAATTAACTTCGGAAGAGCACTTTGACTAATTACTGATGAACCAAACAATGAAAATGTGCCTTTCGTATTTGTGTGACGAAACTTTTGCTCTTGATGAACACTTGATGCGGCCTTTTGCAAGAAAATCACTCACATTCTCAAGGAGAGTGTTTAATTATAGGCTGAGTAGAGCAATGCGTGTAGTAGAATGTTCATTTGGCATCCTTGCTAACAAGTGGCGAATTTTCCACAGGGCTATAGATGTTAATATTAACTTGGCTGAAAATATTATAAAAACTTGTTGCGTGCTGCATAACTTTGTGCGGAAGCGTGATGGCTATCGGTTTGAAGATACTTTAACCTGTTCTCTGGAATCTATGGAAACATAGGACTAACAGGTAGCAACCGTGGTTCTGACAGTAGAGATACGTTTTGCAACTGCTTCTGCTCTGTGGAAGGATCAGGTCCTTGGCACAATGCATACATTGTCGGCAAAGATAACTAGACGTCTGCAGATGAGGATGTCATTGTTGTCATAAGCTGTACTTAGTTACGAGGGTGAGTCAAATGAAAACCTTAAATTTGTAATAGCAAATCGAAATTTCGCGCCGTCATCCTGTAAGCTGGTAAGCGTGCTACAAACAGCGTGCAGAATGGCCTGTAGGTGGCAGCATAGTGCAGATGCACACATACCGTCGCAGTATCAGTATAAAGATGGCCGCCTCACTTGCGAATTGCACGAGGGGAGAATAGCGTTCTGTTATTCGGTTTTTGCGTAGTGAAGGTGTGAAACCTATTGAGATTCATCGACGAATGAAGGTTCAGAAGGGTGATGCATATTTGTCATAGCACCAAGTCTACGAATGGAGTAGGAAGTTCGCAAATGGTGTGACTTCAGTGCAATATGCTCCTCATCCAGGTCAGGCACAACGAGTTGTGACTCCACAGAACATTGCAGCAGTTGAAGCCGTAGTGAAGGAAAACCACCGAGTGACACTGAATGACATTGCAGCGTGTTTACAGATTAGTCATGGGTCAGCACACCACATTGTGCATGATGTGCTCCAGTTTCACAAAGTGTCTGCAAGATGGGTGCAAGGGCAGCTGACTCCTGAAATGAGAGAACGACGTGCTGATGCTTGTGAAGAACTTCTTCGGCGCTTTGAACGAGAAGGTGATGGCTTCCTGGGTTCACTTCCACCAACCGGGAACGGAAAGCGAGCAAGGAATGGCACCATTCTTCATCAGCAAAGTGATTTCCATATGTTTGGACCACTCAGAGACGCAATGGGAGGAAAGAAGTTCCGTTCTGATGAAGAGGTACGCCACGCGATGCATGAGTGGTTGCGCGGACTACCAAAAGAATTTTTTTCTAAAGGAATTTATGCACTTTGTAAGCGCTGGAGGGCTGGCATTGAGTGTGGGGTAGAATATGTTGAAAAGTGATACAGCTTTGTACCACTTCTGCACAATAAGTAATATTTAAAAAATATTTAAGGTTTTCATTTGACTCACCCTCATATATTAATAGATGATATATTTCATGTTCACACTGTCATGTTACACTATTTGGTTTATGACTTAAATACATAATGCTACGAATACGTTCACAAGAATACCTTTCTTTCAAACAACACTTTGTAGTTTCCCTTTTAACTTTTGAATTAACTTATTCTATAAAACCTTCAGTTCTCGATTGATTTTTTTTTTCAACTGTTTCCTCTTAACTGCCTGTTTTACCTTGGGTAATATTGGATTAAGATATTAGTACGAACAAATTGTACAAATTCAGATTATTTATTTTTCTAACTTCTTTAAAATATTGAAAATAGTCTGAAAATAACGACGAAATAAATCTTGGGAGAACAGCCTGGTATGAGTGTGCATAGGACACAATATTTCGGCAATCGACCATGTTGCCATCATCAGGTGCGCTGATGTACGGATGATGGCAACGTGGTCGATTGCCGAAATATTGTGTCCTATGCACACTCATACCCGCCTGTTCACCCGACATTTATTTCGTCATAAAATACACCTGGAGAAATTGAAGAATCACATCAGTCTGAAAATAATCTAAAAACATTATATTCAACCATGCAAAGTTTCAGCACAATTAATAAAATTGTTTTGGCGCAACAGGTTTGTATGACTGCACCTATATACAAGTAAGTACGTATATTATCTTACCTACTGCCTTTTGAGCATCCAGTGATAACGAGGTCCACTTCTCAGCCCCAACAACATCTGCAGACACCTTCTTCCATGCTTCTGTCTTCAGCAGACGATCTTTATAATCTTGCGATTTTATGTCGTAGAGACAGGGATATTTCTCCACATCGGTCATTACCAGTTCACTGTCCAAATTCTCCATTGTACCACCATTTACAGAGTTTTCGGACATTGCTACATACAGACGAAACAGAACTGAGTGCAATATTTTTGCGGCTGCGGCGCGACTGGCGATAACAACAGTCCAGTGTGGCAGGGATACTGTCGCGCCAAAAATAGGCCTGGGCCTATTCGACAGCGACAGTCGCGCACGGAAACGTAACGGAGCGACAGTTACAGCCCAGTGTGGCACCTTCAGTTTGCAACAAGGAGTTCCATTTACGGCGCAACAAAAATCGTTGACCTTCAGCGGACAAAATCGCCTCGTGTGGCATTAGCCTTAGCGCACATTGTTGAACATGGAGCTCCACAGCAGACGATCGTTAGTTATTCCTACGTTGACGAAACAATATCGCCAGTAAGAATTGTACGGGATCATAGCGATTGGACCATGGATCAGTGGAAAAGTGTCGCCTGGTGAAATGAGGAAGATGGTGATGTCCGGATAATCCACCGTCCAGACGAGCAGCTACTCGAATCAGGCACTGCGCCAAGGATGCAGTCCGAGTCCGGTGGTGGCAGCATGAGGCCTATGGTATGGGGGACGATCTCCACGGCTTCCAAGGTCCCTGTGTTAGTAATCGAAAGCACCATGATAGCTATGGAGTACGTGACCATTATTATGGACCACTTGATGTCTTCCCCGACGGCGATGACATTTTCCAGTGGGATAACTCTCCTTGTCACAACGCAAGGATCGTTCTACCGTAGTGAGAAGCATGATAGTGAACGCATGTTTATGTGTTGGTCAACAAATTAGCCTGATGTGCACTGGATGGAACACATGTTGGATACACTCTGGCGCAACAATAGCGCCCACAAAACATGGGAATTGCGTGAGCTGTGCGTAGACGTCTGGTACCAAATATCTCCAGAAACCGACCCAGCTGTTGTTTTACGTTGCAAAGGTGGACTAACACGCTATTAACTAGATGGTCATAACGTTTTGTTTCATGAGTCTATCGGTCACCACGTCTGACAATTCGTTATACAACAATATAGTTCCTGTATCAAGAGTTACACTGAGGCTATTTGATTGTTAAGGGTGACTCAAACAGACTTTCCCAAGTCGGTAAATTATTACATCACTTTACAGCACACATTTTTATAACAATTGGAATTCGTATATCTAAAGTCCCAATAATTTCGTACTACTATGAAACATAAAAGCATCTATTAGGACGTTCAATGTCTAACGGGTAAAACAGTATTAGATCTATTACAGTTGTTGACGATTTTTCCCTCGTTGGCTACCACAATCATAATGCACATTTTAATGGAATCAATGCCGCCGTTTGATTGTGGGTTTTTGTTATTTATTTATGTCACTATCGCGTTTTCGGCTGTTGAGCCATTTTGAAGTGCAATGGCGAAAACTGAAACGTATGGATCGCAAAGTGCAAGGCATAAAGTAATTATATTTGACAAATACTCTCTAAGAAGCATTACTTACAAAGTCAGTAACTATCAAACATGTCTGAATGACATGTCGTTGTTGAAATGGTGCAAAACGTATGCGCACATATACAGGATCTAACTAAATTCCCCTACAGATTTTGAGGGCAGGCTCCTTACTCCAAAACAAGAAAAAAAAATGTCTAGTATACGTGGGCTCTAAAATGCATACCTTAAAGAGCTATGAACACTTGTTCATCGTCGATCTGTGGAACACGTCTCTTGTAGGATCAACAAGAGCTCATATCCCCTAGGGCAAGCATTTTAGAGCCCATGTTTACTCAACATTTTTTTCTTGTTTGGTTAAGAAACCAGCCATCAAGGTCTGTAAAGGGAATTTAATTACACCCTGTACACCAGTCGCCTGAGCATTAGATGTGAGCGTGAATAAAATAAGAGCATTAGAGATAACTTTACGCACGGTAGATACACTCTAACGTAATGCTGACCAACACGGTGCTAGGGTAAGCACGAACAATGTCCAAATATGAACTGACACTGATATGCGTCTGTATCATTTCAGAGTTAATTATTTAGGAAATAACTGCTGTAAGAGCTACATAATCTTTGCAGTGCCAGCGCCATATTAAGGAAGGGAAAGAGACTGTGTGTTCTGCCTGGCGTTTGACACACTCTTATGAACTCATAACCATACTAGAACCTAACAGAAACTCAGACCGTACAAGAGGCGTTCCTCATGCTTAAAGATAGCCGTTCTGCAATAAAAAGTCGTAGTCCCGTACCAGTATGCATACATACCTTCATCTAAAATCTTGATCCATTCTGCCCTGGTGAAAGAGAGGACAAATACATGTGATTGTTGTTGTTGTTGTTGTTGACTTCAAACCAGAGACTGGTTTGATGCAGCTCTCCATTCTATTCTATCCTGTGCAACCTACATCCTTCTGAATCTGTTTAGTGTACTCATACCTTGGTCTCCCTCTGCGTTTTTCACCCTCCACGCTGCCCTCCAATACTAAATTGGTGATCCCTTGATGCCTCAGAATATGCCCTACCAACCAATTCCTTCTTCTAGTCAAGTTGTACCACAAATTTCTCTACTCTCCAATTCTATTCAATACCTCCTCATTAGTTATGTGACCTACCCATCTAATCTTCAGCATTCTTCTGTAGCACCACATTTCAAAAGCTTCTATTCTCTTTTTGTCCAAACTATTTATCGTCCATGTTTCACTTCCACACATGGCTACACTCCATACAAATACTTTCTAAAATAACTTCCTGACACTTAAATCTGTACTTGATGTTAACAAATTTCTCTTCTTCAGAAGTGCTTTCCTTCCCATTGCCAGTCTACATTTTATACCCTCTCTACTTCGACCATCAACAGTTACTTTGCTCCCCAAATATCAATACTCATTTACTACTTTAAGTGTCTCATTTCCTAATCTATTTCCCGCAGAATCACCCGATTTAATTCGACTACATTCCATTATCCTCGTTTTGCTTTTGTTGATGTTCATCTTATATCCTCCATTCAAGACTATGTCCATTCCGTTCAGCTGCTCTTCCAGGTCCTTTGCTCTCTCTGACAGAATTACAATGTCATCGGCGAACCTCAAAGTTTTTATTTCTTCTCCATGGATTTTAATTCTAACTCCAAATTTTTCTTTTGTTTCCTTTACTGCTTGCTCAATATACAGATTGAATAACATCGGGGAGAGGCTACAACCCTGTCTCACTCCCTTCCCCAACACTGCTTCCCTTTCATGCCCCTCGACTCGTATTACTGCCATCTGGTTTCAGAACAAATTGTAAATAGCCTTTCGCTCCCTGTATTTTACCCCTGCCACCTTCAGAATTTGAAAGAGAGTATTCCAGTCAACATTGTCAAAAGCTTTCTCTAAGTCTACAAATGCCAGAAACGTAGGTTTGCCTTTCCTCAATCTATTTTCTAAGATAAGTCGTAGAGTCAGTATTGCCTCACATGTTCTAACATTTCTACGGAAACCAAACTGATCTTCCCCGAGGTCGGCTTCTACCAATTTTTCCATTCGTCTGTATAGAATTGGCGTTAGTATTTTGCAGTAGTGGCTTACTAAACTTATAGTTCGGTAATTTTTACATCTGTCAACACCTGCTTTCTTTGGGATTGGAATTATTATATTCTTCTTGTAGTCTGAGGGTATTTCGCCTGTCTCATACATATTGCTCACCAGATGGTTTGAGTTTTGTCAGGACTGGCTCTCCCAAGGATGTCAGTAGTTCTAATGGAATGTTGTCTACTCCCGGGGCCTTGTTTCGACTTAGGTCTTTCAGTGCTCTGTCAAACTCTTCACGCAGTATCTTATCTCCCATTTCATCTTCATCTACATCCTCTTCCATTTCCATAATATTGTCCTCAAGTACATCGCCCTTGTATAGACCCTCTATATACTCCTTCCACCTTTCTGCTTTCCCTTCTTTGCTTAGAACTGGGTTTCCATCTGAGCTCTTGATATTCATACAAGTCGTTCTCTTACCTCCAAAGGTGTCTCTAATTTTCCTGTAGGCAGTATCTATCTTACACCTAGTGAGATAAGCCTCTACATCCTTACATTTGTCCTCTAGCCATCCCTGCTTAGCCATTTTGCACTTCCTGTCGATCTCATTTTTGAGACGTTTGTATTCCTTTTTGCCTGCTTCACTTACTGCATTTTTATATTTTCTCCTTTCATCAATTAAATTCAATATCTCTTCTGTTACCCATGGATTTCTATTAAACCTCGTCTTTTTACCTATTTGATCCTCTGCTACCTTCACCATTTCGTCTCTCAAAGCTACCCATTCTTCTTCCACTGCATTTCTTTCCCCCATTCTTGTCAATCGTTCCCTAATGCTCTCCCTGACGCTCTCTACAACCTCTGGTTCTTTCAGTTTATCCAGATCCCACATGTATGCTGGGCATGCAGCATACATGTGGTAAAATGAACAAAATACACACTAGTCTTACAGTCACTTCTGCACGGTATCAATGTTGTCATCAAAATGCAATGACACAATGCCGGCTTACATACACATTTTGTAAAAAATCAGTCTATGTAGCATGAAAGTAACTGAAAAATATACAATATCTGGTCTAAGAATGGGGGGTAAGGGGATGGGAGGAAGGGTGACAACGTTATGGGCATTTTCCAGCATGTCTTTTTTGCAATTAGTCATTGTGAATTATTATCCAGTACCCATGTATAAACTTTAGCGCAATGAATATGTGCATAATAAGAAACAGGTGTATTTTAATATGGCGCTGGCACTCCAGATATCATGTAGTTCATACAGTAGTAGTTACCTAATAATAATCTCTGAGATAATATACCCGAATAACAATGTTAGTTCATGGTTTTTAGCTTACCACGGCGCCGTGGGTCTCCCGTGCGTAATCCGTGTTTCTAATTTGCATTTGTGTGTTATGATGAGTCGACTTCCATATATACCTAGATGTTTTTTGTAAACTTTTCATGACGACATGTTTGACATTTACTGAATTTGTAAGTAATGCTCCTTAAATTGTGTTTATGAATTGTAATCACAAAATGCCGCGCACTTTGTTAACCATACGTTTCACTGGTTTCGGTTTTCACCACTGCACTTGAAAACTAGCTCTACAGTGTAATTCGCCATAGTGAATTAAATAAATAATAAAAACTAACTGTCAAAAGGCGGGGATACTTTCATTGAGAAAAATATTGTAGTTATTGAATGAAATCACTCCGCTTTAGGCTGTTAAAATATTATTTATTGCGATTGCAATTTCGACGCATGGTCATTGTGGTCATTGTCAAGCATTCTGAAAGCAGTCAGTCACCAAACACAGGGAGAGCACAAAGTCTTGCCCTGATTATAAAAATTTATAACAGAATAACCGTTTGACATAATCAGTTACATTTGATGTCGTTACATAGGTTCGTGTTACACGTTGTTTTTAAGGCCACTTACGTTAGTAAACCTCAACGTGTGCTCCCTTGGTAGCTCGGATAATTTCGAGGCGGTATTCCAGTTCCTGCCAGGTGTTTCGTAACATGTGCTATGTCACATTATTCACGGCACCTTGTATACTAGTCTTCAATTCGTCGACGTCAGAAACTGGTGTGACGAAGGCTCTGTCCTTGATAGATGTCTGGAGAGCGGGATGGCCAGGGTACTGGACCGTTCCTTCCAATCCACCGATCCAGACATTACTCCCCTCTCCAGACATTACACCCCTTGACTCCCCTCTCCAGACATTACACCCCTTGACTTTTTTTTCTGGGGCTATATCAAGGACAGAGTCTTTGTCACGCCAGTGGTGAAGTCGACGAACTGAAGGCTAGGATACAAGCTGCTGTGGGTACTGTGACAGAACACATGTTACAAAACACCAGGCGGGAACTGGAATACCGCCTCGAAATTATCTGAGCTATCAAGGGAGCACACGTTGAGGTTTACTAACGTAAGAGGTCTTTAAAAAAAACTAGTAACACTAACCTTTGTAACGGCATCAAGTGTAAATTGTTATGTCAGACGGCTATTCGGACTTTGTGCTCATCCTGTATAATACACTACAGTTACAAAATTAACAACCGTTTGACTCTGAAAATGAAAAGCTACTTATGTGGGAAATTGGGACCCACTCAACTACATAAAGTTGTGACACACTGGATCATAGTTCCCAGTAGCGCACAACCATGTTTTTTCTTTATTGTTAATTTGGTCTCCCCGCCACACATGGGTTGAGGGTGGGCTGTCAGCGGATACAATTTGCCACTTTTCAGCAACATAAGATTAAAACTTTAAAAGTATAATATAAAATCTGGGTACACCAGATGATCAAAATAAACGTTTTGTGCAATAAAAAGACTGATTGGCAGTTGCATAAGTTAAAATATAAGGTATAAAATTTGGTGACCGGGCAGAGATGAATGGAAAACGAGTGTCGCACACGAATGTATAAAAACAGGTAGACAGTTGCTTAAAGTAAAATGGAAAGGCCGATTTGTTGACTGATTAAAATAGATACATACATGAGCGAAGAGATAAGTGGATGTTGACTGCCAGGGATGGTAAAGTATCATTTAAAGGTAGTTCACATGAGGGGGTTTGTATGGGCAGATGTTTGGAGGAGGGATGGGGGAAGAGTGGAGGGATGCGGTGCCGAACTAAGACATAGGAAGTGGATGGGGAGAACTGGCGGGGAAGGGAGCCCTGAGAAGACGACAGTGGTAGGGATCTCCTAGATCTGATAGGACAGTGTTTATCAGGGCGGATTTCATGGTCGGGTAAGGCAACATGATTAAAGTTTCAATGGGAAAGGACACGAAGGGTGCAGAGGTGCGGCGTTGGGGGAATGTGGTGGTAGAGGCATGGCAGAGTACCAGGATCAGCAAGCAGTGGGGTTGTGTAATGTTGAGTTTATGGGTAACGTAGGGTACTCGGAGGTGTTCAAGATGAAAGAGTAGGCTGGTGAATTTCGTAAGTTGGTAGAGGCTGCGAGTGGGGGATGGTAAGCAGATCGGAAAGATTAGACAGAGTGCATGGCGTTTGAGGATTTGTAGCGTGTGATAAAAAGGGGGAAGGAGTGGACATCCATGCCACATTGGAAAAGCAGAGGACAGGTCAGATTAGTGCTTTACAGGTGTGGAGAACTGAGGAATGGTGCAATCCCTATGTTCGGCCAGTAAGTAGTTTTAGTAATTTTAGTCTACTTGTGTAATCAAATACATGTGGTGGCATAAATCTGCTCGCTGCTCCTTACCCTTTGTGAACCCACGTGAAAAAGCTGTTAAAATAACGGCAAAGCGCTACCATAATGAGAGAAAGGCAACATCCACTAACAGCACTGAAGTCAAAATCTCGCATAGCAGGAGTGGTGGAAGGATCACAATGGTGGCCGAATGGCAATGCGTGATCCTGAGAGCGCAAAGAGCTAGTATATAGGGTCTATATCATGTGGTTTGTAGAAAGTATAAATAGTAAGGACAAAAATGAAGTGGACAAAAGCATCTATTGAATAAAATGGGATCAACCAATAAAACTGAGAATGTAAATTAAATTAAGTAAAACCTAAATGCATAAGTACAAACGGACTTGCCGCAGTGGTGCCATCAGTTCCCCGTCAGATCACCGAAGTTAAGCGCAGTCGTGCTTCTGTAGCACATGGATGGGTGACCATCTGGATCTACCAGTGCGCTATTGGCAAGTGGGATGCTCTGATCCTTGTAAAGCCGATTGGGAATCTAACTGACGAAGAGGTACTGGTTCCAGTCACGAAAACTGACAACGGCTGTGAGAGCAGCGTGCTGACCGCATGCCCCTTCATATCCGCATCCAATGATGACTGTCGACTGAGGATGACACGGCGATCGGTCGGTTCCATTGGGCCTTCTGAGGCCTGTTTGGATCGAGTTTTAAATACATAAATCAAGTACATATTATGGTAACTGATACGCCAAATAGTCAAATTAAAATGACTAGCCTAGTCACAGGAAACAACATATGTAATGTAGTCAGAAATTGTAAATGTAAATATTGAAATAAAAATACATAGGGTATGTGCATACAGAAAAAAATGTTATGTCAAGAGAAGCAAATGGTGACAAATTTAAGCGTTCTCGTTTAAAATAAGTCGTCACTAGATCCATAATTCATGTAACTTGTATTTGCTCGTCTGAAGATGATGCCAAAAAGACGAACTTCAATGAGCAAACATAAGTTAGATGACATCTAAAACTCCTTAGAAAATCTCCATAGAATAGGGAAAGAAATATAGCTTCATTATTTAGAAGAGATCGAAGTTTATAACGCGTTTAGTAACCAGCCAGAATACAACTTGAATGAACAGATTCAGCATAGTAATAGGAGATTCTTAGACTACTTCAGGAACATTTTATAATCTGTTGTATTTAGGTAAGAATGGTTTAGCTGTGTTAGTGTTGGCATGTATTATGTACCATGGTACACTTATTACTAATTAATGCCTGTTCCTGGCCTAGGGATGTTTGCGTTTTTTGTCCGGTTGTTTGCGATTGTTTAGCGTATGTGGACCGCTGCTTTTGCCTGTATCTTGGACATTTGACCATCTTCTATACTCATATTTTAGAACTTGTTTTAATGTGACTAGGTAGTCACCACATTTTTATCAAATGATTTATCCACTGTGATCACATTTATGTCTACTTACGGACATAGCTATCTCTTATTTAAACAAGAACGCTCACATTTGTCATCACTTGCTTCGCTTGACATATCATGTTTTTTTGTGGGCACATATGTTATGTATGTTTATCTCCATATTTACATTTACTATTCCTGACTATATTAAATTCTTTTTTTTAAAATGGCGTTTCTTGTGACTAGAATAGTCATTTTAATTTTACCATTTGGCATATCAGTTACAATTAGATTTACTTTTACGTATGTATTTGCGTTTTACCCACTTTTAAAATACTTTCTCACTTTTATCTGTTGATTCCATTTTTATTCAAAACATACTTCTGTCACTTTTGTCCTTCCTATTTACACGGTCCACAAACCACATGATATCGACTATATATACTATCATTTTTGCGCTCTCATGGTCAGGCTCCTTTTGTGTGTGCATGTCATTTTACCGTCACTATGATCCATGCATCACGTCTGATATTAAAGTATTTTAAATCTAGTGTTTAGTGTGGACGTTATTGCTCTATTATCATATTAGCTGTTGGCCGTTATATTATCAACTTTTTCACGTGTATTCACGTGGTATATGGAACATCGAGTAGGTTTATACCATTGCATGTATTCGATTTAAACTGCTGGGAACTATGTTCCAACAGATCATTATTTCATGTTGTTGACCAATATCCTACGTAAAGTATCTTCGAATTTTCTGTTTTAAACGTTTGTTAATTTTGTAACCATAGTGTGTTTTATTTCGTGACGTCAGAAAAATCATTAGATGAACGTCGGCCGAAGAACCCGAGACTGAAGCCAATAGGCAGTTTGTCAACAAGTGGCCACGAAAGCCTTAACAATCTTGTGCTTTTGGAATGCTTGACAATGACCATGTGTCGAAGTTGGAACTGTAATAAATAATATTTTAACCGGCTAAAGCGCAATGATTTCATTCAAAAATTTCACCGAGGCTATGGACCCAGTCCTCATAAAACTTCTGCGATATAGTTGTGTTCGATATTTGCGTAGACTCTGAAGATATCTGCTACCCATTTCTTTTTCCGCGAATACTTTCTGAATAGTGGTGACGTGATTGCGCTCGAGCGAGTTTCCAACGCTTTGGAGAACGTACATTCTACACTGCTTGACAGTTGCTAAGGAACAGGGATAGGAATAGTCACAGGCAATTACGAACGACATGAAGCAAAGTATATATGTAATAGAGGTTTAGTGAGATATTTACAAGGAAAATGTTACAGATTTCACCACGTAGGCAAGCAGAATAGCAGGCATAAATAATGTTGATTCTTGACACAAGTCAGACTCCCAACATGACGGATGATATCGGACTTTCGGCAAGGAATATCTCCTCCTGGGGCAGTAATGCACATTTTTCACCTGTCATTAGTGCTGGTTACAAAGTGTTGAGGAGTCCTTGGGGGATATTGTCCCACTCCTCTGTCCAGGCAATTTTCAGCTCCTGCACGGTTCAGAAAGAGGGTGTTCGTTGAGAAACACATTTGCCAAGAGCATCCCAGATATACTCTTAGGTTTCACGTCCGAGGATTACTCAGGTCATTCCATACGTTCAATATCTACACTTTCTAGTGTGTCCGACACCACAGTGGTCCTGTGTCGACGGGCATTGTCGTCTATAAGCAGAAAGTCAGGACCTACCGCACCTCTAAACAGACGGAAATGATCCAGACTAATGTCCCTGCAATAGCGCTGTGCACCTCTAAACAAACGGACATGATAAAGATTAATCTCCCTGCAATACCGTTGTACAGTAACAGTATCTTGCAGAAATATATGCAGCGGTATTAGGCCATTGCGCATAATGTCTGCCCATACCATAAGGCCTAGGCCATATCGATGACGTACATGAACATTCTGTGGCGTGCAACGCGTTCACCTCTCTCTCCACACTAACTAGTGGCCAGAATCACTTGCCACAGTGAAGCGGGATTCGTCGGAGAACATGTCTGGACCACTGTTGCTGACCCCAACCAGAGGAACTCCATCTCGACGAGTGCCTGGTCGAAGTGGGATGCATTTAATAGGCTTCGGAGCATACAAACCACCCTGATTAAATCGCCGCAGACACACGTAGAGGTTGGTTCAGGCAGACACATGTAGAGGTTGCTAGGTCTGCAGCGATCTGCCTAGGAGTGAGATGTCTGTTCCTTTTCGCCACTAGTGCTACCCTACGTATCGATAATACTGCGGTGTGCTTTTCCCTTCTACAACCACCGTCATGCTTTTGATTCAGCCATCTTTCTCAATGGCGAGACGACATTTCGAGCAGACCCGTTACTGTGGCCACAGTAGTAACACTTTGACCGGCTTCGAGCGGTCCAACTGCTCGTCCACTATCGTAAGCACTCCAATGAAGCTTTGCAGATGTGGTGTCGTACCACACGGAATGTCTCATTAAGTGGTTTCACAACAACCTTCGTCAAACACCGTACTACATGAACTGTCCAGTGTATACAGAGCGTTCGTGCACAGGCTTCGCCCTTTACGTTTCGTTTTACTATCACTGGTCGGGTCGGGTGTCCCGTTGTAAATGTCGGTTGATCCGTAGAAAACAGGCAGTCATTCCTTCTCAGCTGTAAACTGTCCCTTACCAATAGTCAAGCATTATGTTACCGCAAGGAACAAGTGGTGGCGTCAAGATTCAGATTATCACCTATGGGCGATTAACTGGTTGGCTGGTTGTGGGGTAAGAGATTAAACAACGAGGTCATCAGTCCTTCAGTCAAGAGATAATTCATCTAGAGTTAATGACGACCGCCAGAAATTTGACCGAATGATGAAAGTATGTAGGTTTGGTAAAATCGATGCACTGAAGCAGTTTTGATACCAGACCTGAGAAATACCATAAGGGAGAGTAAAAGTATCTGGGTCGGGCTTGTACAAAGGTCAGAGCAATCGAGGAGTCTGCCAGGGCTCAGCTATGGCGGGAGAAACCCCACCCACATCCTACACCTCGCCAATCCGATTAGTGGCGAAGGCAATTGTAGAACCGGGAGATTGGTAATAGTAAAAGTGAGAAGACTAAAAACGTAGCGGACATCAGTTGGGCCGACAATAGCTAAACAAGGTGGAAGCAACAATCAGATCAGTAAGTGGGTGGGGCCAGGCGAGTGTCGTCTGCGGCTCTACACGCGACGGCGGCCATCCCTCCCACAGCTTGTACCACCCCCAGTCAGTTATACTCTAAGTGTGTACGCATCAGAGTGCTACCCCTGAAACGAAAATACCATGAGGCGAAAAAGGGACCAACTGCGACTACAAGCAATTAGAACAGAGTAAAAGAGGAATTACCACAGCAGCTGGCAAAGGTGATAAACTCGACAGTCCTCCAGACTGACCATTTGAAGGGAGACGCCTCAACCACAGCCACCCCTTCCAGCCCCGAAAGTAGTTTAAAACTTTATACCTGAGATTAAAAACCACTTTCATGGAGAAAACGGAGAATCATCTGAACTTCCCGTGGATCTTCTGCCAATATTAGAGGCAAAGGCTTTGGAAGACCATGCTTACCTTGGAGAGCCAGAAGGAGTGGCTTCAATCATTATTCAGGAAGTCTGTATACTTCTGCAACCAGAACATTGTGGTGGCTCGTTACGGAAATGAAACTATGGGTTAATCTGGCCTTACCGATGCCGAGGCGACATAAGATTGTGGATTCCTTCAAGGAAGGAACAGAAAGAAGAGCGCCATGCAACAGCAGTCTCCTTGATAGTGCGGAGTTTGTTATACAGTAGTAGGCAATAGCCCATCAGATATTGTTCCATCTTCGAGCTAGGAGAGGTCTTATATAGACCCGCATATACTCACCTAGAATCGTAAAAGTGGAAGGTAGGCGAGTACTCGCTTCTATAGCCGAACGGTCTGGCAGTTCGTTCCTTGCGATACATACATGGTTTGGGAACGAAAAAAAGTTAACTGAGCAGGCAGTACGACTAATGTCAGAGGGAAACCCACGAATAGCAGCAACCAAATGGTGACAAGAGTAACATCGAAGAATGGCCTGGAAACTGCTCACTAACACACTACAAGTGAAAATGCGGTTGAGGTCTGTTCAATAATATGTGGGTCTCCACTACTGGCTGTCAGCTTCACCGTAGAAACACAGCACTTCACTTCCCCGGCATCACGGTAGCACCGTGTAACTCCTGAGGGACTGAGAGAAACACACTGACAAGGGGAGGCCGCCAATTGTGAAATTCAGGTTCGATTCATACTGCGCATAATAAAAGCTCATGGCCAGAGGTGTAATGTGGTAAAGCACCAAGATGCACTTCTTAGCCGTGGTCGAGAAAATCTGCAGTTAAAAGAAACCGTTGCAGTGAAATACTCTCTATGACTAATAATTTTCTACAGCGTCGTGGCTCAGCGGTAAGCGCTCGGGTTCGTATTCCGAAGGTCGTCGGATCGAGTCTCTCCCCACGCAACTTTTTTTTAGTCTTTTTTTTGTAATTCAAATGTGTATAAACACACACACACACATATTATATATATATATATATATATATATATATATATATATATAAAATTCCCGGCAATCAGTTGCAACAATTATGCATATAATAAGTTGTTGAAAGTCGTTGGTCGTGGAAAAACTGGCGACTTCGAACATCATTATGTTTTCCGCAAACAAAGTTGTATTTCACAAATGTTATTGTCTTCGTAATGTTTACCACGTATAGTTAACGGAAGATGTAGAAACGATATTCCGAAACGAATACGTATAGCGTAAGTCAAACGTTCGAATTAGAATAGAGACCCAAGAACACAAATTTGCTGTGGCACGTATGAAATATGAACTCCGTTACTCGCTCGTTACAGTTGAAGGACAGATGTTGAATGGGCCGAAACGAGCCGCCGCATAACAGCGTAGTTGCCTGCTAACTTCAAAAGAAGGTAGATGCGGTCCCTAGCGCAACTTATAACATCGTCGAATATCAGTGCGGACGTGAGAGCATTGGTACACCCTGTTAAACAAACGGAAAAATGGAGGCGGTACAATTGGAGAGCGATCCGCCTTCACCAACATGCATAAGCAATTCATTAATAGTTTATGTGTGTGTGTGCGTGTGTGTGTGTGTGTGTGTGTGTGTGTGTGTGTGTGTACATTTGAATTACAAAAAACTAATAATAAAAAAAGTCGCATGACGCAAGATTCGATCCGGCGACCTTCGGATTACGAACCCGAGCGCTTACCGCTGCGCCACAACGCAATAGAAAATTATTAAGCGTTGAGAGTATTTCACCGTAACGGTTTCTTTTAACTGTCGATTTTCTCGACAATGGCTGAGAAGTGCATCTTGGTGCTTCGCCACATTACACCTCTGGCCATGAGCTTTTATTATGCGCAGTATGAATCGAATCTGAATTTCACAATTGGCGGCCTCCCCTTGTGAAACCAACATGGTAGCACAATGAAATTCCTGAAGGGCTGTGAGGAACAAATTGAAACTTTAGGTCCTTGAAATAGATCAGTTCTAATTTATGGTCTAGTTCCTAACCAAGGAAAGAAAGGTGGGTGGCAGAAAACACGGAAGGCGCATACTAAGGAAGTCTGGGAGCAGAAGAGAGCCTCAAGGCACATTCCCACCAGAGGGAAGGTGACAGGACATCGATGCGTCTTGTAAGCAAATATAATTTGATAAGTTGAATGATTAGAAAATTGACAGATGGCAGCTGGGTAAATGAACACGAGTGGTACTGTCGCAACTGAAGACAGAAAATATCCACTTGAGAAGGAGACTGTCTGCAGGCCTATTCCAGAAGGCGTCAGTGGCCAGTCTCACTCAACTACACTCCTGGAAATTGAAATAAGAACACCGTGAATTCATTGTCCCAGGAAGGGGAAACTTTATTGACACATTCCTGGGGTCAGATACATCACATGATCACACTGACAGAACCACAGGCACATAGACACAGGCAACAGAGCATGCACAATGTCGGCACAAGTACAGTGTATATCCACCTTTCGCAGCAATGCAGGCTGCTATTCTCCCATGGAGACGATCGTAGAGATGCTGGATGTAGTCCTGTGGAACGGCTTGCCATGCCATTTCCACCTGGCGCCTCAGTTGGACCAGCGTTCGTGCTGGACGTGCAGACCGCGTGAGACGACGCTTCATCCAGTCCCAAACATGCTCAATGGGGGACAGATCCGGAGATCTTGCTGGCCAGGGTAGTTGACTTACACCTTCTAGAGCACGTTGGGTGGCACGGGATACATGCGGACGTGCATTGTCCTGTTGGAACAGCAAGTAAACTTGCCGGTCTAGGAATGGTAGAACGATGGGTTCGATGACGGTTTGGATGTACCGTGCACTATTCAGTGTCCCCTCGACGATCACCAGTGGTGTACGGCCAGTGTAGGAGATCGCTCCCCACACCATGATGCCGGGTGTTGGCCCTGTGTGCCTCGGTCGTATGCAGTCCTGATTGTGGCGCTCACCTGCACGGCGCCAAACACGCATACGACCATCATTGGCACCAAGGCAGAAGCGACTCTCATCGCTGAACACGACACGTCTCCATTCGTCCCTCCATTCACGCCTGTCGCGACACCACTGCAGGCGTGCTGCACGATGTTGGGGCGTGAGCGGAAGACGGCCTAACGGTGTGCGGGACCGTAGCCCAGCTTCATGGAGACGGTTGCGAATGGTCCTCGCCGATACCCCAGGAGCAACAGTGTCCCTAATTTGCTGGGAAGTGGCGGTGCGGTCCCCTACGGCACTGCGTAGGATCCTACGGTCTTGGCGTGCATCCGTCGCTGCGGTCCGGTCCCAGGTCGACGGGCACGTGCACCTTCCGCCGACCACTGGCGACAACATCGATGTACTGTGGAGACCTCACGCCCCACGTGTTGAGCAATTCGGCGGTACGTCCACCCGGCCTCACGCATGCCCACTATACGCCCTCGCTCAAAGTCCGTCAACTGCACATACGGTTCACGTCCACGCTGTCGCGGCATGCTACCAGTGTTAAAGACTGCGATGGAGCTCCGTATGCCACGGCAAACTGGCTGACACTGACGGCGGCGGTGCAAAAATGCTGCGCAGCTAGCGCCATTCGACGGCCAACACCGCGGTTCCTGGTGTGTCCGCTGTGCCGTGGGTGTGATCATTGCTTGTACAGCCCTCTCGCAGTGTCCGGAGCAAGTATGGTGGGTCTGACACACCGGTGTCAATGTGTTCTTTTTTCCATTTCCAGGAGTGTATGATGGAATGGGTCCAACAATCTCAGTGCTGAAGGTCCCACTGAGCAATAAACCTGGCAGCCACATTCCAAGAGCGATGAGGCAAGGGCCTGGTAAAAGTGAAGGAGAGTAGCGCCATCTGCACTCCGAGAGGTGCGAGCAAGGACGCAAAAAGTGTTAAACTTCTGCATGCAGTTGGTCTTTATTTGACGAAAACGGAGCGGCCATGTCAGCCTTTTATCAAAGAGTAATCTCAAAAATCGGTACTGCAACAACTTCCTAGCATCCGGGATCTCCTGCAGATTCGAGTATTGGCCCAGCACACACTTTCACTCGTTGCCGCCGATTCCGAACATAGTCTCGATGCAGCTGATATTATGTTCCTTCCCTTCCCTTTTCTTTCCTTTCTCCCCCCTTCACCTCCAGTTTACACAATATGTATCACAGCTGCGGATTCCGCGTGATATCCAACACAACAGACACCACGCAAAGGCCATTTGTATTTCTTGTGTTAGTTTTTGATCATTTGCCGGTAGTAATTCCGGCTTTAAGTATGTACCTCACTCGAAACTATTTACCTTAATTAGCGTTGCGAGATGAGTTAATATTCAGTGGTGCTTTAATCTTAACATAATATTATTAGTTACTGGACTTCTTTTATAGCCAGGGCGAAGGCCTTAGTTTTATTTAACCTGTTCGTTGCTTAAGAGAGCTATGCTGTATATGTTATAGTGCACTGCCGATCCACTCTCTGCTTGTTGTCACCGTAGGCTGTGTCCCTAGGTCTGTGTCTGGGGTCCGTTCTGTCGTCTGCAGGTTTCTGCCCTGACCTGACATGGTGCCTCTCTATTACTTTATTGTAATTTTCAGGTTATGGTGTGCCTCGCCATGACTTTCAGTATAAATTATTAATATTTCATACTTAAATGAACTGTAATTAAAAAACGTTAAAGAATATCTAAAGTGTCACTCTTCTGGTATTTCATGTTCCCTGCCTTTTCTTATGCGTAAAAACTGAAGATTAATCTTTAATGTGTTTTTCTTTTAAGTTGAGCCTTGGATCTAGTTGCTGCCGAGGAAAAGAAATTATTGTTGGTTAATAAATTGTTTTCAAGAGTACTTGGTAACAACTGATGTTCAATAATTTTCCCCAGCCCTTAATCCAGGAGCTATTGGTTGGTGTCCTATGATACAAGCGCTGGTTGCTTATATCAATGATGATGGTGATGAGGAGGAAAATGGTGATAAAAATTAAGAAAAGTCACGAAAGAACATTATGGCTGGCACAGAAGGCAGACTGGCAACATCTTCTTTTAGTAAACGAATAGGCAGAATGTGTGAAACTGTGCGCCATCAGAGTTGATCTAATAGCAGAAGTGTAGATGAAACAACTGTCAAAGGAGATGATTTAACAGTTCACAATGTAAGATATTCGGGAACAGGGGGATTATATATCTGTTTTAAATTAGACCTCCTAAAACGAGTAGCACAACATGAGATCTTCAAAATTATGGTAAAATTCTAAAGGCTAGCGCAACTCATGAGCATAGCTATCTCTCCCACGCACCATTAAATTCGAAAAGAGGCTCTATATCACTCAGATAGTGAAACCGGCATTAAATAAAAGTGGTGCATTAATACTAAGAGATGATGACATACATATCCGTATGGGAGAGGAAAAAATATGCTTGAAGTTCGAGAATGTAAGGCAGTCTCCACCGAATCGCCAGCACATATCGATTTTGTTCACTGAAGTAATCTGAATGAATTTGAGATGCAGTTAGTAGTCTTGCTGACTTTGAAAGCAGTAGGTAATAATTTGAATCATAATGAAATAATACCCATTGGAGAGGAGCATTGTGAGACCCGCCAGGTTAGCCGAGAGCGCTAATGCGCTGCTTCCTGGACTCGGGTAGGCACGCTGACCCAAGATCGAATCCGCCCAGCGGTGTCCTGGCCAGCCTGGATGTGGTTTTTAGGCAGTTTTACACATCCTGGTAGGTGAATACCGGGCTGGTCCCCACGTTCTGCCTCAGTTACACGACTTGCAGACATCTGAACACGATCGCACTGCTCCATGGATTACACTAGACACAGACAGCTGGGGTACACTAATTCCTTCCCAGGGTGGGGGTGGGGTGGGGGTTGGGGTGGGGTGGGGAGGGTACGAGATGGCGGCAGGAAGGGCATCTGGTCACCCCATAAAATTAACCTTGCCAAGTCCATCCTAACCATGCCGACCCTGCGAAACTGTGGGACAAGGCATCTGCAAAAGAAAGGAGAGGAGCATTGTGGAACAACGAGTACTGCTTGAAGTTTACGATGGCTGTAAAAGATGAAGTAAAATACTGAATTGCAGGAAGGAAAGTTGCAATATTAGAAAATACTATCGGCTGAGAGACGTCTAAAAAGTGTATTTAACAGATTTGGAAATGATTCACCTGATAGTTTCATGGGATTTAGCATACTGAACAGCACACGTTGGATCTTGGGAGCAAATGGTAGGATATTGTATTCCACGGAAGAATTGGAAATACTGGGTATATTTTAGAGCCAGTATTACACCTACAGTGTGCTATGAGCAGTACAGGTGAGCATTATTATATCACAGACGCTGCTCGTAACTGCCGACTAGCGTGGTGTATAAGAGGTGCATTGTGCTGAATTATTAAGCGGCTTCAAAATGAAAAAAAAAAAAAAAACACAATATCGCAAAACTGTGGCACGGATATATGAGGTCAGTTTATCGGTTTCCTGTCGCAGAGACTGAGTTTCCTTGATTATGAAGGTATTTAGGAGCTTGGATCATGTTTTTACAAATGTGAGAAAGCTGAAATATGATGCTGCATAAACAAGAAGACAGAAAACTTGCCAATTAATGCTTCACAGACACATTTTTGCTAGCTGAGTCAGCATGGTGGCATGTTATAAAAGACAGAAGACTCGGTGCGGTAGCTAGTAGTGGATGCTGCACCACCAGAGACATCATTATTGTAATAGTCAAAATTTCACAAAATGTAAGTGCTACATGCACTACATACTACTAACAGAACTGATGTACTTTAGTTATGAATTACTTCTTGTAATTCAAGAAAGCAGGGACTCCATATTACAGAATCTGAAACATCTGGGTAAGGGTGGGTGTGCAATGTACGCTGAAAGACTGTTGGCATTAGAGAAGGGTGGCATCATCTGATGATGAATGTGAGATGCGTCTTCACCAAATCTAGAGTGGCGCTGCTGGTTCATCTGAAAGAGTGCAAGATGTATCTGTTTTCAAGTTTCTCGACCATCAGTATTGCTGAACTTCACTCACTCATAGCTGCAATGTCTGCGTAGCACGTGTATCACGGCAGGGTGAATACCACTGTCACAGCTGATTTCGAAAGTACTGACATGTAATATCTTTTTGGGCATAGTAGAAAATAAAACTTCAGTTTCTGTTCACGAGGTATCACACTGTGGAGCTATACAAAACATTATTACACGATTTCAAAAAAGAAGATTGTTGTGCTTCCTGTTTAGTTTCCAAGAGTGTTTAGTGATTTTATAAAAGTCATTGGTGATCAAAATAGTTTCTCAGAGATGAATGCAAACATAACACAATTTCTTAAGAGAGAGTGCTTTACAAATTCTGAACATTTTGTTATTTTGAAGTGTACAACAATTATGAATTAATTAATTCCACTGGACTGTTCCTGTTTCAGTATGGCAAACTGGCTGATTGTTATATTAAGGATAGGTTATTCATAATGTATACGTTTTGCTTGCAAAATAGACTTCAGTGGTTTTTTTAAGGCAGATACAGCAGTCAAAACATGGCTGTCTAATGGACATGTCTCAAATACTTACTCAAACTTTAACAAACTAATGTTTGCAATAGCTGGTATCCAAAAAAGTGTTGAAGTAAAATGTGTATTAAGTTTCCACTCTGTATGACAGCACGTAACAGTTCACTGGGAAAATTTTGTATAATAAAATTTGTATCTACATAATTTCTTTGTTTTTCCTGTAATATATTACAGCAATGAGGTAGATTTTGAAATAATTTTGTGCATACATATGTGTCAGATGGATTTAATGACAAGGCAGACTTGGAAAGAGAGAAGGAGAGAGAGAGATAGTGAAAGAGATGAATTTTACATAAAATTTAATGAAGAGACAAAGGTGTAAAGACAGACGGCAAATATTTCGTTAAATGAAATATAAATGACAACACAGTACACCATTTATATAAATATCTTTGACACTGGTACCTAATAAAATAAAAGTTACGGAAATAATGCAAATCTTTGAACATGACACAGTTTTTGCACAGTTGATTGCATTATTTTAAAACTGTGCTGATTAAATACAGAGGTGTGTGTATGTGAACGCAACATTATGTAAATCTTTGACTTTCGAATGAAGGGTGCAGAAATAACGCATATAATGCATCTTGGTGGATATTCAAGTGAAGGTTATGGACTTTCTTACGGCATACATTGGAACTTGGTGCCATTTTTACGAAATCACTGCCTCATTTTAATAATTTGCTCAGATTCGCTGGGGAGAGCGAGGGGGCAGGGGGAGGAGAAGAGGGGCTACGAAGCACAACTAGGCTAGTTCTCCCGTTTTGAATTTTTTCTCACTAATAAAAGTAGATAACAGACTCCATCGTGGATTTTGCTTGGCTGACTTGATGATGTCACTGACGTCACTGATAATAGTGATGACGAACTGTTTACGGGGCAGGGTTTGTGGGGTCATCGTTCTTTGCATTCCGAAGTGGATCAGAATGCTTGCAGGTATATTACTAGGGTATAACTTTCTCATTAATTTATGTTTCCAAGTATTATTAAAAAAAATATTTTTCTTCGTTGGAAATCTGAAATGGTGAAGTTCTCTACTACTCGAAGGAGTATCCAGTATTGTGAAAGGTAGGTCACGATGGTCATCAAAAGTACAGCCCGACAGAGATGCTACAGGAAGTAGCACAAGGCAACCTACATATCGTACTGCTTAATAAACAAGAAATGAGAAAATATTAACAAGGAGTGATAAACGAACGCTCATGCATAACATACGGAAGTTGCGCGTCCTAATTCCAACTACTGCAACCGATTTTTATCTCCATTTTCGACTTCTGCTAAGGATATCCTATAGAGACAATGGCCATCATAATTTTGTTTACGCATTAAACTATACGCATAATTAAATAAACTGTAGACAAATATCAGACGCATCATAGCTTTTCTTGTCACGCAGTTATAATAATTGAGGTATGTCATCAATGCGCAGTTTCCGTTGAGGCTCTGTTTCATCAAGAGAGCATGTTAAGAATTCAGTCTGCACGTAGTGGTTTCTTTTTCACTTAGTGGGAGAACGAGAATCGTTAAAGTGTATTAGAGGTTTAGATTAATATGAGGAGTCAGCCATGTCAGAACGCGGGAGATGTATGGCCTGACAATAAATCAGCCATCGGTTTCTTTCGTAATATCCTGTACGTACGTCGTCTTCTCACAGACAGCGGTTCAGTAGAAAATTTCACACCAAAGTCGTAAATCCTCCTGACGAAACGTTTAACCGGGACAAGTAATTGGTGCATCAATAGTAGCTATTTTCGCGTTCAATAAGTCCATGCACTTAATGTCAACATCCTGTTACATTCTGGGCATAAGCGTTATTACTGAGGTGAATAATAATTAGTCTGTGTGTTCCACACGCCAGTTCAACTGTTCTTAAGCAAATATATTCACTTAAGCTATATAAAAAAGCTATAAGCATTTGTATTATCTTTTCAACATTGCACACCCTATGCTATCCATCATCATAGGAATGAAAATTCGTCTCAAATATTATCCCTGTTATGCGGAAAAGAATTTACAAAGAAAAACGTCCTGGAGTAATCATGTCAGCCTAGAGCAACAAAATCCTGATATCTCTCAACTGATTTTTGACACATCAGTCTAATATTAATAGACTTATTTGCTTATGGCAGGATGACATGAATTTGCAGCGTTTGAAATATACATAATGAACAGTGATGGTTCAAATGGCTCTGAGCACTATGGGACCTAACAGCTGTGGTCATCAGTCCCCTAGAACTTAAAACTACTTAAACCTAACTAACCTAAGGACATCACACACATCCATGCCCGAGGCAGGATTCGAGCCTGCGACCGTAGCAGTCGCGCGGTTTCGGACTGCGCGCCTAGAAATGAACAGTGATAATCGGTTCGGTCATTCTCTCTCCAACTTCGAGCTATCACCACCCAAAGTATCACATGGTATAGGTGATTCTGGATTGAAATCGTTACGTTCCCACAGCAAAAACGTTGCAGCCAACACTGTATTCATAGCCAGAGATGACTAACAAAAACTGTCCGAAGCCAATCAGCGCTCTACGTTAGTTGATAGGACGTCTGAATTTAAAAGCGGGGTCAATAAAGCTTGGATCAGCGAGAAAAATAAAGTGCTCGTTGGTTTGCTTGTGGACCAGTACTTCATATCGACTCGTGAAATCACTTGTTTGATCGCAAAGAATACGTAACAAGTCTTTTCGTTAAATAAATTGACGTATCGCTAGTTTCAGCATGACATTGTTATTCACGTGCCGCCATTGATACTGGTTGCAATGTTGTTGTAGGCTGATGTTGATTCAGCATACATGTACACTCTTGGTTTCTGGCTCAGTGGTCGTTTCATATGCGACTGTGTGCGGAGTATTTTCCATGATGAAGAACTGAACCTCAAGTGTGTAGATAATACACACATCAAAAAAAGTTATGCGTCACCTTAGTTACGAGAGTTCCGGAACCTGTACAGAAAACTGGAACAGAGAGCAACATAAAAACTACTTCCGCCCTTTTTATTGCTTATGAAAACCACACAATGCATATGGTACCACCATACAGCGAGAACTTCGGAGGTAGTGGCCCAGATTGCTGTGCACACCGGTACCTCTAACAACCAGTAGCACGTCCTCTTGCATTGATGCATGCCTGTATTCGTCGTGGAATACTACCCACAAGTTCATCAAGGCACTGTTGGTCCAGATTGTCCCGCTCCTCAACGGCGATTCGGCGTAGATCCGAACCTCCGCCGGGACCAGCCGCACAGTTCATGACTGCAGCGCCCTAGACCGCTCGGCTAATCCCGCGCGGCGATTGGTTGTTGGATCACATCGTCCATAAACAGCCCTTTTCAACCTATCCCAGGCATATTCAATACGGTTCATGTCTGGAGAACATGCTGGTCACTCTAGTCGAGCGATGTAGGAAGTCATTCAGAAGATGTGCGTGAGTGGGCGCGATTTGTCGTCAATGTAGACGAATGTCTCGCTAATATGCTGCTGATATGGTTGCACTATCGGTCGAAGGATGGCATTCACGTATCGCACAGCCTGTTATGGTGGCCTCCGTGACCACCAGCAGCGTACGTCGGCCCCACATAACGCCACCCCAAAACAGTAGGGAACCTCCACCTTGCTGCACTCGCTGGAAAGTGTGTCTAAGGCGTTCAGCCTGTTCGGGTTGCCTCCAAATACGTCTCTGAGGAATGTCTGGTTGAAGGTATATGCGACACTAACCGGTCAAGAGAACGTGATGCCAATCCTGAGCGGTCCATTCGGCATTTCTTGGGCCCATCTGTACAGAGCTGCATGGTGTCGTGGTTGCAAAGATGGACCTCGCCATGGACGTTAGGAGTGAAGTTGCGCATCATGCAGCCTATTGCGCACAGTTTGAGTCGTAACACGACGCCATGTGTCTACATGAAAAGCATTATTCAACATGGTGGCGTTGCTATCAGGGTTCCTCCGAGCCGTAATCCGTAGGTAGCGGTCATCCACTGTAGTAGTAGCCCTTGGGCGGCCTGAGCGAGGCATGTCATCGACAGTTCCTCATTGTCCGAATAACAACGCTTTGGTTCACTCCAAGACGTCTGGACACTTCCCTTGTTGAGAGCTCTTCCTGGCACAAAGTAACAATGCAGACGAGATCGAACCGCGGTACTGACCGTCTAGGCATGGTTGAACTACAGAAAGTCGGCCGGAGTGACCGAACGGTTCTAGGCGCTACAGTCTGGAGCCGCGTGACCTCTACGGTCGCAGGCTCGAATCCTGCCTCGGGCATGGGTGTGTGTGATGTCCTTAGGTTAGTTAGGTTTAAGTAGTCCTAAGCTCTAGGGGACTGATGACCTCAGAAGTTAAGTCCTATAGTGCTCAGAGCCATTTGAACCATTTTTGAACTACAGAAAACACGAGTCATGTACCTCCTTCCTGCTGGAATGACTGGAAATGAGCGGCTGTCGGCCCCACTCCGTCTAATAGGTGCTGCTCATGCATGGTTATTTACATCTTCGGGCAGGTTTAGTGACATCTCTGAATAGTCAAAGGGACTGTGTCTGTGATACAATATCCACAGTCAACGTCTATTTTCATGAGTTCTGGGACCCGAGATGATGCATTTTTTCTTTTTTTTTTGAGGTGTGTATGTTCGTGACAGATGAAAATACCACGGTACTTAGTCGACTACGGAAACGTTTCTAGAAAAATTTCAGCGAATATCGGATAGTACAGTTAAAAGAAATTGCTTTAAACGTGAAATGAATCTTAGCGAAACTGTTAGAACATACGTAAGTTCATATAAAAATGTAGCTTGTAGGCTACTATAAAATAAGGCAGAGCATAAGTAGCAAATAGAGGCGTAATTACTCTGAGATTAAGGTAAATCGTAAGGAGAAAGCGGTTAGATTTTGAAAATAGTTAAAGTTACTGAAAACCAATAACGTACCCCCGCTCAAAGAAAATCTGTAACGTTATTTAAAGAATTTTCAAAGAAGTTAGCTCAAGAGCCCTGGAGTAGAACGGAATGTGCAGTAACACAGATCTAATGACACCCGTTTAAAAGAAGCTGGAGGACGTACTCATACACCATTGATATCCGTCTCCTATAGAATTGTGGAACATTCTCTTAAATTTGAACATAATGACGTCCTTTGAATAGAATGTATGTTTGTTTCTTTGATTTCTTTCTTCAAGCAACTGGAACAGGTAACAAATACATCTTTTATATAGAATTCAGCTTGTACTTTTCTCACGTAACTGCTAGTAGCCATTTATATACAATGTAACGAGATAGAATTTGTATTTCTAAAGTGTGGAAAAGTCTTTATCAAGTGTCATAGTGTCATCAATACATTATTGTGAGTTGCTTAGTTGCACTACATTGCTTTGCAAAACTTAAAACAAAAGTAACTTTCGCATTATGTGTCATTGGCAAGTAAAATAGCTCGATGAAACATAGACCATACATGGAAAGAACCGCCACAGTATAGTACAGAAAAGGATGGTAAGGAGTTCTAGTGGTAGGCGATTCATTGTTCCGCCAGTGCGGTTGAAAAACTGTTGATGGTCGATGGCATATGCGGACGTGCTGTAATACGTGTCTCCAGCGCGTTCCACAACTGTTGCACGTAAGGCAGGGGAACAGGTAGGTAGCCCATTCGCTAAATATCCTCTCGTTCCAAGAGCTCCCCCACCTGCGCAGTTCGAGGCGGCCGCGCATTGTCACCCATAAAAATGAAGTCAGTGTCGAATGCAGCACTGAGTAAACGCTCATAGGAAAGGAGAACAGAGTCACAATAACATTGACCAGCGAGTAAAGCGTGAACAAAACTTTGGAGCCCCGTGAAACATTATGCCTCCCCATAGCATAACACCTGGAGCAACAAAACGATCATGTTCGACTATGTTCCGGAGTGATTTAAGTGTTACTTCCTCTTGTCACGTGAGGGTATGAGTCCAGCACGGTCGAATATGATCGTTTTGGTGATCTATGTATTATGATGTAGGCAGGCATAATGTAGCAGGGGCCTCCAAAGTTTTGATCGCAGTTCACTCGCCGGTCAGTGTTATTGTGACACTGATCTCGTTTCCTCAGTTCTCGTTTACTCAGTGGTGCATTCGACACTGACTTCATTTTTATGGGTGACAATGCGCAATTGGAGGAGCTCTTGGAACGAGAAGATATTGTGTGAATGTACTGGTCTGCTGCCCCACCCCACACCTCCCTCCGGACTTCACTCCCATCAGATGTGTGTGGGATGCACTGGAGAATCGTACTGCAGCACGTCCATAAGCACCAACGACCACCAGGTAGCTGCCAACAGCGCTGAATGAGGAATGGGACGTCCTGTCGCAAGAACTCTTTACCAACCTTGTGGCCAACATGGGAACACACCCTATCAAGAACCATGTACCGCCTTTGCAACGTCCAGGGAACCATCATGAATCGTGGTAACTTCAGTGTAATTATTGTCTTTGAAAAAAAGTGTCATTTTTGTTCGTCTCATTAAGTATTCATTTCAGTTAGCTTCAGCGCCATACCGCACCAGTTCTTTCTATGTATGGTTCAAGCTTCATCGAGATTTGTTACTTGGCAATGACACATCAAGCGGAAGTTACTTTCGCCCTTACGTTTTGCACACCAGATTATATAACCGCAGGAAATAATATCAAAATTTTGTTAACCATAAACGGAAATTACCACGTTTAATAATTACATAAAGGCTGTGAATCCGTCCCTCGTAAAATAGTAGATCAAAATATAGTTTAATGTTCGGTTTGTGCTTAGGCAGCATCATAATACTCAACCACTGGGCTAAGATAAGTACTATACAAGTTCACAATAGTTATAGGAATCGTCTAGTATCTTCACTTTGAGAGCAAGTGAAAGATTTCATCTTACCATTTTCAAATTTGCTCTGCAGAAAACATAGCAAGGAATTGCTGTCCGCATATAATATGTAGAACCTGTTGGACAGGTCGTCTGTCACTCCCTATTCCTTTTCTCTCGCTGCATCTATATCAACATCTACATGGTTACTCTGCAGTTCACACCCAAGTGTTTGGCAGTGGCCTTTGTAACTTCAAAAATGCGATATGTAGTTGTGGCATATTTGATGGCAGGTTATCTGTAACAAATCTTCCGAGGAAGCATGGTACTGGTTCGTTGTGATACTCCAAACTACGAGATCAACATCTGCATGGTTACTCTGCAATTCACACCCAAGTGTTTGCCAGTGGCTGTTACAAATTCAACAAATGCGACATGCAGTTGTGGCATATTTGATGGCAGATTATCTGTATCAAATCTTCCCAGGAACCATGGCACTGGTTAGTTGTGATACTCCAAACTAAACACAGAATTATCATAAAAAGGTCTAACATACATCACAATGCTACCTTTATAAAGGCAGAACTGCGGAAAAATATCGTGTTCGCTGCTAAAAATGCAAACTACCTGGCATTTGTCTAACAAACAGTATTCTCATTGTCCCTGCACACCTTTCCGCTGGTTACACTCCTGCACGGTTACTGGTAACTGGGAGAGTCTCTAGGAAGTATTACTAACATCGAAACGTTCAAGAAAGTTTCCAATGAGATAAGTTTAATGCCGATGACTTTTGGATGAAACCAGTGTAAGTGTGAATACGTACAGTACTGCTGTACAATATACGACACAAAAGATGAAGTCGCAGATCCTCCATGTATGACAGGTGCAATGACAGCTGCAAGTAACGCCGACGGCAGTTCAACCGCGGCGCAAAAGAACGAAGTTATGTGGAAGAAATATGTAACCTACACCGTTGCACAAGCAACGGACGCCAGATGATGCCTCTTTTTCCGTCTGCGTGGTCAATATTATTTAGAACGGTTGCTTGTATTTGATGGCGCTTATTTCTGTATGCTCTGGATTATCCTTCCTATTCCTGCTGATGATTTTTGATTTAAAGCATAACCTTCACGCCCTTGATCCAACACATTTGTAGTTCCTAGAATCTTTGCATGTGAGGGTGGCGCCACCGAGAGGCCATGCGGGGTACGCGAGAGCCGGGAGAGTCAGTCCGGGGAGTAGGGGCAGCAAGATTTACTTGGCGCGAGATGTGTCTGGCGCCGGCCTGGTAAAGGAAGGAGGCGTGTACGGCGTGACTACAGTACTGCTGTTTGGATGCAGAACCCTGCTGGATGAGCGTTGACCCTACTAATATGGACGAAATGGTAAATGACTACAAGACGGTAGTGCAGGAGTTCTGCAGCTGAGACTCCTGGAAGAGGAGAGGTATTTCTGTCTGGTTACATCTGGATCTGCAGCTGCGTTTTACACTACGTTCTTTAGTGCTAAGGTGTTGAGTGTGTTAATCTCTACGAGCTGTTATTCTCCCGTCGTAAGCGCCCGTGTTTATTGTGAAACCCGACAGTTATTTCAAATAAGTTAGTAACGGTGCTCGCGGGCGCCTTCGTTGCGTGAGTAAATAGTCATTCATTAATAGCTGCTGTTATTTGTATTCTGTGGGAATTTTATGCAGTTGCCTAAGACTAATTAATCTTACATTGTCTGAGGCTCTCGTAACGGGTAAACTTGCTTGTAGGGTACCAACTCTCACCTTTTACCCATGGCGTAGTTGCACTGTGTCGCCGTGTATTGTGACGTCATCGAGCCGCAGAGAGTGTGTGTGTGTGTGTGTGTGTGTGTGTGTGTGTGTGTGTGTGTGTTTTGGAGTGGGAATGAAATATTGTTGTACAGCGCACGGTGTATGAAGAGGGGGCGTGCTCTACCAGTTTACTTATGTGGCGGCGATGTGTTTGTGAGGTATGTTATTGTGTCAATTAGTATGCTACAGTCGTCATAATGTGAAGCGCACAAAACTGATGGCATAATGGAATATATTGCACAGAATGTTGTCATATAAAGCAGAATATATCGTAAAAATTAAACTGTGCTCTTAGGTGCCTGCGTCACTACTGAATAAGTGGATCAATGTTTTTAATTAATATATAGACCATGCAGCTCTAATATTAATAAACACTGATACCGACCTGCTCTCATGATTTAATTGAAAATATTGATCCATTTACATTGATTCACCTATCTTCTCCCATGATTTAATTAAAAAAACATTGATCTACTTACGACGTTTATTGAAAATTATTTTTTCTTTGGCTCCGGCGTCTTTTCCTGTCCGACTCATCATTCATCATGTTGATTTCTCATCGTTCACTGCACTTGCCGTAAAATCTGTAACACACATCAGAAAAATCACTGACACCGTTAGTAGGGGAACATAAGTTTACATTCATTGTATGAAGGAGTCAGCCGGCCGAAGTGGCCGTGCGGTTAAAGGCGCTGCAGTCTGGAACCGCAGGACCGCTACGGTCGCAGGTTCGAATCCTGCCTCGGGCATGGATGTCTGTGATGTCCTTAGGTTAGTTAGGTTTAATTAGTTCTAAGTTCTAGGGGACTAATGACCTCAGCAGTTGAGTCCCATAGTGCTCAGAGCCATTTGAACCATTTTTTGAAGGAGTCTTATTATTTTTTGAACTTTCATCACGTCCAATCTTTCTCTTTGACTCTGTGAAGAAACTACAGGTGGCACAAAGAAGAAGACCGACTGCAATGAAGAGAGGCGGTGTGAATGAATTAAAAAGCACCCCGCTGCCTTAAAAAAAAAGCTAGTGAGCTATATCTTCACATCAGCATCCTTCAAAAGGAGTTGCTGAAACGGATAAAGAAAAATGTAAAGGACTGGATTGGTCATTGCGGTGGACGGAGACGTATGAGGAGGAACTACTGATTTAATCGGGCTTAAATTCACCACGCAAGTGTGGCACTACAATTGTTAGGTCACTGGCTTTGGCAGAAATGAAAAGCAACAGGGAACAAGTCATAAAGTATTCCGGACAAATCCAATATGTGACGAAACCGAACGACGGACACATTTTATTGCGTCACTTATACGCAGTTAGCATTGTTAGGAAAGTGGTTATCGCCATGTGTGACCGTGCATCGTTTTCCTTTCAGTTCTTGTTCTAGGAGGGATAGGCAGGCAACTAGCTTGCTGAAGTACAGAATATCTAAAATTAATAAATACTGAAATATACAATACTAAAACTGGCATTATATTTACAATGTGCAGCCAATATTTTTACATGTCGGTGCGTCGATATTTATTTCCTTCGATATGTCAATACATTATTCGACCTAACGAGGCCCAATAAGGTCTTCTTAAATATCGATATTTTTAAAATTATCTAAGGTGCTAATTGGGATATTGGCTTTTGTAGTCGTGAGAGGTTGGTTATTGGTATCTTGGTGTAGGGTTGAGCTATATGGATTAAGTGGAAATGGCCGGTCTAGGGTTGAGCTAACTAGGTTAACTTGAGATTGGGATACTGTGGTCTTACGGTGTGTTCTGTGTAGTTTTGTTGGGTTTCATTTTTTTGGTAGTTTCGAGTGTTTCGTTTTTTTCAGAATGTTGCGTCTTGGGCGGTGTTGTTGTTTTATTAAAAAAATTTTAGTTCGTCCCCGCCCAAAACACCAGTTTCCCCCGGTTGTCCCGCTGTTTTCATCTGGTTTAGTCAATGTTTTGGTTCGCATAGTATTTGTAATTCTGCAGGTGTTATGATCGTTGGTTTGGTCGCCATGTTGGATACGCTTTAAGTCGGGGTTTTAGGCATGGTGGTGACGTCATTGGTCAAAGGAAACGAGTGGAATCCCAGTCTCCAGTAACCACCTTGCAACTGTGAAACCTATAAGATCACGGTGTGTCTCATTAATATGATAGCGTTTCCACAGTTAAATAGCTTCTTTTCATATTGTCTGAGGCCTTGTTGTGCATAATGTAAGGTGTCCGTGCCCATCTGAATTGCAAATGTTCTCACAGTGAGGAAGTCCAGTTGACTATTGTGCCGTTTTGTAATGAGCGCCAGATGTACACTGAAGTAGTGTAACAAACTTCATATGGCCCCACTCTCCACTGTTGCCAAATTGATTCAAGATGGCAGATCCAAGATGTTGGCAATAGATATGGCAACGTCGCAATGACGTCATGGTGGGAAGTTCAAATTTTGGCGGGAAGATAGATCAGATAGGTCCAGAAAATTGCAGAAAGTTCAAATTCCAGCATGGCATACCACAGCTAGCTCCACTAAACTAAGAAAATGGCAGAAGAATAGATCACTTGGGCTACCTCCACTAACCTAAGTCATCCAGCTGACGCCTTTTCCTAGTAATTGGCAGGAAAAGGACTCAGCCTGAGCTGGATAGGATGGACATAAGTCTTTATTTTGCAGGCACTCTTTATTTAAACAATTTGAGGCAGTAGCTCCATCGAGTGTGTTCACCATGAGGTCTACAGTACAACTGACCAAGTACAAAGTACTGCCACCAGAGGGCACTGTTGTCCCATCTGTGACATAATCCAAGATGGCGGCCTTGGGGAAAATGGCGGGAAAAGGGATCAGCATGCTCTGGCCTGCTAGAGAGAGGCTGAAGTATACTTTATTTGTTTTGGAAAAATTTATTTAGGGGTGGATTACATATAGTTCACTTATTACACTGATCCAAAACACCCTGACGTGCCTGGAGTCACGCTCTGGAGTCCAACTGACCTAGTACATAGTACTGCCACCATAGGGCACTGTCATCCCTCCTGTGATGTAATCCAAGATGGCGGTCTGAGGGTAAAATGGCGGGAAAGTGACTCAGACTGCGCTGGACTGCTGGAGAGAGGAAGCAGTCTACTTTATTTATTTTGGAACAATTTACTTACGGATGGATTTCACATAGCATATTTATTACAATGATAGAAAACACTTGCTCTGAAGTGCTTGGGGCCACATTGCACACTGTACAGAAAGGCAAACTGCTTGTTAATCACCGAAATACTGCAGATGTACAGACAAGCAAACAACTTGTAAATTGGCAAAAGATAATGCGTATGTAACACTATGCAAACACGCCCACAACGCATAAACAACCAAAAATAATGCAGTGAAAAAACACTCACTGCACATAAGAAACGGTTTCGAACTATCATCAACCGCCACAAATCAGCAAACTGTTCCCCTACAGAACTACAAGGCGTGCATGCCGGGTGGCACGCTCACACTAGTCCCATGCACGAGATGCCTCTAGGCCGTGAGCGTGTGTTTACCGTTTCTGGTACGATATCTCTCTTCCTACGGATACTGACATCACATGTCGCGCTATAGAAATTTGTCCCAATGCTTCCCAGAATAGCACAGGGTGCATTGTTCCTAGTGATCCTAATGGGACATGCAAGATGCCTCCGGCTGCATACGTGCTTACCCACCCACAACGCCTATCTGCTTGTCCAGTGCAGGCCTGATTGTGAAGCAAGAGTTGTGTGCATAGCTACTCATACGCGCAGGTGTAGTTAAATGTTCATAATGCTATACTGATGTCTCATGTCTATGTAAGTAACAGCCAAGCTCCCCTCTGGACGCGCTATAGAAATCTTTTGCAATGCTTTCAGAAACTCTTGATGAAAATAGTCCAGAATAACAATGAATGCATTCATCCAGATGCTCCTAATGGCAGAGCCCATCCATCACATATCAGCACCTCACGGAAATCATAAGTGTTCCAGAAATAGTTAACAGTCGCTTTTGTAGGGGCTTTTGTGATGTCTTAACTGATGTGCATGGAAATTCCTAATAGTACCTATTCACGAAAATAGTTCAGAAAAACGCTGAATGCATTCTTCCTGCTGGTCCTAACGAGGCAGTCCATCATGTGTTACCCTTCCTAGAAATCGTTGACTCCTGCTTTCAACAAACATCTCAGGAATGGTAAACATTCTCATCACTATGTCGAGGCTCCTACGTCCCAGCACAAAGGATGTCTTGTGAATGAATGTAGCATTCTCATTTGCTCTTACTGAATTTACTAGCCAAACTGCATTTGCTACTGGTGTGGAAGCACTGATCGCCTTTTTCTTTCTGCAGACGAGACTTTCAGTGGCAAACTATTTTGTACAGATCGCCATATTGCACTGATAGTTAAACCCTGCTAAGTGCCCTACATATCGCCAACTATGGAAAGACTCTTGCTCAATTACACTGCTCTGCCACTGAGGATGGAAGCTTGAAAATTGGAGCGTGAAACTGATTTCCAATCCAGCAATAAATCACCATATACTGTGTCAACGTAGTAAACATACAATACGTATCCTGTCATACAAAATCGCCCCTTTTGCATCATGCACATAGCTATCGACCGCCAGACACTCGTACAAATGCCACAAAGACAGACAGCATAAGCACTAGATATTTCCTGCAGCTGATAGTCACAAGTCATCAGCTTCCGACACGTGACAAGAGCGCCCTTGGTGGACTGAAGTCACTCTCTGAACTGATGTACAAAGGACGGGCTCTTGTCTCCTCAGCACACGGGCGTCTCCGGTTCTGGTCCTGACCTGCTTGCATGATTGTGTTCTACACCAATCTCCAGACTCTGGGATTACAAGAACATATGTAATTTCCCATGGTTTGCCAGAACATCATTCTATTTTCGCGATACTTCCCGATATCAAGCACAAAGCAATATTGCTCGCACAGTATAGTTCCATAGACTGGAAATTATTTCTCTAGAAACCCGAATCCTTGGCGAGGTGGAGCATGCTGTAAATCACTGAGTAACTAGGAACTTATCCCATCTAAGAAGACGTTTACCTGAAACCTCTAAAAAAATAGGGGAAACTGATATTTCCACTCGCGAATGCCGATGTCGGGGAAATAACAGATTCCAAATCATCCTTATAATTTATAAAGTCAACTAAGGTGTTTCTCATGTCTAGAGATACAATGAACATGTCTTCCACACCGAGCGAGGTGGCGCAGTGGTTAGCACTCTGGACTCGCATTCGGGAGGACGACGGTTCAAGCCCGTCTCCGGCCATCCTGATTTAGGTTTTCCGTGATTTCCCTAAATCGTTTCAGGCAAATGCCGGGATGGTTCCTTTGAAAGGGCACGGCCGATTTCCTTCCCAATCCACAATCACGAAAGCCGTCCAACACATACGAAGTATTAGTTTGCTATTCTGCCGTCTAGACGACGGCATGGTTAAGTCAGCTACATTCCTGCATCCCAACAGGCCTTTCAATTCGGACGGCTCCTGCCGTTAATGGGAAGCGTGAATCATTCCTGCTACAAGCCACCACTGGCGCGCCTGCACGCCTAGATATAATCGTCCAAGGAAATCGGTCACATATATATTTAATCGCTATACTTACAATTAAATGTTATGATTGCTGTCTCAGTTGAACGACGTTCGACAATGAGCGAAGTATCTGAAACACAGCCTGTCGACGGCTGTGGCTCTGGAAATAGAAATAGTCTTTCCATTCATCCACATATCTGTGTTGTATCTGATGGAAAATTCATTTAATAAAAATGGAAATGCCGTGTGACTATAGCCTCCCATCGGGTATACCATTCGCCTGGTGGAAGTCTTTCGAGTTGACGCCACTTCGACGATTTGCGTGTCGAATTCCTTTAGTTGGTCGGTTGGTTAGTGTTTAACGTCCCGTCGACAACGAGGTCATTAGAGACGGAGCGCAAGCTCGGGTAAGGGAAGGATTGGGAAGGAAATCGGCCGTGCCCTTTCAAAGGAACCATCTCGGCATTCGCCTGAAACGATTTAGGGAAATCACGGAAAACCTAAATCAGGATTGCCGGAGACGGGATTGAACCGTCGTCCTCCCGAATGCGAGTCCAGTGTGCTAACCACTGCGCCACCTCGCTCGGTAATTCCTTTAGTGATACAGCCACTAGTGAACGATATTTCTGGAACTCTCATATCTCAAAACGAGTCACCTTTTTCGAACCTATCTGCTACAGTAAAATTTTTTAAATAGTCCCTATGCCTCTTGCGACTGCTGCCATTTCAGCAGCTTTGCGCATGTGATCGTTCCAATTTAAGTTGGAAGTGAACAGAAGTCGGAGAAGCTATATCTACCACCTTTTGCAACGTGTGTAGAAACAGAGTGACCCGAGTTAGTGCGACGGGACCATGTTTCGCCCATTCGGTGGAAATGGGAACAAACTGTTGTAGCTCCGCCAACAGTGTATGATGTGTAAGGTCAGCGCCAAACGAAGTCTGCTCCTGCAACAAGGTAGTTTAAAAGACTGTACGAAAACTGGGAGAAGGACGAGTATTTTCCTACTGCATTGTGGTGCATCCCTAAACTTCATATAGATACTGCAGCCGAAGCAGATGCACGTCCCTCAGGTCCCATTCACATCTATCACCCCAACATGCTAGCATTGTTTTCCTGTACCATCCAACAGAGAAATATTACTAACTATAAAAGCTACACTAACCACATTCAACAGAGTACTCCACAAGATTTTTACTGCATCTCTCTCCTCCCATATATCGATAACAAACACCGTCTGCATGCTGGCATCGAGCACATGTGACAATCCTATTACATATACAGGTATGGATCCATTGCACAGGCCAGTGTAAAGTTTTATCGCCTGTACTGTAGGAGGATGACCATAACCCACAAACATGACAATAAGTTGCAAGAGACGATTCTTGTGATCCTGTGTCATTGTTTGAAACATTGCTTTGTTCACGCTTTGTACATTGCTTTGTACACGCTCGCTTTGAAACATGCTTTGTCCACTGGCACATACTTTATTTTTCCGCCACGATTTTATTGTCCTTGCCAGGTTCTAAACTGACATTAACACGTTCTGACCTATTGCTTCTCATAGAAAACTAGACCTTGCGCGGTGTAAATCATGTTGTTAGAACTGCTACCGCAACACACCAAACACATTGGGTGATTTTAAATAAAAGAAAGCTCGTACAACATAAGGAAACTGGAGAGTTTGGCTGCGTAGTGGAGCGTTTCCAAATTGTCCTAAGGTAACTGACGACCTCTACATTTAAACTCATCTGTCACAGTGACGGAATAGCTGATGGCTCTGCGTTCCATTTCAACTGATTCCTCAAATTGCAATCATGTACGTGATCACTGTTTCGGTCCTAGCCGTCCTGAGAAGATGTTGCCCCTCCATAAAAACTCTTTCTCCATCTCTAACAAGCGATGTCAGTCACTCATTATGTGGTAACCAACAGCATGCCAGTGGACAGATGGGATGCAAATGACACCATCCATGTACTGTGATAATAAGCATCACAGTTGATAGTGCGAACAATTTTAGCATTTTCACAATACTTTCAACACAGACCAACGATGCGACAGCATGCTACCCAATTGCCGTATAACCGCTAAACTGTCCCTTCTCTACATTGCGAGTATCATTGCAAATGTAGGTAGATGACTGTGCAGTATGTCCATTCATTGTTAATTCTCAAACATATACATCATCAAAGTATACCAGACAGTGTCTTACCTATTTCTAGCAATTCAAGGGTAGTGCATAATTTACGATCTATCGTCGGCCTCTAGTGGCCGAGCGGTTCTAGGCGCTTCAGTCTGGAACCGCGCGACCGCTACGGTCGCATGTTCGAATCCTGCCTCAGGCGTGGATGTGTGTGATGTCCTTAGGTTAGTTAGGTTTAAGTAGTTGTAAGTTCTAGGGGACTAATGACCTCAGCAATTGAGTCCCATAGTGCTCGTGAATGAATGGAGCTTGCCGAGTCTTTGCCCATCCAAGTGCACACGATTTCTCCAAACGCGCCCATGACGAAGAGGTTAGCACCCCTTATCGCCGTTTAGTAGTAGATTTGAAAGTGCTGTGATGTAATAGCAGACGGTTAAGAACATAAAACGGGTAGTTTTTATGCATGACGGAGCTCCAGAAGGATGGAGTTCGAAGCATTTTACGTAAATCAACTACATCATCAATTTCAGAGTATTGTTCGAGTGTCTGGGATCAGTATCAGGAGCTAATTGGTAAGAGGGAACATAAACACATGCACTCCTAGGGCTACATGGTTCTGCACTTAAAACAGGCTATAATGTTAGATCGTTTCAGTTTCCGACCTATCAGTCATGTGGAATGCAGCGCTGTTAACATTCCAATGTAAGAAATATATTTCCAGCACATGACATACAGTCTTCCTGCAGGTTTCTCTACGATAAGCAATGGTAAAGAACTGAAAAATTAAAAAACTAATTCCTTAAAATATCGATTCTGTGTGATACGTGCACAATGTAGCTTTCCAGAGATGTATAGCGTCCACTGTTCACATACTATCATGGCTCAGAAATTATACTATGCTCGCATCAGTCCTACATAAAATGATCGTTCGAAACGGAGAATACATCTTACAAGAAAACATATAATCGCATAGCAGTGGCGTCCAACATGTGAAATTACACGTCATGCCACCACTAACTCTGTAAACAGGACGTCTGTCAAGCAGATGTACACATTGGGACTGCAGTGTGTCGCAAACACCTATCGCTATCTTAGAATCATCTTAGTAATAAAACTGAAGTATCGATTTTACACCCAAGATGCGGCAAGGGAATGGAGTACATTGCATAAATCTTCGTTCGTTTAGAGGAATGTGTCGAAACAAGATGGTCACGTTTCATCACACATGAGATGGTAGACCTCTGATGACAGAGATTTGCTGTCAAATAGAGAACACGTGCTTGTACATAGGTCGAACGCAGGCTATGTCACACGAATGATACATCCTGACAGAACAGAGGAAAAAAATTGTCAAATGACCTGCGCCAACATCTTCCTCCCTCTCTAGAATGCATCATCAGCCTACAATTAAATCGTACCTCGTTACAGCTCCATGTCAATCGATCACCCCGTCCTTCTCTGTTATCCTTCAACGCAGATGGATGTAAGTTTAGAGGAAGATGAATCTGTTTCCCTTAAAAGCGTCAAATACAGTAGTCAACTTGCGTGTATCAGGAGGAGGAGGAGGAGATTACTGTTTAACGTCCCGTCGACAACGAGGTCATTAGAGACGGAGCACAAGCTCGGATTAGGGAAGGATGGGGAAGGAAATCGGCCGTGCCCTTTCTAAGGAACCATCCCGGCATTTGCCTGAAGCGATTTAGGGAAATCACGGAAAACCTAAATCAGGATGGCCGGACGCGGGATTGAACCGTCGTCCTCCCGAATGCGAGTCCAGTGTGCTAACCACTGCGCCACCTCGCTCGGTGCGTATATCAGTGTTAACTCAATAGACATACAGTAGAATGCTGCCTCGACGGACAAAAAGTAACTGTTTCCTTGGTTCCCTTCGCTTCCATGTCGACGTTTTCTCGGATTCCTCTTGCTGTCACATACTTGTTCCCATGCACAAGAATTGTTCTGTGCCAACCAGAAGACACGCAATTACTGCCTCAATTTCACCGCATTTCAGCGTACATTCCATCAATTTATACAAATTTTCCATCATTTTCGCAATTCTATCGATTTTTATGTCACTTCTACCCATGCGATCATGACATAACCTCTCGTTCGATGTTCTAAAACTGCTTGTAAATGTAGCACAGCAGCCAACACCTAGCGCAAATTCGCTATTTTTCTGATCAGGAGGCGTAGTATATCACTGTACTCGAATGTATCCAGTCGCTACCACCCACATATTCAACATTTACAGTGCGTTTCCTCTGTTTTATGTATATTCATGAGTCGCAAACGGCTCCCAGGACCCAGTCCTCCCACTGTGGACCCAAGTTCGAACATAGAACATGTCTTCAGATGTAACATGTGGTTGGTCCACTGTGAGCAATATCCCAGATGTGAAGTGTGTTGGATCCTGCTGCGAACATCGGTGTGGATATAGATCCGGCTGCGAACATCGGTGTGGATATATAGTGCACGGCATTTCCACACTCGCACGCTAACTTGATGTGGAATATTGTGGATCTGCAGCCCAACATCGCTCCGTACATTGTGCGTGGCGGATCGACCTTCAAACCCTATTCCAGAAGTCGTATTTGTGGATCCACATCCCAACATCTCTCTGGATATAACGCCCAGCAGATCCACACTTGAACGCTAACTCGGGTCTACTACAGGTCCTGGGAACTGTCTGTGACACATGCACATACACAGGCATACAGAAAACAGCAAATGCACTGCAAATGTCGAATAAGTGATGCAGACGGTATTTGTTTTTGATATACTGGAGGAGAGAGATACAGTAAAAATCTTGTGGAGTTCTCTATTGGATGAAGTTTGTGTAGTTTTTATAGTTCGTAATTTTTCTGTTGGATGGTACAGAATAACAATGATAGTATGCTGGGATGATAGACGTGAATGGGACCTAAGGGACGTGGATCTGCTTCCGACTGCAGTATCTATATGATGTTTGGGGACGCATCACAATGAAGTAGCAAAATTCTTGTCCTTCTCCCGTTTCCCGTATTGTCTTTTAAACTACCTTGTTGCAGGAGCAGGCTTCGTTTGGCGCTGACCTTACACATTGTACACTGTTGGCGGAGCTACAACAGTTTGTTTCCATTTCCACCGAATGGTCAAAGCATGGTCCTGTCGCACTAAGTCAGGTCACTCTGTTTCTACACAGGTTGCAGAAGGTGGTGGTTATAGCTCTCTCCGACTTCTGCTCAGTTCCGACTTAAATTGGAACGATCGCATGCACAAAGCTGCAGAAATGGCAGCAGTTGCTAGAGGCATAGGGATTATCTAAAATTTTACTGTAGCAGATAGGTTCGAAAAAGGTGACTCGTATCGAGAGTCCCATAAATATGATTCACTAATGGCTGTAATCATGAAAGGAATTTTCCATTGGATACAATGCAGGTATGTTAGTGAATGGAAAGACTTGATTCCTAATCATTGACATAATTTCTACTGGAAAGTGTTGCACTAGAGATCTGGAAAGCTAGAGTACATTTCTTAAGACCTCAATCATCACACCATCTACTGTTTGTGATCCTTCTCAATCAACCGAACCTCTGACATGGCATCTAGACAGAATGCGTTACAAATACTGGAGAAATATCTAGCGGCAGCGTGAAGGACTTGCAAATACCCATTCCATACCACTTTCCTTAGCCGAATCACTCTCTAAATTCGGTAATTTTATTACGAGGTTGCACCATCGGCGACGTGTAACCGCACTGTTGGTTGATAATATGCACTCCGGCTGCGACGTAACGCGCTTTTTCCGCACGTCGACGGCTGTTCTGCAACATAAATTGTCCACCTACCTCGATACTACTGCAAATCTGCACACGTAACTCCTGACTGCAGCTACTTAAGAGATCTCAGAAAGGCAGTGATGAAGAAATTGAGATTTCATAGCTACACGTCGGAGCCTGCTGTAAGTACAAAAAGCTGAAAATAGTCTTGTGAACTCTATAGAAATAAATCGGAAATGGTTTGCTGTTCAAATTTATAAATTCAAAGGTCCTTTTAAACTTGCATTAAGATTTTTTTATTGCTATTAAGCAAGATCATCAGCCCACATGTGTTCTAATCATTAAAGTTCCTGTTCACAGTCCTCGTCACACTCCAACAGCCAGAACTTTTCCTATCCCATTCCGAAATCATTTACGAGAGGAACACAGTCAATAAACTGCTACTTACTTTTGCACTCGGCATTCAGTGGTTGTCTTTAAATAAAGATTTTGCTCGCCATAAATACTCAGTAAAAAAAAAATTACTTAGTACCGCCACGCTTTTAGTTCAAAGTTTACACACGCTAATTTCTCCAGAACAAAATATATCTCGACTCTTAAAATTTCACAAATAGTTAATGGTAAACACCAGCTACCTTTATCACTGTACCGAAACGCGGAAGTCGCAATATCACTTCATTTTACACATAATGCGTTCGGACACTTTCAGCATGACTGGCTCCTTTGAAAGCTAGTCCACCACTTCTTCTCTCTGCCTCTAGAAGCACCTCTATGTCATGCGTTAGATGGCAAACCGTCTCACTTCTTATTAGCTGTACAGAATTACGGCCAATCAGAACTGACTTTCAGGGCGCGGCTCGCGCCAAAATCTAGCAAGAACCAACCACTGCTCTCAGCTCATTGCCGTCATTAAAATAAGCAAGTCAAAAGGTTAAACAAGAAGGTTAAACAAATAAAATAAAATAAACTTTAAGCTGTACCTTACGTTTGGAATTTAACTATATAGTCATGAACGTTCTGGCTGTCTCTTACATTTTCAAACATGTTTGGACATCCGTCATCCACTAGTAGGGGAACCACTGGTGGATTCGTTCCCACGATACAAAGCTGGAACACTTGCAAGTTTCTATAGAGAATTACAAACTGATAATTTAATATTGGCGAATGTCCCACATACACTCACACAAGTACTCTCTCTCTCACACTCACCGTAACACAAAACATAAATATCTACTGGAAATTCTTAAAATTATTACTACTGCAAAATTACGAAAGGTTTTCGAAAATGAGAACTTTTCAAATTTGAATCTAAACACTGAAGGTGTTATCATATCTTTTCAAATAGTCACAGTTGGTGAACTATTAACATAAGTTTTTTAAGTGTCGATAATTACGTTTTTTATTGACTTTTCTTTTTTTGTAATTTCCAAATTATGACGGTTATTGAATTCAGATTTTGACAGATTGTTCCTTTACACAACAGAAGGTTATCAACCTAAAATGAAGTTCCTCACGCTATTTCTAGATCAGTTATTAATTTTTATAGTTCCTGAGAATGTAACTACTCTGTAAGCGCCTCTTCGCTACATCCACACGCTACAGTCATGCCATATGGCCATGACGCACGTCTGCAGGACACAGCTCGTCCGTTGCAGATCGTATAAGATTCTGACTGCTTACACTGGAGCCCACATACATTCATATTAGAAAGCCTTAATAGACAAATTGGCTATCGCGCCCTAGCTGCGACACTTCACGGCGATCACCATCTACACTCCTGGAAATGGAAAAAAGAACACATTGACACCGGTGTGTCAGACCCACCATACTTGCTCCGGACACTGCGAGAGGGCTGTACAAGCAATGATCACACGCACGGCACAGCGGACACACCAGGAACCGCGATGATGGCCGTCGAATGGCGCTAGCTGCGCAGCATTTGTGCACCGCCGCCGTCAGTGTCAGCCAGTTTGCCGTGGCATACGGAGCTCCATCGCAGTCTTTAACACTGGTAGCATGCCGCGACAGCGTGGACGTGAACCGTATGTTCAGTTGACGGACTTCGAGCGAGGGCGTATAGTGGGCATGAGGGAGGCCGGGTGGACGTACCGCCGAATTGCTCAACACGTGGGGCGTGAGGTCTCCACAGTACATCGATGTTGTCGCCAGTGGTCGGCGGAAGGTGCACGTGCCCGTCGACCTGGGACCGGACCGCAGCGACGTACGGATGCACGCCAAGACCGTAGGATCCTACGCAGTGCCGTAGGGGACCGCACCGCCACTTCCCAGCAAATTAGGGACACTGTTGCTCCTGGTGTATCGGCGAGGACCATTCGCAACCGTCTCCACGAAGCTGGGCTACGGTCCCGCACACCGTTAGGCCGTCTTCCGCTCACGCCCCAACATCGTGCAGCCCGCCTCCAGTGGTGTCGCGACAGGCGTGAATGGAGGGACGAATGGAGACGTGTCGTCTTCAGCGATGAGAGTCGCTTCTGCCTTGGTGCCAATGATGGTCGTATGCGTGTTTGGCGCCGTGCAGGTGAGCGCCACAATCAGGACTGCATACGACCGAGGCACACAGGGCCAACACCCGGCATCATGGTGTGGGGAGCGATCTCCTACACTGGCCGTACACCACTGGCGATCGTCGAGGGGACACTGAATAGTGCATGGTACATCCAAACCGTCATCGAACCCATCGTTCTACCATTCCTAGACCGGCAAGGGAACTTGCTGTTCCAACAGGACAATGCACGTCCGCATGTATCCCGTGCCACCCAACGTGCTCTAGAAGGTGTAAGTCAACTACCCTGGCCAGCAAGATCTCCGGATCTGTCCCCCATTGAGCATGTTTGGGACTGGATGAAGCGTCGTCTCACGCGGTCTGCACGTCCAGCACGAACGCTGGTCCAACTGAGGCGCCAGGTGGAAATGGCATGGCAAGCCGTTCCACAGGACTACATCCAGCATCTCTACGGTCGTCTCTATGGGAGAATAGCAGCCTGCATTGCTGCGAAAGGTGGATATACACTGTACTAGTGCCGACATTGTGCATGTTCTGTTGCCTGTGTCTATGTGCCTGTGGTTCTGTCAGTGTGATCATGTGATGTATCTGACCCCAGGAATGTGTCAATAAAGTTTCCCCTTCCTGGGACAATGAATTCACGGTGTTCTTATTTCAATTTCCAGGAGTGTATATTCAGTGGCGCGGTATTTGTCTGGAAAAACCACTTCATTTGGAGGTAAGGCCATACCTAGATTTTTAAAGCCAGTATAGCTTTTAACATGGATACTTGTATGCACCTGTAGAACCAAGACTGCTTGTGACAGTAACATACAGTGCCGGCCGGAATGGCCGTGAGGTTCTAGGCGCTACAGTCTGCAACCGCGAGACCGCTTCGGTCGCAGGTTCGAATCCTGCCTCGGGCATGGATGTGTGTGATGTCCTTAGGTTAGTTAGGTTTAAGTAGTTCTAAGTTCTAGGGGACTGATGACCACAGCAGTTGAGTCCCATAGTGCTCAGAGCCATTTGAACCATTTAGTAACATACAGTAGTTGTTGCGATCTTGTTTTTTAACATCTTGCAGTCTGTAAGACGATTACGCCTCCCTTTCTAAGGCACAGTGGTACCACTCTCAAGAAAAACGTATGAGGCATGTCCAACCATCGCTGATTTTTGGTCAGTAGTATTTCATATCGCCAGCAATCAGGTATTGGCCAAGTATTATACTTAGTAGTAAGGAATGCGTGATAGGTTCACCTTGAGCATCAGGCTTATAAAGTATGTGTCTGTGTTCCAATATGTGCAAAGCAGACGACTATGTCTAGTCGTAAGGCAGGTATGAATTTGACTTGGAATAGTGTTATAGCAAAGTCATAAGAATGGTACAGATATTTCTATTTCCAGAGCCACAGTCGTCGAAAGGCTGTATTTCAGATACATCGCTCATTGTCGAATGTCGCTCAACTGAGACAGCAATCGTAACATTTAATTGTAAGTATAGCGATTAAATATATATGTGATCGATTTCCTTGGACGATTATGTCTAGGGGTGCAGGCGCGCCAGTGGTGGCTTGTGGCAGGATTGATTCACGCTTCCCATTACCGGCCGTGTGGAAATGTGAGAAGATTCAATATAGATATATGTTTGCGCTGTGCCATTATTCCCTCCCATGTAAATAGTCCGATTGGTTGCTTCTTCACATTTCCCCGTCTTTATTTGGTTGAGAGAACATCGATTGCGGTGTCTGTTGAGTGCATGTAGCATGTGGAAGACGAGTGGAGGACACGTTTACTGTATCTCTAGATATGAGAAACACCTTAATTGACTTTGTGAATTATCAGGATGATTTGGAATCTGTTTTATCACCGACATCGGTACTCACGAGTAGAAATATCAGTTTCCTCTTTCGTTTTCGAGGTTTCACGTAAACGTCTTTGCAGATGGAATAAGTTTCTAGTTGCTCAGTGATTTACAGCCCGCTCCACCTCGCTAAAGTTTCGGGTTTCTAGAGAAATAATTTTCAGTCTATGGGATTATACTGTGCGAACGATATTACTTTGGTCTTGACATCGAGAAGTATCGCGAAAATGGCATGATATTCTGTGCACACCATGGGAAATTACATATGTTCTTGTAATCCCAGAGTCTGGAGATTGGTGAGAACATAAGTCCGCAAACAAACAAAAAAATGGTTCAAATGGCTCTGAGCACTATGGGACTTAACTTCTGAGGTCATCAGACCCCTAGAACGTAGAACTACTTAAACCTAACTAACCTGAGGAAATCACACACACCCATGCCCGAGGCGGGATTCGAACTTGCGACTGTAGCGGCCAGCAAACAAGTCAGGACCAGAAATGTTCAAATGTGTGTGAAATCTTATGGGACTTAACTGCTAAGGTCATCAGTCCCTAAGCTTACACACTACTTAACCTAAATTATCCTAAGGACAAACACACACACACACCCATGCCCGAGGGAGGATTCAAACCTCCGCCGGGAGCAGCCGCACATGACTGCTGCGCCCAAGACCGCTCGGCTAATCCCGCGTGGTGGACCAGAAATGGCGATGCCTGTGTGGCGAGGGGAAATGAGCCCGTCTTTGTAGAACACTTCGGAGAGTGACTTTGGTCTGCCAAAGGTGCTTTGACCACGAGTTGGAAGATGATGACTTGCGACCATTGGCTGCGCGAAAATATCTAGTGCTTATGCTTTCTGTCTTTGCGGTATATGTACGAGTGTCTGGCAGTCGATAGCTATATGCATGATGCAAACAGGGCGATTTTGTATGGCAGGATACGAATTGTATGTTTACTACGTCGACACAGTACACGGTATATATTGCTGGATTGGAAATCGCTTTCACGCTCCAATATTCAAGCTTCCGTCCTCAGTGGGAAAGCAGTGTAATTGAGCAAGAGTCTTTCTGTAGTTGACGATATGTAGGGCACTTTGCACGCTTTAACTGTCAGTGCAATATGGCGATCTGTACAAAATAGTTTTCCGCTGAAAGTCTTGTCTGCAGAAAGAAAAGGTGATCAGTACAGACGGATGGGTGGTGCCACGAAGAATGCATTCAGCGTTTTTCTGGGCTATTTTCGTGAACAGGTATTATTGGGGCGAGAATTTCCATCCTGATCAGCTAAGACATCACGAAAGCTCCTACAAAAGTGACCGTTAACTATTTCTGGAGCATTAACGATTTCCGTGAGGGGCTGATATACTATGAATGGGCTCTGCCATTAGGAACACGAGGAAGAATGTATTTGGTGTTATTCTGAACTATTTTCATTAACAGTTGCTGAAAGCATTGCAAAAGATTTCTACAGAGCGTCCAGAAGTGTGGGCTTGGCTGTTACTTATATAGATATGAGACATCAGTATAACATCACGAATATTTAACTGCACCTGCATCTGTGAGTAGCTACGCAGACATCTCTCACTTCGTAATCAGGCCTGCATTGGACCAGTAGATACGCGTTGTGGCTGGGTAAGCACGTGTGTGGCGGGACGCGTCTCATGTGTCCAACTAGGGTCACTAGTAACAATGCACCCTGTCCTATTCTGGGAAGCATTGGAACAAATTTCTATGGAGTGACCCTTGACGTCGGTGTTCATAGGAAGAGAGGTATCGCGCCATCAATGGTAAACACACGCACGCGGCCCACAATAGTCTCGCGTATGGGACCAGTGTGGGCGCGCCGTCCGGCGTGCACACCTTGGAGTTCTTTAGGGTACAGTTTGCTGATATGTGGCGGTTGATGATAGTTCGAAAGCGTTTTTTACATGCAATAAGTGTATGAACACTGCATTATTTTCGGATGTTTAAGTGTTGTGAGTGTGTTTGCATAGTGTTACACACGCATTATCTTTTGATAATTTACGAGTTGTTTTCGTGTCTGTTGCATTATTTTGTGAACAGGTGTGGATACTGTGCAATGCATGATTTCGACAGTTGACGATTAGCAAGTCTGTTTGCAGAGCCTTTTACATGCATTACTTAAACAGTTTACAAGTTGTTTGCGTCTCTGCTCATCAGTGTACTGCATTATTTAAGTGATTAACAAGCAGTTTGCCGCTCTGTACGGTGTGTAATGCTATCCCAAGAACGCCAGGGCGAGTGTTTTGGATCAGTGTACTATATGAACTACATGTAATCCACCCCTGAATAAACTGTTCCAAAATAAATAAAGTACACTTCTTCCTCTCTCCAGCAGGCCAGAGTAGGCTGAGTCCTTTTCCCGCCATTTTCCCCCTGGACCGCTTTCTTGGATTAAATCATGGGAGGGACGACGGTGCCCTCTGGTGGGAGTACAGTGTAATAGGTCGGATGTACTCCAGACCTCATGTTGAATACACTGGCCTCAAATTGTTTAGATAAAGACTGCCACCAAAATAAAGACTTATGTCCATCCTATCCAGCACAGGCTGTGTCCCTTTCCCTCCATTTCCTAGGAAGAGGTGGCAGTCGGATGACTTAGGTTAGTGGAGGTAGCCCAAGTGATCTATTTTCCCGCCATTTTCGGAGGCTGGTGGAGGTAGCCATGATGCGTTGCATTGCCCTGCTGGAATTTGAACTTCCCGCCATTTTCTGGGGGTGGGGTGGGGAGTGGGAAGGGTTAGGAAATTAGGTTTGTGGAGGTTGCCCAATTGACCTGTCTTCCCTCCAAAATTTGAACTTCCCACCATGACGTCATTGTGGCGTTGCCATATCTATCGCCAACGTCTTGCATCGGCTGTCTTGAGTAAATTTGGCAACAATGGAGAGTGGGGCCATATGAAGGTTGTTTCACTACTCACTGAATCGCCGGATTAACGGTGTCAGAGCTGGAACAGTTGGTTGTTATTGTATTAATCTTAGTTGCTGGATTATGCTTTGCCAGTCATTTAACCTGTTGCTGAATGACAACTCGATTATTTCTTGTTAGTGCATGATCTTCCATGTAACGAGTCTGGAGTTGTTTTGTTAAGGTAAATCATTGTATAAGTCGAAATTCTGTACTCAGACATTTCTGAATTTGGGTTATGCGGCGGAATTTATTTCTACACAGGCACAGGTAAATTAAATTGGTATGGGTGGCCGCTAATTCCTTTCCAATCACGTGCTAAATTCGATTATGTAATGTTATTAACCATCGGTATTGGGTATTCGGTGTAGTACCAGATAAATTTAGGCTCTATTAAATTCTGTGGCCGTTAAGTGATTAAATTTTCAATTAACTCCTATCATTTACGGTTTATTATTATTAACCTGTTGTAAATACTTATGTTTTCTTAAAATTCAGTGAGGCCTTCAGCTGCGTGCCCCTCTGTTTAAATCAGTTGTTTTGCAGGGCCGTTCAGTTAAGATTTAATGATAAAACGTTTTAATCATTTTTAAAGAGTTGACTTTGTAGGTTAAGAAGCTTTGATCAAGAAAAAGAGAATGTGACGTTAGGTGTCGTCAGTAAAGTAATGTACTCGTACATTTGAAACATTTTGGCTTTAATAAATCTATCGAAGTGTTTCTTTGCACTCCGTCCGCCCAACCCTCGCTGCACATATCTACGTGGTACTGTGGTGAAGGTTTATGTGGTCAGCGTGCAAAATTCCGTGAGCCACACCTCGTCAGTGGCGATGCGTTTTATGCAACGACTTCTGGGTTACATTAATACATATTGTGAGAAATTCAAACCGTAACAATATCAGGGATAGTGTTGTTTCAGAAAAAAACACGAGGAGGAGATCTAACTTTTGTTAATTAATCGTTCAGGAGGAATACTAGCGCCACTTTCGGCATTTTTTTTCCACTTGATCAAACAGCACATAAGTTGGATTTCTGTTTGAAGCCCATAATCATCACTTATAAGCCCTTCATGTAACAACCGTCGACAGCGCCTCGTCTTTTCCGCGTCCAAGATGTTACGTATAGCAAGCATTCAGGATTTCGTGAAGGCGCACTGAACCTCTTGGTTTCCCATGGGGTAACTGAGGCCGTATCCTGTTACTGCGATTAGAAACCTGACAAGAAGCTAGTGATTCTGCGCGGCTTAAAAGCACGATTAAAGCACAAACAGTAATGAACCATTATTCCTGATGAATTGTTTTCTAGGCAAAAAGGAAATGGCTACGTTTCGAAAACGGATTTCAGGCTACATATCTTTATCTTTCCTAGACTAAGAATCGAAGAAAGTTGTGGTGATCAATAATTTCAGCCTATATCGCTAACACTGTTTGCCATTTGGTATGCATAATGCAATTTTCTCTTGAAGAAGTTATTTAGTAAATAATACATCATATTATCGTGAAGTGGGTTACACAAGAAGAATAAATGCAAAATTTTAACGCTCTCGTCTTACCGACAAACAACCAAGCTGAAATGCCATCTGTCAAATCAAAAGTATTTTTAACCTTCTACAAAGTACCCTCTGTTCATTCTGCGCAACATGAATGTACAGGGCACTCGACAGTAACGTCCTGAAACCCATCGCCTGACAAAACCCTCGATTCTGCTAAAGTACAGTTGTTTTAGGTGGCAGTAAATGGCTGCATGCACTTTCAGATTTAATATCCCATGAACTCAATCAAGAAGAAAGAGTCCACATTTTACATGTAAATGACTGCGCGTAGTAGTTAAAAGAATAGTAAATCAGATCTGCATCTTGTCTAGGTACAAATGCACTGTGTAAAACATTGGTACTGGCGACGGATAACAAAAATGGCGTTGGGGCCGTACTGTACCACTGATATACATAAGGAAAGGAGTACGTTCTAAACTATGACGGCCTCAAACAACGCACTAATTGAAAAAAAGTCTCAGTTATAATTTGTACAGTCCTCACCTGATATTTTCCTCTGTGGTACCAAATGCCAAATCGTTAAAATTCTTAAACTACTGTCCCTAGGGCCTACCTGCATTAGGAAGACTGCTTGGACATTCCAACTCTGTACCGTGTTTACAAACAGATGTAACTGTGAAATTATTGCCTTGAATGAGTATTTCACGGATGGTCTCAGGACAATTCCATGATTTTTGCACTCTTAATGGAACACACCACGAAACAATGTTCCCATTTCAACACCAGTCGAATAGTGAAGCCGAATAAAAAGTGAAGCACACATGCTGAAGCAAATGCGCGGTTATGTATTGGTGGCCAATGTACCCTTTTCTTAATCACCTACAGGATGACGGTGGTGCGAGACTGATGTCCATCCGAATTTCTTCGTGCGAAACTACACTACGCTGCTCTGTAATGAACCTTTCCAAGCAGGTAGGGACAGGCTGCCGTTCGATCAGAAAGGCAACGTCGATCACGACGATCAGTTAAGACACCCAGAAAGAAACGGGACTGGAGATCCTCCTAGTGTTGTAAACTTAAGCAGAATTACCCTCAAACCTGATAACAGTATGGAACTTGAGTTAGCTTCCTATGCACAATTAAAACTTAGCTGGAATTTTGTTGGTAGTACCTGTACTGCGAATATTTGGAGGGTATTTTATTAGTCAAGATAGTCATTAGTTTGCAAAATTAGGTTACTATTGAAACCGGCAGCGACAATAACGGATGCAGGATGTATTTCAAGAGGAGACTCTTTCACTTCCGTCTTCAATTGACGAGCTCATTTCATCATCTCTCTTTGAGCTACGTCGGGTTGTGCCAGTACCGACTGTGGGTGTGCTAAGATTTTGAGTGACCACGATTTCGCTGTGGTAAGGCAATCTCGGGTTCGGTTTCGGTCTGCAAAAGGAGGTTCACGAAGACAAATGGTCTGTTTCCTGGATTCGGATGCACCTGGCAATGAAGCTACCCTAATGATGGTATGTACTGACAAATACCTGGCACAATCACAATGTAATGTACACAGTTACCTGTTTTACCTGGCACAATCTCAATCTAATCTACACAGTTACCTGTTTTTGACGCTTCTTGTTCCTCTCGTATTCCCAATCTCGATCACGTGCTTACCTTGATAAACTGGTAACAGGCTGTTCGTTTGTAGTCGCAGTACGTATCTGAATTATATCCGCTGCACATTTTGGATGATTTGTGGTGGATTTTTTGCCTTTAGTTTCATATCTTTGTAAATATGTGTGATTTGGAAGTAATACTTCTGTAGCGAATCAACATCATTTTCATTTCTGGAACATGGCTTTGCTAGCGTCGACCGACTGACTGTGTGATTCACTGTACGTGTGATAATCTGTGACGCTTCTATGTTCATTTTATATAATATTAACAGATTTCGAAGTTCTTTTGTTGCAAAATTACTAAGCTCATTTTATAAAATATTAACCGATTTCGAAGTTCTTTTGTTGCAAAATTACGCCCAATGCACTTTACTTGTGTGTGTGGTGCTGATCACGCACACAGTCAGGACAAAGGATTGGCTGTCACATACTCCTTATTTTACATCACTGTTACAGAATTTTGCGTTAAGCATACTAGAAACTTTTCAAAGCACCATAACTTTATCCGTAAATTTCAAGGTCATTTCATCATTTTGGGAATGTTTATCGTGCATTTGAAGGTGCACTTTACCAATCACCATTATTCCAATGTTATCACCTGTTTGGCTTCTGCTAATTCTTCAAAATGCCACTTAAAATAACTAAACAGGCAGTTAGGAAGTACTTGCCGACGGTATCTCACCCACTAAGTAAACGAGTACATAAGAGTAGAGCAGAAAGTTTCCAACTTTAATTACGGAAAAGTTGAACCAGTGAGAATTCCTGTCGGTGAGAATACTCTGCTACCTCAGGGCACAGAGCTTATTTCGCCATCAGCCGTCGGAGAAGTCATGGCCCAAGAGCCCAAGCCCTCCACCCCTCTCCTAACATTTACCGCTGTGTTTTGTGAATATTTTTCCAGTCAGGAAATCCATTCGCACTTGACTAACACTGTAACGAGATTCAACAGCTTTCTACTTCTTGCAGTTTGGAACAGTAAGACTGAAAGCGGAGGTTCGAGTCCTCCCTCGGGAATGGGTGTGCGTGTTTGCCCTTAGGCTAATTTAGGTTAAGTAGTGTGTAAGCTTAGGGACTGATGACCTTAGCAGTTCAGTCCCATAAGATTTCACACACATTTGAACACTGAAAGCGACTAAATTTGACCACAACTCGGCACAGTCTACTACAGTTTTATCATGTCTTCTTTTGACACGCATCATACTTAATAATATTTTCTGTCTTTGAGCTCGTCCTTTCCCATTTTTGTAGGTTTTAGCTGTAGTCGCGAGATTGAAGAAGCATAGAAACGGCTCCTGATTAGCGAACATATAATACTATTTAAACTTTAACGACGTATCATCGCAACTACCCAACTCCACATGATCGTCCTCAGTCGCTCGTTGTCAGTTGTCAGCTGCATGACAACAGAAAAAAATTTACCATCGTTTTAAAGGAAAACCTGAAACATTCAGCACTAACTTGATATAAACAGACATAGCGGACAGGACACCATCGTAAACAGCGCTTTTTACTCCACAATAGTGTAACGCAATGGCTCACGACGAGCAGTATAAAAGTGATATGCACAGAGATGGTATGCTGTAATATATTTGTGGCAACACCGACACAGTGATATTTCTGAACCTGCGGGCGGCGGGTACAAGACGTTGTTTGCGTCGCCCCCTGCTGCCAGGGCACCATTGTACCCTCTTGTCTGAGACAAAGAGCACACGTCTGTCCACCCGCCGGCAACGACATTATAAAAACTGAACTGAAGACGACGCCTATTCCTCATATAACGTACGCTTTCTCCGTTATAAATCTGCAGTTCTCTGTGCAGCAGTCTAGAGCTTAGTTATTCTAATTTAAAGAACAGAATATGCACTAGCTCAATGAAAACTTCAAACAGCAATTTGGTCGCACTGCGCATTAATAATGTTGTTTTCCAGGCAACTGAAAGCTTTTGAATTTCGGTTTAATACGTAACGTAAACTAATGGAGAAGCAAAGTTCTGAAAGTGATCTGTGGAAAGCAACAATGACACACAACGCTGTGGTGTTCTGTAATTTGGTTCCACGGTTAACGAAACTCGACGATAATCGAAACGCTACCTGAAAATAATGATAAAAAGTATTCCAGTTACTCAAAGACTACAACACGGAGAAGAACTACCGATCTTACCAACAAATTCATATCGATTTTTTTCCTACAGAAATATCTACATCTACAAACGTACTCCGCTGGCCACCGTACGGTGCATGGCGGACGGCACCCGCTACCACTGATAATCATTTTGTTTCCAATTAACTCGCAAATAGAACGAGGAAAAAACGACTGTCTATGTGTCTCCACATGAGCCCCTAATTTCTCGTATCTTATCTTCGTGGTCATTATGCAAAATGTGTCTTGGTGGAAGTAGAATCGTTCTGCAGTTAACTTCCAATGCCGGTTCCCTAAATTTTGTCAGTAGTGTTCCCCGAAAAGAACATCGCCTCCCCTCCAAGGATTCCAGCTTGAGTTCCCGAAGGATCTCCGTAATACCTGTGTGTCGTTCGAATCTACTGGTAACAAATCTAGGAGCTCGCCCCTTAACTGCTTCAATATCTTCCTTGAATATGACCTAGTGCAAATCCCAAACAGTGGAGCAGTACTCAAGAACAGGTCGCACTAGCGTCTTAGAAGCGGTCTCCTTTACAGATGAACAAAACTTTCCAATAAACCGAAGACGACTATCCACCCTCCTTATCAAAATTCTCACATGCTTGTTCCATTTCATATAGCTTTGCAACGCTACCCTCAGATATTTTAAAGGATATGATTGTGTCAAGCAGGTTACTACTAATACTGTATACGAACATTACGAGTTTGTTTTCTCTACTGAGCCGCATTAACTTACATTTTTCTACATTTAGACCTAGCTGCCATCCATCATACCAATTAGGAATTTTGTCTAAGTCATCTTCTATCCTCCTACAGTCAATCAACTGCGATACCTTTCCGTATACCGCAGCATCAGCAAGTAACCGCAGACTGCTGCTCAGCCTGTCCGCCAGATCAAATGGCTCTGAGCACTATGGGACTCAACTTCTGAGGTCATTAGTCCCCTAGAACTTAGAACTACTTAAACCTAACTAACCTAAGGACATCACACATATCCATGCCCGAGGCAGGATTCGAACCTGCGACCGTAGCTACGTCGTCCATAAAGGACTGTGTCCGATGATTAAACGACACTGTGTTTGTAAGATCTCCTGCCTGAACGATTTCTGAAACACAGTTATAAAATTTCGACTTTCGTTTTGCTATCTTCTACTGTCAAACCAGACTGGTAAACGAGTGACTGGATGGAAGCCTTAGATACGCTTCGAAATTTTATATAGGTGCAGAATTTTTCGGGTTCTGGTCAGACCTTTTGCTAATGTGATGGTGGTAACAGACGCGTGCTTTTTGCATAGATCTTTCCACAGACGTACGGATCCCTACTAAACTTTGTCTACCGTCATTTGCACGTGCTGTTTTGAACTGAGAGCGCAACATCCATTGCTTCCTCTACGTTTTCCGAGTTTCATGGTTAAACCACAGTGGCTCGTCTCCGCCCTTAATCCACTTATCAGGTACATACTTGTCAAGAGCACTATTTACAATATGTTTAAACTTCGCCCATAATTCGTCTATGATCGTCATACTTGTATCAAATGATGTCAATTCATTGTCTAAGTGAGATGCTAACAACTGCTTATCTGTTCTTTCTATGAGATGATCGTCCTAGCCTTCTTGCCTGATTTATTAACTTTTTCAACCATAGTCATTATGATGACATTGTAATTACTAATCCCCGTCGCTACACAGAGGCCGTCAATAAGATTCGGCCTGTTCGTAGCTAGAAGGTCTAAGATATTTCCATTTTGTGTGGGGTGCCTGACTAGCTTCTAAAGACAATTTTCGGAAAACGTGTTCATAAGTACATTGCAAGACTGTCTGTACGCATTGCAAGGAATCCATGTAAGTCCTAGGGTATACTCGGTAGGTTAAAGTCGCCTCCTACTAGTAATGCATGATCTGGGTATTTATGTGCTACTGACCGTAGACTCTAGAACTGTAACAGCTGAGCTGGGTGCCCGGTAAAAACATCCGACAATGAACTTGCTTTCAACTACACTTGTTGTACGCGACTACATAACTTCATTGTCACGCACAAATTCGACCTCAATACACACAATGTTTTAGTCATCTGCAGTGAACACTCCCCCTTCAATGACGTCTAATCTGTATTTCCAATATACGTTCCATGACTCGCTAAATATCTCAGAGCTTTCTACTTCGAGTTTCAGCCAGCTCCGAGTCCCACGAATAATAAGAGAGCGAGAACTTCCCAGGACGGCAGTAAATTAGGGAACTTTGTTACGAATACTTCGACAATTTACTGATAAATATTTGACAGTCGACGTTTCTTTACTCTGAACGTCGTCTGATTTCGCTATCTGCGTTTCACTAGGGAGCGTTCATCAGAGTACCTCAGACTACCGCCTAGCCTAACAAAACCGCATGTGCACACCACAAGTATACCGATTCCGAGTAGCTGCTTCCTGTGTGTAGTTCTACAATTCTCCATCCGATAATTCAGGTCCAGAAATCTGCAGCCAAGAATGTCACAGAGTCGACGAAGCTTTTGGCTGAGACCTTCCACTCGGATCCAACCAAAGAATCTCGATCAACTCTGGGAAAAATTCTGAAAACTGCCAAATGCTTTCACCACCTCCGTCAGCGGCCTGTATGAACTGAAGATGGTCTCAGAACCCACGCGACAGGCGTTGTTGGTGCCTACGCGAGCCACTGCACCCTCAACGCTCGACAGACGCAGACAAGGCTGCCTCTACACCTCTGATGTACCTAGTGCGCATTGGCTTTCTCTGCTAGAGGGTCAACGTGTTGTAGAATTTGGGGCAACCTGAGCACTCTGAGTAGCCTGGACCTTAGCGTGGTTCCTTCATCATTATCACAGATGTTCTTCCCCAGCCCTGTCCTGTCCCATACAGAGTTCCTTCTCTGATGATCTTAATGATGATGGGACATTGTATTCTAATCTTGCTTCTTACAAATAAGATGAAAGGGCAAAAAAGTGTTCATCTTGCTCTGGACGTGGACCCTTGTCTACGGTTGCCTACGAAGAATACTAGAGGTTTCGTTTATGGAGAGGTAAGCTTTGAGCAAAACACACTTTCTTATTTTTATTTTTCAGACATGTTTCGCTGAAGTTGCAGTATCATCAGTGAGTCATATGTTAGCTTCTATAAAACAGGAAAAATGCTCACTACTAGTTTTTGAACAAAGTATTTACATATTTAAAAAAACACTGACAAAATTTTGTGTATATACCTTGTTACATCATGTTGTGGATTTCCTGGATTTTATGTAACTTAATGTAGTTATTTTGTTTCACAGTTTGTCAACTGCAACCATACAGAACTTAATGTAGAACAGTTATTTAATTCTAAAATTTAAGTCTGGGCATGTTAAGGTTTCTCCTACCTTTAACTAACACTAGTGGAAGAGTGTGTGTGTGTGTGTGTGTGTGTGTGTGTGTGTGTGTGTGTGTGTGTGTGTGTGAGAATGGTTGTGACTTTTATATATTTAATTATTACTTTTTTATTTTATTTATATTTATTTAATCATTTTTGTTTTATTTCTTTATTTTGTTTTATTTATTTATTTAGTTTAAGTTTTCTTTATTGTGTGTGTGTGTGTGTGTGTGTGTGTGTGTGTGTGTGTGTGTGTGTGTGTGTTTCGAAGCGTGGTTTTTGGGCTCTGAGGGTTGAAAACAAAGTTTCATTGTACAGAACTGTGTACTCATTTATTACTTGTTTTCCTTCCTGAAGCGCCTAGAACCGCTCAGCCTCAACGGCCGGCTATTTTTAATCTTTCCCCTCTTTTAGCGATGATTAATCAGCTGCACGAATTGACAAGCAAATGCACTGAACAGTTTTCCTTATACCTGTGGTGTGGTAATACCTGCTCGTGGTTTGTTGATAGTAATTGCTCTTAATGACTGAGGCAAAGGTTATGTTCCACTTCACACCACAGAGTAGACAAATACAGCAAAGGTACTGATGCGCATGAAACGGACTATACCGCGTACATACGTATGTTGCGAACATAACACGTTGCTACACAATATGTTCGTTAGGAACCGTACGTCACTACTTCCCGCACACTGAAGCTCGTACAGAGAAAACGAAAATTCTTACCATCGCCGAGATTCGAACCGGATAGCGTCCAATGAACTAATGCTGCCACGCTGGTAATTCTAGCCTCCTCAGTTAGCAGGTTTGGAGAGGAAAAAAAATACTTAAACATTATAGAAATGTGAGAAAACAGAACAATTTGTCTCCGATTAGTCTGAATGTATCTTGATCAAAGCTGTTGGATCTCAAGGACTGCATCGTTTCCTCCAAGCAAAACATTTATACAGTGCAATAGTAAGTTCGCTATCATACAAGTGAAACAAGTCAATGTATCCACTTGCGAATCTGATACAAATGTTGCATTGTACGTGAACAACGCCAGTATAGATGTCAGAAGCTGACCACAAAATTCAGCATCAATAATCCACTGACAGCGGCTTCGTTTTTGTTGTTAAGAAGAAGCAAGATTATGAGCTAAATAGCTATCATGACAATACTGTGCTATTGATTATGAAGTAAAAAACATCAGCATCCATCGGCCAGGCCAGAGGAATTCATGAACAGAAATGTAATAAATGTTACTGGCAACATTTAGTTTGGATACTTGAGGGAAGCAATCTCACAAAATGCAACAAATATTGCCATAATGAAACTTTGAAGTGACGTGGTTATAACTCACAGTGGCAGCGTAAACTATTATTTAGATTCTCAGCACTTCTTCCTGTATGAATGTGGAGTTTACAAATTATACATTAAAATTTCATTCTTTCAAATTAATCAGCAATTAGCGTTGCCCAGATGAATTTATACTGTGTTTCTCTACAAAAGCTATCAAAAGAAGACGTCATACACTAGAGGGCTCTTAGAGACCCCCCACGGTCAAGAGATTCTTTAGTAGCAAATCTCTTCCATTACGCGCGGCAAGAAGGAAAGCGCGCCCTATCAACCTGTTATTTGAACCACGCCGATAGCCAATTATCTACCAATAGCCAATATTTCCCCCATACTTCACTACAAATATATGACAGTTCTTTTTTAGCGTTCCAGCACGCACCCGGCTCGAGGCTGATCGGTGGATGCTTTTACATTGGCGGCCAATCGTTAGAAGAGCGTCGATTATGCGGTTTGCCGTCGGTGAGTGGAGGCGGCTCTGTGCTGACTGGCAATCAGCCCAATTAAATGGGTAGAACCCTCGTATCCTCGTTTTTCCTCTTTAAACTGAAAATCGATTCAGCGTGTCAAGGGAGTTGGATTTATTACTAGCACAGAAAGAAAGCCTACGGGAGTAAATCGTTCCCTTCCGAAGAGCCACACTTCTCTGCGTTGTCTGCTACAGAGGAGAACAACTTTAATTAACCTGTCCCACGGGAGCTCGTAGTGTTTGATACATCTAAGGCCGAACACCACATTACGAACATTCACGTCGAAATAGTTACTCTAAACTTAGACCGTATTTAGTCTTCTTCGTATTTTCATTCGTTACACATATATTCCAAATTATCCTTTCGTAATGTAGGGTAGTTCACGAGAACTCGTCGACAGAGATCTACGTGACTGCCGGGCTTTGGATTCAGTGTTTAAAAAAGTCATAACATTCGCCAAAATTTTTTGTAATCACCATACGTCAAATTACTTTCGCTGTTAATTCCTAATGGTTTGTGTTACTTACAGCAATTCACTGTTACAGTGTTTTCAGATTACACTGCTGGAATTTAACATTTTGTATTACCCTAGTTCGATGGTAACTAAAGTTCAACAACATTCTGAAGAGTCTGCATTAGTCTCACGGTTTGATGGTTTGATTTTCTTTTCCAGCCTGTAAGAGACGCTCTATACGACCAAATTCTCAACACAAAAACGAGTCCCTCAGTCCCCCCCTCCCCCCCCTCCCGGCCCCCCTCCTCCACAAACACACTTCTGTTTTTTCTTTCGGAACTTGGATAAATTTGTCCCAAAAATAAATGGAAACGTCCCAATCCCCGTGCTGCAAGCAAAGTTTTTGGAAGGACAAATGAAATTAGTATACAGATACGATGCTTATCCCCGCGCGTTGACTTCAAATGGCTAGTAGTTTCGGAAACAGTATTTATTTAAGAAGAAACAATATTTCAGTTCATTCACAAGTTTGAGATATGTCATTGCCATCAACCGAGTAGTGCTACCAAATACAAATTCTGCAGTAAACTGCACATAAATTAAGTTCTGAAAAACATCTGGTGTAGAGCTGTAATCTTTTGTTAAAAAAAGCACATCTTATTAAAGTCGGAGTGCGAGTGACACAAAACGAAAGGGATACAGCGGCTCTCTAGTGAAGGCAGCAGTGTTGACGCTGGTGCTTCTGCATACGAATGAGGGATACACTACAATAAGACAATGGTCACATTACGTCCACTGCCCTTTTCTCTCACAAAGAACTAATGTAATAAGTTACGCCGCTTGTCTACCCTTGGCGAGTTGTTCATAACGAGTCATTTGAGTCACAAGTCTTCAGTCGCAACCACTGCGTCAGTGTCTCTTGTACATTCTCTTACAACTGTCGACAAAGCAAATTTGTTGACATGGGAAAGACGTGAAACAACGTGTGCGTTTTGAAAATATTCTTTATGTGACATTTTATATTTCTTTTCCTCCTACGAAAAATTGTATATCAGTGTTTCAAAAGGTATTATAACGTTGCTTACAACATTATTTAACGCGACACTGCGTAATAAATAATGTTATACAGCTGTTACAGAATTAACAAATAAGTAGAAAAGAAGATAACGAATTAGGAAATATTTGCCTATCAGAAGCCCAACGGGAGCAAGGAAAGCATGATAGTGATCTCTTACATTTGTACATCTTTTAATAACGTCATATTCAACAATAATATGGTGCTGCCAGCACAGATCCAAACACGGCTGTTAGGAGTCAAAACAAACAGTCCACCGAGCGCTGGCACGGAGGCGTCCGGAGTGTAGCCTGACCCTGCCCACCGCTTACCACTATATCACTAGACATGACAATACCATTAGCATATCCCAACACCGTACTCATGTTATTTAAGGTGGATGTACAGAATAAGCTTCGTCGAGAGTGTAACAAAAAAGAAACAATATCTCGAGAGGACGGAAATTAAATGATCTATCACCGACAGGCGGAGACAGCAGCCACACCCTAGTTCGACGACGGTGTGCGTCTCCGCCCGTCGGAAGAACCCGGAGCTGACCGAAATATAGCATTTCCTTAGTCCAGTGCAACAGTGGACACTCCAGGACAAATGAAGCCTTTCGCTCCAGTAAGGAAAGAAACAGTAAACATACTTCTAACGAGTTGCATTGCTGCAGAACAGTCAACATTCACACAAATTCTATCGAAACCGCAATTTCATATCGTACTATGCTGGATAACTTCAGCTATTATTCATGTTGGTAAAAACTATACGCAAGGAGTTATAGCTTTGGAAAACTTACTTCCTCGAGATGTCATCGGCTACAAGACTCTGATATTGTCCGAGAGTGTGGTCATATTCTGCCTCTGCTGGTGCATTTGTTATTGTTGATAAAACCAATCGTTCAAGACTTCCGTCTATATTCCTGACGATATGTTATGCATACGGATTAAAGGACATGGCGATATTGCTAATTTACTGTAATGAGAAACGCTGCTGTGTACACTTTACTGTGACTGCTTGTCAGTGCACAAACATGAGACAGATTTCATGTTTTTGTAGGAAACCAATATGTTTCTGTTCTTCGTGAGTGGGTTATTCTTGTCGATAGGAGAGACCCAACGGCTGGAAAGATAACAGTGAGAGCCTTTACTAATGACAGGTAATGCGTTCAAATATGATAGAAGAAACAAGTATCAATTTGGAGAATATGGGCATCTAGTATTAGAACCAAATTTGGTTAGATAGACTTGCGATCAAATTAAGCAGAAGGGACGAATAATATTTCTAAACAAACGATTATAAAACTTTATATATTGTCCATTCTGGGATTGCTTCAACGACAGCTGTTTAACGTATGTATCTTCATCTATGATTTCTAAACCTAAGTCAAGTTCATGAGAGAAGGTACTAATATCGTATCAGATATGCCTGTTTCTTACCGTTGTACATGACAGCGTGCTTCATGTCGAAAGGCAGGTGTTTATCAAGACAAAACAATTGATTACGCGCACCATTGAAAGCATATGCCACACCACCAGTTGTATTAGGCTTCCTGAGAGATGCGAAGGGCAGTGTAAATGAATATTTTTCCCCTGGATTTCCTGATACAAAAATACGGCTATCGGATCGGATGAGCTGTTCGGTAGTAATGCAACCCATAACATAGTTTTAGTCAGTTACTGACAGAAACAGCTGAAACATGTGTCACGAATTCTTACAAAGTGTTGTATACTTCTATGTGCCTTTCGTAATTAAAATAGGTAATGGATCATTCAAGAAAGCTTCGCCATTCGTTCCAACATAAGATTGTAAGACACTGCTGGTTTCTGAATCGCTTGAAAAGGCTGTAAAACAACGCACAAATTTCACGACGTTCTAACCCTAACAAGCAATGCGAAATTACTTGGTGATTATCAAATAGCCACAGAACTAGACACACAAGTCGAATTTTTGAACATGTGTTGCTTTCATTTAAGGGGTTTGGCGAAAGCTGACACACAAGAAGTGAAGGAACAATGTGCTACCGAATGCAGCTATATAAAGATGTCCATGACTAGTGAGTCAGACAATATCACTGCAGGGCAATGTAACTTACCGAAAAAGCGGGAATGCTGCACACGTAGGGAGCTCAGTTTTCTTCGGTACAAATACCATACGTGTAATTTGTTATGGTAAGTATGAAGTACGAAAATGAAACTGTCTACTGTTCAAAGATGAGAAGATTGAAAGTAGATAAGTTAAAAAAATGCTGCTCTGAACCGAAAAGATACTTTGAGTCTCAGAAGAAATCGATTTTATTTCTTTTTCACTCATGTCTATCTCCGTAAATGCGAATTACAGAAGCCCCTCAATTCACCTAAAGGAATCCGCTATCTTCAACTGTTCTCGCAATCTCATCTGCAATATTGGATTCACTAGAAAACTTCTTATCTCACTCACAATCGGAACGAAATGAGTACTTGTAGGTACTGTTTAATGTTCATATATAGAAAACCATCTTAAATGTATCCGCTAAGTGTCATCGTCACTCCGGAAGGAAACACGTTCAGGATAATCAGGTTTCAAATAAACATAGCATTCATATAACTGCCTGCTGCAGTGGCCGAGCGGTTCTAAGCGCTACAGTCTGGAATGGTTCAAATGGCTCTGAGCACTATGGGACTTAACTTCTGAGGTCATCAGCCCCCTAGAACTTAGAACTACTTAAACCTAACTAACCTAAGGACATCACACACATCCATGCCCAAGGCAGGATTCGAACCTGCGACCGTAGCGGTAGCACGGCTCCAGACCGTAGCGCCTAGAACCGCTCGGCCACTCCGGCCGGCACTAGCTGTTGAGCTTTGCTTCTGCTTTGCTAACATCACACTGAAAAGTGGTTAATGACTAATACTTAGGTGATCATTTTCTCATCCGTATCGGATCAGGTGGAGAAGCTCCTGTAGGAAGTCGTCGAGATAGGTCCCCAGCAGAGCTTTTTCTTCTGGCGGATACGTATTTCATTCGCTTTCTTATTCTTCAAAATTGGCTTCCATTAATTTGCCGTAGACTTTTGAAAGTCGGATAAAACTGCTGCGTTTTCAAAAACACGCTTGTCAATTTTTAGACGACAAATAACAGTGATGAGTTATGATAGGAAGCTACGCTGATGTTAATGACGCAGCTTCCAGGAGTCCAGCATTAGTCTTCATTCGTGCAGCGGTAGCAGCAATATTAAGCAGTACAGTTGTGAAGCTGTACCTAGACATTTCTTGGATACCGTACTGATACGCAGCCGACTCCACGTGTCCAATGTAAGGACACTTCTTCATCTACATCTACATTTATACTCCGCAAGCCACCCAACGGTGTGTGGCGGAGGGCACTAAACGTGCCACTGTCATTATCTCCCTTTCCTGTTCCAGTCGCGTATGGTTCGCGGGAAGAACGACTGCCGGAAAGCCTCCGTGCGCGCTCGAATCTCTCTAATTTTACATTCGTGATCTCCTCGGGAGGTATAAGTAGGGGGAAGCAATATATTCCATACCTCATCCAGAAACGCACCCTCTCGAAACCTGGACAGCAAGCTACACCGCGATGCAGAGCGCCTCTCTTGCAGAGTCTGCCACTTGAGTTTATTAAACATCTCCGTAACGCTATCACGCTTACCAAATAACCCTGTGACGAAACGTGCCGCTCTTCTTTGGATCGACTCTATCTCCTCCGTCAACCCGACCTGGTACGGATCCCACAGTAATGAACAATACTCAAGTATAGGTCGAACGAGTGTTTTGTAAGCCACCTCCTTTGTTGATGGACTACATTTTCTAAGGACTGCCCCAATGAATCTCAATCCTGGCACCCGCCTTACCAACAATTAATTTCATATGATTATTCCACTTCAAATCGTACCGCACTCATACTACCAGATATTTTACTGAAGTAACTGCTACCAGTGTTTGTTCCGCTATCATATAATCATTCAATAAAGGATCCTTCTTTCTATGTATTCGCTATACATTACATTTGTCTATGTTGAGGGTCAGTTGCCACTCCCTGCACCAAGTGCCTATCCGCTGCAGATCTTCCTACATTTCGCTGCAATTTTCTAATGCTGCAACCTCCCTGTATACTACAGCATCATCCGCGAAAAGCCGCATGGAACTTTCGACACTATCTACTACGTCATTTATATATGTTGTGAAAAGCAATGGTCCCATAATACTCCCCTGTGGCACGCCAGAGGTCACTTTAACGTCTGTATACGTCTCTCCATTGAGAACAACATTCTGTGTTCTGTTTGCTAAAAACTCTTCAATCCAGCCACACAGCTGGTCTGATATTCCGTAGGGTCTTACTTTGTTTATCAGGCGACAGTGCGGAACTGTATCGAACGCCTTCCGGAAGTCAAAGAAAATGGGATCTACCTGGGAGCCTGTATCTAATATTTTCTGGGTCTCACGAACAAATAAAGCGAGTTGGGTCTCACACGATCGCTGTTTCCGTTATCCATGTTGATACCTACAGAGTAGATTCTGGGTTTCCAGAAGCGACATGATACGCGAGCAAAAAGCAAATTCTACAAGAGATCGACGTCAGAGATATAGGTCTATAGTTTTGCGCATCTGCTCGACGACCCTTCTTGAAGACTGGGACTATCTGTGCTCTTTTCCAATCGTTTGGAACCCTCCGTTCCTCTAGAGACTTGCGGTACACGGCTGTTAGAAGGGGGGCAAGTCCTTTCGCGTACTCTGTGTAGAATCGAATTGGTATCCCGTCAGGTCCAGTGGACTTTCCTCTGTTGAGTGATTTCAGTTGCTTTTCTATTCCTTGGACACTTTATTTCGATGTCAGCCATTTTTTCGTTTGTGCGAGGGTTCAGAGAAGGAACTGAAGTGCGGTCTTCCTTTGTGAAACAGCTTTGGAAAAAGGTGTTTAGTATTTCAGCTTTACGCGTGTCATCCTCTGTTTCAATGCCATAATCATCCCGGAGTGTCTGGATATGCTCTTTCGAGCCACTTACTGATTTAACGTAAGACCAGAACTTCATAGGATTTTCTGTCAAGTCGGTACATAGAATTTTACTTTTGAATTCACTGATCGCTTCACGCATAGCCCTCCTTACGCTAACTTCGACATCGTTTAGCTTCTGTTTGTCTGAGAGGTTTTGGCTGCGTTTAAACTTGCAGTGAAGCTCTCTTTGCTTTCGCAGTAGTTTCCTAACTTTGTTGTTGAACCACGGTGGGTTTTTCCCATCCCTCAAAGTTTTACTCGGCACGTACCTGTCTAAAACGCATTTTACGATTGCCTTGAACTTTTTCCATAAACACTCTTGGGGAGATCCATCCAGCGTCTCGCCGGACTAGAGTACATCTTGCTGAAATTCAGTTAATTCTATAAATTTTGTTTATCGACGCTTTCCTGGCACGTCTACAACGTTTACTACATCAGTAATATATCCGAAAGGCGCTCACTTTTCATTTTCCGCTAATTTATTATTTTAATGACGCGAGTCCCAAAAATTCGTTGCACATGCGTTAATAACACCGTTGTTGAGAGCACTAAAACGTAAATCATCAAATCGCCTGTTTACACATTATCTCAACTTTTTCAGCTGAAATTGTGGGTACAGTGTCAAACAAATACGTAAATTCCATTATTTTTATAGACCTACCCAATTAAGAAAAAAGTTAGATATCTATAAACTATACGTTAGATACCAAATCAAACAAAACTGTTACATAGTACTTGGCATCATAATGAAGTACATTCACTGAAAACGATTCCGGTATGAGCCTTGCACGATTCTATTTAAAATGAGACACAAAATTCGTTTGATACTCGGACCTTAGCGGTACCTCTCTACTGGAAAATCATTTTAGCATTCTAATCTGCTCCCATGTATGAATCCACCGACAAGTAAAACTTCAAGTACGTCTTAAATTTCAAATAAGGTGGCTTAGTATTCCGTATATGTTGCTTTACAGATTATATGACCATTGAATGAACTTATTTCGAATTCATTCAAAGAAATCGACAATGATGCAGTGGGGACTCCATGCACTGCTCCTTGACGTGCTCAGTGATTCTGACGTACACCAAGTCTCTCTTTTTAAAAGCGACAAGAGCAGTGATCGAATACCATTAACCTGAATATCGTATTTGAGATAGTTCCCTTCATCATATGAGAAGGAAAGAAGCCCTAACTGTTCACAACATATGAGAGGTGAGGGGAGGGGGAATGGGGGGCGCAACTGCCTGTCCATACATTGGACACACGAGTCGCTAGTGCCTAATGGTCGTAATTCTTTTACGTGCAGCAATGGGAAAGACGTGTAGAGCGTTCGCCGTTATGCTCTACAATGCGTGTTCGCATTTTCGATTTTAAGCGTACTGTATCAGATGGAACATACAAATGAATCCCTAAGTCTTCGACACAGCTGTCACAACCTACTTAAAAATATCATATAAGCAAGATTGCTCAGAACAGCGGTAAGTGGATTCGAATATCTATCTAGGAACCAAATATTTTGATGTTAAACTTATCTTATAAAACACAGTTATTTATAATAACTGCCAAACGTCATATGCAGAGGCAAAATGTATCTGAGAGTTACCCTAAGAACTAATTTACATATTAACAGTGTCAGGCATTATTCCATCCACTATCGCTCCTTACAGACGAAAATCATTGCCACTGATCCAGGCAGATGGTCATCTATTTTCAATGAGGAAGCTGCAGGTAAGCGAGTAAAAGAGGCGAAGAGAAAGAATGCTTGGAAACTACGGCTGACCAAACAGGGACCAGATGGCCAAATAAACACCGTGGCGTTCTCTCCAGGACGACTTGAGCTGGTAAATATGGCGACCATCAAGGTCGGCTGCACTTTACGTGGAGCTGTGCACACAACGCTGGCGGCCAGCCCCTCGCGCACGTGTGCGCACTCTGTCCCACGTATTCCCTGTACCGGCCAGTAGTTGTCTGCTTATGTCGCCATTCTTTTACTTTCAAACAAATACAAGCTATCTGATATGTAGCGTCGTATCTCAACTAGAAGCACAAAAGGAAATGAGGTGTGCTGCATTTCCTTAGCGTTTCTGGGAAAAGAGCAGTACATAATTTAAATCAAGAACAATCTATCACACTTCGTATCATTTTCACTAAAAATATATAGGGTTTCCTTACACATAGGTTTCTACAGAGTGACCACACGAGTCTAAAAACACTGGGACGGTTTTTGTTTTTAAAATGTTATCAACAATAGATAATTTATATTATGATAATAGCTTTTATTTATAAAAATTTACTACTTTACAAAGACAATGACTAGCCTCCCATTGACAGTAAACAACTCATTAGCGAACTGATACTGAAACTGGAGACAAAATGTAGAAGGCTACATAGGCCATCAGAGAATTCTGTACAGTTTTCTGTTGAAACTCGGAAAGGCAGACACCTATTTGCCAAAATGGCTCTAAGCACTATGGGACTTAACATCTGGGATCATCAGTCCCCTAGACTTAGAACTACTTAAACCTAACTAACCTAAGGACATCACACACATCCATGCCCAAGGCAGGATTCGAACTGAAACCGTAGCAGCAGCGCGGTTCCGGACTGGAGTGCCTAGAACCGCTCGGCTACATCACTGTTTGCCACGAAAGTAAATGCTACTCTATGCTCAGTTACCTGTTATACATGAATGTTAAAAGATGTACCAACGTAAATTCGCTTACAACGTATGACAGAAAATCGTTTGAATAATGCATCTGCCTTAAAGGCACAAGGTCAATCAGGATTGCATTTTCTCGTATGTGGACTGCACTTTTCTGAACGATATCTTCATATTTTTACACACACGATAGCTCTACTACCAAAGGGAATAAAACAAGTCGACTAAAACAAGTCGAATCTATTAGAGCAGGATTAGTTCTCATTCTGCTGGCTCTTTGTTATCTCACTAAGCACTGAAATTCTGTGTACAGCTTCACAGTGGTTCCCTGCAAGGAGGTCTTTGGAATGCGGATCAACGGGCGACCGAGGGGGGCAACAAGCATTTGACCAGATCTTAAGCGTGTGATATAATCACAATAGGAATTGTCTCCGTCTATAATCTCTTCAGTTCGTAATTGAAACAAATATCTAGATGTGTGCAGGCGTATGACTGACAGCTGCCGATACATAGCTGTTTGTTGCCAGACAAGGCCATATTACCTCTGACAGAGAGGTGCATCGAGAATGATGTAACGTAATGATAAAGTTCAGTCCAAATGAACTCGTGTGCTTCTCTCATATCTGTTGAAAAGTGTCTGCACCTGTATAGGTGATTAACTGTCTGATTGTACACATGACAGAAAGGACAAAAGTATATACGCTTTGCTGTCGGCAATTTAATAAATTAATAAACAGAATACTGCTATAAGGGCAGTTTCAGCATGAGGTGAATAACGTATACGATATTTAGAACGATTCTGATCCGTTAACCGATATTTAATTTACATAAACCTCTTATAATCCGTATGAAATAAAAAAAAGAAGTATTTGAGTTGCTTCGCTTTCCGTTTAACTAGCGCTCCACAGGAAATGTCGCTGAATACTATAGTACTGAGTATGGAAATCAGCGTCTTGTGTAAACTGCTTCGGCCACAGCTTGCTCACGGAACGGGTAAATCCTTGCTCTGAAGATATTTTAAACATGACCGGCATGCTCGCTGTTCGCTCTTCACGCTGTAGTTGTCTCGCCAGGCGCTTAATAGTCCAGTAAGCGGTTCGGAACAGGACTGCGGCGGTCGCTCAGGTTTCGTGGGAGTGTTTGTCGTAGCATTAGAGCGCTTCTGTGTGGCTGCCGCCCGAGATGCCAACAGCCGGCAGCCCGCATCCTCCGCCCACAGAGCTCGGCAACTCGTGTGCGCCTACCGAGGAGAAGGATTTTGGTGTTTAACGTCCCGTCGACAACGAGGTCATTAGAGACGGAGCACAAGCTCGGATTAGGGAAGGATGGGGAAGGAAGGCGGCCGTGCCCTTTTAAAGGAACCATCCCGGCATTTGCCTGGAGTGATCTAGGGAAATCACGGAAAACCTAAATCAGGATGGCCGGACGCGGGATTGAACCGTCGTCCTCCCGAATGCGAGTCCAGTGTGCTAACCACTACGCCACCTCGCTCGGTGCGCCTCCCGTGTTTACTCGTCATATATTACAAAAATCTCTTACTACATGGCTTTCACTACGGACGAGGAATTCACGTAGAGCATCATCTCATAAAGCAGCTTTTTCTAGCTCCCAAGACTTCCTTCGACTTAGTGGATTCTTTTACTAGACACTATATTTTAGTACGTAACTGTCGTGTTAGAAATAATACTAGAACGTAAAGCAGTGAGTAGAGATTTATGTACGCAGAAATAAATTATATAATATTTTTATTTAATTCTGAGTGAATGCTGATTTTGTGAGTCGTCTGTTTACAACACTTACGAGGATAGAAGGAGAACAGTACAGATGAATTACTCGAAGTACAGTTTGAAACTATCTGGAATTTTCACAAATTATCTGAAATCGGTTGGAAAAGTTGAACTGTCTGAAACATGATGGTTCTAGTTTTTCATAAAGTGAAAGACGGCAACCTTCCAAACGTATGTTGGCTTTGTAGCACCTAAACACATCTGCGACCGACCGTAAGTTGTAATACGTTCCGGAGAGTAAATCAGCGTTTACAGATTGTTGCAGCTAATGCTGTGAAATAAACTAGGAAACGTTATTCAACAAGTGAATTTTACAAGGATATTTCCACTGAATCATATTCTTACGATTACGTAACAAAATACCTGTTCAGTTGGAATTTTTCGAAAGACGACTGCGATTCCATAGGGTCGGTTAGTAGATCCGCATTGTTTTCTAAGTGTCCCTGTAAGTTTAACATTAACATGCATGCGGAAAACCATAAAGTTCTCGTTACTTTCTGTGCTACGCGATGAAGGGTTTCCAGTCTACTTCCAGATACAAGAAGCAGCAAGGAAAATGTGTAAGAGACTTTCAGTACGATTTCTGCAATTCAATTGAAAGAACATAGCAAGCTAATTTTAGTGATTGCACCAATCGGCATAAACAGTGGTCAGCCAGAACATTATGACTTCCGACCTACTATCGACGTAAACCCGTTCAGGCGATAGCAGCGCCACCGGGCTACTTAGACAGACGCATGGTGCTTGTGTCAGTGAGCGTTCTGTCCGTGTGTAGAGTGGGGGAGGTGCGCGATCTGTCTGAGTTTGATCGAGGGCAGATTGTGATGGACCGGGGGCTCGGCGCGAGTACTTCGGAAACTGTACGACTAGTCGGGTGTTCGAGGAGTGCTGTGGTGTCTTCAGCACGTGGTGAAACCACATCCAGACGTCGTAGCGTTGAGCAGGCACCCCTCATTACAGATGTCGGACGTCGTAGGCTGGGCAGACAGGTGGAACATGACAGGAGGCGAACGCTGGCGGAGCTAACATCAGACATTAATGTTGGGCAGAGTACAAGTGTGTCTGACACACAGTGCACCCAGCACTCCTAAAGATGAGCCCCCGCAGCTAACGACCCATGCAAGTGCCAATCTTAACACCACGACATCGACAATTACGACGGAAATGGGCACGTGACGATCGGCACTGAAGGTTGCTTCAGTGGCAGAGCGTTGCAAGTTCTGATAAATCCCGATACCTTCGTCATCATACCGATGAGAGTGTATTATCACTTCTGATATGATTTGTAACGTTCTGTGGCCTCGCAAGGTTATGTTGTGCTTTCGAGTTTATTTTAATTTTTCTTCCATTATCGTTCTTTAACGATTGCAGCGCAAAAAGGTACACTTCCGAAGATTCTCAGTAATAGGAAACTAAATATATTACGGCATATCATTCTTTGGGGAAAAGGCAGGGCAGTGGAAACCAAAAGAGAGCGATATTTGATCTTACACACTGAATAGCAGAACACTATAACCACCTACCTAATAGCCGGTATGTTCACCTTTGGCACGGAAAACAGCGGCGACAAATCATGGCATGGAAGCAATGAGGCCTTGGTAGTTCACTGGAGGGAGTAGGTACTACACCTGCACACACAAGTCACTTAATTCCCGCAAATTCCGGGGAGTAGGCTTATGAGCTCTGACGCCACGTTCAATCGCATCCAAGATGTGTTCTATCCGGTTCAGATCTAGCTATGGGGGAGGGGAGAGCGGAGGGGGAGCACATCAATTCGAACTCGCCACTGTGTTCCTCGAAACACTCGGTCACACTCCTGGCCTTGTGACTTGGCGCGTTATATTGATAAAAACTGCCATTGCCGTCGGGAAACACGATCGTCATGAAGGGGTATATGTGCTCTGCAACCAGTGTACAATCCTCCTTGGCTTCCACTTTGTCGCTCAACGGTTCGCACTGTGTGAAATTTGAAACTAAACTTGTCGATATTAATAGGGCAAATCATTACTGTGCAAACACGAAAAACAGCGATGCTAATGTTTTGCTCTTCAAGGTGTCTTTGTTGAGAATGATTCCATCTATATATCACAGAAAACTGGAATGAACTGAACTTAACGTACTGTCAAAACGATGTCCTCTATTATGATGTACTTACTGCTGGTAGTTGTAGTCACTGATCAAATTTTTGGCGTAAGACATGTGACAGACAAAGAGAGCGTTTTTTGATCTTGGACGGTGTCTGTACACTGTGGTATGTTTAACCAAACCGATTAATTCATTCATAATTCACGAGCAGTTTACTATGGATATATTCTTGTTCTACGCTGCGAAACCCTATGTATGACGTGTGACATAAACAAGTATGACTGACACTTCCAATTAGTGTACCTGCGAAATATGTCCCATAAATTAATGGTGATCGCATTCCCAGGATAGGGCAGTGTTTGCAATCGCTTTCCCAACCGCTGAAAATATTTCTGCGCGTCGTTTTCCAGGAGGCTTGCGTAAGAGAGACATCTTTTTGCCTTCAGACGGCACGCACTAACTGTCTGTAGTAAACTGCTCATCCACCATCTCTGAATTTATCAATTTCGATGAAAAATTTTTAACCACATCGTAAGGGCGTATTCGTGGTCGACAAACAGTCGCACACTAATATGGTACCCTCTATAATTTCTTAAAAATATGAGCAGTCTCGTTTATTTTTTTAGCAACATCCATGTTCTTATGTTTATTTTCATTCAGTCGGGAAATATTATACGATACGCCCTTCTCTTCATAAACAATATTTTTCTTTTTTAAATGAAGTAGTTTAGATATGGTTTGTAACCTTTACGGTGCGATATGCATAGTTTAGTGTTATCCCAATTAGAGCACGTCACACAACAAATGCCGTGGATTTTGTACCACCGGAAAGCGACTGGATTTCGCAGTTGTTAATATAAATCGCGCTAATTGGTGAAAATTTAGACGTTATCAGGTGATGAAAGCTGAGAGCGGCGAATGGTAGGCAGAGTGAAGTCTCCGCCAGACAAGCGTTATTCTGTCCGCACAACCGGCAGGGCCACCCAAGCGCGGCCTACTAGATGAGCTGCGTGGGGAGGCAATTAAAGCGCTCATTAGCGCACGGGGTATAAGTTAATCGAGCCACGCCGAGCCTTCTGCCGGTGGCGTCCGCACCACGGCCATTGCGCCCAGTCTCTTGACGTACATCCTCTACCAAGTGGTCCTTAAATGACTCTTTAGTAAGCAATTTGTCGTTTACTTTCGAACTCACCGGACAAGAGGTCCATTTTCAGTCTTATTCCCCGCATTTCAAGGCTAAGAAGACTTAAGTTTAAGCCGTATAAAAAATAAAAGCTCAAATCTGACTCAGTAATACCATCTTATTAATTCCGTGTTATTGTCCTAATGAAAGGTAGCCCACTTTACATCCAAATTGCGTTCATTTCACTGTGTTACAGTATAGACGTGCCCAACGACGCTTCTTACGCAACTACATCACAAATTTCCGGGTCTGAAACATACCAGTTTGATTTTTTTGTGCACATAAAATAACTGCACACTTCCATTTTACAATTAGCTCTCTAAATGCGTTATAACTGGATGTATGAATGAGAGACAAGACATTTCATATTAAGTAAGAAATATAATTGGTTGTAATTCGACTTCTGATTTTTTATAATTCTTATTCAGGAAGGAAAATTTCTAGAGAATGATTGCAGCCCGGAAGAGTATTTGTTACTCTTCAGTTGCATAATTTTTCAGTCATATTTGTCATTTCATGGCTCCTGCAGTTGTACCTCAATACCAATGTATCACGTTAATAATTTAAGTTGAATTTTCAGGAAATTTATGACTGTGCTTGTAATATCACAAATATGAAAAACAATTTCCTTGTTTTCACTCACTAGAAAGCCAAAGTGAAGATATTTACCAACAAAAACAAGAAGTGCCAGAGCAATTACATTCGTTCTGTGCGTACAATTAGTAGTACATTGCCAAAACGGTTGCACTATTTGTAAACGGGTATATGTTTAATCACAGAGGCAAACAGTACCCCGTCTTTAAATCTGAGAAATGGACTTGCAGAGTGTTCTGAAGTTAACCGCCACCCATCAGCCTGCGACAGAGGATCAAATACGAACCAGATATTTAATGGTGTGTGTAAGCTGGACTCTACTGTTATCATCGGCGGCTGTAAACATCACCTGCAGTTGGGGGAAGTGTAGATCACAGCCACGCTGCTGGACGGCTCGGCCTAAGTGCCCTGAACAATGGCTGGCCGTTTTGGAGACAATTTAGGCTGTATTTAAAGAGGTAGATAACGCTGTCTTGTCGTGCCACATATGGCAGCGAGCTGGGTGGTCTCTCTTCGTGATGACGATGATGGTGTCGCCTCCGACAACATACACTCGTACTTGGCTGAGTTATTTCACAACCGCGTCTAAACAACGAAGCCCGTAGCGTCAAGTATTCGTATTAAACTTCGCCGCTACGCACATCACCTTTTTTAGAGACTATGGTCCTCACTGCCACTTAACGCTAAAGGAATACGATTACCGTAAAGGTTGTGATTGGTTACAAAATTAATGTAAAACACAACACAGCAAAGTTCAGACTCACGATGACTGAAAACATTATCTGGCACTTTAAATCCGTAAGGCAAACTAAACGCCGTTTCTTGTTCTGAACATATATCATGAGTAAGGTGTATTTACATTTTCACTAACAGAATTTTTTATTTCCAGATAAAGTAACTTCAGAAATACTGCTCTCTCTCTACTGTCCGTCAAATCACGCTTACCAGATGACAAAACTAGACAGGAAATTGGCCATTCAGAACCAGGCAGCTACACCGGAAAAATGTGTGGATGCGCAGGTACAACTCCAAAAATGTAGAATAACACACTATTTACGGATACATAAACCCAGAACCATAAATCTGTTTCTTACCGTATACAGATAACTGAAAAGGTGACAATAAAACATTTCATATACGGTAAATACGTTTTCACGCCTTTGTGAGACTTCGAAATATGCAGAAGTGAAACGTGTACTGTACTGTAGTACTTTCTTTCAGTTGCTCGTTTAAGGTTCGTCCACGAGCTGCAGTATTTTCCTCTTTTTTATTCTTCACTTTACCGGTAAAGTACAAAGTTGACTACTATTCAGGCTCTGAATATATTAGATTTAGACGTTTCGATACTTCCAATTACCTTCTACTTGCAGTTCATTTTCTTGTCCTTTACATTTTACCTTCATTAATCTCATTCTTTAAAATGTCATGGTAGCCACAACACATTCTTTCAATAGTGGATCTTTTGGTGTCTAGAGATTTATTGCCATAATGGCAGTCTGACAATACACATAGCTGAATTAGTTTATACATGCAAATTCTTCTCACATGTTACAGTTTTATGTTAATACGATGGGTGATAAATTACATAGTTAATGTACTCTTATTTGTTCAAGCTCCAACAATCTATTTTCCTGTCTTAATATAATACTTTGGTCGTTTATAGGTGTGTTACGTATATTTATCATTTTTTATGTATTTATTTATTTATTTATTTATTTATTTATTTATTTATTTATTTATTTATTTATTTATGCATTTATTTTACCTGGCAAGATTAGGGCCTTCAGGCCCTCTCTTACACCTAACCAGGCATACTCAGATTCAACAAATTTCAGTTTCTACAGAACATTAAGGACATATAACATGTTATACAGTATTAATGTTAAAGAAAAAAATAGAGATTATAAAAGTAGTACAATGATAATTATAACAATCAAAAAATAATTATGACACTCAAGAATAGTAATAATAATAATAATAATAATAATGTTGGTTGGTTGTTTGAGGTTAAAGGGACCAAACAGCAAGGTCATCAGTCCCTTGTTTCAAATAGACTCCATTCTGCTAACGGGACATCTCAGTATAGTCAGAAAAATAAAACGGATAAAGGGGAAACGTAAAAGGGCAGTCACGTTGTCATTAGTAAAAACAAATGAGGGAAGTTGGCAAGAGAACGAACCCAACACTATGCTGAAACAGCATAGGCAAGACCACCTGTGACTTAAAAGGTACAACTGCTATAATGCAGAAAGTACGTATGGGAATAGAAAAACTAACCAAGCCTTAAAAAGAAGGGGTAAAAACAGAGTAAAAGGGAAAGAAAAGAGGATTCCGGTCAGGGAGGTGAGTCGGGAATCTCTGAACACTGCCTACAGTGGGAGACACCCAAACACTCACCGCCCTGCCCCAACACCAGAGGGAGATTAAAAACTTTAAAACTGAGAATAAAAACCACTCTCCCGGAGGAAACCTAGAACCAGAGAGACCATCCGGGAATCGTCAGCCAACATCAAAGGTAAAGTGTGGGGGAGTCTGTACTTAGCACGCAGAGCCAAAAGAAGGGGGCATTCAACCAAAATGTGGGCCACTGACTGGAAGGCTCCACAACCACATAGCGGGGGTGGCTCATCACGCAAAAGGAAACCATGGGTCAGCCTGGTATGGCCAATGCGGAGACGACACAGTGTGGTCGAGTCCTTGCGGGAGAGGCTAAAGGAAGAACGCCATGGGCCTGTATTCACCTTAATGGCACGAAGTTTATTAGACAGTGGAGTAGCCTCCCAAGAATTGGCCCATGACTGTGCAAAGTGGGATTTGATGTGAAGCCGTAAATCCGCTGCAGGAGGGGTTACAGAAAACGGGGGGTAAGTAACTGCTCCCCCAGCCAAACGATCAGCGAGCTCATTACCCGGGATACCCACATGGCCCGGGACCCATAGGAAGTCAATGGAACAAGCAGCATGGTGAAGATCAGCGAGATGGTCATGGATGGCAGAGACCAAGGGATGGCGCGAAAAACACCGGTCAATAGCAAGAAGGCCACTCATCGAGTCCGTACATAACAAAACGCGGTTGTGTTGGGATTGTTTAATAAAGGTAAGGGCCCGGGAAATTGCCATCAATTCCGCAGTAAACACCCCACATGAGGGTGGCAGTAGATGATTTTCCGTTCCAACAAAGGACGTGAAGGCATACCCAACATGATCAGCAGATTTAGAGCCATCAGTGTAAAAAACAACAGCATCCCGAAACTCCCATAAAATTTGGCGGAAAAAGGAACGGAACACCACCGGGGGGATGGAATCTTTCGGACCGCGGCGGAGATCCATCCGAATTCGAGGCCGAGGAACTAACCAAGGAGGGGTGGAGGGGAGGGAGCGAGGAAGACAGGACAAAGAAGGAAGCCGAAAATCACGGGTAAGAGACGCAAGGCGCAGCCCAACCGGTAAACCCGCCCGAGGGCGGGAGTCAGGCGGGCGACGTCCATGGTCTGGGAATAGGATAGAATAGGAAGGATGAGCGGGAGAAGAACGGATAGTAAGGGCATAAGACACCAGAAGCTGGGACCGCCGAACAGAAAGGGGGGGGATCCCAGCTTCAACCAGGAGACTATCAACAGGGCTAGTAGGGAAGGCACCGGTGGCCAAACGGATACCACGATGGTGGACTGGATCCAGCACGTGCAGCGTGGAAGGAGCAGCTGAACCATAAACTTTGTAAGTAGGCTGTTTATGTTTTCTCTATGTAAGTAGGCTGTTTAGGTTTTTTATTGGTAACGCCACCTCTGTATGACAATCACTGGCTGTGCTGTGGGCAGTCTGTGTCTGCTTTGCATTGTTGTAATACTCGCCATTGTAGTGTTAGGCAGCTGGCTGTGAACAGCGCGTAGCGTTGCGCAGTTGGAGGTGAGCCGCCAGCAGTGGTGGATGTGGGGAGAGAGATGGCGGAGTTTTCCAATTTGTCATGAACTGATATATATATTATGACTTGTGATGATATTAAGGTAAATACATTATTTGTTCTCTATTAATATCTTTCATTTGCTAACTATCCCTATCAGTAGTTAGTGCCTTCAGTAGTTTGAATCTTTTATTTAGCTGGCAGTAGTGGCGCTCGCTGTATTGCAGTATCTTGAGCAGCGAAGATTTTTGTGAGGTAAGTGATTGTGAAAGGTATAGTTTAATGTTAGTCAGGGCCATTCTTTTGTAGGGAATTTTGAAAGTCAGATTGCGTTGCGCTAACAAAGTATTGTGTGTCAGGTTAAGCACAGTCCTGTATAATTGTTGAAAGGGGACGTTTCATATGTCGACCCTTAGCCTAGGATACCTCACTGGAATCTTCTGATTTTTCTTGTAGTTTGTGTATTTAGTGTAGCTTTTGTTTATTGCTAGCGCGTAATTATAGAGAGAATTTCCTTTGTAGTTGCAGTCTTTCATTGTTGTATAGTAAAACAGTTGTGGCATGCATGTAGATTTGCACTAAGTATTTCGCAGCTGCGCTTGCAATTAACTAGATATTATTTTCAGTGCTATGTCAATGTGTTCTCTTATTTTTGATCTTCAAATTGTGTTTTTCTGTGTTGTCGTGTGAAATACTGTGACAATAATGGCGTGTGAAAAACGTAACACTAGGCTCCAAAGTAAACTGAGAAAGGACAGTGAAAATGAAAGCAGTGTGTTAGCGCCACCGAGTAATGAATTAACTGATGTTCAAAGTAGTAATTTGGTAATTGCGCATAGGGAAATGGAGCGGGCGGCAAACAATGGTGTAGACAGTGAAACAGGTAGTGAACAGGGAAGCGTTATCGATCAATTGGTCGGCAACAGCTCGCCTCAGGAATCGGGAATGACAGAACACAATATTGCAAATACTGTAGATTCAGGTTTTGCGTCCTCACCGTTTTCTCAAATAAGTCAAGACACATTTTCAGCTTGTCAAAATGTGAATGTTGCCGGTGCAAATGCACTGCCGAAAAGAGTAGAGGAACAGATTCCAGACACTAATGCATTGTTATTACAACTAATGCAACAAATGGAACAAAATCAGAGACAAACACAGCAAAAGCTGCAAAAGTTAGACACATTGGAACAAAATCAGAGACAAACACAGCAACAGTTAGACACAGTGGAACAAAATCTCAAAAAGTTAGACACAGTGGAACAAAATCTTAAAAAGTTAGACTCATTGGAACAAACACTTGAACAAACACGTGAAGATTTAACTACTGAGTTACATAACATTGAATCGAAATGTCAAAAAGTCTGTAATGACGTAAAAACACAAATTTGTGAGCATTTTCAACCTATTTTTTCGCGGCATGAAAATGCATTACAGAATCACGAAGCAGCCATAAAAGAACTGCAAATTATTGTTCATGAAAATCATGAGACCTTGCAAGCTAAATTTGACTCAGTTGCATCTACCGATTCGGTTACGCAACTTGCAAAAACTCAGGAAAACTTTAAGGACACAGTAGATACTCTGAAACTTGGTTCAGAAAAACACACTGAAGAAATAAGTACACTATCGGAGAAAGTAGCCGAACTTTCGGATCAGGTCACTAACTTATCTACAAAGGTAGATGATGATCTGAATGACACAAGACCCGTAGCCTTCACTGACACAGAAGAGTATGAACAAATAAGAAAATTCAAACAAAATCAGAATCAAATTAATACACAACACCAAAGAGAAATCCGGGAAGTACAAGATCAGCTGACACAGGTAATACAAGAATTACGTATTTCAGAGGATACTCGCGCCCCAATACGGGAAGAGGGACTTAGAAATACGGAACAACCACAAAATAATAACACAGGGCATTTCGGTAATTATGAAAGAAATTGGCAAGGTACACCGAATTTTGAGATGGAACCGCCGACACGACGTAACAATGACCGATATGCTACTCGCCGACATGATGATTTTGACTATAAGCTGTTCATTACTACACGTAAATTCAAAACATTTAAGAATTCTGGCAACGACATTCATCCACAAGCATGGCTCCATCAATTCTCTCATTGTTTTCCTCCCAACTGGTCGTTGGAACACAGATTAGAATTTATGTGTGGCTACTTGGAGAATGAACCAGCTGTAAGAATGCGATCGGTAATTCACGATTGCCACAGTGAAGGAGAGTTTTACCATGCCTTCCTCTCAGCATATTGGTCTCAAGCCACACAAGACCGTGTAAAACATAGCATCATAATGATGAAACGTTTCGAACAATCTGAATTTTCCAGTCTTATGAAATATTTTGAAGACATGTTGCATAAGAATCAGTATCTTTCAAACCCATACAGCCCCTCAGAACTCATCCGCATTTGCTTAATCAAATTACCTGAACATTTACGACATATTATTTTAGCAGGACGTTGCAAAGACGACATTGAAGCCTTTCAGGGACTGTTACAAGAACTGGAAAGTGACACTGACAATCGCGGAACGCGAAAACAAGGACACAACAATTACAGGTCACATCCGTCACAATTCCGTGACGACAGAAACAATAACCGGACACGACTGGTCTCTTCTTACAACGCAAATCGTGACCAAAATAGACACCACCCGTACGACAACCGTTGGCAGAGTAATAATAGTTACAGAGAACGATCGCATTTCCGTAGTAATGAATATGACAGAGACAATCATAGAAATAGACAATATGACAACCAGAACTATTATTATCAAGGGAGACAGAATAACTTCAGACGCAACAGTTCAGCGCGCAGTTACGACTCAGGGAGAAATTCTCCACCACATGACCGACAAACAAGAAACTATGTAAACTACCGACAAAACGACAGACGTGAATTTCAGCAGAACTGGCGGGATTCTAACAGAGCTGGGCCCTCTCGGCAAGGCGAATTTGTAGAAGTTAGGTCTCCTAATCCCAATAACGACGCGCGCCAACAAAGAGACAGACAATGACTCGCACAGCAGGCAGCTGCGTGCGGCCGCTGGCTCAGGGAAAAATAACAAAGACGCTAACCTTGAGAAAAATTCCAGTATTCTTAACCGACGTATACCGCCTGACAATTGCATTCAAGTTCAAACTCTGAGTACTAGGAAGAGTAAAGGTTTACACCACATTTCACATGTAAAACCGTTTATTGAAAGATAATCTGCTTTTTAACTTAGTCTTTGTCATAAAATTTTTCGCTTCACATTACTAATATGCTTTGTCAGACTTAGAATCTGTTAACATACAACAATGTTTGAAGTTAAATATCCAATCAAGAACCAAGAGAACTTATTTAAACAGAAATGACGAATGCATTGTTATAGTAAACAGACGTCACAGTGTTATTGTGTGTGTACATTCTTGCTTGTTTGTTGCACGATTACGTAACGACTATAAGGCTCACATACTTAGAACATTTACCAGTACTGCTAATGAGATTTTAATGCAACATTTTGGTTTATTTGAAAATACATTCTGAATTTAAAGTGCTTTCTGAGAGATACCAGATGAGACAATAGTTAGTTTATGTGACAGCTACACGATTTTATCACGACGCTACTAATGAGTGACAATTTACAATGTTGATATTGCGGTGTATCTGTTTTATATCTGGACAGTTTTTCTGAATTCTTCTGGAAATCAAAACATGTTTTATTAGTAACTTTTGTGGTATAGCAACAATGAGACAGCCTTTTTTGTGGCACAACAATACGTTACTGTACAGTACTTTCTTCATCACGCCAATAACCATAATAACTATGATATCTATACGCAAAGCATTTCACTTTTGTTTATCATGAGGTAAGTACATTGACTTCTGCAGAACTTAGCTTTCGGAGGACGATAACTACGACACTTCCACAGAGATTATGTTACAAGACGCACAGTTTCGCGCTACAGTACACGCATTTGAGTGATTAATCTTATACTTAAAACACTTATTTTTAAATATTTTTTGAATTACAAAGAAAGTTTTGCGTGATACATTTCATTCCATTGCTGTAATCTGTAACACCTGAGGGTATAATTACATTAATCCTCAGGGGGGTACACGCTTACTTTGTGTACCATGTGTGTGGCAACCACAAGGAACCCTAGCTAATATGGTATTTGCTTATACAACTTTACACATCGGTACCATATTTCTCTAACACAGAATTACACAGCTATCTGATTATTTGACAGAGAAACAAACATTCTTTTTACTACATCAGTGACACATGTTTACGCAATACACAGTTGGGTAACTTCACACTTATGAAACTGTATTTTGTCTGTACTTTGAGAAACGCTCATATTTTTCGGAATCATTGTGATACTATGAGAGCTTTGAATGACGTATTTCGTAAGGGAGCATGATTTTAAAGTACGTTTGAGGTAGATGACACTATTGAAATGAGCAGAGAATTTTTTTAGGCTCAGAAATTATTGGAGGAAGTTACGACGATTTTGAGATTTGACTGAGGTGTTATGATGTTATTATTACGACGACGATGTGTATTATGTTGTTGAGGAATGTTTATTATGCTACGTATTTCTCACGATGAAATATTGAAGAAGTGTCGACGAATATGTATATGTATAATGAGGTAAGGAATAATGAGTAGTGTTTAGGGACTCTGATTTATGAAAAGGATGTTGGAAACCAAGAAACGTACTTTAAGAGTTATGAAATGTGTGACTGTATCACAATGCTGACGAATATTTTTTTTTTTGGACACTTATATTTATAGGATTTTGTTTCTACAGATTTGCAACGCTAATTCTTGACCTGTGAAATATTTTTAAATGAGACTGCAACGGTAGCAGAATCTCCTGTCGTAAATATTTCCGTACGAAAGTTAAGTGACCACCTGCACGTAATGCGTCGCGGGCACCCAGCTGTGTCAGACGCCTGGAGAAAAAGCCATTATTGCGAGCCCTTTTCAGCGGCACAGGTAGAAAAAAAAAAAAGGGGACGTGGGACGTGTCAAACACCTGGAGAACAAGCCATTAGGGTGTGCCTTTCATCGCTAATGCGACACCCTCGTTACTTGAAAACATATGATTACTCGCACTTTGTGCTAATTACTGAAATGCTTATGAATTGATGGGAAATATTCGTACATCTGCACACCTGATTATGACAAGCGTCTTTCTATGAGAGTTGAGAGAATTTCTACTAACTTATGAAATGTCACATGACTACTGAATGATATTTTTATGCTTTGCTTTTCATAGTTGCTTATTTCATTTGATATCTGGTTTCCAGCTGTGTTGCAGCATTGCTTTTATAAAATGAAATGCATTTGCTAATGTGAACACTTTCTGTCAACAGATCTATTAAATAATTATTTTATGATCCACATTCTTTAAAAAAGGAGCACTTGGAATGGAGAGAACAATAAGAAGGAACTAGTAACTGCATTCATAATTTTCTTTTCAAGTAATAGGTAACTTTTTGGTAGAATAACTTCTTGTGGTGCGCCACTTTAATTACATAGACATTAAGATGTGAATATACATTTCCCTTATCTGCATTGTTGTTTACTGTAATATTTTTTCTGCTTGCGCTATGTCACGTTTCAGTATAAGTTGCTGCTGTTTGCCAGGCATAGTGTTATTGAATTTGACTTTTGCTCATTTATGCTGCTAGCTTTGCCAATTTGCATTTTTTTGCATTGCTGTTTGTGTTGATTTGTTATGTGATGCTGCATTGCCTCGTCCCTTAGTTTAGCATCTGAGCTCAGTAGATTTAAGTTAGCTTAAGAGGGGGTAGCCTCTAAGAGAATGAGTTGCGATGAATTGGAAGAAATGCATTGAGAAAACAGGTTTAGGTAGGATTTTCTTGGAAATAAATGTTGAGGTAAGAAATGTGTGAACATATAAATACAGAAAGCATGCTTAGATAGAAATTTTTTTTTTGGAAACAGAGGATGAAATAAGAGGAAAGATATATGAAGTTTTGGGTTGGACTGCAGTACCAAATGTTACACTGAAAACGAACCCTGTCCTTTCCTATTGGTGTTATCCCACTATGTGTTTGTGTACCCTTGAGTATTTGTTTTCTTCCTGTCTCTGTGTACTGTTTCATAGAATTTTTTTTCTCTTCTAATACTAAGCTATATTCACTATGAGGAGGAATACTGTTATCCTCAAATATAAGTTGCATTAATAATATGTTATTTTCTTTGTAAAGTTGTTTACAATTCTGTTCTGTTTCAATGTTCATGTGTGAAATTAATGTTTCGAAAACTATTCTCATTATTTTATGTATGTACTTATGTCACTATTTTTGTAACACTGACGTATATGTCTATTTCTATTCTTTTGTAAAGCCTGTGTTACTGCAATTGTTATCTATATTGCTATGTTTTTAATGATGTATTTTGTACCTTTGTTATTGTATTCTTCTGTTATAAAATTGTAATTGTCACCAATTCATGATATTATTAACTTGTAAGTTCCATTTCACTGCACACGTTTCTGTTGGTCATAGTATATGGACAATATGTGAGAAGTTGGGACTGTTAGTGTTTGCACGTGTGTTACTAATTCAGCAAGGGACTGGATAACAGCATTGCTTGTTCTAAGGACAATTCCAAAAACTTTGTGAGTGCACAAGTGGTGGTTTATGGACTTGCTATATTCTCCGCAAGACTCTTCAATGGTGAATGTGCACCTGCACAATCGCAACAGATGGCTGCTGGCCATCTCTACAAGGACTACAGTGGGTCTGCACCTCTGGTGGCCCACCAATACCATTATCTCTACAAGGACTACAGTGGGTCTACATCTTTGATGATCCATCAATACCATTATTTCTACAGGGACTGCAGTGGGTCTGCACCTCTGGTGGCCCACCAATACCGTAATCTCTACCAGGACTACAGTGGGTCTGCTCTGTGATGACCTACCAATGTTCTTCAAAACGTCGAATGACTCTGCTGTGGGTTTGCTATGTTGTGGCCCATTATCTGTCAGCATATCAAGAGTCAGCACTGTCTTTCCATTGGAAGGACAACACTACTTCTTCAAGACTGCATGGAAATCCACTACTTCTATGTGCATTTTCTTTTACTGCTTGGACTTTGAGAAAAACTCTGCATTTTTACTGTGATGAACAATGTGGACTGTCTTTATGGACTGTGAGAAATTTTGATCTTTTGACCAACATAATATTAATAAGTGTGTGCATTTTATATCTTTGTTACTGTAATTGTGAAAAATTTTTGTCAAATCTGTATTGGCCAGTGCCCAACACCATTTGTAAAAATTTTTGTGGGGAGCATGGGGGCTATGTAAGTAGGCTGTTTATGTTTTCTCTATGTAAGTAGGCTGTTTAGGTTTTTTATTGGTAACGCCACCTCTGTATGACAATCACTGGCTGTGCTGTGGGCAGTCTGTGTCTGCTTTGCATTGTTGTAATACTCGCCATTGTAGTGTTAGGCAGCTGGCTGTGAACAGCGCGTAGCGTTGCGCAGTTGGAGGTGAGCCGCCAGCAGTGGTGGATGTGGGGAGAGAGATGGCGGAGTTTTCCAATTTGTCATGAACTGATATATATATTATGACTTGTGATGATATTAAGGTAAATACATTATTTGTTCTCTATTAATATCTTTCATTTGCTAACTATCCCTATCAGTAGTTAGTGCCTTCAGTAGTTTGAATCTTTTATTTAGCTGGCAGTAGTGGCGCTCGCTGTATTGCAGTATCTTGAGCAGCGAAGATTTTTGTGAGGTAAGTGATTGTGAAAGGTATAGTTTAATGTTAGTCAGGGCCATTCTTTTGTAGGGAATTTTGAAAGTCAGATTGCGTTGCGCTAACAAAATATTGTGTGTCAGTTTAAGCACAGTCGTGTATTATTGTTGAAAGGGGACGTTTCAACTTGACAACCATAGTCCAAACGTGACAGAACTAGAGCACGATAAAGACGGAGGAGGAGGGAACGGTCCGCACCCCAGGAGGAGTGGGCAAGGAAGCGAAGGACATTGAGTTTACGGAAACATCCTACCTTCAGGAGTCTGATATGGGGCAGCCAAGTGAGCTTGTTGTCGAAAAGAAGACCTAGGAAACGAAACTGTGGAACCACAGGCAATCTTTGTGCAGCGAGATAGAGCTCTGGATCAGGGTGGACCGTAGTACGGCGACAGAAGTGGACCACCCGCGATTTTAAAGGAGAGAATTGAAACCCGTGGGAGAGGGTCCATGCAGAGGCACGCCGTATAGCCACCT